>NC_071408.1:16998137-17663137 GCF_017976375.1 Cuculus canorus | reverse complement strand
AAAGACGCTTTCTTTCCTCCTAATTTTTGGTTACTAATCCCAACCAGTACTAAATGTCAGTGTTCTGCCCTATCTTTCCTACCCTCTGTTCTGACTCCCTCCAAGGCATTTACATGCTCGGTATCAAATGAGCTGAAAAAGCAACATATTCACACCATCACATTCTACTCTGCTTTGGAGGGGAGAGAAACGCGTTCCTGTCCATAACTCATAGGAGCAGCCCAGAGGAGGATGCTCCCATGAATGCTGGGGGAAGAAAGAGGGTGTGAGATTTTTGTGCCTGCTAAGGATCCTCATGCGCGTCCGAACACTGCACCTTTTATCTTAGAGCAATAAACTGGGTAATCACTGCTCGCATCCTTCCCTTACCTGGAGCACAAAATGTGGTCCCAGATTTCCTTTGGAGAGTACAGGTCTGCCAGCAGCTGTTGCTTCATGAGAAAACAGAAGATTTCACCCCTCCAAGTGCTAACATCACTTGCTTAATGCACAGTAAGGTTCTGCCAAGCTGAACACAAGATCACAAAGAACTATTTCTTTCCTTCTTTATGGAAGACGCGATAATAAATCAGAAGATTTGTCTCATATATAAACAGCCATACCTTTAAAAACTTTAACTCTCCACTTCTAATTTCTTTATTTAGAGCACATAAAAGATAACGTGTGCTATCAGATCACCGTGTTTGCACTCTACGGGGGCAGAGCTGGACAAGTGGCCTCAGTAAGGGGATACTCAAGAGCAGAAGGTAAACCATGATAATATGATAATACCCTTGCAGATATTTTTAAGCCAGCTTAATTTCAGCTTTAATAGTTGGTCTTCTGCTTTGCAGCACCATCATCTGGGCCCCAGATGCATACAACACTGAGGGCAAATGGCATCCTTGTTTTATGGGAAGCAATCCCTGCCCACCAGCAGAGGGGCTGCATCACAGGGTACCATATATACCTATGCAAAAAGGACAGAGAGGAAGCCTCGGATGTCTACTGTACGTATCTGGTGAAGGTCAACATGATGTGCATACAGGATAAAGGACGGGAGAGGGAGATGCCTGCAGACATCTCTGTGCAGTCGGGGCCTGAGACTGCTCTGCCATAAGGGTTAGCAGTGACATCCAGTCAGCTCCCTCTGCTGCAGCCGCCCATCACCGGGACTACATAGTCAGGGCTTCCCCCTTTCAGTCAAATCATTCTAGAAGTTATTTTGAATGCAGAACTATCAGATTTCTCCTTGATTGTTCTTCTTATCGGCTTCCCCCACTCTAATTTTCTGAAGCCATAACCACTGCAGGCCCTTGTAATTATTGGCAGAGTAAAATAACACTTTCTAAAAGCCCCCCACACCACATGCGTACTTGAGACATAACACACTCAGACATGCTCAGCAGGTAGCACCCACCGCATTCCCACACCCTTTTCCCACCCAAGCCCTCTCTCACTCCATCTGCCTAATTCACAGCTTCCACCCAGAACACAGGATTTTTTAAACTTGGTGCAGGAGTTGCACGCGTTTTAAATGGATGTCTTATAGTTCCATCATACAAACCTCACAAACATCGACTTACCAAGCAGCAGTAGTCAGAGGACAGGATACACGGTCCTGGATGTTCCATCTATACCATGGAATAGGTCACCTCTACAACAGAAGGTCTCCTATAGCCCTTCCAGTGATTCAGTACCATGGAAAAGGAAATTTAGATTAACAAATACTTCTCCGTGCTCCAAGTTGTGGAAACCCAGTTCATTGGAGTTCAATGCAGTAGAACACAGTGCAAGGTGATTCATTTGCTTCTCCCTCTCTCCCCTCCAGTTGTTTCCAATGTATCCGCTCCACGCTCGCTGTACATCACGGACCTGCAGCATGGGGAGCGCTATGCCCTGTGGATGACCGCATCAACAGCTGCCGGAGAAGGGCCCCGTGGCAACAGCGAGCTCATCTACTTGGAAGGTAGGAGTCTCTGCCAGGGTGGGGGGCCAGGAGAGGTCCTAAGCCTTAGACCCCTGTTTTCCACAGATGAGGAATACTTTTCCCACTGCTCCATAACTACTAAGGAGCTCTCGTTTTGGTTAGTTTTAAAACGTAGCATCTCTGTGCGTTCAAGTTCCCGTTTTTGTGCCAAGATATAAACTGTACCATTTAATAATAGTTGAAGGCTAGCAGGATGGATTATTGCATAAGTGTTTGGTCCCTTCAACTTGCTGGTTCGGTTATCTGTAGACTTCAAGCTCTGGCAGGGGTATCCATGTGGAAAGTCCTGCTGGCTGCCGCGTCTCCCGTGGGAGGGGGGGTCTCTCAGGAGCTGTGGTCACTAAAGCTGCTGTGACCTCAGAGCCTCCTTAAGGAGCAGAACATCATGTGCGTGGTCCCTGTTCCAGTGTCTCTCAGGGGACAAAAGGGCAGGAATTTCTCCCAGAGCCTTCTGACCACTGCTAACGGCAGCAATCAGGGTTTATGTCCTACAAGATGGATTGTTTTGATCAAATTCGTTGCTACCCCAAATACTGACAAATTACCCATAAACCCTGAGTAGGGAGTTGATAAAATTTGTGCTTAAGTCTTGCCAGGAAGTTTGGTTTGCTGCGTTTCCCCCCAGCAACATGCCACAACAACTTTAAGCTCCTGAGTTGCATGCGTTAGGAAATTCATCTCCACAGTGCGGGACCAGGGATCTTCTGGAGGCAGGTTTTGTCCCATGGACTGTGGGAGAAATCCAGGGGGGTGAGCAGGAGAAGAGATTAAAGCAATCCAGACAAGTTAAAAGTTTTCCTGATACAAAAATCTGGATTTACAAAAAGTGCAAGCAGAGTAGAGTCAAGGCATTCACCAAGAAACTGTTCAGTCACTGACAGGTCATTGAAGATGTACTGAATTTTGTCAAATCTTTTCTTCTTAAGACCTCCCCCATCCTTGCTCAGCATTTGGTTCAGGACTGGAGAAGAGATCAGCGATTGCGTATTTCAGGTCATGAACTCTGTATCTCATGAGACCTCAGTAGACGTTTGTGTGTTACAAAGTGGTGTTGTGCCCAACAGTACATCCAGTTTGCTGATTTTAAACCACAAAACGTTGGTATGCTTTATGAGTGCAAACATGAGTCAGGTCATGATTGTTGTCCAACTTAAACCAGCATATTTAGATTAATTATTTCTTTAAATAAAGAGGAATTATAGGTGTTCTGTATTTCAGGTGCTGGGGACTGGATGACAGCTGTGCTTACCTGCAGCTTCCTTATCTTCTCAGCCTGCATTTGTTCCGTGCCTCCAGTAAGAAAAGTGTGAGTGGATCCATCAGTTACCTTCCAATAAAACATGGAATCATTTTAAATAAAAAACAGAACTGCTATAGGAAGGCATGGTCACGTCCTTTCAGGACACCTTGGCAAACAGCAAGGATCGTTCTGAATAAAGGACTCAGAGTATGCAGAGTAGAATAACACCCACTGAGTTTAAAATATAGCCCTATTTTTTATATATATATGTACACACATATATATGTGCATATTTATATGTGTGCATATACACACACTTATGTGCGCATATATATGTGTGTATTTTTATATATATTATATATATAAATACACACACATATATACGTGTATATATATATGTATATACATATAATTTTTAATCTAGAAGTTAAGGTCTGCTTCCACTGAAACAAAACTAAAGGGGTGCAATCCTTGGTAACCTGGGAGCAGAGTTAAACCCTGAGATTAAGAACTGGTTTTCCTTTAAAGCAACCCGCGCCTGTCCCCAGCCAGGTTTTCCAGGGCTGGGGCTCATGGCAGCATCCAGCAAGCTCTGCCCACGGGGCTGCTGTTTGTCCTTGCAGGCAAACAGCCAGCAGGGCTGGCAGGAGGATGATGCTGCTCCGCCAGTCAACACCAACCTGCTCCCAGTCCCCCAGGCTCTCCGCAGGTCCCTGCGGAGGCAGATCCACCCTTACAGGCAGCCCTTTGGTAATCCCATGCACAAAGGGCACAGCTCGGGTCAGTGCTGCAGGTAGCAGCATTCATGCTTTTAATGGCACTTATTCCATCTGCAGGTTACACTCGCTCCTCTCTGTGCTCGTGCCGCAGTGGCAGAGCAAAGCCATCCCAGACCCGGCTAATGCTACGTGGGCCAAGAACTACACATTGGTGAAGGTAAAATGTACTTTTTTTTTTTTTCTAATCCCACCGCATTCAGAAGGAAAAGTGATCAGAGGCACACAAGTCAGTAATCCCTAAACACAGCAAATCCAGCAATCTCCAACAGCAGATAAGCTCTGTTGTCACATCATGGTAGCCTCTAGCATGTATCGGGCAAACTAAACGCAAGAAAGATCTATCGTTTTTAGCCATATTAGCTGTGTGGAGGGATGCTTGCATTGTGGAGTTGGGAGGTCACAGCTATCATTCACCTCATTAATTACCACTGCATGGCACGTACCCCTCCGCAGGCTGAGCTGAACTCGCCCTCCAGCCTCTTCCCGTACAGTGCCAGCAGCCTTGAAGAGCCCGAAACAATACAAGTAGAAGAAGTCCTCGTGAAGCCCAATCCCACAGCCTTCCAGGACAAGCTCCTCTCTGGCAGCGTTGGCAGCAAGGGGAACAGCGAGTGGCTGCTGGAGAGCAGTTCAGGGCAGGAGGAGCCGGAGTATCGGCTGCTGCCCAGCGCAACAGATGGGGAGGTTCAGCAGCAGCAGCCGCCGCCTCCCGGGCTTTACAAGAGGATTGTGGTGGAGGAGACTGAGCACACACAGACTGTTTCTGAATACATTGCCAACCCCATCACTGACACGACTGCTGCGTACCCACCCCTGGCTACAGGCACTACTGAAGACCACTCTGAACTCAAGTGCAATCCACTCTCCATCTTCCCAACAACCTTTTTGACACCCAAACTTTCCTATGAAGGGAGTCTTACTTTGGATACTGTGAAAATATGCAGCTCCTTCCCAAGGTAGGCAGTCAGGGTGATGTAATCCTGGCCCAATTTTTTTGCACTTTACTGAAATATCTGAGCGTGTTTTGGTACAGCCAGTCCAGTAACTTGCACTGACACCTTGGAGTGATAAAAACCCAAATCACAAACCATTCCAGCACCGCAAGTCACACTTCATCATACAACATAGCAGCTCCTCACCCACCCAGCACCTTCAGGTGGAATTAAAGACAGATCAGGAACGCCAGGGCTGCCTGACCCATCTTCAGGAGAGGTGAATTAACTACTCAGATGCCTTCACTCAGCCTGAGCTGCCCCTGTCCCACCACCTGATCATGAATGGCTAATCCTGGCTTGGTCCTTGGTCCACCACAGAAATCAGAGCTGTGCTATCATTTCAACCATCGCCGGCTCAGAGAGTGAGGAGTTCTGCCAGGGCCAGAACCCAGCATCCCAGCCTCAGCAGGAACACAGCTGCAGCCCTTGCTCCTCCCAGCTGTGCACTGAGTAGCAACACAGCATGGGAACATCTGTATCCACTAGTCCTGAACTTAATGCCCAACACACATTCCCCATGGCAGCCCCAGTTTTGGATGAAGTCACTTTATCCCCTGTGACACTGGTGCTACAGCAGATGTGGGCACTGAAGGACACGGCTGCAGCAGGGCTGGTGGCTGAGCCACAGCCACCCGGCCTCCACAGCTCAGTTCTAGAAAGGAGAAATCCTCACCAGAAATAAAAGCAAGTAACCCTTGTGCACAGTAAGTCAAATGGAATGGTGAGAATTTAAATCATTTATTTTGAAGAATTACTCTAACTACAAGCTTGAAGTATGTGTTACACATGTAATGACTCTGTTAACTAATGTGCGTATATGTGTGTGTATATATATGTATATAAATACAGTGTTGGAAACCTTGAATTTGTTTCCTGTTGTTTCCTTTGCTCAAGCGCTGCACTGTAGCTACACACAGAATCAAGTGTTTTTTAAAAATAAAGCTGAAGCGCTGCTGCTAGAGATGAGGTAGTCCAGACCTGAACTTACCTGGAGTATCCTCCTCCTACCCAGGATCCTGTGGCTGCTCTCCATCCACAGCCAGCTACTCAAGCTGTTTAGTGGCACAAATCAGCAAAGGAACCCTCCTGTGACACCACCATCTCAAAGCACGGATAGTCCTTACCCAGCTCAGTGGGGGAATGGCTCTCAGCAGCCCTGCAAACATCATCTTCCATAGCAGCGGCAGATGGACTGGCACCGTGAGGCTGGTACCTCACGGTCACAGCTCTGTGTTAGGGAGATCTCCATGGGCTTTTCCCCCCTAGCTTTTATTCCGGATGTGGCTGGTTTACCCTCTACAGGAGGTCCGTACACTCCTGCGTTGCAGAACAAGTCTGGCAGTTGATCACTTGGCACACACTGCTTTCTGAGCTGGTGCCAGACGGGCTGGGCTGTTCGCATTCTCTGGTTTGCCAAGGTCCGCACCTCCTCCGGCACGGCGAGCACACCTCTGCAATACACAGGAGTATATGAAAATAGTCCACGGACGTTACTATTCAGCTTTTTTTAGGAATGCGAAATTCAAATCCTGGCACTGGCTCTCTGCGGTCAGCTTTCAGTGACATCTCTCTGCACTTCCCACAATGCCCAGAGCATTTCCTTTTGATGAGCACAAGTGATTCCAAGTACCCCTGCTATTCTCATGCCTTAGCTTTCCAGTCTTCTGAAAGTTGAAAATATAACACGATCAGCAATGACTCGGCTGTTGTTAGCCCACAGCCACACATATTCTCAGGAAGCAGATGTGCCCTGGTAAAGTCAGTGCAGCCTAAGCAGCCCACAGGATTCAGCACACCTCTCGCTGCCACCTCCCATCAGCCACCTGCAAGTTCCCAACAACCCCACCAAGATGTGTTCTGTAGCTGGAGCCTGCAGTCAATGCTGGGGGTTCAACAGCGTGTTGTCTCCTAAAAGCCATTCCTTGCAATAAGGAACCAAGGGAGAGACTTGGAGACCACTGCTACCTAAGAAACTCCTTTCCCAAAGCAGAGGGAAAGGTACTGCAGGGCAACACGCAGGAGAAGCAGCACTCCAGGTAACAGCTTTGCCTGCTCTCACACTGTGCACTTGAGGAGTCCTCTGCAGCACAAAGACTGCTTTGCAAGATGGATGTTCCCACCGCGGTGCTGGGTGCACACCGCAGCCATTCCACCACCCTGGCACAGGGACCCACAGTACCTGCACCCATCCCTCAGCTCACCTGCGTGGGACGCTGCCCATGACCTCTCCCAGACAGGCCAAGGGATCCTTCTCATGCCATGGCTGCAGCAAAGCTTATTCCTCCTGCAAGGCAGCTCAGCAGTCACTGAAGGATGAGAATACTTACCCTCACTGCTCAGCCGCTGGGCACAAGCTCACCAGTCACAGCAGAAGCTGGGCACCGGCGAAAAATGATTCCAAGATGTGCCAGTGAACACACAACACAGCCTCTCATCGAGAGCTGTATGTATCCATTAAGACACTGCACACAGCCTGCCCCACCACAGTATCAATGCAAGCAACGTTCACTCCTGCCCACTTTCAACAGGGCTGTTAACGCCAGCAGTTTTGGTCCACAGGCTCCCCATGAAATCACATGCAAGGAGGCTTTGCAGCAGCTCTCCGATGCAACTCTCCTCACGTAGTTACCAGAAATCTAGTTTTCAGTTGTATTTTGAGACAGTATTTCAACACTGGGACTTGTTTGCATCCTCACTGCCACCTCCAAACAGGCTCAGAACCTCCATGCTCAAGGTCACAGCTCGGGCATGGATGTGCTAAAACAGGACAGCAAGGGAAGATGCAGTTCCACACGAAAGCAGCTTTAACAGCAGTCCACTGGTGCATGAAAAAACACCAGAGTACCAATGGTCATCTTCTCCCGCTCTGCCTCCCTCCTGCCCCACACTGCTGCCCACCAAGTGCCATGTAACACCACAGAGCTATAGAACACTTTCTTAGGAAGAAGGACAGAAACAAGTTTTTACCTTGTCCTTTATGACACAACGGAAATCCTGCAGTTTGTCAAGTACAAAGCCCAAACGTGACTGGGCATGCACCAACTCAAACTCAAGAACTGAACAACTGCAGTAAACCAAATCCTGCACCTGGATTCACCTTCATTCTGCCTAGGAAGGAATGCACGAGGAAAATAATTCTCACTCACCTCTTGGTGTTATGATGACCTTTGTGGCAATGCCTCATGGGTGAAGGCCAAACAGCTCAAGCAGACTTATCAGTGACTATGGGAAAGATCACGCCCTTAGGCAGTGAACCAACAAAACTGCAGCAGCCCGGGCTCATCTGAAGCTGCCCACAAGCACCAGCCTCGACCCAGGTCCCCTCCTCTCCCGCAGTCCAGCTAGCGAGCCAATAGGTTTACTACTCTCTGCCAGTGACACAATCATTGTACAGACACCCAGACAGTCACCCAGGTGACAGCCACCAGCTCACCGACTCAAGTTTATTTTCTTATTTTTGAGTTGCAAACATTGCTGAAATATGGAAAAAAACACCAGAAGCTCCTACTTGCCTTCTCTCTCTTAGGGAATGGAAGTGACAGCATGCTGTAACCTCTCTGTCAGAAACGGCTGACCAGGGGGCAGTTCTGCATATCCTCCAACTCAAGCCAAAGCCCTGCAGCCCTGCCAGCTTTAGCCCTGGGGAGAAGCCACCAGCGGGCTCTGGCCACATCCCAGCAAAACAGGGCAGACACTGCTGCTTCACTGCTAGGAACAAATCCAGTGCTGCTTTCTCAGTGAGAATTATGTCCTCCTCTTGCACTGCCTTTTTGCATTGCTGTCAAGTATTTCACCTGCAAAAACAACATACGTAAGGGAGACAAAAAAGCTACACTCAGACCAGCCTCTGGCAAGGCAGGGAAGCACTGTTCCCACTCCTGCATGAGGCCACTCACACTACCAGCTATACAGAAAGCACACAATTGTTTGTTGTTTTGCAAAGTACCGGCTCCATGATTGCACTTTGAGCCTAGCAGCTGGTTTCAAGGTTTGGTCTCCAGCCTGAGGCACAGCCATGTGTCGTCTTCAGGCTGGCTTGGTGTCCCTCAAAGGCAAACATTTCATGCAGATATCCAAGACAAAGCCCCATTTTCATCCTCTCTATACCCAATCCGGCAACCATCCCGCAAGCAGAATCTGGCTGGGTATTAGATAAACCACTACCTCAAGTCAGCTGCCAACGACCAAATTAGACACCCAATACCAAGGAAAGGTGTTTTTATAAAAAGGCAACCCCCCCATGCCGTTCTGTCAGTCATCTATTTCTGCATATTGACTTTCAGCATACGGACAACAGAACACTAGAGCACATTTTGTCCTTGCTCTTCAAGTCTCTAGATAAACCCCCACACGGAGCTTCCTATAAAGACTTACTCCAACAATGAGCACCACTAGTAGGACAATGACCAAACTTTCGTAACTCCTCCCTGGAAATCTCCCAGTTAAGGACGAATGAATCATTTTCCCCACAGCTGGGTTACATCCCCCCAGCAAGAACATTACTTTTAGCCTTTCCAGAGTGCAAGAGGGGGCGTGTTGACTGCTGTCCTGGAACACAGTACTTGCTCCAACACAGACCCAGACGGGCTAGGAGGCCGTTACCTGGTGAAGACATACCAGAACAGGAACACACAATGGAGATAACAAGGACCTTGTAATTAGGAAAGAAGCAGGTTAGCAAATGCTGCAAGCATCAGCTTTAGGCATATGTCCTGCATTTATTAAAACAAGAGGCGTGGCTATGCAAACCAATCTCCATGGGCACAGAGCCATTACAGGTCAGAGTGGTCTCAACTCCTTCAACTGCAAATACCATGTATTCACGCTGACTTTTGATGTTCCAGAATAATTTATGTTGGCTAACACTCGCATTTATTAAACAGTCTTGTTTCCTCTCAGTATCAGTGGCATTCAGTCTGTAAGATGAACTTTCATGCTCAAACCTTGCCATCACGACATTCAAAAGCCAATTTGCACCACATGCTTCTCTCTGTTTCTAACTTTTTCAAATTGTTCAGACTTTAAAAGGTCTAGTCCTCTGGATTTGGCGTGACAGCAAAAGTAGCAAGCAAGAGGACAGAAAAATGTTACTAAAAAGCAAGCTCATTAATTGTAAATAAGCTACTTGGAGGGAGATGTTTTCCCAAGGCAAAGTCCACTGCTGGCAATGGAAACGCCTGGGCACCATTGCCAAACTGGACCTCTTGGGGCTGAGCCTAGACAAGACACTATCTAAGTGGTTTTACCTCCATCTGTTTTCATGACATTTTTAAAAGAGCATGAAAATAAACCTTTATTTCAGTTAACACCCACCAATATTAAAGATAAATGTTCACAGTTTTAGTTCTTGACACAAATGGACTGAAAGAGGCAAATTTACATCTATCAGAACAGCAGATGGATCAATTTTAAGTACAAGCTGTCTTGAAAATTGTATGTGACATGTCGTTTGGGACACTGCTCTATACTCTAAAGCAGGAGAAGGGAAAGCTTCTGGCAAAGTCTAGCTAGCAGGGCCTCAAACGACTGACAGGCTGACCCAGAAGACATCTGGGAAAAAAAGTGAGCGGCAACTGGAAGAGCAAACACAACATTTGGGCAAGAGGAGCAGGTTTACATTACAGAGAAAGCTTTTCTGCAAGTGTATTTCTGCATATCAAGGTATTCACTTAATTGTATTATCTGAAGCGTCCCTAACACTGGAACTGCAACACATTCTACCAAACCACAAAGAGAGAGGGAAGAAGAACAACTCCATGCCAGACCTCCAACAGCTGCCACACTGAGCACCTCTGTAGGATTTGCTCAGCATCAGGAGAAAGGAACCAAGAGATTTCACCATCCACTGTTTGAAAACTTGCCTCCTTCTCACAGCCTGGTACTTCAAACCACAGGCAAGTGCACTAAAAAGTCTAATCCAATGATATTAACAGTGGTTTACAAACAAAACTTTTGTAGAAAATATTTAAGATAAAGCAAGCCAACTCAACACCACAGTTAAGGAATTTGATTTCATATTCAAAGGTCTCCAATACTTTTTGACTGTCCTGTACAGCTTTTAAAAAAATAGGGCGTTACCTTTTGTTTTCTATCTACCTAGTTAAGAAACTACAAATATGTTCTAAGCTGTCCAAAGTGTAAAACATTAAATAAAACGAGAATCCTGTTTCTAGTCTTCTAACAAATGCTGCAGATAAAAACCCTAAGAAACCCTCTTTATTAGTCATCCTCTCATCTCCTTTTGTGTACTGAAGTGGTAATGTTCCTGTTCAAAGGGATCAAATTAAACCCACGGCAAATTTCTGTGGGGGTAGAAAGGGTTTCTTACAATCGCACTCTGAAAAACATTCATTTGTCAGCTAGCAATCAGATCTCAAACACTGCACAAACCCAAAATAAAACTGTGATGGAGAGGTTCAGCACTGGGGTTTGGTTGTATCGCACAGACACTGTGACATCCCCTAAGCCACAACTCCCTCCTGCTGGACCCAGCCAAGACCTCGTTCCCCTGCAGAAGACCTGCTGCTGTCAGAGCATTGCTGTGAGTACATCAGGCGCTGATGTTTTCATGTCAGACTGCAGCTCAATTCCACCTCCCAGCCACATCCCAGGCAGACTGTGCAGAGCAACAGCTACTGCCTTCCCCACCTCACAGCTCCAACAACAGGAAAGGCTACTCCCAGCTGCAGAGTACCCTCATAAAAAACCCTAAGTAATTTAAAAACTCTTTTTTTGCCAACAAAGCATCTTGTTCCATTGAAGGGAGGAGGAGGGAATGAAGGGTAAAAAGGGAGGACTGAAAAGCGTAATACATTAATTTAAAAAAACTGCTTAGACCAATTATCCACACATCATTGCTGGATCGATACACAGGTATTTAACCATAAACCAATGTGCTTTGAATCTTTTTCAAGTATCTGGTATCAATTTTGTATAACAAGTTGTGTAAACAAACTACCAAACACAGATGAAAAATGACACTTTTTCCAAGTCTGAAATTAAGAATTAATACTAAAGTCCTCCCGGAGCTGGTATCCCACACAGCACTAACAGTCTGCCAAATTAAAACTTCACATATTCCCAAAGACTGTGGGCTGATAAAAATCTGCTAAACAGGAATTAAGAAAACAGAAATAGTGTGCAATAATTAAAACCCAGTTTGTAGTTTGGGAAAAACGTCTAGAATTCTGAATTTAAAAAAAACACAAATGAAGTGAAAGCTTTTAACTGGTACACACTGTTCACACCTATATTTCAAGTTTGGAAACGCATATTTTCAAGCAGCAATACAAAAAAGTATCCATGAAGAATGCATAATCTCTGAAAAAATTATGAAAACATCCCTGCTACCATTACATTTCTAAATACAAAACTGACTACCATATTGTTGCTTCTGTGTAGCGAGAGAAGTTCATTTTCAAAACAGATAAAATTCAGTCTTTAGGTGTGAATGGTATGAATGACAGTCTCTTTTTTTTTTTATATTTCTTAGTTGTTTAGGATCCTTAAGCATGCAAGCCTCGGAGAGGAAGGCCCGACGAGGGCAGGGTTGGCTTATGACATCCAGTTTAGGACAGAGCTGGGAAAGCCTCTGGGTCATCTACATCAGGAGCAGAAGCACTTGACTGAAAGAGAAATATCAGAAAGTTATTAGCTTCAGCAGCATCAAGCCCTATGGTTTCTAATTCCTCACGCATTATCAAGTCTTTCCATTTGCCAGGCAAATGCGGCTCACCACAGAACTGAAAGCTGGGCAGCACGATGTGTCAGCATCCCTCAGCTGCAGGCACAGGCTGCTGCTAGTGCCTGGGGACAAGGTTACACCTCTGTCCCTCTGCAGACAGACTGGGGAGCCCTTGCACGGGGCCGGGCAGGCAGGAAGACTCCCTGCACTCCAGGCAAACCCAGGGGGGAAATCTTCCCTTTTTAAAAACTACATCAACCTGAATCCTATTCAACAGGGAAATACCAGGTTTCAGAGAGGTACAGTGAGCTATCTAGTACCAGACAAATTACTATAAGAGCAACTTTTCCTCACCATAAGCCACATTTTATTCCAAGGACTAGAACATCTCCTATATCACTTCTTAAATCAAAGCTATCTGAAGAGGTATTATAACCAAACAGACTGGTTTTGCACAATTATTGCACAATGTTACTAGTACATCTCTTTTTCCACCCTTAAAGGGATTCCTGCATGTGGACTTACGCTCTTCTACTAGCACATAACCATTAATTCTCAGAGTGAAAGGACTGAAGTGTTACAGAAAAGAGCTGTCTGCAGCACAAATTTAGTTTCACGTTTTAATTTTTCCCCAGTCAAAAACTCGATAAAAAGAATTTTTGTGCCAACTTAGCCCCAGAAATTTGTACACTAACCAAGACTCTCCTCAGTGCTTCAAAGAGTTTTTTAAAAGGCTCTGTACCACATCTAAAACACAGCGCTATGATGAAATGCAGAAATTATGTATTTTAGAATACTCTTCGCTTTGTCCACGAGGGATGAGAAAGAGAAGAGTAGGATACATTTAAACTAATAAAAGTTGTATCAACACATATGGGCAAAACTAACACCCTGCAGAAGCTATCAATTCACAAACTAGTTGTTAAAAAGTAGTGGCAGGGTCTGAAGCCACAGTTGCCTATTAAATGAAACTGCAGGAGGGGAGTTATGGTCCCTGCAACAGGAGGGCCTCGGCCACAGGTAACTTAAACATCAGCAGAGATCACCAACCTGGTTAGGCGTGTGGATCACATCAAACTCCTTAACCAACTGGAAAAAATAAACAAAGTCAACATAAAATAAACTGCAGAAAAGTTAACTACTTTACAACAGCATTCTTGAAGAAGCAAGATGTATTAATGAAACAACTTGGAGCAGAACATCACCATGTAATTTCAATTAAATGTAGATATGCTGTCCTGACTGTGTCTGAATATAACTACTTTAGCACTTGTGGTTCTGCTCTGGCAAAAACACAGCACTCAGATTTGCCCATACCAAAGCATCGGGATTTTGGGTTTCAATACAGCCTTCAAAGATGGACCTCTTTTTAATTCAATCTACTCCCCATCCTCTCTTGTATTTAATAAAGCCACCACTAAAACAGTCATCCTCTTGTCTTAACAGCAACCTAGTTTAAAATAAACTTGTAAGAACTGACACTTCACTTGGTTTTAAAATGTGATGTTTGTTTTCAGAGCAACTCCCCAAGAAATAAGTCACCTAAAACTATCTGTACAAAAGTCCCTAATAACAAATGAAACTTCAACTCCTTTCAGATCAAAACTGGAGCCACTCACCTTGTCAGTTCTGCCTCCACGGCTGGCCCTGCCACCACGCCCTCGTCCTCCTCGTCCCCCTCTGCCACCACGTCCGGGGCGGCCAAGGTCTCCAAAGTTGATCTCCAGCTGGGACGTAATATCATTTGCTGGCTTGCGGAAGTGATGATCCATTACAGAGTCCTCAGCATGAGCCTGAAATGAATGTTTTTCTCCATGAGTAAGAAAAAACAAAGAAACTTTTTTCCTCTGCAGTTGTGCTCTTTCGACTACAGCACCTGTGTTCACCTCCAAATGCACTCCCGACCAATTACCTTGATTGATTCAACTTAAAAGACAGTGCAGGAATTGTTAGGAATCAAGTTACACCACTTGTGCAGACAACAAAACCACACCAAGATAATCAAACGAGCGTTTTTTGCATTTCCAAGATAATTCAGGGAAGCTTTGGAGTTCCTTCAGAGGAACATATTTAGGCTTATCCGAGACCAAACTATCACCAAACAGCACAGAACCCCATTTTCTAGCATTTCTCTTCTCAGGATACAAAGTGAGATGAAATCTTCAGGTTCTATCAATTAATTTCATTCTTTTTAAATACTTACTTGTAACCCATCCTTATTTTGCTCAATGAGTACTCTACACTTTCGCATTTGCTTAACCCTGTATAAATATTTAAAACAAGGGAGATGGTAAGAATCCCTTACAGGTTTGTATTAGCCACAACAAACAAACCAGGAATAATCAGTTCAAACAAAACCAAAAAAGAAATAAGGAGAACCAGTCTTTATCAATTACACAAAAAACCAGGACGGTCCCGCCTTTGCCAAGAGAAAACACTGCCTTATAGCTGGGTTTCTCCCCAGTGAGAAATCTGAGCCTGAAGGAGCAAGGCATGCACAGAACAGTTACGTCTAACACCATAAAAGCTCCTATTCAGCACATCTGAAGATTTTAAATTAATATACACCAAACAAAAAACCCAAGTGTTTTTAAATTAATTATTTTCCTATTCTATACCAATAGTTATTGCATGTGGTCAGTCAGGTTTTGGCATCTATGATACCCAAAACGTAAAACTGACCACATGGAAGCAGAACAAGAGCTTGTCTAGTCCAGCACTGCCTCTCACAAGGCCCAGTCACCACGTTTTGGGAACATGACAACACACAATGCTTTCTTTCCCTATAAGCCCTTAACTTCAGTACAGCAATTCCCATTTGCTTGTTTTCTGCCATGTGCAAGCATAAGCCTTCTAACTACATACAACTTTTCTCATAGTATAATTTCACAATACTGATTTTCAACAGCAACATATTGTGCAATTCAGACTCATACCCTTTAATTACCATTTGTGGATCCTTTGTAAGGCACCCAGTGGATATAGAGAGGTCCGCAGCCAAAAGATTGAAAGTGTGATGTACAGAGCCATACACGATCCCCTCCCCCATCAGTCTCATTATCCCCCACCATATCTGGCTGTATATTTGGCCTCCACAATGCTCTGCAGTGGAAGGCACCACAATTTCATTAGGCACGATAAATAACATCCCTCCATGCTGCTGTATTCCAAATGTTTCACTGTGATTTATTCCATATAGCAACTGGTCCCCACCCCATTCCTGATTTTACAGGTTTGAACTGTACACCCTTCCCTCAGAGACCTCTTTTCCAAACTTGGGAAGCTAGCCTAAGTGATATCTTTCAGAGGAGTCCTTCCACACCTCAGTCTGACACAGCACTACTCAAATGCAAGTACACAGATAGTTTGTAAACCAGCATACAAACCCCTTTGTTATGGTTTATTCCTTTCTCACTACTTAATATTTTACCTACAGCTTTGATCACTGCAGATTATGTTTTGAACCTACTGGCCATTGTATGACATTCTCTTTCCAAGAGGCAGTATCAGTGGCTTTGCACTATAATTCAGTGCATTTCCTTCACTACTCTGTTAGTGCTTAAAAAAGAAACTCTACAATCTACCAAAACCACTGTATTTTCACAACTTAACTTTGGTTGAACCACTAAACCCAAACAGCAAATTCTGTATGTAACCCAACAAATTCTCTACCCAAAACAAAAAAACTAATTTAAGATACCAGTAACAGACTTGGCATATTCTCCTCGCCCTCTTCTATCATTTAGGTGATGAAAGACAGACATAGACACATTGTACAAACTGCTTTTTCTGTATCATCTTAGGAAGCATTTCATTAACATATATTGGCAACTCTCAGTCACGCCCTGATCTAATAACCAATAGCTTGTTGAAGGCACTTAGGGGTCTTGGAGATGGCTGTCAAAAATCAAGAACGACTGACAAAAAGGTGGGCAAAGCCGACAGCAAGATACGGAAAAGCAGCAACAGCAAAAAATTAAAGATTCATGATAGAAGCACTTATCATAAGGTCTGTATTCAGCTCTATTAGAAGCAAGGGTAGTAATTATGATGGGTCCTACATGGTGTATAGTTAGACAACAGGTATGGACAGAAGAGCTTCATAATGTATCTGCTTGTATCCTCTATTTTTGTGACTCCTCAATATCCAGATCTTCATTTCCGAAGGGGCTCATATCAAAACACAGGTATTACCAGTTAGATATAAAGGATCAGTACCTCATTTGACTCCAGCAGACTCCCCTGCATTTCTGTCATCGCCTTTGTCTGATGAAAGTTGCGTGTCCACACCAAAGTGACAAAAGGAACAAAAGGAGAAAACAAAAGGAAGAAATGAGACTCAACTACATACAGAAGCAACAGGTAGTAAAGTCACACGAACTTGGCAGGTAAAGATGTCGCTGAGCACATGAAGCAGCAAAAAGGATGAGTGACAGCAGTGCAAGCATCCAAAAAGACTAAAGGATGGACTACACCACAGGTGTGGGACAAGAGAAATCTCAGAATGATACCAGAAAAGTTTAACACAAGCTGCTGGGAACTCCAGTCAAGACCACACGTGCAGGCTGAACTCTAGCACCTCAATGCATCAGGCACGCTGCCCATAGAACCAGACAGATAAGAAGGTGCGATGTTGAAAATAACTGTTAATGAAAAAAAGTTTCCGCAAAGCCTTGATTCAAGAGTCGCTCCTCCAAATTTTGAGAAGATGAACTGTTATCTTCCAAAACATATTTCTCAGTCTCCCGCTGTAACGTCCTCTAGGGAAGCGATTAGATTAGCAAGGAAGTATGAAGGCCCAGGGAAGAGACAACACAGCAGATGCAGAGAAGGAACTGATCTACTACTGTAACGGTCTTTGCAGAAGACAAGCACCAAACTTTCTGCACAAATGTTAAGATCTCTCCACAATAACTCCTTCCCATGTCTGTTCAGCTGCACCAGCAGAACTTAAGACTCAAGCAACCAAATCAGCCTGTGGAGAAGGAAAAAGAGAGGATCTCTTATGTTATGGCATAACCCAGTCTCCTGGAAACAATCTCATCAGACTAGGGCTGCCAGTACACTTGGATTTTGTATTAAACCAAGAAGCATCCAAGACAGAATTGAAAATTTATTTTATATGAAGTATTGCTTTCTAGTTATTGCATAAAAAAAGTAAGAAAAGACCTCAGATGGCATCAAGTATTTCACTCCCAGTGGAAAGCACACAAGAACAGGGACAGCTCTTTAAGATTAAGGCAGATGAACAGCACCAGAGCCTCATACTCCCTTTTCCCAGATTCCTAGGACATTTCCCCAGTAGTTCTCAAGCTACAGGAATGAGGGTGTTCATCTCAACACTTTAATCCAGATTTCTGAGAAGACCTACTGGAACATATTATGATTTCTCAGCCAAAAGAGTACAGAAGATCTGGAGCTGAAACCTAGAATCTACCTATAAACTAAGTCACTTCCACACATCAACTCCTTTCGTATCAATAAGGATCACAGAAACTGTACATCAGCCTTAATTTCCTAAGTATGTCAAAGACAAACAGAAAAAGAACAGCAGGTGATTGGTAGGTTTTGATCATAATTTCTAAATGTTCCACCTTCTAAATCTGTTCAAAGGAGCTGCAGCAAAGGCTCTCCCAATGTGTGCACTATATAGCCTTTTGGCTACAACACTGAGCAAAAAAAAAAAAAAACCAAAACCAACATGCTGCTTCCCAAGGGATCAGTGAACAATGAATTAATGAAACGGGGAGATATCTGCAGGAGATATAAGAAAACCAGGCAAGAAAGCGTCTAGTTTTAAAGGCAGTTTTGTTAACATCTCACTTCTGTGCTTATAGAGCAAGAAGGTGTTAACTCATTATGTCACAGTGCTAAAAACATTGACTCATTTTTTTGAAGAGCAGTTAACAGAATATGCCCCTCCAACATAACATCTACTAATTATGTCAATTCCTCCATGAAGGCAATATGATTATTCTCATTAGTTTTGTTTGAGTTTTTCCAAGTTAACTACCAAAGTGTTTTTTCAAATGGAAAATAAAGTCTGGAGCTTTCTAGCTTCTAAATCACTGAAGAGTACCCCATCTTTGTGTACTATCACATGCAGATATGTTTAAAAAGACTGCAGCTGACTAAATGTCAAATAAATCTGCTTTGGGGAGACTGGGGCTGGGGGAGATTTGGAAGACTAAAGTTTAGCAAACCCTGGTAAAATACAGAAATATTTATGTTTCAACACTTAATAAACTGCAACATTAACTCCATTTCCCTTTTCTACACAAGCCAGAGAGAGCAGTATTTAACTAACACTTCAAACATTGACCAGCTTAGGTAAACAAAAAGATAGGCAGGTCATTTAAAGAGCTGAACTATCTTATACAGCAAGAAAACAAAATAGCATGACGGGGTCAAAACCTCATCAAGTTCAATGAGATTAGGAATGAAGATTTCATTTGAAAGTACTGAGCAGTGCCTCCCCATCTGTATTATGTCTCCAACATACAAGAAAACACTGACAAAGTGTGAAAAAGCATAACACATCAGAAGACCAAACAGCACATTACATACTATCTAGTGACTTCAAAGGGAGTCAGAACCATCTGGTATACAAAGTTGCAGGCCACCCATCCACAGTGGCCTACTTAAGATATTACAGAGTGTTAAAAGCAAAGATTACTGCAGCTCTGCTATCAGAAAACAGAGCTCTCAGCACTTCCCTCCCTTCTGAAGTAAAAGAGTATGTCTCTCCTCACCACTCTCACTATCTCAGAACAGAATAACTAAAATCTTGCAGTGACCGAGTATGCTTAAGAAACTACAACTTTAAAATAATTCCACAACAACTACATCGAATATCACTGAACCATACAAATGTATTTCACCTGGCTTCTAAGAAGCACCAAGGACACTTGTCTAAATCATTACAAACCAAGAATTTACTTGTTACAAACTTCAGACTTACAGTTCAGGTATTAAGGGGTCTGAGGCATGGTCAGTATTTCTTCAATCTTGCATTGTGTTTAGCAAGCACTATGAATCTGTGTACTGTGTGGCACTAACAGAGTTGCTAACTAACATAAGCTTTCTTCAAAAACAAAAAAATTTGATATTGACAAACCTTTTCTAAGATACTCACTAAGACACAGTCCTGACAGATACCTGCCCAGATGCGACAATCCAGTATTATCCCTAGATTATAACACAGTATGCACCAACCTAAGGGTACAGATCAAGTGCTAAGACTAACCACAGTGAGAGTGGCTCCTTATGCTCCCGCTTAACTTCAGTTTCATTAAGAGAAATGTTTCCACTTCAGAAACTCCTGAGATGCTGACCTGTAGCCAAAGAACAGTGCTTCCACTGCAAGAAGTGCAGATCAACAGAAAAACCTGCACAATCTGGATACAGGCAAATACTGAAAATCACTTTACCTCCTCACTCTTTGACTTGTGAAGAACGAATCCTTTTTTCCATTGCCCGTCAGCACCCTCATTTGGTTTACGGATGTTGAACTCAACTTTTGCACGATCCTTACTTTGAATAGCTTTCCACTCATCCAGGGTCATTTCCTTAGGACCTTCCTCCTTAACTTCTTCAACCTCATTCTCCCTGTAGTAAATTCATAAATATTATGGTCATGACTTTGAAACCACATTTTAAATTCAACAAATTCAAAATCAGTTGTTAATCAGCACCAGATTATAGAAGTTTGTCAGCTGCTTAGCAGTTAAGAGGTGCTTGAAAACCCCTTGTTTCCACTACTCAGAAAACACACATGAAACTCATCTGTAGCCACAGTGCCAACAAAAATCACAGCCAGGCACCTTTAAGAAACTCAATGGTGAACACAGCAAAGCGAAACATTAAAATTAATACTGACCCAAGTCTATCCGTTCTCCACATTAATGACAATTCTATTCACAAATATGTAAGCCTAACTTCTGCAGCAGACATGTTTGGAACTTCTCCCCTTCTCAAGATACCTCTCTTCCAAAGGTTCAAGTTAAGGCAGAGAGAGCACTTGTTCTTACCACAGTTTTCAAGCTTTTTTTTTTTTTTAATTAAAAAAATAGAATTGAATCAGCTTTGGATAATCTGCTTCCTCTATTGAACCAAAGACAATTATTCATTTCCATTTACTTTCAGCTAACTTGAAAAAACAACAGCACACAAGTTAAGTTACTTGGTGTGATACATCACCTCAACGTAAACCTTTGGTGCTCTACTTTCTGACAAAAGTCTATTTTTAAATAAAACACACAACCACCATGCTCAATAACAGATCACATTCAAACCATACAGGCAGTCAACCCTCATCTTGTTATTCTGCAGTGTGTTCATGCAACTAAACTTCTGATATACAGAAAAAAAAGTGCCATGTATGTGCAGCAAAAAGATCACAAAAGCTTTAAACTAAAAGATAAAGTCTTCATTTTGTAGCCATTAATTCTGACATAATAATGCAGAGGTATTACATCAAAATTATTTTTTATTCTGTAGGACAGAACATGGTATATTGAAAAGTACCGTTTTGTTCAAGTCAAAGATACTACCCCTTGGCATCCTACACATTTTACTGCAGTAAAACGATCCTACATTCTGCTGAGAAACAGGTTAGAGACCCACATCAAACTAGCCAACTTGGAGACTAACCCTGCAAAGATGCATTTCTGTAGACATAACGGATGGATTACAACAGATGTGTTATGCTTGAAACTGGGAACAGTTCATATTTTCTACAAATTTGAAGAACAAAACCCATACCAATAGCCTGCTGAGTTTGCAGGTAAGTTACCTGCACACAGACAGGTCAGTATCTGGTCAAGTACCAGGACACTGCAACCAGGAAACACTACAGACACAGCAAGTTTAATATATCCAGATTCCAATACATATAGAATCATAGTATGTTTGGGTTAGAAGGGACCTTAAAGATCACCTAGTTCCAATCCTTCTGCCATGGGCAGGGACACCTCACACTGGATCAGGTCACTCAAAGCCTCATCCAACCCAGCCCTGAACACCTCCAGGGATGGGGCAGCCACAACTTCTCTGGACAACCTGTTCCACTGCCTCACCACTTTCACAGTAAAAAATTTCTTCCTCATATCTAATCTAAATCGCCCCTCTTTCAGCTTAAAACCATTACCCCTTGTTCTATTCCTGCATTTCCTGATAAAAGTCCCTCCCCAGATTTCTTGTAGGTCCGCTTTACTGGAAGGCTGCTCTAAGGTGTCCCTAGATCCTTCTCTTCTCCAGGCTAAACAAGCCCAACTCTCTCAGCATGTCTGTACATGAGGTGCTCCAGCCCCCTGACCATTCTTGTGGCCTCCTCTGGACTCACTCCAATAGATCCATGTCCCTCCTAGGCTGAGGACTCCAGAATCGAAGACAATAACTCTTTTAAGGACTGGCTAGCTTGCATTTAAATCCAGTTGGAGGCTGGTCACAAGTGACATTCTCCAGGGTTCAGTGCTGGGTCCAGTTCTGTCCAATATCTTTATCAATGACCTGCATGAAGGAGTGTACCCTTACAAGGTCACGGATGGCACTAAGGTGAGTGGAAGTGTTGATATGCTTATGGGGAGGAAGGCTCTACAGAGGCATCTGAACAGGCTGGATCGATGGACTGAGACCAGTTGATATGCTTGAGGGGAGGAAGGCTCTACAGAGGGATCTGAACAGGCTGGATCGACGGTCTGAGACCAGTGGAATGAGGCTCAACAAAGCCAAGTGTCAGGTCCTGTACTTAGGACACAACAACCCCAGGCTACAGTCTTGGGGAGGAGTGGCTGGAAAGCTGCCTGGCAGAGAACGACTTGGGGGTGTTGGTTGACAGCAGCTGAACATGAGCCAGCAGTGTGCCCAGCTGGCCAAGAAGGCCAATGGCATCTTGGCCTGAATCAGAAACTGTGGCCAGCAGGACCAGGGAAGCAATTGTGCCCCTGGACTTGGCACTGGTGAGGCTGCACCTTGAATCCTGTGCTCAGTTTTGGGCCCTCAGTACAAGAAGGACACTGAGGTCCTGGAGTGTGTCCAGACAAAGGCAACAAAGCTGGTGAAGGGGCTGGAGAATTAAGAAGCGGCTGAGGGAACTGGGATTGCTTAGCCTGGAGAAGAGGAAGCTGAGGGGAGACCTTATCACTGTCTACAACTACAAAGGAGGCTGTAGTGAGGCAGGTGTTGGGCCCTTCTCCCAAGTAATAAGACAAGAAGGAATGGCCTCAGGTTGCCCTAGGGGAAGTTCAGATTAGATAGGAAGAAAAACTTCTTCACTGAAAGGGCTACCAGGCACTGGAACAGGCTGCCCAGGGAGATGGTTGAGGTATATCATCCCTGGTGGTATTTAAAAGACAGGTAGATGAGGTGCTCAGGTATATGGTTTATAGTGTACAAGTACAGCTGGACTTGGAGCTCAAAGATGTTTTCCAACTGAACAACTCTATGATTCTATACCGCTTATTCTGCTTCTCCAGCTACTTCACAATTCATCCATCTAGTCACTGGTTTCTTCTGCAAGTGTTCAAGTGAAATGAGAACCAATCAGATTAACAAATTTGAAACCTGCCAGCATACACAGTAGCTAGAGAATAAAGGAGATAGAACATTTCTTCTGCAGGCTAGTCACAAAGGTCAACAGCTGCTTTGAAACACTAAGTTTAAAAAACATTGCCTTCCACTGGCAGAAGGTTTTGTCCCATGTGTTTGGTGGTTACACCCAGCTATGAGCTTTTGAATTTGGTACTTAGAAGCTGCAATCTCGAGACTCTAAGCGTATTAGAACTGATTATTAATAACTAAATCTGATTATTAATAACTAAATCTGATTATTAATAACTAAATCTGAAAGTGACCTAAGAGCCTGCATAACACTAATGAAGTGTTTCCAAGGCAACAATTTGTAGATGTGCAGCTTTTAAAGAGGCAGTCTTTCAGCAGCATTGAGAATAATTTCATACCTACCACAGAAAATATAACCCGAGTTTGGCAACAGCAGGAGTAAATATCAGAGGTTACGTGCAAAGCAATACTACCTTTGAAACAATCAAAGAACATCAAGAGGGGTGGTACTCACTTATTTTCAGAATCAGCAGGCGGATGTTCCTCTCCCTCCGGCGTTTCCTCAGTTACAGCTGACTGATCCAATTCACTGTAATTACAGAATGTTTGGAGTGTTGTTTTTAAAAGTTCATTCCTATTTAAAGCTGCATAAGATTAATGACTAAGTTCTATAGCAGATTTACACAATCCACTCTTCTTCAAAACAAACTATTTCATTAAGGATTGGTGCTCTCTGCCTTTGAATTCTACGCCTTCCTCCCTCCTAAGGGCTCTCCAAAACATTTACTAGTTCCCATTCTGAAAGCCTCACGCTCTACCTTGAGACACAAAATGGATTTGGGTATTAAAAATACTGTTTTCAAAGTAATAACTGTAAAAAAGCATGCTTAATCTGATCAAAATCAAATTTTTAGTAAAAGAAATGTTCAAATGCAGCACAAGACACACCCTCCAAATTCTGCTTTTAACAGTGAAGTCATCTTTTACATTACAAGAAGTTGCTTATGATCCAAATTCTTCAAAGGCTACTTTAATGGCATAGCCAAAACTAGCAAAATCAAAGGCAAAAGAAGGCAGATAAATCTTTACATTCTGCAATCTGTAAGAGCTAGGATTTGTTAAGATTATGCTAACAGACTTCTGACCAATTAAAGGTTACTAACGTTAGCTCGTCTTTGACGGTTCCCCAGTTGTGTGATCCACTGCCACCACGCTTGTCCTCATGCTTCAGGCCGCTGAAATGTGAATGTGAAACAGAACTAACAAAACTGAGTTAAGATTATAGTGTCCAGATACAGGAAGTCAAAAGCAAATTCTGAAATGTGTATTTATTGTAAAGAATAGCAACCCCCCCCCACTATAGAACAAGTTAAAGACTTACGATCTATCGCTGCCACTATGCCTGTCAAATTCACGTTTGCCACGGGAGTCAAACCCATCTCCTCTGCCCATTCCACGTCCACGCCCACGTCCTCTTCCAAGTCCACCACGTCCACGCATAGGTCGGTCAATAATGGGTCTAGCATGGAACAGCCATACTTGAGTATTTCATGTCCAAACGTTTACAGCATGATTTTTAAGGTTTTCCTTTTCTCTTCTGAGAATTTTGCTCACTTTTCCTTTGATAATTTCAGTTTGTAACTGTGCTAAGGCTACACTTTTGTTGTCAAACTACTGCACTGATAAAACCCTCACATATAACACCTGCATTTTAGAACTGTGGAAATAAACGCTCAGAAGGATTACTGTTCATTTGCATCTTCTGGCACTAAATCCCAAAACTTAGTGTTTGTGTTGTCTATGTAACTAGTCAATATTACCATTTCAATGTAGCTCATGTTCATCCCAGTTTTAAAATGATTTTAACTTTGGCTACTACAGCTTCAATATTTGAACACTACTTTAGAACACTTGCATTCTGGATCCCTCATGATACTCCAGATGCTTTAAAACTTGGCTTGACATAAGACAGCTTTCACCATTTCCAGATCTGAAGTCACTGCAGCCAAGGTATAAACACCTACATTGACAAACTATTATTGGCTTGACATCAACTGTATGGATTTAAGCGACAGCCGTAAGAGCAAGCAAATCTCATCCTGCAAACAACTACACTTGAGCTCTCCTCCTGATCTATCTGCTACAGATTTACAGAGATATGGTGGATATCTTAATGATTTAAACTGTATTTTCAGTTCAACCAATGGATCTGACCATGTTGTAACAGATCACCCCCAGTCTAAAACTTATGAGTCGAGTTTGTAGACAAAACTGTGGAAAAGGAGAAAAAGGTGTTATAGTCTGCAAGACACATGCTCTTCTTGCGACTGAAAAACATAATTAAATCAATTTTTATTCAGCTGCCTTTTAAAAAAAATATATTAGTAGCAGAAGACAGGGTAGTCCCTTCCTATGAAAGCTAGGAAAGTTCTTTGTTACGCAAGACAAAATTCTTACTTGTCAACAGAAAACTCTCCTCCTTCACCCTTCTCATCAGCAGGTTTATCAAAGCGGCGCTCACGAGGAGGTCGTCTCTCTGGTCTCCTGTCAATAGGCTTGCCTTCACCCTGCTGTTGCTGCTGCTGCTGCTGATCAGGCCTCCTGCCAATACGTCTTATCCCTGAAACATCAGGCAAAACACATCAATGGAACGTGGAGCTGCTCCTGGACAGATACTGACTAACACCGTAAAAAAAATATTGAAGGTAAGCTAAAATTTATTTTTTTTAATTTTAGCCTTGTCACTAGATAATCTGAGAAACTCTATAAAAAAGTTACTGTAGCTCTTTCAGCTCTTCTCATTCACATTTTTACACAGCATTTCAATCAAATTGTGTTTTGTACAAGCATACACTCTCACAATACTGTAGGAAACAAAACCTGTCAAAGCACACAATACATTAGAAATCCTTGTAAAATGATAGGGTCAACTTTCAAAGAAGGATCAAGGAAAGCAAGGTGTTTGGTTTTTTTCCTCTCCAAAAGCTGCCTTTCATTTTGATGCACACCAAAACAAAGTCAGCATCACCACACTGGCCCAAGGGACAGCCACTCCGCTTCACTCTCCTGCATTCTCCTTGGGAGGATTCCTGGCCACAAGCAGGCAGCCCAGCAGTCTAGGGGACTGGGTACGTTCATCCACACCGACCCTCGCAGGCCAAGCCAAGCTCCCTGACAAAAGCTCACCTGGATATGCACTCAAGTGTCCCTGATCTGTCCAGCCTTCTTCCCTCTCTCTCTCTACACCTTTGCCTTCTGAAAGTTTTTTCAAATAATCACTCCCAGTGGGCACTAGCCTCTTCACTGAGGCATCTGAAGGATCTTAAATACAGGGGGTTTTCCACTCATCTGAAAGGCCCACTTACTCTCCTTCAGAAGGATCCAAATACATTACTCCTTTGTTATACTATTTTCTTGCCAAAATGCGTAGACAGAAACCACCAAGCAGAACACGGAGGCTGGCTTAAGAATTGTGAACCATGTTTTAAATTAAGAGCTGCCAATTTTTAAACTGTTTTAAAGAAAAAAGTCCTTGCCTAACAAGCAATGTCACATTTGGGTGGGGCTAAGAAGTTACAGTTCTAATGATATCCAAGCTAACACACCCAAATGAACAACGTCTTCCTTACCTTACAAGCTGTACTTATCATGAAGTTTGCATGACATACATTGCTTGCTCAGTAATCCTCACTCCCTGAGGAAATACAGGGGTTAAACTTGCTAATGCTCACTTGGAAAAGGACTCTCAAACTAAGGACATAATTTCCTTTTAAGATGTAAAGCTCAGCAAGGAAAGTGACTGAGCCAGTGTCACACAGGAGGTATGCTGCAGAACTGGAATGAATACTCCATATCTTTACAATTTCGAGTTCAACCCCCTGTGCTGAGAAAAACCTGGTTCCTGGGGAAGCTGAACCAAAAATACAAGCTATTTCTCTTTCTTAGTACCACAATGCTTTGAACTGGTAATTCGCCAGCCAAACAATCTGCACCTTCGCAGAGTAGTGCAATACTTTTAAACTGCAATACACCCACAAACGATACAAGCCCCGTCAATACCACGGCATTCAACACCTTTGTAAGTGTCAGAACTACTGTCCAATCCCAAAACCAGATGTTTTCCGACTGGAAGGTGACTTTCTTTACTACAGTGCTCCATACACACCGCTACAAAAGCAGGCCCAACTTTCTCTGTTTCAATCCCATAGTAAGCCACAAAATGCTATTTTCATAGTCAAGTAGTGCTTGTTCTTGAAACTGCATGTGAAAAGTGGGAGGGACGTAAACACGGACTGACAGCCCTACCAAACCCCTTCACCTCCTCTCGTGATGGCCAGAGACACTGCCCATGCTTCAGGTTCACATCACTCGGGGTAACGCCATGATTCTGTAGCTGACTAATATTTCCAGAGGACGGTGGCTTAGAACATTGCCACCCGGGACAAATTAGTACATTCCTCACCAGGAAAAAAACTAAGGCGAGGATACGGTAACACAGTCCCTAACTTCTGCTGCTCACAAGGCGTTTCCAATAACACGTGGGAGGACCACTTTCTAAAATAACCAGTACATTAAAACTTCTTCTTTCTTAAAAAGCATAAAAAGTGGTCAGGAATCATTTTGTAACATACACGGCAGCGAGCGCTGAAGCACTGAGATGCTTTCATGTAGCATCGTGCTCTTCTAAAAACTCTGCTTCGAGTTAAGTTGCAGGTAACGAGTTATTGCCCCACCCACTCACCTGCTGTCACCACACTTCGATGCATTTCGAGGATCCCAATTTAATCAGAGTTCTGCCCAATTTGAGATGCGCCGAAGCGTGTGCGCAGTACAACTGCCTGCCACAGGACAACGTGCGCGCAACATCTACCCCTCTTCAGGCAGAGCGGCGTCCTACTAATTACATATCCATTTTATAATATTTACACTTTGATTTCTTTTTCTTTCCAACAAAGTTTCTCGTTTGAGATTTCTTAGGCGTTTAGAGAAACACGTCTGGGAATACACACAACTAATTATTAAATATAAACATCGCTTCTGCCAGCGCTGTTCCCTGGGAAATGGCCCGAGCGGATCGCCAGGAGCCCAGGGACCGCCAGCCCCCTCCGCCTCCCTCCCCGAAGGCAGATGAAGCTCAGGCCGCGCCGCTAGGCCGGCCGCTTCCCCGCTCCGCGCCGCTTCGGGCCCCACGTGGAGCGGGGCCACCGCAGCCCCGGCCCGGCCCGGCCCCGCCCGGCCCCCCCCCGCGCCGCGCTTTCCCGCCGCCTCCTTTGTGCGCGGGGCCCGGCTCCCCCGCCCTCAGCTCACCCTCCTTCCGCAGCGGCACGCCGGGCTGCCCGCTGCCCTCCTCCCGGCGGTCGCTCCCGGCGGAGGCGGCGAAGGGCGGCAGCGGGTTCTTGCGCTCCTTCTGGGACTCCCTGCGTAGCTGCTTGGCCGCGCTGCCGGGGCCGCCGCCCGCGCCCGCCTGGCCCGGGCCGCCGCCGCCCGCCCCGCCCGAGGAGCTGTTCTGGGCGCCCGCCGGGCCGCCGCGGGCCCCGCCGCCCCCCTGGCCCCCGCCGCTCTCTTTCCTCCGGGTCTCGGCCGCCCGCAGCACCTCGAAGGGGTCGGACTCGTCATCAAAGAGCTGGTCGAAGCGGTTGGTGACGACGCAGCCGAAGCCCTCCTGCAGGTGTCCGGGCATGATGGGCCCCCGTCGGCGGGATCCTGCTCCGATGCTGCCGGGGCCCCCCGCGCCCTGCTGGCTGCCGCACAAGATGGCCGGCCGCGAGGAGAGCCCGCTTCTCTTCCGGCGCCGGGCACATCCGGGCACCTCACCCCGCGCGGGGCACCACGGGACACGCAGGCCGCCCTCTCCCGACGCAGCGCGACGCCTCGCGACGAACTACAAGTCCCGGCGTGCCCCGCGCCGCACGCGCGGGGGAGGGGGAAGGGGGCGGGGCTTCCTTCGGCGCCATCGTCGCCGCGTGGGCCCAGCGGCCCCGGGGTCGCTTACCGGGGGCCCCGAGGGCTTCTGTTCCCTAACCAATCGCCTTACCATGCTGCGCACCGCTATGTGGGGAGCTCGTGTAAGGGTTAGAGAAGGCAGACTGGCTTGCTGCAGCACTCACGGGGGTTAATTAGCTCTGAAGGCACTTGCAGAGCCCGCTGGATGACAGCCTGCTCGGTCCCAAACACGCTGCCTCTTGCAGGGGTGGGTGACGCCTCACTCTGACCTTGTTGCCCCATAAAAATCCGTCTAAAAAGCTTTGAAGAATATGGAATACACAGACACGTGCTGGGGGTGAATGGAACTACTGAATGCCTCACTCTGCCCTTCTTGTTGCCTTATAAAAATAGATCTGAATGAAGAGTATGGAATCACAGGTATTGGGGTTTTCCCAGCCTGGGCCTTGGTGCGCGGCTGTGGGACAGCCACATGTGAGACAGCACTGCACTCAGATGCCACAGCGTTTGTCCTCTGCGATGGTGGTCGCTGGACCCGCTGTGGGATCCGGGGCAGGTGGGGAGAAGCAGCCTCCTGGTTGTATGTTGAGGGTGAGAAAGGTGATAGTCCCATGGTGTGTGGTTTGAAAGTAAAACCATTCTTACGTGGTGGTGAAGATCATTGTGCTCAGAGTGCTCTGTGTAAGGAAGCTGGGCAAGTGCAAGCATGGGTCCTGTCAAGAGATGGAGTTAACTCAGGGACACGTTCCTCTGCTGAGGACACAGAGCAGTTTTGTATTCAAGACCTGTGAATCTGACGCTTCTCACTAAGCATTTAATTGCATTTTAAAGCATGACACTGGGATAAATGTGTGTCACTGAAGGCAACTTCAGTAACAGAAATTTAAGACTATACTGCTATAGTATACTACAGCTGCTATAACCAACTGAAATAACTGTTTCAAAACCTTGCAGATTTACCTTGATCTTAGATGTATAATAAAATGTCTGTCTTCGTCCATTAACATTTATACTTATCTAATTAGCAGATATACATGATTAGAAGACAATATCAAGCAAATAAATATGGTGGTGAGTGGTAAATATTTGCAGTATTGGGTAGTATTTACAGCTCTGTTTATAGCCAGCTGGAATTGTGTCAAGAGATTAAAACACATTTAACTGGCACAGATCTGGCACGTCCTTCTAGAAACACTCTTTCCATGTTCACGGTTTATATTTTTAAATAAGTCATCAGAAACTTTTGGTGCCTTTAGTATAACTAAGTTTATCCTCAGCACAGATAATACTCATTAATATTTGCCTTGTCTGCTCTGAGAAGTGAGACCACTTTAAATAATTGCTTTAGAAAGGTGTTTCATTGCATTTGCTCCAATATTGAATGTGAATTGCTCATAGGTTGGAGGCTCCACAAACGGACTGGTTTTGAAAAAAAAAAAAAAAACTCCACAGCTTAGTTTCTTCTAGATGAGCTGAAAATTATTCTGGTTTTATTTATCATTCTTCACCAGCTTTCCCTGCAGAACTAGGGCCACCTCTGTTCTGCCTTTGGGAGGCCTTTGAGGAAGCCCCTTTTGCAATACTACTGCTGGGTCCAGGAGGGATTGAAGCACTGCAATGCTCGTATGAGCGCCTTACACTGTTCTTGGGATATTGTTAAGTCATCACCATAAATTCTATTCTAAGGACTCAATATATTTTCTTCAAGAACGCCTTTTGCTTTTGTGATGAATCAAACGTCACTGAGCAACACATAATTAACACTCTTTGTATTTACAGTGGGTGTTTTCAGGAAATCTATTTCAGCCACCTGTCCCATCACAGGCACTGAGGCTGCATTGCATCACATATCTTTTATGAATGACATACATATGTTTCTTACGTGGAGCGCTGATGTGCTGTGTGCTTGATGGCATGGATGTCTTCTTGTTTATAGGAGGGCATTTCTTCACAGAAATGGACTTCTCAGGTGCCTGTCATTGGGGCTTGGGATTTTTCATTCAAAGAGAAGGTGGAGCTTCTCCTTTTTTTGTTGCTTTTTGCAAGGATTGTGCATATTCAACTCCCCGGGTGCTAAACTGTAAGCTGACATATATTCCATTTTCCAAAATTTTCCAAGTGCTGACATGGCATAAGAGGTTTTTGAGTCATACCTTGAATTAAACACACAGAGAACAGATTCAAAATGTTTTAATAAGAACTGGGAAACCGAAACATCATGTGGACATAATCCCCAAATACCAGATTTATTAATTCTGTGCAGGAAGAGGTGGGAGTTGCAGGGCAGATGGTAGGATGCTCTGGCGATTCTCGCAAGCATCACAAGAGGAAAAAAATGGTCAAGTCAAACCAATGTCTAGAAGACGTGTTTCAGCCAAGCTTCCTAAGGAAGCAGTGCTCATGCAAAGCTCTCAAGCTCAGCCAATCCCCAGCTACCTTTGAATTTTTTGGCCAGCATTGAGCAGATTTAACAGAGCAACAATTAGAAAGGCCTTATATTCTTGTAAGCCCTGTGAAAGCAGGCAGCTGGGTGCAAGGCAGAGACCTGCTAAGGCAGAGAAGGTATCTGCAGAATCAATGCTCCAGAAGGAAAGCTAGATGTTGGGAAGAGCAATGCTCCTTCAGACTCTGCAAGATATCAAGGAACTCCGTGGGACCGCTTGGAACTCCCCAGGTGTAGGAAGCCAGGCTTTTCAGCTCTGTCGTCTAGTGGGACCGCATTTGTGGCTATTTGTGGCCACAGGTAGGAAGGGCCAGGGGAAAAAAGTGCTGAGCGAAGAAAATGTTTTTCACAGTTTGTTTTGGGCTGAGATGCTGCAGACAAGCGAGGCTGGTTTCTCCTCCCCAGTGTGTCTGGCACAGGTTGCATCCCAGTCAGCGTGCAGGGCAGCTCAGGAGAACCACAGCTGGCCAGAGCCAAGCCTTCTCATGCACCGTGACAGGGAGAAACGGCCCCAGCTGCACCAGCAGCTTTTGCTGACAAAGCTCTCCAATGTGCCGGGATAGAGCGTGCTCCAGCCTCTGGCGAGCATGGCTGCTGAACTGGGGCATCACACCTCCCCGCGTCCATGCCCACACTGGATACGGACAGAGATCGCGCCGCAGCTGGCTGAGGAAGGACAGGTGGCAAGGTCTGGGGTTTGCTGTTCTCTGAATGTCAGCAAAATTTCCTGCCACAGAAACATTTGTGCACGCACCATTGCCTAGGAATTAAATAGCCATGTCCTATTAACTTGGCACTTCTGCTTCTAATCAAAGATGTAGCTTCTATAGTATGGCTTCCAAATCGCTGAAACCCCACACGTTGGTCTCAGGACAGCCATCTCGTTAATGCTGCTTGCAGATGCAGTCATTAGACATTAGCAGGCAGCAAGGGGGTGATTCAAATGCACAGAGAAGACTTCCAGGAGCTGGCGTCAAAGACTGGGCAGACTGATGCAGTTCTCCTCCATAACAGAGACTTATGTTATCATTTAACACTGGAGTAAACCCAACGTTTCCACCACCCGAAGAAGTGGAACGCCAGTGCTATTATTTACAGCAGGGATACATGACGCTCCTTGGCTGAAGCTGGCCCATGGATGCCCTACCTAACAAGCTGCTCTGGCACTGCTTTCCAAAGAGTGCTTTCTGACATGAGATACACTCTCAGGCTATTTTCAAGCTTTGCCAACAGCTGTCAGCTGCCTGCTTATTAAGCAAGGATAGGAAATGCAACAAGTTCAGGGCAGGGGGAGGAGTATTCATTTGGGTCTTTGCTCCTTTACCAAGCCGTGTTTTTTCCTAATTCTTAATGTAAGAAGCTTTATAATCTGGTTTTGCTGTTTTTCTCCAGATGCATGTGTTACTTTGCTGTCAGAATCTACAACATATGGACAAGGAGGAGGTTGCTTGGTTTTTTTTTAGACACATCTTTTCCTAGGCCATACAAAATACTGTGATTTCTTGCACAGAAAACATTATGTTTGCTTTTGAATGAAGACAAGTGTGGCCACTACTTCTGACCAGCAAGAACTTCAGGTGTCGCATAATCATCGTATGCCACAGGGAAACTTAGCAACTTCTGATTCAGTTTGCTTTGGCAATTGTTTTCATTGGATTTTAAATTTGCTGCATGAAGATACTGACCATGCCAACTGAGATGCTCTACAGGTATCACATGGCTTTAGCAGTGGCCACTCAGAGTCCAGAGGGACAGATGATCTATTCCTGGTAGTTTTTATAAGCAAAGTATGTCAGTGCTGGGGAGTATGGAGGAGCAGACAGTCAGTGAAAGATAGCAAACATACTGTCTAAAACTGTAAATTTTGCAGTTGCTGTGCATTGAATGGCAGTACTAATATAATAATATTTTTGCATTCCTAATTAACACAGCATTACTAATATAATAATAAAGTACTGATAATAATAAAGTAGCTGAGCAGTACCTAATTCTTGGTGGTGCTTGCTCATCCCAGTGCATACAGCAGGTAGCAAGAACACAGAGCACTTGTCAGGGCGAGCTGTTTGCATCAGCACATTTGTGGCACATGGATCTTTTATGGGAGGAAATCCTAGAATTAAGCAGTGCTGGGCAAAAAGACAGCGGGAATTACCAGGAGAAGTCAGGCAGAGCTCAGGAGACAATACATGATCTCCACCGCACAGCTCTATCCTCCCACATATCCTGCCCCTTTTGGCACAGCACTGGATTTGTTTTTTTCATAGCAGAAAATCCAGCATTTTCGTTATGGAAAGAGCTGTAAACATGTGAATAACAGCAGTGCTTCTACATTTGGTACGTGCGTTCAAAAATAAAAAAGCCCAGTATTGCTCTGTGCATTAAAATATGCGATAGACAAGTGAAGCAAATCATGCAGAGATAGAACTTTGCTTATAAATTAAGCCAGGCTAATTGAGCTCTGCCTGAACTTTCTTCCTGAATCCTAAACAACCTGCCAAGCAAGTGTTCTTCCTTAAGAGCAGTCAAGGTGCAAGGTATTTTTAGCCTAGAAGACCAGCACTGGAACCTCACAAAGTAGAAGGTCAAGCACACCAAACACTGCTTTTATCACCTCTGTGGCTTATTTCTGTGAGCTCTCCTCTACCCACCCGTTCCCTGGAGCTTTGGAGGCGCTGGTGCTGTGGGAGATTGGTGCCAGGAGGGGCTGGAGTGTGCAGGACCCCCTCCGCCACCATGATCAAAGAGCTCCCTTGGCACGAACTCTTGAAGAGAGGGGTTTTACTGCCTCCCAAATCTGAGAAGATGGAGAAGGAAAAGGGGAGAAAAAGATATTTGCCCTTCCTTAAAGGCTCAGCAGAGCACAGGGATGCCAGGGTCCAGGTGAGGAGACTCTCTGTTCCCCAGTACCTGCCCCAGCCACGAGTTGAATAATGCAGTCAGCAATGCTGGGCCAAAAAGCTTAGCCTGCACATGCAGCAGGTGCCCTACTCGACTCAGCCCTCAGCAGGCACTGAGCCCTCCTGCCTGGGCATCCCCATGCTTGCCACAGCCCTTGCCATTGCTCCGGCTGCTACTGCCCACACCCATGGCAGATCCTCTCAGGGTTATTACCGGGGAAAATTAGAGGGGGAGAACTGAAGTTGCCTTAGTGACATGTCAATGGCTGTGTGCAGCAGCACTGGGAAGGCTGGGACATACCAAAGTGAAACCCGCTGGGCCAGACAGTAGCTGTCTGGGCAGAAAACTGTTCCTCCCTGCAAGCTAAAGCTGCCTCCTGCTTCCACGGGCAGATTCCCATCTTGGCTGCAGCTGACACGTCCGCTTTCTGCCTGCTGCTGCCTCCCACATGCAGCCGTTGTCGCTGCTGTGCTGGCACACCACCCACGGGGCTGCACTGGCAGCTGGATCAGGGCCCCAATCTCACTGTGAAAAAGCAAAGATGCTGGATGTTTCCCCTCATGTTGGTACTTTTTCAGACTGGCTGGGTCCCCACCGCAGCCCTGTAGTTGGTAGGAAAGGGAATATGTTAAACCACAATTGCAGCCCAGAGCGGGGCAGCCTGTGTTTGCACATTCCTGTGCTTTCAGCAGCAGGTCCAGTGTCAGGAGTTCTGTCTCCTCTGTGCCTTCTCTGCTGCCTTTGATGGGGCAGCTCAGCCTCCGGCACTGCGCTGGCTGCTGATGCTGACCCACAGCCCTGCACCGTGGTGCCAGGGGGTCAAGTGCCTGTGGGGTAACACTGCCCCTGAGAGGCATTCGGGAGCACCAGTGATGCCTGGGACTCCCACGCACGTGGAAGGCACACAGGAGCCCGGCTATCTGGAATACCCTGCCCCCGGTCGCAAGGGCTGGGCTGGAGCCATGCTGGGTGCTGCAGTACTGCATTGATCCTGTTAATGTCCCCTGGAAATGAACCAAAGCAGCCTGCAACCCACGTTGTTTCAGACAAAAACCTTTGGCGTGGCTTTCCACGCCAGAAAGCGGAGCCTGGGGCTGTGTCCTGCTCTGCCTGCAGCCCTGCCTGTGTCCTGCCTAGAAGCGTGGACAGCTGGGGCTGGGCTGTGGGTTCAGGCATCCTGAAATCACAGGCTTGGCCAAAGTCCAGAGCCACACCGTGCAAATGGTACGTGTCTTTGCAGCAAGCTGACTTGCCACCCTGTACCCAGAACAGGAGGATGGTAAAAATCTGGAGTGGCACTCTCTGTAGGGCACTGAAAACTGCCGGGCTGCAACTATTAATGCACTCCACGCTGGCACTGCCCCTGAGGCTGTCCAGGAGAGCTTTGGCTGGTTCCCATCCCACTAGGGAAGACGTCGTGGGGATGAAGCCATGTTCATCAGCACTGCCTCCAAGCCCCACCAGCTGCCTGGGCAGCATCAAGCCCAACACCGTGCTGAAAACCAGCCCATCCTGTTTGCATGGCTGGATCAGAGTCAAACGGGTGTGGAGGGTGTCTATGGGAGAGCTGGGCTGGGCTGCTGAGCCGGCAGCTTCACAGGACGTGGCGGGGCGAGCTGTGAAGCAGGAGCAGGCGAGACTGCTCTGAGTCACCCCACAGCCACCTCTACCCAGCACTGGGGCTGCAGAACAGCAGTGCTTGCCCGTGGCATCCTCAGCTTGCCCACTCTCCTGGCTCCCCAACCAGCGGTTTAGCCTCTCCCTCCCCTCTGCCAGCTGCAGGCTGCCTAGAGCCGCTCCATAGAGCCCAAATTTCAGCTGTCACATAAATAAAAAAGGCCCTTTATTTCTGTGGGAATACAATGTAGGGCAGGAAACAAGCATATAGTTATTTTGAGGCAGGGCTAAGGTGGAACCAAGTAAAGGAAGACACCGCTTCTCACCTGGCAGCTGCAGGAGAGCAAGAAGCATGAGCGAGATCCACACTCCCTGCTGCACCAGCAGACCCCCAGCCTCACAGCACTGCAGCTCGCCACCTGGCTGATCTGTCCTGAAACATGGGATGGCACAGAGGGACCCCAGCCACATCCAGTGCCTCCAGGAGCTCATGTAAAAAGAAATGCTTCTGGGCTGACTCAGAAATGCATCAAACCAGGAATGGGAAATTTGTACCATATCAGGGTATGATTACAAAAACTGGCACTTTGCTGCATCTTTAGCTATAATGATATGTTAGCCGAAACCCTCCTGGTTACTCCAAGAGTGCTGCAAACCCCAGCCCCCAGGAAGAAACCAGTTTAATGGGTTAGCAAAGACTTGCTACCCTAAATCCAGCTCTCCCACGCAGCTGTCCTACAGTTCTCCCTCCAGCAATTTCTAGCAGAGATCAGTGTAAACTAACCCAGAACCTTTGTCCTGCTGCCCCACGTGACCATTTGCTCGGTGGACGGACTCTCTGCCACCTGCAGTGCTTCCCCAGCCTTCTCCCACGAGAGACTTGTCTCAGACATGACCCAGCCATCATTCTAGGTTTTTCTTACTTGGTCCTGAAGATGCATTTAGAATAAAACCGATGTGGGCTGGGGCTGGGCTACCTCTGACGCCTGAGCCAAGCTCCCTGCCAGCAGCTCAGCCTGGGCACCCTGTGCAGGCACCACGTGGCTGTTTGCACACAGGGCAGGGCACCCAGCTCTCCTCGCCCTGCCTGCTTCTCTCTGCTTGTTTTGATTCCAGGAGGAACGGAACCCTGCAGGGTCCCCAGGGAGGGAAGAGATGTCCCCAGGGGTGTGCGGCACACAGGGTGACGCTGTCGCCAGTTCCTTAGCACACCACAGTCAGCTAAGGCTCTTATTTACTCTGCTATGTTTGATTTAAACAAGCCCTGCATGTGGTGCCACGAGGCCAAGGGAAAGTCTTTGCTGAGAGCCCCTGTGCTGGCCCCAGGCAGGCTGCAGGCTGCACTGCTCTGCACCCCAAATCCTCGTGCCGTGGCTGCCCTTGCACAGTGCTGGCCCCTGCCCTGCAGCAACGCGTGCCTGGGGACCCACTGCTCCTCTGTGCAGAGGGGGGTCCCTATGCTGTCACCACCCCACCATGCACAGCCCAAAATAGGCCAAGGGCCCTAAACGCCTAATATATCCCCCAGCAGCAGCCCATGGACTGGGTCCCTGGCTCCTGCAGTTTCCCAGACAGCTCAGAGCTGTGCAGCTGCTTCGGAGCAAGGAGAGAGGTTGCACCCAAGGGTGGCTTTGCAGCAAGGTGTGTGGCAGCACAGGCTCTGGACAAAGGCTCTTGGACCAGCCTCAGGGCGATAGCTGTGGGGTCTGGTAGAGCAGGGATGAGCCCCTGCAGGACCTGCTAACACCTACATGGCCAGTCTGTCTCAGCCATGCAGATCGCTCCTGAGAAGGCAGCATTGCTCACTTCGTGTGTTTCTAGGCATTTCCCTAATTTTTTTGCTTACGCAGAGCTGGGTTTCAAGGTCATCCTGCCCTCCCACCTGTAGGAGGATAAAGAGGGGAGTGATTCAGTGCCTTCCCCCTGGAGATGGCTGGGAAGACACCCTGTGCTTGCTGGTGAGTCAGTGCCTTCCCACTGGAGATGACTGGAAAGACACTCTGTGCTTGCTGGTTCAGAGACCCACAGTCCTTAAGCAAAACAAGCACCAGAAATGCCTGGGGGTGCTATTCAGCACCAATTTTGTCTTCTCCTTGAGAGGCAGAAATAACCCTGTAAGGAAATACAATCCTCTGTAGCAGGCATGAAGAAGCAGAGCCATTCCTCTCCTGGAGCATCCCTCATCAGCAGTGCTCGGATCCGGTGCCGTGTTGCAGGCAGAGGGCTGGGCTCAGAGCATCGCTGCCAACCCCAGATCAGTGGTGAGCCGTTGTGCCAGGTGCTGAGGGGCAGAGCACCAACACAAGGATTAAAGCAGCTGTGATTCACCCCGGTGGCAGCCTCTGGTGGCTGCTGGCTCCTCTTGCCAGGGGTGAAACCTCTGCAGAGGTGTCAGGGTGGTGGGGAGCCAGTGAGGGGAATCTTCAAACCGTTCTAGGGGCTTGGGGCAAACTGCAGGCATGGATTTCTGGGCAGCTGGGGATGTGCAGGGACAGCAGCTCCCATGCAACAAACCTTGCCTGTTCACAAGTGTGTGGAAGGCATCATCTCCTCCTCCAGTGTGATTGATGTCAGGCCTGGGCAATTATCCTGAGCCATTAATGCTGATGCTGGCCGTCACGCATGAGGTACATATTCCCAGAAGGTGAGCAGGGCACACGCACTGAGTCTCTGGATGCTGGCAGCGAGCCCCAGATGACATCGGCTTCAATCAACAGGCAGGTCCCAGGCACTCTCAGACCACATGCGCTTGATTGTACCTGCTGTGGCAGCAGGCTCACCCAGGCAAGGAAATACAAGAAAAGCAAGATCAAACACACCGAAAGCAGGTCACGGAATTGTCTCTGCTGCAGCAGGGCAAGAGAACTACTCATTAGGGTGATTACAGGCAAAGGAACTACCCCGGGTCGCTGCTAATGAGCAGTGTGGGCTGCCTGACCTGCGCAGGTCCCTGCAGCCCAAAGAAGCCCCGGGGCTGTTGTTGCACATCCAGTGTTGTGCTCCGGGTGGTAGCTCAGGAGGTTTCCAGACTGCTTCAGCTCATCCCAGTCCCCTGCCCTGCAAAGGCTCTCACCACCCAACCAGCACCAGGGGCCCTGAATCGCTGCGGCTGCATCATGCCCTGGGCAGGCTCCCTGTGCATCCTCAGGGTGCAGAATGGAGCTGGGGTGCTTCCTCGGCCTGTCAGAGCAGTGCTGCTGCCAGCTTGAGCCCATAGCCGACATAGAGCCGAGCAGATTGCAGTGCAAAAACCATCACCTCCAATGGATGCTGCAGAGGGGATTAAGCAGGTCGAACCTCAGCCAGGGCTGCTGGCGAGGCTGTCAGAGAAGCACATGGGAGGCTGCTCACATGCAGAGGAATCTGATTCTCCATCACACACAATCATTAAAGCATCAGCCCCAAAAATGACTAAAGGGGATGTGCAATTGCTCAGAATGTGTTTCTGAAAGAAGTTGAGCACCCTCGGCTCCTGTCTGTGCAGGACAACTTTTGGCTGGCCACCCATCCCACCTGGCTCCTGTGAAGTCCACCAGTGGACATGAAGTGGCATAATACAAGAGATGCTTGACCTATAGCCTGGTAGGAAGACCTCCACTGCCCTCCCCACAGTGATTTTAACCTGGTGTGCTTCATGCTTCATTCTCTGCATTGCATCGCTTTCTGAACGTCCCAGTGTTAGCATCTCTTTTGTGGTGGAGGTCTTGCCCGTGGTGGGGGTCCCATTCATGGCTGATGTCCTGTTCGCAGCTGAGGTCTTGTTTATGGTAGACATCCTGTTCGCATTGGGAGTGAGTGGCAGTGCAGGGCTGGCCACTCTGATAATGGAGAATGGGTCCCCAGCACAGCAGCACACGTGACACCCCACTGTGTCACAGCACCCATAACCACAAACATCACTAAAGCTAAGAGTCTGGAGGACTGCAGGAAGAATCAGACCAAGATGCTACTTTCCTGGCTGAAAAGACATGATAAAAATGGACCAAAAATAGTGGCAGTTTGTGCAGCCTGCAGCAAGGGGTCAGACTTCGGTGCAAAGGGCTGCAGAGCCACCCCACTTGCTCTAGCCACCAGCCCTCCCAAGGCGGCAGGGACCTGGCTGGACCAAGGACATCCCTGTCCCCACTGCACCCACCTGGCAGTCTGAGCAGACCCTCACTGCCAGCCCCCACCTGTGAAAAAAAAAAAAAAAAGAGGGGGAAAAAAGGGATTTGCATTTGCTGTGGACGTGCTGCACGCACCAACTGCTGCCTGTGAATCGCTCTGAGCACGTCTGATGAAAGAACCAAAGAACAAAGTGTTATTAACATATTGCCTGCAACGCGGGCGGCTCCTTGGGGAACGGCACCTGCTCCGCGCCAGGAGCGGCTGCCAGCCCTGCGAGGCGCTCCTCTGCTGCCTTGCAAAGCTCTCCTCTCCTTAAGGCAGAGATCCCTCCTACCAAAGCTCCTCACAGTCCTGCAACCCCTTCCCTAAGAAATCCCCTTTTATTCAGTCTTCCGAGGAGCCCTTTGGTTCACAGCTCACCCTCTTCCAGCAGTATAGACCCAAGCGCCCTCCCCCTGTCCTAAGCAGCCTCCCAGAGCATCCTCTTCAATCCCAGGATGCCATCCCGTGGCTGCTCTGCTTTTACAGCTCCCCTTGTCCTGAGATCCGTCTGGGAGAGAGAAAGGGCCAGATCCAAAATGGGAAAATGGGAACCTACATCCCATGCCATCACCCTGCAGTCATCCTCCCATAGAGACACAGCATCTCATTGGTTCAGCTTTCCTCGAAGTGATGCCTGACCACCGCTCAGGCCTCTGGGAAGGCCTTGGCCCAAAAACAAATGAAAAATTTTGAAAACACAGTATTTACACAACTCCCAGCCCGTCTGCAAAGGAGGAGGGTGCTGCACAGAGCAAACAGTAACACCACTGCTAGAAATCACTTGAGTTGAAAGCACAAATGCAGCCAGGGTAATCACTGCACAAGTAACTGCAAATCAACCAGAGAAAACTATCTCCTGCTTGAAGGCTGCTCCTGAGCAGAAAAAAAAGCAAAAATCCTCAAATTAATTAAAAAGTGCTGGCAGCTCCTATAATACATGAAAATAAAACCAGCACGGCTTGCTGCTACTGGTCTGGATTGGCCTTTGTAAGCATCCCTGGCTCTCCCAGTGACTGCAGAACGGGCTTGATCTGCAAGACTGCTTCAGGACAAGGGAGTCTTCCAGCACCAGGGACCTGTAGCAGCAATATTTGATTTCTTTAGAAGTGTATATTCTTTAAAAAAAACTTACAACATTCATTACAAAATTATGCATATTAAAAAAATGTATATTTTCTTTAAAAAATATTACCTTGTTACAAGTTTTTGTTAAAGGATTGGCCTGAAAGCTGCTGCTCCAAGCTCTCTGTCCCATCCCGTCCCTGAGAAGAACTGCTTGGCAGCAGCACTGCATTTCCAGCCAGCGGGCGCTGGGCTGTGGCACTGCGGGATGGCGGCATGCACCTTTCCCTGGGACTGGATCATGAGTTTGAGTTGTTCAATGTTTTTCTTACAGCCCCAGCTCCCAGACTGAGGTGATGGTATGAGGACGGGCTGCCTGCTCCAGCTCCACCGTGGGGCCGCCCAGTGGTGCCCCCACTGCTCCCAAAACACCCACCGGGCAGAGACCATGCCACCAGCATTCCTGACACTGCAGCAGGCACAGAGCAGAGTGTGCTGGTGGGAAATAAAGGAATGCTAGGTATCCTCACATCCTAGTTTACCTAGTTCTGCAATGGTTGCAAATTAAAACTCAGTTAATGAGTGTTAAATCCACTGCCAGTTTGCAGCTTCCCTGTTTGCAAGCGCTCTGCAGTGATGTCTCTGCACTGACCAAGAAAGGACCCTCCAAGCAAGCACTGGAGTGCTCGTTGTTGCTCATGGGCTTGGAAATTATCTGCCCGTTCCCTGGGCAGGACCCGTGGGGACAAGCCTTCACATCCCCTGACACCTTGGCAGCAAGAAAGGACAACTCCTGGTCCCCGACTGGAGGTGAGGAAGCAGGTGCCTCAGTGGCACCACACATCTCCAGTGACACGTCTGTGTCTGGGGAAGCCAGGAGCACCCAGCTCTGCTCCTGCCCTGCAGAACATTGCTGCTCCATGAGTCCAGCCAGGAAACATCTCCTGGCAGATGCCCTGCAGCACGTGTTGACACATTTTTCTGCTTGTTTCACCGCTTCTAATTCTGCCAAAAGAGCTTCTGGGCTGGTGTCTCAACAGGCCCTGGGGTACAGCCTGGGACTCACATCCCCCTGGCGCTGCAGCCGCTCCCTGTGCCGGGGAACAGGTTTGGTGGGGAGATGCCATCAGGATGGGATGTCCACATCTCCGTCCCACCCTGCTCCTACTGCTCCTGCAGCCGACAGCTCCATCCTCCCTGCATCAGGAAGGTTTCTCCTGCTCTCTCCCTCTGGTTCTGCAGCCCAAGTCCTTCTGCGGGGAGCCCGCGGGTGCTGTAGATCCCACTGCTCCCCGATCCCACTGCTCACACCATGCTGTCCCAGTGCCCGCAGGGACTCGTTTCACCGCCCTCATCCCTCGGAGCAGGTCAGTCCCCAGCAGAAAGCCGCAGGACGGGCAATAAATGCTGGACTTGTCTGTCGCGACATCAGCCTCGGGTTTTTTTGGTGTTGCTGCAGAATCCCCGCCGCGGCCGCCAGGGGGAGCCCGAGAGGCGCCGCCGCATCCCTCCGTGTCCACCTCCACCCCTGTCCACCGGTGTCCGCGTCCACCCGTATTCACGTCCACGCATGTCCACATCTGTCCACGTGCATTTGTATCCACCCACATCCACCTCCACTGACATCCATGTCCACTCATGTTCACTCATGTCCACCCGCATCCACCCATCTCCACCTACATACACCTGTGTCTGCCTCCACTGGCATCCACGTCCACCTACGTCCACCTCCCCCCCTGTCCACCTGTGTCTGCTTCCACTCCTATTTGTGCCTGCCTCCACTCGCATCTTTGTCCACCTGCATCCCCTTCCACTCATGTCTGCATCCATCCACGTTCACCTGCACTCACACCCACGCAGGGTCCAGGGGGCACAGGAAGGTGTTTGGAGGCAGCCCCTCTCTGCTTCTCAAAGAAACAGCTGTTGTCTTCCCAAGCATGTCCTGTTTTTTAGGACACCCATAGCCACGTGGCCTTTGCCCACATGTGCTGTGGCAGGAGCTGGGAGCAGTACTCCAGGGCTAGAAAAATCCCCCAGCCCCACGCATGCAGCTTGAGCTGCACGCTTGGCAACAGCACCGCTGCCTCCTGGCCATGAGCTGCACCATGGCCAGGCCCAGCCCTGCGTGAGGCTCCTGCCTCGTCTCCTCGCTGTGGGACCATCGGACTGGCCATGGCTTGGCACTCGGTGCAGCTGCACCCAGCCAGCTGCAGGGTTTGCTGGGCAGGGTGATTCAGGCATGGGCCTCTTCTGCTGCTGGAGGAACTGGGAGGTGGACATGATGCAAATCAGCTAATTGGCAGATATGGACACCATTAATCACCTGCGCAGCATTTTTGGCTAGCGAGCGTGGCACAGCCGGTGGGAGAAAGGCTCTGCTGCCCTGCATGGCGCTGCTGCGGCATGGGGGGCTGTGCCCAAGGGTGGGCAAAGGGGTTCCCTGCTGGTGTGGGTCAAAATTGCCCTTAAAAACTTCACCAATGTCCTTAAAAACAAGATACCCATGTTTCTGACCAGTATGCACATTTTAAAATCTGCTTTCAAGTCAATGTCGTGGTTTCATTTACATACACTGAAATAGTCGTTACTGCACTGCCCACCAAACCCAGTGCTTCACCTCAAGGTCCCTTCACCTTTTATTTCATTCAGTGCTTCATATGAGTCAAAATTAAATGGAATTACTGCAAACTTGTAGCTTGTCCCCACATGACCTACCTGCTATTCACAGAAACAGCAGGAAAGGCAGCTGTGACCACAAGAGTGAACAGAACATGTTCACTGCTTCCGCATGTGTGACTGCACCCAGCAGCAGGGCTTGGTTTCAGCATGGGGAGGGGAGCAGCCTTTCTTGGGGCTCCTAACCCTAGAGACAAGGGGAAAACAAAGCTGGAAACATCCTGGTGGGAGACAGGACCTGAGGTGCTGGTATCTGCCAGGGTGGCTCCCACAGCAATTTCACACAAAGCCAATTTCCTTACAGAGAAAGCGTGCGGGGCAGGACAGTGTTTACTCATGCAAATGTCACTCGTAGGCTGTTTTACGATTCCATGCAGATATTAAATAGGACAAAGTTTGGTTCTGCGTTTTACTGCAGGTTTATCTGGGGAGCGGCACTGTGGGCGGCGGCGGGGTGTCCCAGCTCCTGGACTTTGCCCGGCGCTGCCTGGGTTTTCGCTCTGGGCCAGGCAGGAGGGCTCATGTGAGGCCAAATGCTGGTTCCCTGGGCACCAATGTGGATTATGGGTGCATCCATGAAGGCGGGTAAGCACAAGGTAGTGGAAGTCCCCTTCTCATCCCGAGAGAAGGGATGTGGGATGTATCCAGGGCCAGGGCTGGCAGTGGGCAAGCGTAGGCTGAGGGAAGATTGCTGCCAGGAGCAGCAGAAGCCCTCTCTGGCATATTTCAGGGAGCAGCATCAGTTTCTGCCGCCCTGAACTAACAGGTCCTGGGAGCTGCTCAAGCCTCAACACTCACAGCCAGCAGCGGGGCAGAGGCTTGCTGAGGCAACACAGGACTTCTGCCGAGGAAGGAAAAGACATTCAAGCAGCTACCCAGGGTGAAGCACTCTCAGGGCTCCTACTTGCATTCCTCATCTGCAGGGTCCTGGGGGTATGACCCTTCTCCCAAAATCGCAGGGGCTCTGCAATAAAAATCCAGGTCCGGGTGAGTGACCCCTCCAGCTCGAGGGGCACAGTTGGCAGTGCCACCTCAGGTTTGGGCATTTTCTCTGGTGCCCCGGCTCAGGCCGTGTGCACACCTCTCCCAACCCCTTGCAGGCTTTCCTGCAGCACCAACCAAAGGTGCTTCTTTTTTTATGGCAGCACTTGAAGCAGTGCAAATCAAACACAGTTCCTGGCCTGCTTACTGTTCCATGCACAGCCCAAAACCTCATTTTATCAGCAAGAGGGGCAGCTGGGATTGTGCCACAGATGGGGCAGCAGGAGCTGGTGGCAGCACAGGCTTTTGGCTGCAGGTGAAAACATCTGCTGGTGGGAGACAGGTCACATATTTTGTGCAGAGACAGCTGGTTCCAGCATGCCACTCAGTGCAGCAGCCCACTGCCAAACCACAGCATGCCATGGCCAGTGAGACCTCAATCCCTTTCAGCGATGCTTCAGCACCACAGATGACAGAAATGTGCTGAGTGCTGACAAACTGGGGTCAGATGAACACATCCCAGATCTCTGTACCCCTGTGCCCCTAGATCCCTGCACCTTTGCCTTTGGAGAAATAATCCCCAGGTCAGGAGCTTGCAGCCAGCCCTGCTGTGCAAAGAGCACCAGAGTGCACAATCCTGAATGTGGGGTCTGCATTGCAACCCTTCCTCTTTCAATAGATAAGGATGCAGGGTAACACCCAGAATTTGAACCCCGGATGCTTTGCTGCTGTCTTTCCTCGTGTTTTCTACCTCTGCCAATGACAGATGGGGATGCAATGGTCTGCTTTTGGTACAGGGACCTCAGCGCTGTAGGGGCTGCCCTGTACCAGATAAGCCAGCTTAGTTCAGTATAAAATCATTGGCATCCCCTTCTTCTTGAGCCTGCACCTGCACTTCTGGGTGTGAGACTTGGTGTTTCAGGGACAGTTGGCCCCCACTACCTACATCTGCACAACTCAACTCCACAGCCACGGGGAGGGGGCATGGTTCTTGCTTGGGCCAGGCTTCTGACTGTATCCACCAGGAAAAGCAAATGTCTCTGCCAGGAGGGTCCTGTCCCTGCTCTGCCCTGTCCGTGGAGTGCCACTGAGCTGGGCTCTCAGCTGGACTCCCATGACCCAAGTGGTTAGGAAAGCCACAGGCATGGTGCCCAGCTCCGGAGTCAAACCAAGCCGAGGCCACACTTTTGGCTGCTTTGCACACTATCAGGCATTGGCCAAAGTCAAAACCTGAATGCTAGCATGGATTGCTTCAGCGGAACCCCACTTTTATTACCAGGGATGGAGAAACTCCTCCAAAGGGAACAGGGGGAAGTCGATTTTTTATCTCATATGCACAGGGGTCTTACCACTCAGGGTGGCTTCAGAGTCCCTGTGCCCACATCAGAAGGTGTGCCTGCCTGCCCTTTCCCAAACTCCGATTGCTGGGTTTGCTTTTTTCGGTGGGTTTAGTGTCCTGTAGGCATGCTGATAGGGCACAGGTTGCTGCAGCACATTTCCCAGAGCCCCTATCCCAACTGTGGCCAGGCTCAGCCCTGCGTCGAGTGCAGACTTTGTCCGTGTCCCCATCCTGCATCCCCAGCCTCTGCCCTTGCTTTGCTGCTGGGACTCTTCAGGGCCACAGTGTTCTGTGCCCAAGCAAGGAGCATGTACTGGTGGCACTCAGGGAAGCCAGGTCCCACAGCCCCAAGGCAAGCCCCGGCTCCTGCTCTGCTCTGCTCTGTGGGGAGGCAAAGCCGAGCACACCAAGGTTAGCCGAGTGTTGAAAGGTGGGGGCTCTGTTCCTGCAGGGGTCCGGGGCTGCACAGGCAGGGATGGTACAGCCTGGAAAGGTGAATGCAGCGGCTGCTGCTGCCTATGCCGGCTGAGGCCAGCCAGGGCATTGGGGTCGAAACACGGGACTGGGTGCTGCTGGGAAAATGCAGTGACTGTTGGACCAGAGGCCGCCCCATGGAATGTGCAAGCTGGCATTTGCTTTGCAAAGGCAATCGCTGCCCTTGTTATCCAGCAGATTCAAAGGGGAGTGGAAACACTCATCCAGAACGCACAGCCCCGCTATGGGAGCATGTCTGTGGGAACACGGCTGGGGTGTTGGTCTGCATAGCATTGCACACAGTGTGTTTCTGCAACACTAAGCAAAGGACCAGACTTGGGACCTTCGCGCAGCAACAAGATGGCCAGGGGATTCGGTGGAGCTGGCGAAAGGTCCCACATGGGATAGCAGCAAGGCTGTCCAAGGGAGAGGATGGAGACATAGCTGAAAATGGGAATGAGGCCACATGAGCACAGGGGTAGCATGGAGCCAAGAGAAAAGGGAGCTGAAAGGCCCTCAGCACTGCACTGTGGGGTTCCTGGGGCAGGAACTGCAGCGGTGTGTAGGACCACCCAGCAGGCAGCCCTCCACACCGTCCGGGGAAGGGGCTTGGCTGGCTGCCGGCCCCTTCTGCAGGGACAGGGCTTAGTTGCTTCTCACTGACACTGTTTGATGTTTGGTCTTGTTCCCAAAAATTTAAAAAAAAAATAGTGTTTCTACACAGAAGAAACATGTCTCTTGCTGGTGAAGCACATCCTCCCATGACAGCAGCCCTCACCCAACCACAGGCAGGACCTGATTGAACATCATCTAAATCTCTGCCTGTTAATTCAATGCTCTCCAAGCAGCTAAAATCCATGGCCTCAGATAATATTTGGGGCCAGAGGTCTGCCAGCACGGTCGAAAGAGCCAAGCCCTCCCACCCACAGCCGACGTGGCTCCTGGGCCTCCTGTCTCTGAACACAGAGAGGATCGCAGGAATCATTCTGGTGAATTATGAAAGTCAGGATTAAAGGGCTGGAGGATAGCAAAATGCCCCAGACGCTTTTTGGCAGGCAATGAAAGGAAGGTTTAGTGGCAGCTGCCAGCCAGGAGCCACTGGAGGGACAACTGCATGTCTGGCTCCATCCTGGGCTCCCCAGGAGGGTGGCTCTGGTGCATCCCAGCACAGCCACTTTCTCTCTCCTTGCTGCAAAGCGGGAGGGATCCACACACCTCCTGGGCATCCTTGCTGCTTTTCTGGGCAAAGAGAGGGAAGAAAAACTGCTCCCAGCTGGGAAATTGCAGGGAAAATGCAAGTTTTAGAGCATTGCCTGCCATCACCAGTGGCAGGTCAGGGAGCTGCTGCCACCAAGGAGAGAGAAAAGAGGCTTCAGCTGCTTTCCATTTGCCTTCGAGAAAGATTTAGCTCTGCAGCCAGCCACAGATGGGGTTGCGGGCCAGACCGCCTGTGAGATTTTCCAGTGAAGCCGGAGATTTTAGTTGCTAATAGAGATACAGCAAATTAACCGAACTTAATTCGGAGGGTCACCACACAATGCTTCCACCTGTTTTGCTGTGGTCCTGCCATCTGCCACCCCTCCACCTGATGCAAAAGAGGCTTTTTTTCTTTTTCTCCTGATGCCATGGGCTTCGTTAAGTCATGTCGTGTCTCATCAGGGCTGCAGTGGCAGGACAATGGGCAGTGAGAGCTGAGCCGAGGGAACATATGCAAACCTTTGGAAGCTTTTCTTGACAAAGCCAATGCAACTGAGGGGCTACTTAAATTGCTGTCTATATTCTGCTGCGGGAAATGGTTTCACATCCAGCTCTTGTTTTCCAAATGGCTAATTAAGTGACTCTGCAAGCAGTGTATGGAACGCCACTCTGCATCGCTCAGCTGCACTCACCGGCACACTAGACCACACTTCAGCAAACACTGCCTTAGAAAACGGCTGCTGCTGTTTATGAGTGAAGGAATATGCCCACACAAGCAAACCTTTAAAGCACACACTGCCAAAAGCTCTGTGTGGGACCACCAAGGGTCCTGTCTACAGCACAGGCAGAGCAGCCCCGTCCATTGGAGCTGGTGGAACTGTGCCAGCATTGCAGCCTGGGTTGGGCAAGCGTTTTGGCACTCACTGCAGGAGGAGGGCAGCTTCTAGGTGCAACAGCTGAGCAAGCGTGATCTTTGACACAGCTTCTATTAGAAGAAATACTCCCCGGAGGTCTTCCAGGCTGAAACGGGCCATATGGCGGGCAAAGCAAGTTCCTGGAGAAACCCCAAGCTGGCCTCAGGGCCTGGGGGAGCAGGTCTCCTCTGTCGGGCTCAAACACCAACAGTTTAGCTAAGTCAGCATCAGCTGCAGAGCAGTCTTACAGCTCTGGCCGACAAGAAGCATTGCGGCAGGTGAGAAGACCGCCATGCAGCTCCCCCCATCAGGGATATTGGCGGGGGGAAAAACTTGCAGGGTCATTTGCAACATAACTGCCTCCAGCAACTCACCAGCATGGCCAGGATGTAGCTTATGATTATTACAGCCTTCAGACTGCACTCAGAAAAGGTATTTCTTGCAAGTATTAGCACAAGCTGTAATGCCAGTGACTCACTGGGAAATTATAATGTGGCCTAGGAGAAGACAAACTGGAGAGAGGGAACAAATCACTCCTTACAGCAGAGGGATGCATGCTGAGCTGCAGCTGTCAGAAACACCAGCTGCGTGCTGGAGCTGTTGTTTGCCTTTCCTTACTGCTCACGTCAGGAAAGGTGCTGATCACTGCCCTGTTGCTGCTGCCCACCCAGCCTGAGGCACAGGCGCCATCCTGCACGGCAGCTGGGCTGCACGCCCTGCATGTGCTGGCTCCCAGGTAAAAGGGCAATGAGGGTCATGACCGGCAGCTGGGACCTCACACTGTGCCAAACACAGCAGCAGCCGCGGTGCTGATCTGAGCAGCGTGCGCACACCATGCCAGCCTCAGCCAGGGTGCAGTCTGGAGGCTGGAGCTGATGAAGCTGCCTCCAGAGTCTGGGGTTTCTCCACAGCTGCCTTACCTTTCACAGACACGAAAATTGTGCTTTATACTACACACAGAGCACTTATTATAAAACTGTGGTGCCTTCTTTGCCTCCCCTGGGTCCAACAGCATTGTCCTAAATAGTACAAGAGGCAGTGGGGTGTCTTCTAAGCCAACTCTTGGGGTGACCCCTAACCTGGGCAGGAACTCGGTGTAAAGGGCTTACCCTGCTTCTGACCTCCCCACTCAGGACAAAGAGGAGCCCATTCAAAAGCAACAAAAGATATCACAGCACATGCACAGATCAGAAACCACATCCCAGGAGACATTGCAGACATGAAAGCCTGAGCCTGTGTGAAAGAAACCATGAGATCCTGGTAGGATGGTGGCACACGACAGGCAGATGCTCTCCAGGGCTGTGGGTTAAATCCCATTGTGCAACTTGGGACCAGCACTGCCTGCAGCCCACAGGGCCCTCCCAGCTCCCCAGTTGACTCTTGGCATAAAGGCAGCTCTGTCAGTGCTGCCATGAACTGCAAAATGCCGCTCGTAGTGTTAGGGTGAGGGATTGCTGTATCACATTTCTGGTCAAAACTACGCATCAAAATATTGTTTGCTTTCACCGCTGCTGGTGCCACAGACTGTACACAATATTTCGCAATATTGTGTTGAGGTTTTAAAGAGCTCAGGAGGTTATTTCCCGAGTGTGCTGGTGCTCACTTAGAAGGGAACAGAGAGAGTGCGATCTTTGTGGTTGCAGGGAGACAGGCAACTTCATCCTAATTGAGAATTTAAAGGGAAACCCAGGGTCCTGGGAGGCTGAACATGTGACAGGGCTGGATTACTCCGACAGAGGCCCAATATGGAGGATGTTCACCTTTGCCAGGCTGAGCTCTGCCCCGCACTATGAGCTGCAAAGCCAGAGCTGCACAGCCTCTGCGGGGAGGAGGCACCTGGCCATACCTCAGCAGGACCTGGTGGCATAGCTCTCTTATAGGGTACAGCCCATACTGCCAGCTCCCATCTCTGGCCATTGTCACCAACCACTGATGCCTGCCACTGAGGAAGGCAGCGGGATTGGCAGGCAGCCAAGCACCCACCTTGCAGCAGCAGCACACAAGCTTTACAGAGCCAGCAGGCTCGGGCTTGGCCCAGCCCTGGGAAATAAAGCAAAGGTGAGACATTTGAAATGATCACAGAATCGCAGAATAGTTGGGGTTGTGAGGGCCCTCTGGAGCTCATCCAGTCCAGCCCCCTGCAGTGTCAGTCATCTCCAGCAGGTGCACAGGAACATGTTCAGGCGCGTTGGAGTATCTCTGGAGAAGGAGACTCCACAACCTCCCTGAGCAGCCTGTTCCAGTGCTCCATCACCCACACAGGGGAGTTTTCCCTTGTGTTCAAGTGGATCTCTCTGTGCTCCAATTCGTGCCCATTGCCCCCTGTCCTGTCACTGGGCACCACTGAACAGAGCCTGGCCCCGTCCTCCTGAACTCTGTCCTTGGGATATTGATCAGCATTGGTGAGATCCCCTCTCAGCCTTCTCTTCTCCAGGCTGAACAAACTCAGATATTTCAGCCTTTCCTCCGAAGAGAGATGCTCCATTCCCCTCACCATCTCCATGTGCTCTGCTGAACTCTCCAGCGGTTCCTTGTCTTTCCAGAGCTGGGGAGCCCAGAACTGGATACAGGACTCTAGATGGGGCTTCCCTAGGGTAAAGCAGATGGGAGGAAACCTGCCTCGACCTGCTGTTCACACTCTTCTCCACTCACCCCAGAACACTCTTAGCCTCCTTGGCCGCGAGGGCATCATTGTGGGCCATGGTCGGCTCGGTGTCTCCCGGGACTCCGAGGCCCTGCCCCGCAGAGCCACGCCCCAGCAGCTCCCCTCCCGCCCTGTGCCGCTGCTGCCGCCCTCTCTCCAGCCTTTCACGGGTCTCTCCGAGCGAATCCGTGTTACGGCCGCGTGCCACGTGCTCCCGCCCCTCCCACCCGCACAGCCAATCAACAGCCACTTCTCGGCCAGCCACTCCCCTCCCACCCAGCCCGCGACCAATCAGCAGCCGTCTCTCCTTCAGCCACGCCCCCGTCACGCCCATCTCGCCTGCGGCCAATCAATAGTAGGCTCCGCGCCGGCTCCGCCCCGCCCCCCTCCTCCCGCGGCCAATCAGCGTCCGCCGACCCGCCGGTTGCTGCGACTTGGGCGCGGGGTCCGCTCTCATTTGCATGAGCCAATAGAAGGGCAGTATGCAAATAGGGCTGGCGCGGGTTGGCCGGGCGCGGGCCGGATAACGCCCGCGGGGCGCCTTTGTGCCGCAGAGGCGGCGGCGGCGCGGGGCGAGTGAGGGAAGCGGTGGCGGCGCCCGCGGCCGCACTATGACTCTAGAGGAGCTGCCCGGGGAGCACAGCGCTGCCGGGAGGTACGGCCCGGGCCCGGGTGCGGGGCGGGGGGGCGGCGGCAAGGGGCGGGGAGCGGCCCCCGGTGACGGCGGATGCCTATGCTTGTCCCCGCGGCAGGATGGAGCGGGCGGGGGACGCGCTGGAGGAGGTGCTGAGCAAGGCGCTGAGCCAGCGGAGCCTCACCCTCGGCGTCTACGAGGCCGCCAAGCTGCTCAACATGTGAGTGACATCCCCCCGGTATCTCCTCGGTGCCCCCCCGCTGTGACCCGTGCCCCCGGGTGATCGCCGCTGTCGTGTCCTCCCCCCCGGTGTCACCCCGTGTCCCCCGGTGCCCCTTGTCCCCAGGTGCCCCCCGGTAACCACGGCTGTCCGTTCCTGTCCCCCCCCGCCCCCCGCGTGCCCTCCTCCCCCCGGTGCCCCCCAGTGACCGCGGCTGTCCCTGCAGGGACCCGGACAACGTGGTTCTGTGCCTGCTGGCGGCCGACGAGGAGGAGGCGGGGGACGCGGCGCTGCAGATCCACTTCACCTTGATCCAGGCTTTCTGCTGCGAGAACGACATCAACATCCTGCGTGTCAGCAACCCGGCCCGGCTGGCGCAGCTGCTGCTGCCCGCCACCGGCCCCGAGCCGCCCGCAGACCTCCACTGCGTCCTCGTCACGGTGAGACCCGCTTCCCGAGCCCCGCGACAGGGTTGGGGTCGCGCTCGGACCGCCCCCCCCGGCCTCCGTCTCCTGCCCCATCCCGCAGCTCCCGGGGGATGCGGGGCAGCGCCTCCCGAAGCCGGCGGGACGGCAGAACTCGTCTTTCTAGTGAGCGATGATGAATATGCGGAGCGCGACTCCTGTCCTGCAGAGCCTGGAATCAAACAGAATTCCAGAGTGTCATGGGGTAAAACAGGAACTGAGTGTGCCTGGGGCACGGCCGTGGCACAGGAGATTCCATGGCATCTGCGAGGGACCCAAGGAAACTTTTATTTTTACTTTTTTTTCCTTTCCATTTGCATTTTACTTTTTCTACTCTGCCCTGGAGTCCAAGGCTGTGAAACTCCTCGCGTGCTTCTAAGGCTGGCTGTGTTGTTTGCCTTAGTGGCAATTTAAGATGATTCATGTTCCTGAGTTTTCTGCTGTGCTGTGTTTTTTGCTAGTTTTTTTTGTTGTTGTTTTTTTTTTTTTTTTTTTTTTACTGTGAGGGATTGTTTTTGCTTTGCTGTTAAAGCTCTCCCCCTGCTCTTTTTCCAGAACCCCCATGCCTCACAGTGGAAGGATCCAGCGCTGAGTCAGCTGATGTGCTTCTGCCGGGAGAGTCGCTACATGGATCAGTGGGTGCCAGTGATTAACCTCCCGGAGCGGTGACCGTGCCGAGCTGACAGCGAACTGAACCCAATTGCACTGAAGTTTTGCAATACTTTAGCAGTTGCTCAGGAAGTAACTCCCTGCCCTGGCACGAGGATTACGGGGAGGGGGGAGGAAAAAAAAACAAACCCACAACAAAACCAAAAAAAATAAAGCTGATGTCAAGGGGGGAGGCTGAAGTTGAACTAAGTTGTGTGGGGCTGAAGAAAAGTGACTTGGAAGAGACTGGGATGAGCATGGAAGCGAAAGGAAGAGCGATGCCTGTGTTGCCGGAGGAAAGAGTCCTGCCTGACGTGCAGGGCTGCCACACAGCTGAGTTATTCATGGAAAACGCCCAACACCCTTCACGGTTTTGTTAAAGTGCAACTTACAAACAGTTTCTGGTTTAAATACCTTAAAGAGCAAAAAAGGTTAATCGAAACATTTTACAATTTTATTGTATTTTTGGGATGTTAATTCTCAAGTTTTTATGCTAAGCTATATAATAAGTTATTTTATGATATTGATGAAAAAATTATTTATACTCAGAGGTTTGAGAACCGGAGTGCCCTTAAGCAGTTGGTCTGCAACAACACATCTTTAAACAGTTGGCTGCTAAAGGCAGCTACGTTAATATAATTGTTTGAAATTGGATAGTGTTTTGGTTTAGGGGGTTTTTAGGTTTGAATTTTTTTTTTTTTTTTTGAAATAAAGTTTTAAACCTCAACCCTTTGTCCTGGGTTTTATTTTATTACGCTGTTCCCTAGTGTTCTGGCAAAAGGGCTCAAGTGGCAGCTGCTTCCTTGTCATGGCCATAGGCAAGGCCCTGGTGTGCTGGTCCTGTGTGGCTTTAGTTCCAGCCCCTCCCGCGCCATTGCCTGGAACAGCAGCTGATATGCTCCAGGAAATGCTGGAAATGCTAGCTATTTTTCTTCAACTCTGCTACTTACCAGCAGAGAGTTTTTAAAAAAAAAAAAAAAAATCAAAACCCAAAAAACCACAATAGGATATTTTTGAGGTTTCAACACTCCTGGAGTGCTTGGGACTTCTTGGAAGTTGGAGAAAGCTGATTACTCCTTGGAAGAAAATTTGACCCAATATTTCCTTTCCTGGGAAGTTGTCGGTCTGAATGTTGCAGCACAGGCAGCTGCAAACCCTCCTGGGTTTGCTCCTGGTGCCCCCCCAATGCTGCTCCTTCCCATGTGGGGCGCACAGGGTTTCCTCGTGTAATCGCATACAAGTGCTGGCACATAAAAGGCTCTTCTCCATGTGGCAGAAATCTCTCTTTTCAGGCCCCAAGAGAGCAGGAAAACGGCCTCCTTCACACCCACGCCGCTGGCTGCGGGCAAGAACCCAGTGCCGCCCACACTGCCGCTGCCGCGGGGATGCCGGTGACCTACATCAGGGCTGCCCTAATCGCACGTGTGCTGCTCCTGGCTTGAATGCTGCCCAGCTTGCCAGACACTGCAGCCCTCGTGCACGTCCCAGCAGTGGCGTGCGGGTCATTTTGGCCCCAGCCCCTGCAGGATCAATGTCGCGCTGCCTCTGGTGGGTACCAGCCCAGCTGGGGGTGGCGCTGGACCAGTTCTCCTGCTCCCTGGATGCGTGGGACAGCACACTCCGGCATGAGACTGCCTGTGCAGTGCTGCAGGGCCACGCCACTCACCCCGTGGCAGCTTCGCTATGTGTCCAGCATGTAGCTCAGAACGGGACAGATGCCGTCCTTGGCCCCCAGGGACATAGTGGGATGCAGGTGGCTCCTCTCTAGACACCCATGCAGGAGTTTCACTCGCTGGCATCACAGCATGTGCCCAAGTCAAAACACAGCAAGGTCCAGCAGCAACCACCGCTGAGGAAGGCGGGTCAGTGTCAGACACAGTAGCTGCAAAATAGGAGTTTTCTAAACACTATTTTTAGTTTCATTACTATGGACACATATTCAGCATTTCAAAAGTAAAAGCACTCCCAGGAGCTGATCTGCTGGCTGTTGCCTCCATTTGCACATACTTAAAACCCTTACTGCTGTGTGCAACTTTAGCAGCACCAAGGCCAGATATGGAGGGAAAAATTCAACCATGTCTGACCATAAACCCATGCAAGTACAACATGGGGATCTTCTTTTGCTGCCGTGCAGCAGGCACACTGTAGCTCTTTCCTCAGAGAGAGTAGGTAGATCAATCACATTTCTGGCATTAAAGTTAATTGGGAATATTTGCTATTTCACCAAGCTCAACCTCAATCTGAACACCCCCCTCCACACTGCAAAATGCCACACCAGGACCCATGGCTGGCCCAGGACCACAGGGCCCAGCACACACCCGTGCACCCAAACGCTCTTTTTTGCCCCAAACGGGCCAGCTCCGGGGCAGGGGAGGAAAGGGGGATGATGTCCTGCCCGGCCGCGTGTTCAACCCCTTTGAAAAAAACACCCAGGTGAGAGAGGCCCTGACCCTCTGAGCAGCTGCAGCCAGAAACGGGTTCAGAAGGGGGCAAAGCCAGCGTTAAGACCAGCAGTGCCCAGTCACGGAGAAGAAACACTGAGAGAGACGGAAAGGACAAATGGCATGTACCGGGAAGGTTGTAAATGCTGATAACGAGCCAACAGGAGGAGCTGGACATGGTGACAGGATGTCTTCGGACTCCAGAGTGGGGCCCTGGAGAGCTGGACTAGAGCTGTTGCTCTGCCCTCTGCTCAGCACTAGTTTGGGGCTTATTTTATTTAATTTTGGGCTAATTTTGTGCTGCAGCCAACATCAGGGCCCTGCTTGCACTCCCCAACCCCAGGCTGCTCTGTGTGTGGGGCCAGGGGCATTTAGACCCCATTCCATAAAATCTGCTAATACGGGCAGTTCCTGAAAGAAATCCCCCTTCTCTGCATATACACATGTACATATATATATACATGTATAAATAAAAGCTTTGGCTTGGGAAGAGCCCCCTTTCTTGGTTTGTAACAAGCTGACTCAAAACCAACGAGCATCAAAACGTTGTGACACGTTGAAGCAAAATCTGCTCATTTTTGGCAAGGCATAGCAATGGGCTGGGCTGCCAGCTCCCCAGGAAAGGGCTCTGCCTCCCCAGCCCCCAGGGGACAGTCCCAGGGAGGGACACTGCTGCGCTAGGACGGGGATGATGGCCCCAATCCCGGCACGCTGAGCTGAACCAGATGAGGGATGGGTCAGCATTCCCTGGGGACAAAAGATGTGGGAAGTCATAAAAAAACCCAACCCCTAAATCTCCCCCACAGAACCAAGGGCCTTTCATAAATCTAAACTTTCTTTTTTTCTAAAATAAGGAACACCCAGCTTCTGTTGCTGCTCCAGGGCTGAGGTGTCCTGCAGTTCTTGCCCCTGCCACAGTACTCATCCAAGTAAACCCATCCCCATTCCTAGAACAGTGACTGGATCTCGTGAGATCTCCTTTTCGCCCCTTTTAGCCCCACCAGTTTTACAGGAACAGGTCCTGCCTAAGACAAGATTTAAACACAACCAGCAAGCACACTTGAGAGCCTTGGTAGGTACACCCTGACTATTCCACCGGGCGGCTGCAGAAGCCCAGTCCTGCTGTCACCAAACACTATGAGGACAGCCAGGTACATTAGGGGACCCTTGGGAGATTAGGAACAGTCAGGAGCAGAAAGTACTGGTCACACCTGCATCAGGCCATCCTCATCCCATTTCCATGGAGAAAATATCCAGCAATGCACCAGCGAGTCCAACCTTTGCAGCTCACCAGCTCAAGGAGGACAAGGAAAATGAGCAATGATAAGGTGGGAGCACAGAAAAATCAGAAACATTTTAGCAAGAGGCTATTTTAGTAAGAGTATGGTCTCCAAGCCACCAATCAGCCCTTCTTCCCTTAATGCAACACAGCATCAGTGTCAAATTAGAAAATACAGAGAAAAAACACAACTAACAAGCTGGTTGCTTAATTTATGGGGGGAAAAAAAAGACTACCTACATATATTTGATATAAAAGACTGCCATGCTGTCTCTATGGGTTTCCTCCAGAAATGCGGATGCAGATGGTCTCATTTCTCCTTTTTTTCATTCTACTAGGGCAGTCTGTATTTCCTCTGAATTTTAGAATTCCTGTTTTTTTCACAGGAGTATTTATACCAAAAGAGCAAAGTGCAAATGTAATCGCTTGAACTTTCAAATGCTCCTATACATTGCATTTATAAAATAAAGAGTTTACCAAAAATCTACACGCTAAACACCACCAGAAGCGGGCAGTAGCGTGGTGCTGAGTTAGCTGACAATCTCAAGTCTTCTCCTTAAAACTGAGAAAGTACCCACAAAACCCCCCAGCCTGGTGTTCTTCCTCCTCTGCCTCTTATCACCAATGCAACCATGGGCACCTACCATCAACCCTTTTGCTCTTTGGATGTGTGAGCAAGTGTGAAATAGATGCTGGGATAAATCTTGCCTCAGTGTTGGAAGGATGTCAACATGTCAACTCTCCAAGCATGGAGAGTTGAAAAATGCACTTAGCTCAGCCACGGGGCTGGGACAGAGCCACAGCCGCACCGCAGCCGCAGCATGCTTCATGTTGGCTTGACAAACGCTGGGGGTTCATAGGAGAAGAGTGACGGAGCGAGCCCAAGGAAGGTGCCAGAAGCTCTTTATTAGAAAGTACAGTTAGGTGCCCCTACGGACACAGCGTGATGGGTGGCAGCCATGGGAGAGGCCAGGTTCCAGCACAGGACAGAGCCCTGGCCAGATCTCCAAGTGGTCTTTGCTGCCGGCTTGATTTAAGGGCAGACAACAGAGCAAAGAATCCAGGCACAAACAGCATCTGTGCAGCTGCACAGGTGAAGTTTCTTGGGGAGAAAGGGAGCTCTAACAAAATAAAAATGCAGATTACTATGGGGACAACATACTGATGGGAGAATCCTGCAACAGTATGGGGTTATTTACCCTCCCCACACCCCATATCCCTGCCTGCACACTTCCAAGCACAGCAGGAGTTCTCTCAGCAGTTACAGTCTTCCATAGCGAAACTAAGTGAATTAACTATTTCTAACAAGATGTGTTCTAAATTGATAGACACATACAGAGTAAAAAAAAATATTAGCGTGGATCTACATTATTATTTTGTAAATTGTCACTAGAAAAATACTCTAATTATAAAAATTATTTGCATGTAAGCACATAACAAGCAATACAATTTTCTGTCAGTCTTATGTAGACATTTGAACTGTTTGTTAAAGAAGCTTGTTAAACAAATATATAATTTCTCAATATAGATTAATATTGTGTATATAATTTAATATAGAAATGACAAATACGCAACGTAAGACAGTAAATTACAAGTGGATTATAAATTCTGTAAATGTCCTTACAGAAATGCACAATTATGGCAGATTGCAACTTCAGACTCTGAACTACCAGCTACAAGGAAAGACATTTGTAGCCAGCTGAAGTCAGTACTATTTTTCAGTCCCTTCAAAGTTTTCTGTTAATGTGCAATGTTTGTATAAATACACCACTCAATTTTTTAATCTGTATATATACACACAGGCACACAGAGAAAGACTTCTTTATTTTGTGTATATATAAAATCACTTACTTGACAGAAAAGCCCTCCCGTTATATCTGCATAACCACAATCTGGATATAATTTGGCAATTTTCCCCTTCAAAAATGACTTTAAAAGAGAGTCAAATTCTGACTCCTTGCACAAAATACAGCTGGGACTTCGAGTGATGGACCCATGCCTCCAGCTCAGCACAAAGCTCAGGCAGTGTCAGCTTGCAGCCTTTGATTTCTCTGACAGGGTTCCTTTTAATACTAACACGGATGTTTAATTAGAGAAGAAAATGCAGAGAAGCAGAATCAAAGCTGAAAATTCTGCTTTTTCAACTCCTCTTAAAAAGTAGGAAAATAAACCTGCAGATCTCTGATTCTTGACACTTGTTGTTTTACACTTAAAAACCTCTGTCAAGAGAAGCCAACCTGCAGGCATGGCTCCCCGGAGTTCACCAGCAGGTGCTACAATCGTTTTTCAAGGTAGCTTTTGCTAAGTAATGCACTTCTAAATGTGTCTGTGCACAGACATAGGCACATACGCTGCCCACACAGGTACACCCCCCACCCCACACATACCATGTTAAAAAGAAATGTAAACCCAAGGATGGTTAATCAGGTTTCTACACCTTTGCTCCTTCTCTGTCAGCGAAGCTCAGGCAACTTTGGTCTTGTTTATGTAACTTGAAAAGTGCAACCGAGACCCACTCCTGCAGAGGACAAGACTCCCAGCTCACCTTGCCCGTCCCACTGCAGGGATGCCGGCATGGTACTTGCCAGCTTGACAGAGACCTCATTGCCTTGGACAAGAAAGAAGTTAATTCAGTTTGAAACCTTGCTTCCTAATAAAGATAGGGAACAGAAGAAATGCTTTAGAAAGCTGAAGAAATTGTTTATACACTTGGTAAAAGAACAGCTGCTCTTACACGGTGAATAGCTGGTACCTTACAGAATACTCGTCTACATGCCTGCCTATGGCTGGCTTTGCCCAGGAGGGCTGTGGAGGAGCTGTCGGTCTCCTATAATAAAATGCAGGTCTTCTTGTCCTTGAAAGGGTTCTCAGAAGCAGGTATGCCCACTAGCAATGGATCTTTCTTGGCATGTTCTTCACAGTAGAGCATTAGGTCTGCTGATGCTTTTGACACCTGCAGAAGACAGGGAAAAAAACCCCAAACATAATATGGTATTTCTCCATAAGTGGTAGCATGATCAGGCATGCTGAGAGCTGCTGACAAGTATGAAGTCCCTGTGTGGGATGGGAGAGGTGCTTGGAGATCAACACACTCTCTTGGGACCCTGTCTCCTGCAAAAGACTCTGCAACGGGCTCACTCTGGCTTCATCTGCAGAGGGGAGAAAAGGATGGATGGTGGAGCTCTTCGAGGTACTCAGGGTCCGTTTGCGACACCAAGCAAATGTACTGCTCGGCGCCTGCACAGCTTCCACAGAAGACTAGAAATAAATGGGAGGAGGTTCACAATCATACAGTAGGTTCATATTCCTATTGATAAAGTTTGGGACAATAAGTGGAAGTGTTCTCAGAGGACAAGCCATTTCAGTACTGGTGCACGGGGGTCTCTCCTCGCATGGCCCCAGCTCTTGGCCCTCTTTGCCTGAGGGAGCACTGCTGCTCTGGGAGTCCACTACTCTGTCAGCCTTCTGCTGGCCTTCGAAAGGGGCCGGGCAGCAATCCAAGGAGCACGGCAAAACCCCTGAAGGCAATACTGCTAATGTTGCCAACATCCTACCCCTGCTAGCTGGAAACAAGTTTGGTTTCTTTTCTGCCTTCAGTTAAAGGAATCCGGTTTCTGCCACCTTGTCTTCCTTATAACGTCCCTACTCATTTGTTTCCTTGCAGACGTAGCATTCAGCCAGTTACAAGATGGAACAAAAATCACACAGAGAACTGGAAACTCACACCTGCCTTCTGTTTCATATGTTTGATCTGCACTTCATCTGTACTTCAGTTCTCATACAAGTCCACAAAACACCGTGCTACCTGAAGATACTGCTGGTATATGGCCACAAGAACGAGATGTATGCAGATTTGTTGGGGTCAAATGTGAATGTCAGGTTCTAAGATGGGAAAAAAAACATGAACTGTGGGCACAAATGCTTGCACACTCCCTTACCTTACTGCCTTATAGCTGGAAAGGGGAGGAAATAACTAAAAAGGAGGGGTAAAGGAAGACGTGCTCTCACCTTAATTCTTTCTATCGAGGCTTCTATTCTTAACTGCTGGACAGTCCTCCGGGCCTGGGCTATGTTGTTGGTTGTGCTAGCCATTTTGCCAGACATTTTCAGCGAAGCGGTGAAGGTCTGTTATGAAAGACAGCAGGTTAGTTTTCCAGAAGATGGCACAGCATATCAAACTGCATTTATGCAGAGAGGCAACCACAACGTGCTGTAAAAGAAGTGCTTTTTAAAAAAAAAATATTTTGCACGACAGGAGCTGTTGGCTGAGAAGCAGCTCAGCAAACAATGCTCTGCAACCAAAACAGCCCCCAAACCCACCCACTGAGCTCTTGTGCATTTACTGCTTCACTCTTCCCTATGTTAATGGGCAATACAGATTTATCGACTCATGCTTTTCCCAAGCCAGAGGGCAGCCAGCAATGCACAGCGCACCCACCCCTACACATGACATTTGCACAGGGGCTGGACACAACACTGTCAATCTCAGTGTCCGCTGCCGCAGGATGGATCCTGCCCTGTGGGAAGGATCAGTCATCCCAGGGTGGTGCTGAAAGGGAGGAGAGCTGCCATCCACCTGCCCAAACACTGGGGATGAAGACCTCTCACAGGTGTAAGAGGATTTAATAGCTGGTTACTGTCCCTCCACTGAGACCACTGCAGTGAGGAGGATGGGAAGAAGCACAGACGCATTGGCTGCACAGCCCGGCCTTTCTGCCTCTTTCACCTCTTCCCAGCAGGGCTGCATTGCAGCCCCACAGAAGCTTCACCACATGTCAGAGGAAAAGGAAAACAAGAAGGCAAAGTCCAGAGACACACTCCCAGCTGCTGTCTGCTCCCGTGTGGCCATATATGGGGGGTGGCAGAAAAATCGAGCAGCTCCAGGACCTTCCTTCTCCACATAAGAATGCAAAGCATCAATCCCAACCTAGGGGAGGTGATTGGATGGTGTCCAGTGAGTGAGAAGGAAGGATGTCCTCCTCCAGGCTCAGCTGGGCAGTCTAGCAGCAATCTGAACACAGATTTTGCGTTTCGACCTTCCCTTGCAGCTACCCACAAGATGCTCACCAAGCGGCATGAAGGCAGTACATGCCACCAGCTTACAGGGCAGCCCAGCCAGGGTGCCACATGCTTCCCTGTGAGCTGGACCATGGAAGAAGACAGACTCCCAGCCCCACCAAAGAGGAAGGAGTGAACTAGGATCGGATGTGTGCAACCATATCTACAGAAGGAGGACAGCCTGCCTGTCAGATCTGACTCAAGACCAGGTCCAAGAGGACATCACCAGTAAACAGTTAAGGGTCAGCTTTGCTGGTGCTATCAGTGCTGTCCCCTAGGAGCTGTGCAACAGAGACCCAAATGAGGCTCCTTCATCATGTCCACAAAAGTATGCTTGTTTGCATGCTCTAAGTCAGTGCTCAACCAGCATTTACACCACTTTGGAGGTCTTAACCTCATGGTAGTTCCTCAGCTTCTTCACCCATATGTAACTTACATGCCACGCTTGAGTTTGCCCTGGCTTATCAGGCCACCGTGAGCTGTCCCTTTGCCTGGGCCACACTGAAGATCACCTTGCTCTGTCTCTTAGCAGCACCTTTCATGCTGTGCGCCCCTGGCATCCCTGGCCATTTCCCATTCCATGTGGACACATGTCAGCACCAACACTGCTGCTGGAAGGAAACGACCCATGCATGGAGCAGCAGGAGCAGGGAAGGGCTGAGGACTGTGCAGCATCACAGTCAGGCGAATATCCCTACAGTCGTTGCAGCAGCAAAGAGCTTACTGCAAAATTATTCAGGTAGTCAGGATTTTGAAGTGCAGCTGCTTTAGGACAGCCCTAGCCTGTGAAACTATCCTTTCTGTACCAATCCTTGCACACAATCTCTAGCTGGACTGTGTACAAACCCTGTCATTTGTTCTCCACAGATCCAGGAAAATAATTGGCTCCATGGTGCTGTGCTTAAATCATTTATTGCATTACAAGGACTTCAGTCCAGTGTAGCTACATGTGACCTTTCCAAGTGCTGTGTACAGCATTTCCTTGTAGGCTTCAGGTTTCTCACGCCTCAGCCTGGGTAGCAGTGCTGTTTCTCCAGCCAGTGCTCGTGCCTGTCCAGCTTGCTGGGAACAGCATTACTTTGCACTGAGTCCCTGTTTTGGCACACACTATCATTACTAGACTGCTCAGCAGGGCCCAGACTTTCAATATTTTTCTCTCCCTCCGCAGAGACCAGCCCTGGGTTTGAAGTTCACTCCCAGTACATCCCAGGCCACTACAACCCATGCTGGTGAAGTGCACCCATGGTAGACATGAGATGCCACAGAACCCTGCTGCACACTCTCAGCTCTCCTCTGACAGCAGTGCAAGCACTCGCAGTGCTTTCTGCTGGCTGGGAACCATCCACAGCTGGCAGAGAACACCCACCACCCCAGCATGACCCACACCCCCAAGGCACCAAGTGTGCTTGTCCTTCCCCGCAGCCCCATGATCAACCGGTGAGAAGTACTGCAAGTGCTGCCATTTCATGATTTACAGCTCACAGCCAATTTCTGTTGCTCTTCTAACATCCAAGTTTCCCAGCTACATTCACACCAGTAAACACAAAGTCCAGAGAGAGCAGAATCAGGCTGCACATGGCAAGAAGCATTGAAGAGCAGAGTGAACATCAGCAGCACTTGATGGCTGAGCTGCAAAGACAGCAGCACAGAGATGTTGTCATAGCTGGGGAACAGCCAGCAGCAGGATGCAGAAGCACCTTCCTTTCAACAGCTTTGGGCAGAGTAATCGTCAAGCAACAGGTCATGCATGCAGGGGGGAGGGATGTTGATAACTAATATTAGATATCACTAAAAACTTATTTCCTGAAACAAATATTAAGAACATATTCAGGAATCTCTGATCTGCATGAATCCGAGTGGCCCCTGTTTAGCTCATTGGTCTCCTTTCCTCGTAACTCCCTGCATCCAGGAGTGGGAGACAAGCATGAAACACAGAACTAGTTTAAATGCTGCAAATATTCCAAATGCCTGATTTCAGGGCAAATCACAGAAGGTCTTTTGTAATTTTAAACATGTGCCAGTCCAGAGACCACAGCTCCAAGCAAGTGCCCTGCAGCAGGCGAGGCGCCAGCCATTTCAGGGGCATGTGGCATCTGAAGTGTGTGCCTTCCACTCCTCTAAATATTTCTGCATGCAGCTACCAGGGGTAAAGCTGCAGCAAAGCTAAGCGAATCTGAGCAGAGCAGACACCCGTGACACAAAGGCTGGGGAAGCCAGGCTGGCAGCACACACTGCTGTCTGATTCATCCCGGCTGTGCAGGAGTACAGCTTGTAAACCATCGTTGTTTCACCTCCTCAAGAGCTGGGTCAGAAGCTTGAGCCTCGGTCTGTGGCAGACATCTACTGTCCCAGTTCCTCACAAGCCCCTCATCACCCTAAAACATCTCCAAAGTTCCTACTGTGCTCCAGAGAGGTCACCTACAGAGCGAGTCACACGTGATTCACTGTTCACCACCCACGGAAGGCAATGAATGCAAAATTTAAAAAAGCTTCAAGCAGGCACTCATCCCCACTCAGCTCCACGGTGCTGTGTTCAGAGCAGCACAAAGGAAATGAGGAAGGACTGTCTGCACAAAAGCAGCTCATCCTCCAGCCCTGCAGCCTCTTTCAACCCTCATTTAATCCATATGTGACGTGGCAGGAGGTGACAAATCCAAACCATGAGTCAGCACAGGATAGCTGAGGCGCAGCCATGACCATGCAGGGCTGGGGAGCTGAGCCTGGCAGCGCAGGTGCAAACCCACGGACTCTGCTCCCAGGAACGGGCGCTGGTTTTGCCAGAGCAGGGCTGTCATCTCCCAGCGCTATTGGCTACTTACTCGGCATGGCTATGGGTACCGAGTTTTGGGAGTGGTACTTGCTCAGGGCAGGTGTGAAGTCTTTGCATGCTTTAGCTGTGAGGAGGAGAGTTAGAGGCACAGTTGATTGAAATACCCTCTGTATCAACATCATGACACAAACTGTCAGTTACTAATCCAGATACACCATGTGACAGTCGAGTTATTGCTAATCACAGAGCTGTCACATCCCACAGCAAGCACCCAGTGTGCCTGTCCCAAATCACTGATTCTTGTAGCATCCAAATATTGCAATGCATTTTGAAGGCACATTCAGTGATTCAATCTACAAATTACTCACAAAGAAGGAATGCTGACCAACACAGCACAAACACATTTGTCTGGAAATAGTTGTAATTCTGTTCATACAGGTTTAAAAGTCAGATGTTTTGCTTTACTGCTGGGAAAGGACAAGCTACTTGGAGCATGCTTCTCACTGCAAGTGATGATTAGAGGTGCATGTTGAATGCATGTCACATTATTTGTAAAATACCAAGTGACAACTCTGAAATTCACAGCAAAGGCCATGGTGCATTAACCACCTCCAATGCAAGGCCTGCAGTGCTGCAACTCGGACAAGAAGGCCTCTTCCAGTTCAGGTCACTTACGGCTAACTCAACAAGGCAGGGAGGCTTACACCACATCGGGCAATGCAGGAACGCATTGTGGGCTTCACCAAAGGCACAGAAGCCAGATTTTGTAAACTCAGGAGAATTACCTCACATCCCAAGAAACAGTCCATGTTTTAGCTGATGTGAACTGACAAGAGCAGGACCACACTGAGGGCTTGGTGCCACAACAGCTGTAGGGGAGCCTCCATTTCCCCCAGGGCTGCTGCAGGTCCTGCCCACAGGGACTCTGACCTCTGCCAGCAGCTCACCAGCGGCAGCGAGAGGGACTAAGCTGGAGCTCCTGTTGACTGTCAACAGCAGCACCCGAGCTGGGATATGTGCAAGCACCACCAGTAAACCAGCCTCGTGATTTTGGAATGTTGGCACCAGGTGAATGGAGCCAGGAGATCAGCACATCTTGGCTCAGCAGGACTGCCTGAAGAACTGCAGCCTCAGATCCAACAGATAATGCAAGCAGCCTGCACTCCACAGCACCATCTGCTCATTTAAAACAGCATTTAGAAAAATAACAGGAGTCTTCCATTACTGGACTTTCGGGGCATTTAACCTGAAAATTTGGTGAATTTAATTATTGCAAAGCTAATTGTTAAACTAGAGTTCCTAGAAAGGAAGTTTAAAAGGACAGATTTTGTGGTTTTTGTTCAATGCTTCCTGCTTTTGCTGGCATGCCATGCAAATGCCGCTCTGCTATCACAGCCCCCTTCCAACATACGAAAATAGCACCTAGACCAATTCTACTCAAAGCCATTAATACATTTGAGTCCAAATTTTGAGATCCCTTCCCACTGAAAGCAATTGATTGCAATGGGTAACTACCAGACTAAGGGCTTTGCTGGATCTGGGTTTCCTCACCTAACCCTGGTGCTTGCTGAGGCCAAATGGGTGCAGTCTGACTGAGAATTCTGCTCAACATGTACATGAAGCTTAACTCATCTGTAGATGGTAACAGGATCATTTTTCTGGGCGATGCCTCCCCTTGCCATCCCCAGCACAGCCCTCAGGGCTGCTCCCTGCTGTAACTCCCAGCTTGGCATCCAATGTGGGGTTGCAGACCCTGCTCCCAGTACCTCCCACCCAGGAGGTAGGCAACACCATATCCAGGCACCCAAAGCAATGCATGGTTCATCAAAAACATCAGTGACCTTTCCCTGTGCCCAAGAAGAGGTGCTGGCATGGAGGCTGGGGATGCTGTTTCTGGAGGAAGCTCTTGCAATGAGATTGTAATTCCTCTAAGAAGTCCCCCTGCACCAGTGGCAGCAAAGGAAAATGACCCACTCTCCATCATACACCATGTGGGAGACGTGCAAATACAAACCAGCATCCTGGCTACATGGAGCTGAAGCAGTAGGAGAGGAATTTAAAAGGCATTTCTCATGTTTAGATAGTACCATTAAGAAAAGAGAACAGATATAAGACTGTTGGCTACTTTGGGGAATTTACTTTGCAAAGGATACAGAGAGAGGCCAGAAGACCCTACACTTTTGGGAGTTTCAGTTTTGATCAGAATAAAACCACAGAACCAGAGCACTGCATTCACACTGTTCCCCCTGCCTCCTCATTGCCAGCATCAGAAGGCATCTGGTCAGAACCACTGCAGGCCCCTGGGGCAACGGTGGCCAGTGGGTTCACCAAACAGACACCAGCACACCAAACCCCACAGCTTTGCTGTCCCGCAGGGACCGCCCAGACAGACCCACAGAAGATGGTCCCAGCGGCAAAAGCTTCCCCATACTCGATAGGCTTACACATTCATACAAAATGAGACTTTCAACCAAGAACACGTGCTGTTAGAGCTGATACATGCAGCCACCTCATTTGATAACAAACTCTGCTGGTGCATTGCAAACCGATTGCAATTGCTTTACAATAATCTTAATAACAAGGAGCTGTTTTACATGGACACAAAAGCATGCATCCACTACAAACTGAGCCCAAATTCCTATTCCAATCGCTGCAGTTCTCATTTACTGTATTGAAAAGTTATGGTGTGAGAAAAACCACAACCCAAAGCAATTTATTTTTATAAATTAATGTATGTATCCCAAGAAGTAATAGCTTTCATTGTTTGCTGATTCCTCCAACTTTAGTACTTTATTTTTATTAAGAAATAAAGACATAAGTGTTAAAAAACAGTTACTGCAAAATTAAAAGACAAACCATCCTCCTCTCAATTCGCTGGGGCAAGTCCAGGCTGACTTTGCTCACCCTTCCCTTCCCCACTGCCAAGCCACAGCCCCCAAACCCCTTTTGCCACTGGAGAGGTTTGAGTTTCTCTGGAGTGCCTTCCCATCCTATGTGAATGACCTTGTTAGGAAAGTTTCAGTGCTTATTTTCCCAGCTGGTTAGCTTTGTTAATAAATTAGATGTTTAGAAAAAACCCAAACCAAACCATAACATTTGAAAATTAAATTGCTGTGTTTCCTCATCTTCAAACAAACATCAGCAGCATTACTTAGTCCTCCTAAGATTACTGAATCTCTTCCACAGAGACGTTTACAAACAACTAGGTCATCACCCAATAATACTGTTTTCCCTCCGAGTTCCTGGCAACCTACCCTATTAACTAAGCTGCTGCGGCCATCTCGAGATTTCTCACAGGGTACACTCGATTTCAGACAACAGCAAAAACTACACAAAGCTCTGCAGATCTGTATCGGGGGTGTGCACAGTCCTGCAGAACTTGGGGTCTTGTCCACCCAGGGCAGGGTCTTCTAGCACAGGGATGTCTCCCAGAATAATTAAGTCACTCTCTAAAGAAAAGACTACTCAGCTGGGGAGAGCACAGCTCCAGTTTCTGGGAAACAAGTCTTCATGTTAATGGGCAGTCCTCAACTGAAAGTAAAGACACTCAGAGACCCGAGCTCACCCCACCACGTTTTTATAGCAGCCTTCCAGTACTTAAAGGGGGCCTAGTGGAAAGATGGGGAGGGGCTCTTTATCAGGGAGTGCAGGGATAGGATAAGGGATAAATGCTTTAAGCTGAAAGAGAGGAGATTTAGATTAGATGTTAGGAAGAAATTATTCACTCTGAGGGTAGTGAGGCACTGGAACGGGTTGCCCAGAGACATTGTGGATGCCTCATCCCTGAAGGTGTTCAAAGCCAGGCTGGATGAGTCTTTCAGTAGCCCTGTCTCAGGCAGGGGCGTTGGAACTTGATGATCTTAAGGTCCCTTCCAACCCAATCGTTCTATGACTCTATGACTTTTCTCAGTGGGATTTCTCGCATCCCCCACCACTCACAGACCCAACTATTCATTCTCTATCAAACAGACCAAAACCAAAGTTCCAACAAGTTTCTCGGGTCACCATCTCAGACAAAGCACGGCTGGAGTGATGTAATGCTGTCCTAGGCAGGCACGAGCCAGGAGTCTCCTGCACCCACCGCCACAGGGACACATCGTGCATGACCATCGGTCTCTCACCAGTGCTAATGCTGAAGGAGGGCTTGGCAGACCCAAGGCAGAGAATAACAGAGCCTCCCCAGCCCCAGAGTAGCTGTGAGCACAGCTGCAGCTCTTGCTTGTCTCTGACTCACAACCCAAAAGGAGACAAAATAATCAGTCCCACCAACAGCCTTCTCCGGTCGCTGTGCACTCAAGGCAAAGCCTTTCACAGAAAGCATTCTGAAAACACGGACAGCTACATTTGAAAACAGATAAGCCCTGTGATAATTTTCCCAGCTGTGCTGGCTGGTCTAATAAAACAAGCAAGCTCTTGTACCTGTGCTCCATGTCAGCTAGTGAGGGGCTTGCAGGTTGTCTGTCTTCTCCGCTACACCAGCCCACAATTCTGCCCTTCGGTTCCCCAGCTGCCAGGCCCCTGCCTCTCAAGTGAGGCAGGATGATCTTCCTTTATTTTCAGCCCCAAGCACATCGTGCAGCTTTGACTTTCCCTTTTTTTAACATCAAAAGGCTGCAGGAGCAGAAAGGTGAGGTGAGACAGACAGCTGAAGAACATTTTCCACTGCAGCAGCCATTAACCCCACCAGAACACCTCATCTTCCTGGGGATGTCCAGCCCACACAACACCAGGGCACACACCACTGTGCATTCCCTGTCACCTGTCCTTTTTCACTGCTCATCCCTACCCCTGCTCTGTTTGCAAACTGTCAGAAGTGAAAAGAATTATTACGGGAAAGGCACTAAAACCACCGGGAGGGAGCAAGGCTGCCAGGTACTGCAGGCTTGCAGAGTCACATGCTGGGCTAGGACTCTGTAATGAACATCACAGTCAACAAAAAAATGGAGCAAATATGCCAGTAGGAAGGCTTAGCTCATCTTTTCAGGAAGATCCCTTTTTCCGTGGAAACCTGAGGATTTTGGTTTGTTCAAAAGAGGAGGATGCTCACTGGTTGCACTTGGCCAGGCAAAGGTTCAACCACAAGCATGAAACTTCCAGTGTGCTTCATGCAGGCCAAACATCAGCATGTTGTTCCTTCTTATCAATAAGAACACAAACACCTGCAAACAGGTGGAGCTGCCCTTCTTCCCTAGAAAAACCCTATTTTTCAAGGCCTTGCCCTATTTCTTTCCACACACATTAGGTAAGGAGGTTGCAATGCAGCACGCATTCAGAACAGTGGGCTTGGCAGGTATGCAGCTGGGCATTCAACTTGCCTGCTGCCTGAGCTCCAACCAGGATAATTAAACACCAATCTATCTTTTTCACTTTTATATCCAGGACTTATGAACTCCCTGATGAGTGAAATGTAATTAAATCACCACAGCTAAAGTACACTCCGGAATCACCCAGCAGCTCTGCCCTGCAAACAGCTCCCCGTTCACTCTGGTTATGTAAAGTCAGTTTACACTGTCGCTCCAAACCCCAGCTAGCAACAGAATAAAGGTTCAGTAGGGTATCTTATTACTATCTCTTTTGAAGTAAAATAGTTTTGAGTTGAAAAACTCAAAACTGTAGATCAATAGAGCAAACTGAACAAAACAATGATAACACTAACCACAATGGCATCAAATAGTGTACAAAATATGCATGGCTTTAACACACTGTCAGCCTTCAGTCTTCCAGGGTGACAGCCCGCAGCTAGGGGTTGGTGCGAATCTAAAGTTACAGCTAATCTGCAAATGCATGTTTCTAGGGCAGCTCCTTTTTCACAGCCATAGAAGCTGTGCTGTGGGCGATATGGGACAGCGAGGTGGAAATGCCCACCGCACTCTGCCTGGTGTTCAGGGGCTGCAGGGACACAGCAGGCTTCAAATTCGGCAAGGAAACAGCAGGCAAAGGGCACAAGCAGTTCAAAAAACAGAGAGGGATGCCAGCCTTCCCAGTCTTCCTCGTCCCCCTGCAGCAGGCTGGCAGAGGGAAACCCTGCTTGCCAAGGGCATTGCACAGCACCCACTGCAAACAGCCCTGCAGCAGCCCCAGCCTGTGGTTGGGGCTCCACGGGCTTGGGGGCTCCCCCTGTCACCACCCCACAGGATGGATAAGTATGTACCCCAGGGACTGCTGCTACTGCTCCCATGCCCGGTATGGAATCACTGCCAGGAGCTCCTTCAGCTCAGAATGGTTGGATACCACAGCCTGCTTAAGCCTGCTAGGGAGAAAAAAAAAAAAAAAAAATAATACCACCACGAAAATTATTTTGCTTTTCTGAAAATCACAGTAATAGAGAAAAAAGAAACAAACAGGCAGCCTGGAAAGGTCAAAGCCAGAAACCCCCAAGTGTTTCTTTTGCTTTTCTGACAAAGAAACAAACTTTGTACATCCCTCAGGGGGATCCAAGCCATGAGTTCAGCTACAAGCTAGGGCCCACGGCGATGCAGCTGCGTGCCTGGGGCTGCCCACAGCTGGGTAACCAGCACCAGCGCCTTATCAATGAGAGAGGTGCAGGGTCCCGCCTGGGCTTGGAACACGCAGACACACTGCACTGAGGAGTCAATGAGGAGCAACAAGGTGTGATCCACAGCCTGGGAACAACAGACCCACGTGGGGACAGCTGGCAGCAAGCGCCCTCGATCTGCACAGGTGTCTGTCCCCCTTGCTTCCCAAACTGCACGGGCTGTTGAGAGAGCGCAACTCCTGCGCATTGACTGAACCTGGGGTGGCAAACATTTCCCTACCCTGAACCTGGACCTTTGCTAGGCCTTGTGAAGACAGACCCCTTGCAGAGCAGCCTGTGCAGCAGAATGAGGGTGACCAGTGGCAGCACAGAGCTGGTCAAGAGCAGGGCTGCATCCAGCCCGCATTCCTCACCCCTGCCCTGAGCTGGGTACCAAAGCTAATGCCAGGCATGCATGCTGCTGAGGGAAGCACATGCATCCCAAGAAGCTGCCCAGCAGGGACAGGTGGCCTTTGGGCAGCATTTCTGCCCCAAAAGCCAACCACAACACGGTACCGAGGGAGCTCGGGTTTACGGTTCCAGTGATTCCACAACAAACATTGCAGGTTTACAGGTGAAACCCTCCCAGTCCTGCAACCTCCTCAGTCTTTGCTGAAACAGTTTCATCCATTTTGCATACTGCCACTACCAACGAAGACTCTGTCTGCCAAATTACACCAATGGCTCCCCACTAAAATATTCTGCAGTGTCCTTACTTACCAACACTGTCCTCTCTGGCACCCTTTCACCCCTGCTGCCTTCAGCTGGGTTTCTGCGAACAATTCAGTAACACAGCAGTAACACAGCACCAGACGCCAAATCCAGCTGTCTCCTCTTACCTACTTACACTCTCTGGAGCCAGCAGGAATAAAAAGCCAGGAGCTTTCTTCTATCTCTGAAGTCAGCAATTTTGCTTCTGAAAATACAGAGTAGACTTGTTGGGCAGGAAGGCGATGGCATTGTTATGGTTGCTTTTCAGTGCTTTTAAGTTTTGCTTTTGCTCTACAAAGCAGGAGCCAAGCAAGCCCTTAACCCCAACCCTAGGTAAGCAGGACACAATGCACAGGCTGGGGAGGCTGGAAGGAGCAAGAAGGCAGCAAGAGGAAGAGGGTGTGCAAGCAGCATGGAGAGGCACCAACAGCTACAGCCAAGGTCAGTCCTCATGGGAAGCAGGGAAGAGGAGCTGCAGCAGCCCCTGGAAGGGGTAGCCCCTCTCTGGCACCTGGGATGGCTGTGGGCTACATGCACCAGTTGCTACGTGCACCACGCAGAACAGAAAGGTGTAGGGTGTTTCAGCGTAAGGTTTCCATGGGTGCTGCGAGTGCTCCTGCACGCGCTGCTTTCCCAGGCACTGTGTGGGAGCATGAAGGCTGGCAGCTGGTTGGGACTTGAACACTGGTTGTTGGTTTTCCTACAGGGCAGACGTGGCTGCTCAGGAGCAGTTTTGTTATGACTTGCAGAACCTAAAACCTCTCCGAGTCCAAGCCAAGAGGCCTGACGCTGGCATTAAAGGCCATAGCTGGGTGCAGAAATAAACAACTCTGTTCTGAGGGTGCATGGTAGCATAACCAGATATGGTTGTACGCAAGCGTCAAGAAGTCCGTCATTGTAATATTTCATGGCCTCGATATTTTTTTTAATGTTTAGGTCCCCAAGGGAAGAATCTGCTGGAGGAAGCTCAAAGTGCCTGGCACTATCTTCAGCCAAACCGCTCATTTGTGCCAGAGCAAGCCTGGAGGCAAACAGTGTTTGCTGCAGAGCATTCAGAGTCGAAGTGAGCGCTGACTGTGAGTTTTCCCCCCAGACACTGCACCCCCCAGCATGCAGCAGTGTCTTTCCACAACCATCTGGGAAAGGGGATGCCAGCTTCCATGGCTATCTGGGAGACCACACTCTCCTCTTCCTTGCGCCAAAGCTGAGCATCCCAGTGTAGGGTTCTGGCTGCTTCTGCCCTCCTGCGTAGGGCAGTGAGGATCCCCAAGCCCCTTCCCCAACACCAGGTTCTCTCTGCTGCACAGCAGGACTGGGCACAGGCTGCTGCTTGCTGCTGCCCAGTCCTTGCAAGGTGACCTGCAGGGAGGGTGGGAGAGACACAGCGTTCCTTCTGGCAGCAGCAGGCAGGAGAGAGGCATACCCAGGGGATGCCTCTGCCCACCTGAAACCCAAATTGCCCTCATATCTCTTCATCATATCTGCACCTTCAAAGTAAATACTACAAAAGTTATCCATGCTGATCTTCCAGAAACGAGGACCCACTGTCCCAGATGAAACCCTAATTAGAGAGCATTGGAATGAGGAGGGCACGTTCGATACTCCTTCTGCTCCAACCGGTTGCTCTGCTCAGAGAAGGAAACAGTACCTCCAGCAAAACAGCTCCTTCCTAGCTGACCCACCTCTCGTGCCTGCACAGGGTGATCCCATCATTGCAAAGCTGCACCTCAGCCAGCACCTTGCTCTGGTTATGCAGTCAACCTAGTTTTTCCAGCAGTGGCTGCAGCCAAAGGGAAAGCCTGCGGCAGCTGGCAGGGCTCCTGCCACCTGAGCCCTGGCATGGGGCCGTGCTGACACCCAGTGGAAACCATGGTGAGACGCCCAGCAGAGGGAAACGCCACGGCTGAAATCTTTTCCTTGTGCTATGCTACCGAATCAGATGGAAAATAAAATCTGGTAAGCAAGAAAACGTGGGAGCCCTGCCCGCTGCAAGAAAACAGACTTAAGTAGCAAAATGAAATAGGGATTAGAGAAGCTTTCTGGTCATTTCTGTCTTTATGATACTTATACCACACCTGACAAAGGAGAGACGGGACTGTGCAATATGCCAGCGCTTACTGGGAGGAGAAAGACTCAGAGATACTTGTATACTTAGCTTGTGTACCTGCAATGCAAACTTTCCAGGGAGAATAGCAACCATCACTGCCCACAACCTCCCAGCTGGCTCCGAGGGTACCATGAGGTCTGCAAGCAGACCCTCCCTCACTCCCTCATCCTCCCTTGGCACAGCTGCAGCCGAGGCCTGGACTGCTTTCCAGCTGCCAACTGTGGTGCCTGTACCACCTACCATCTCAGCAGCCAGGGGAAGGTTCCTCCTCCCACCTCCACAGCCACCACAAAGCAAACTGTTAGCAGCGGCGGCAACAGTGACAGCTAGCTGGTTCCCAGCACGTGAGGAGGACTTGATTCTTAAACAGGTGTCAGACAAGATTTACAATTGCTGCACAAATATTTTATACACACCAGAAAAAGGTTGGGTTTGGTAAAAGGAAAAAAATATCCTCCCCAAACAAAATCAGCTCCTTTGCCCGTTTAAGGATCACACTATTACAGAAAAGCTGAAACATCTGGCAGCTGCACTACTTGCACACAGTGTTTTTGGTGAAAGATCTGAATACTTTGGGATGCACATCCTGCAGAACCAAAGGGATCGGGGAAACTCAGGTTCCCCAAGAGGTCCAGCTTCTGTTTTGCTGGGCACAGAAGCTGCTGTTATGCACAAAGCTGCTTGGTATTTTATGTAGTCTGCACACGTATAGATCTTGTACGTGACGTAAGCTTGAAGCAAATAGAGACAAGGGTTTTACATGTCAGAGGTATAAAACCAAGGTGGAAGCAGGGGGGACCGGCATGCTGCAGCTCTATTCAATCCACTGGCCTCTTATTTGGATTACAGTATATATTAGCAGATTTCAAACCCACTTTTACAGCAGAAAAGATACAGCAATGACAAACTCTCCTTCCGCCCATAGCTCTCAGAGGAGGTGCAGCAATTAGGGTAGGTTAGCGATGGGAAGTCTGGGCACGTGGATACATCTGCTTTCCCTGACACAAGCAGCCCATCAGTGCACACGGAGAATGAAAGCTCCTTAAAGCATGGAACACCGATTTGTGGTGTTCGCTTCCTCAGAGGATTCACACTGAGAATATCTAGAGATTTTACAGTTGAGATACTATTTTCAAACTACAAATAATGCTGCCACTGTCTTAATTAGTCTTTCTAGAATGGAAAAAAAAAATCCCAAATAATATGAAATGAAAGAAGACAAACAACTGCCAAGATCTTCAACTGGATTTAGTGTTCTGGGTATTTAATTGAGGATGTGTTCCTTGATAACTTCCATTTTACAAGCCACCCTAGCACTATCCTGCTGAGGAAAACTGGGCTACAGCTAAGTTTGAGTTTCAAAGCCAACTTCTATACTCGTGATTCTGTCAAACCCAATTTACTTGTTGGGAAATGAGTAGTGGAAAAACCTGTTTTTATTTACCTCCGCATTTCTTCTGACTTAACTTTTTATATCTTTAGTACAAATGAAAGCCATGAAAACAGACTTCTAGAGAAAGGTTACTTTAAAATACTACTACTCAAATGGTTTTCAAAGACATTAGTCTGAAGTCATTAGTAAAGACAATCTGCATTCTCTAAAGAACTGCAGCACAGTTTCTGCACAGAGGGTACTTCTTTCTCCCCACAGGGCAATACCCAGCTAACTCACACCAGAAGAGACACACACAAACTACAAAGAGACATTTGCCAAGAAACTTTTAGTTGCATCAAAATCATTTCATCTTACAGCATGTAAAGCAGGAGCACTGCGATTAAAGCACCAGACTGGGAGTCACGAGATCCAGCGTGGCCTCAGGGTATGTGACCTTCAGCAAATTCTTTAGTCTGAAAGAAAGAGAAAGCCGAGGATTCCGATGGGAGATGCTCTGTGAAGAGCTCCCTAGCTCTTCACTCAAAGGCAGTGAAAGGGTGCGAAGTATTTCACAAGCTTCTTGATTACGTGAATTTATCAAATGAGATAAACATAGGAAGAACTTGCATTCCAAGATGTCAAACAACATACATGTAACACAGCAAATACACCGGCTTTGACAACTTCCACGCTGCCTGGGCTAACTGGTGGAATAATCAAGGAAAAGCCTAATTTCTGTGGGAGAAGAAGCCCATTCAAAACAGCATTTCTGCCCCCTAATATTCAACAGGAGAGCAGTCAGGCAGTTAAAAATGGAGGTGGATGAGTGTCAGCAGCTACCACTGCTTATCTCTTAGAGAGCAGGTGCTGTGTCTGTGCCCTCTCCACCATAGAGCTGCCTGGTATTTCATATTCGTTCCACTCCAGAAAAAAATTAAATCACTGGGACTTGAGATTTGTTATGCTGCTTTATATTTTTCCATGAATGAAAGGAACGAGCATGTACTGGAAACTCACCTACATAAGCAGTCTCACTACCTGTCCCGCTGGCTTTGATTTTATCAGCGCAACGATCCTGAAACAGAGTAAAATAAAAATGGTAAGTCCTTCATAGTGCAAGAAAGCCAAAGCTAAGAAGGGTGAGCTATTGTGGTTTAATTCTAGTCAAAGACCACGGTATTTTGAGACTGGCCTCACTGAAAAATCCACCTCAAACTTTTCTCACAGCCAGGCCCCTTGTTTCCCTCCCGAGGATATGGCCACAGGCAGCCAACTCCCTCTGGCTACCTCCCAGAGGCTAACGAAATCAACAAGTTTTCACAGCCTTTTTGCACTGCCTCCTTGCTGCCACTACGGCTCCTCTTGAATGTACTCCCACAGACCTCTGGTGGAGAGGATTTAGAGCAGCTCTTAAGAAAAGCTGTTGCGTTTAAAATGAGTTAAACTACTCAGGATAAAACCCTCAGCACGTTTACATTCAGTGCCAGTGTAGCCAGTGTTGCCAGTGTTGGGCACATGTATTATTCTGCTTCCTGCAGACTGCTCTGAGGTACATGTCTCCATTGATATATTCTATCAGCTGTGCCTAAACCACAGGAGAAACAAACGCAGGAGCCCATGTTCCCAACAGAGACCTTTACACACTGAGAAAGCAAAGCTGGAATTTGATGAGTCCTAAAAAGTGTAAGTTCCCGCACCAGATGCTGTTCACTGTTGTAAGACTCAAAGCCTCATCCAACCTGGTCTTGAACACCTCCAGAGATGGGGCATCCACCACTGCTCCGGGCAACCTGTTCCAGCACCTCACCATCCTCACAGGAAAAATTTTCTTCCCGATATCTAATCTAAATCTCTCCTCTTCCAGCTTAAAACCATTACCCCCTACGCTATCCCTGCACTCCCTGATAAAAGATCCCTCCCCAGCTTGCCTTTAGGCCCCCTTTAAGTACTGGAAGGCTGCTATAAGGTCTCCCTAGAGCCTTCTCTTCCCTTCTCCAGGCTAAACAAGCCCAACTCTCTCAGCTTGTCTTTGTATGGGAGGTGCTCCAGCCTGATCATTTTGTGGCCTTCTTTGGACTCCTTCTAACAGATCCGTGTCCTTCCAGTGCTGAGGATTCCAGAATCGAAGGTAATGAAAAAACAGAAGGTGTCATGCCTTCTGTGAGAGCTAGAGGGGGGACTTTATTTACAAATAAAGTTGTCTTTATTCTCATTGTTTTCCTTCTGCCTGAACTCTAAGGGTGGGCACATTCAGTGCAATACAGACACAGGTGTGCAAACACATATTTAATGTTCTAGAAACAGCAGCTAATGATCTACCATCGACTGATAATTGCTACGTTAACTTTTCCTGTAATTTATATTGCCTGTTTATATACCTCTGTATCCCTGTAGAGACACCCACTGTCAAATATGGTGCAAAACACTGATTATATGCACTGGGCATTTACTAAACTGGCAAAGCAGCTGGGGAACAGATAACTCATTATCCAGGGCACAGTAGGATCCAGAATCGCCACTGACACGTTTTGGAAGAAAAACAACCGTAATTTGCCAACAACTGGCGGAAATCTGGCACAGAGCCCTGGTGCCGCTCAGTAACTGGTCAAATAACAGAGCTCTGAGATTTACAAGTCCTGGTATGCACGGAAAACCCAGAGCGATGCGCAGGGGCAAAGCGTGCAGCCTTCAGTCTTACTTGAGCAGCAGTTATGGGGTCGGAGGAGCTATTCCCAGGAAACATGGAGAAAAACAGCACAGCACATTCCCAAGGGATGGTCCTCAGCAATTGCCGAATGCCATGGGTTGGCAGCACGGGCGGTGTCTCCTTTATAAATCACAGGCCACTTCCCATGCTGGGAACAGCATAAAAATTTTAGTATCTCCTGTTACAGATCATTGTATGGAGTAGGAAAATAAATTGCATTCCCAAAGAGACCACCTCACTGCATCCAGTCCTTGTCCCAGTGCCAAGACTGTGCAGGAGGACAGTAATAAGTGCAACACGTAACCCTCCTTTACACAGGTGTGACAGCCGTGCTGTCCAAAACACAAGTTTAGATGGAAAAGCTTCTGCTTTGCTTATCTGCAGGTCCTCACTCCACCCACGCACCCCAAAAATTCTCATCTATTGGCTTCTGCCTTCCTGCCAAAGATCAAAACACAGTCCAAACAATCTCTAAATGCTTCTAAACAATACAGATGGCTCACAGGGGCTGCTTTCCACCCCACAGCTATAAAGCCTCGCCATTCCCGCTGAAGCAAAGCTTCTACCGTAAACACTACCAGTGTAATTTGAGGCCAGTATAACGTATGCCCTCTGAAACCCTCGCTAAGAGTCCTGAGTAGCTGGAGCGTAGGCATTCCGAGGCCAAGCCATCCTCTGTTAGGGATAACAGGCAAGGGCACATGGGAGAGAGATGAGGAAATACTGCTGTCAAACGGGTCCCGCCAGCCAAGGGTGGCAGCCTGCGCCTGGGTCCTCCTGTGCCGTAGGCCCTGCAGCCAGCTCCAGCTGGAGCATCCCAGCTTTGTGGGACAAATTCCTCATCAGTTTTACAGTAACATAAACCAGATCCGGCTGGGAAGAAAATGGTCTGTCTCGCAAAACTGTCAGTGAGACTTTCTGCTTATTCCAGCTCCAAGCTCAGACCCAAAAGCCTAACTTTTTTTTTTTGGCTCAAACCTAAAAACACAGCTGAAAATGTATTTAGGGATCTGCTCAGTCTTATTCACAGGAACAGCCAACAAAGCAGTGTTTTACTTGTGACAGCACCTACTTTTACATTTTCAGGGCAGCAATCCCAGAGGTTTAACACACACACCAGACAGCTGCAAAACCAGGAGAGCAGAACACCTTCCACCCCACACCTTACAGGAGTAAGAGGAAAACAAGACCTTGGCTGGAAGATCACAGCTTTGCATTAATAAAAATAATGAGCTCTTTCCATTTAATCTCTCATTTCCGAGACTTGTTTAATTTTTCCCCTGCAGCACAGACGAACCTTTTTCCTGGCAAATAAGTTGGAGATTTCTTTGTAATTATTTTGATAAGGAAACAAAGGCTTCCTGGGTTTCTGCAGAACTGTGACACTACTGCAAACTCACATTTCATGTTAGTTTACGTTCACCTTGAGTATTTCCTATGACAGTGTGGCTTTCCAGACAGAATAACTTCTCGCCAGTTGTGCTGGTGGTGTTTAATAATGACAGTTGAAGAGCAGGATCAACAAGAGAGAGGGAGGCACAGCAAATATATATATATATATATATATATATGTATGTATGTATATATATATATATATACACACATACACACCTTCCTGGCACTTTAGAGTGTGTGTTTTTCTTTCTTCTCATGTTTCGTTTTCAAGATCCGAAGTACCACAGATGCTTTTACATGATTTGTAACAAGCCACAGGTATATAAACACAATCATACATACATCTGTGCTATGTCAACCAACAATAACTGTCTAAATCTAATATTCTATTATAATTCTGAAAACAATCAGACAATGAGATTCAAATAGTGACCCCATGTAGGTAAAGTCTGCTAAATACACCACTGACTGACTATTTATGTTATCAGCAGTTACCAGGAACAGACATCAGCAATGTCCACCAGTATGAAAATACATACCTTCTTGCCATCAGCAAAAGATCTGGAGAACATACAGAAAGCTGCACCATATTACGGCACTGGATCTTCCCTGAGAACTTCTTTTTTTTCTAATGCAAACCATAACAAACCACCCTGAGTCAAAATTTCTGGCACTTCGCCGTAATATGGCAGCGCACAAAAAAGAGCATCAGTGCCTTTGGAGCCTGCTTGATTTTAGTTTTAAAACCAGAAAGGAAATTTTCTTCTGGAAATACTCTGGCTATAGATCAAGATAATTAACAACACAGTGAAGAACCTTTATTTCTTTCATTAACTGAAGAGGCAGACACAGACACATAATGTATCTCACAACTGCAGGTTGCAGCAATTGTGGAGCAAATTTAAGCCCAAAGACCTAACGACAGAGGACAGAAATCTAAACATATTCAACTAGGCACAGACAGCTCAAGAAAAGCCTTTCTAGAGACAGACTTCCTAAGTTACAAGCAATTTGAAATTAAAAGCATAAATTTATAAACAATCAGAATGCCCATTCTTGACGAATAAGCCCTCTCTGTTGCAGAGATAAGCCCCTTCTGCCCCACTGAGTTCCTGCTTCCAGAGCTTCCCAACCCTTTCCATAGCCGTTTCTGCTCTGCAAGCCAGACTCACAGCACCAGCTTCAAAAGTCATGACAGTTTGCCCTGGTTCTCAGCCCATATTGTCCCTTTCTAAGACGTCCACCAGTGCCTCTAGCGTCTTCCTTAGTGGTTTTAAGCCGAAAGAGGGGAGATTTAGATTAGATATCAGGAAGAAATTGGTTATTGTGAGGGTGATGAGGCACTGGCACAAGTTGCCCAAAGAAGTCATGGACGTCCTATATCTGGGGGTGTTCAAGACCATGCTAGATGAGGCTTTGAACAAACTGATCCAGTGGAAGGAATCCCTTCCCATGGCAGGGGGTTGGAACCGAGTGATCTTTAGGGTCCCTTCCAATCCAAACCATTCTATGATTCTGCAATCCTCATGGGAGCATTTGTGGTGATTAAGGGGCATGGACTTCATACACACCTTCCCTTATGCTCCCCTGGTACAGAAGGCCAGCACGGCCAAAGGAGGCTGCGCAGGCAGCAAGAGCAGTACTGGATCGCATGGCAACGCCTTAGCATGACAGAAACTGGGAGGGAGTTTTTTTACTCTCCTCAGCTTAAAGCATCAAAAAACTTTTTCTCTTCCCCATGGTTGATCCTACATCTTCCCTATGAATAACACAGCCACCCGCTCCCAGACACGTTTAGGTTTTTTAATCACCCGATTCTCGCCCCGGCAAGGGGAAGAAGTTATTCTGAATATCAGCACCAAGCCAAGGGAGCTGTCACACAAAGAGAATTATCATTGCATGAAGATAATCATCATTTAGAGAGCGAGATCAGGCAAAATCTCTCCCATGAGTCCCAACTGCCTCTGCACAAGGAGCAGTTACGAAGCGGTTCAAGGGTGCACAGCTGGCATTGGCCTGTGCAGCTGCCAGCAGAGCCTCGGCTGGGGAATCGGTTCCCCCTAGCCTCACCAGGACAAAAATCAGCTTTGCTACCTCCAAACATGTGAGAGAGCCAGTGTCAGAGCATGGTTACCTGCAGAGCGGGCAAGGGCTCTGGGCAGATGTCCTGTGTTGGAGCAGAGACACAGTGGAGGGAAGCAATAAAACTTGGGTCATACGTATGTCCAAAAAGAAAGTAACCTGTCCCTGTACAGCAGGTTGTGCAGACACAGGAGAGGGAAGAGAAGCAAAATAGCGTAAACAAATTTAAGAGCAAGCCTGGGTCCTGCCTAAAGCTGAGCTGACTGTCTAAATAAGAAAGCCGTCCCCACACTGATGGATGAGTCCCAGGCCAGCCCAGGGAGCCAACAGAGGACACAAACCTCCGGTGGGGCTCAGGACCAGCTGTGTCCCAGAAGCCACATCCTGCAGCAATACCAATCATCCTCACAACACACTTATTCTTTTAACTATCTCCATCACAGACCAAGATGCTGATACAGATACAGGAAGCTGAATATAAACACATTGCCTGTATTCCTTTGAATACTGGGTACAGCAACTAAAAATATACAGTCGCTGGTGTTCCCAAGCATCTCGAAGCTACAAACTGCTTCTGTGCTGCTGAAGCACTTGCAGACCTGGGGCACACTGTACCCCAGGTCTCAGTTGGAAGGACATTCTCCTCCCCACCAAGGCCCAGCTGGAAGGGGGCTAAGCTGTTCCGCAGTAAGAAGCGCTACATCGCGGTGCATGGGAATGCCAGATTCCCCCTGAGCTGCATGCGTCTCCAGGGGACAGATGCACCCTCACCACTCCTCCAACCTTCTCTCTTCCATAACTCAGTCACTGAGAGGACTTTTGTCACTACCACTGCTTTTTCTGCTGCTTCTCATCACTCCTTACAAAATGCAGAGTGACAATTTTTTACTTACAATGTTCATATCTTCTGTTCTCCCTCCCTTCCACACTCTTCTACAGGTTATCACAGAGAGCAGAAAAGATGGGATTTTAGAAGAGGTCACAGCGCCGAACGCAGGATGAATATGCAGGTTCAGAGAAATGAGGTCTAGCTGTGTAATACTGCAAAATTCAGAAAATAGCTGTGCGATTCCAGCCGATTAACATGGAGCAAATCCCAAGTCATCAAACATCTGCAGCTTCAATTTCGCAACAAACAGCAAGTCCAAACTACTTTTAAGACCTGAGGAACTTGCTTTCTGCCTCCGTTAGAGCTAATGAAAGCTTCACTACTAATTCCAACCTCGGCATGACATGGGCATTCCAGTGCTAGAACAGGAGCCCTGTGAGCCCTGCCCATTCCTATAGTTTTTGGAAGTGTAGATGAAACTGCAGCAATACCTCCTATGAATAATGCTCCATAGCTTGGCCAAGGTTGCAGTAGGGTTTCCCAGGCTAAATATACGCAGCTTGGAAAGTCCTTCTTCTCCATCCCCATGAAGCCGGCTCATGCGGGGATGTCTGCTCTGGCACAGGGGACAAAGTAAAAGGGCTGAGAGTGAGGATTTATTGAGGCTGTACCACAAACTTCTGCCTCAATGTGAATTTCCTTTTGCAAGCAAACCTAATCAAAGGACGATGCATGAGGGTTGGGAAGCTGTGCCCACCAAGGCAGCACATTTCCATCCTGCAGAGCTGTCGTGTTTAGCATCTTCTGCAACAGACTCAACTTTTCAGCAACACTTTAAGGAACTGAGGAACCACCACCGTGCTATTGTCTGCATCCCAGGCATCACCTCACTGCAGAGAGCTTCTTGTGAATTTGGCTCAAATACACCAAGTCTTTTGAAGAATAGAGCCTACAAAATTATGAACTTCCAGTATCCATAAAAAAAATTATATAGCTACAGAGACATATACCTGAAACAAACAGACTGTCTGAAACCTGCAGCACAACTCGGTATTTGCATTAACGTATAACGTCAGCAAGAGATGGGAGATGCTGGTTCTGACCTGTGCCGCCTGCTGTTTGGGAGCTCGCCAAAACTCCTAAGCAGGAGAGTTAAATTTTTAAATGAAGGTGGTCTTGTCAGCTGGATGGTTACACAGGGCAGCTTGACGACAGCACGAGACCCCATCCATTGTTCTCCTTCCCAGTTTATTCGCCGCACTAGTGCTTGATTAAAGCTACCCTAAGTGACTGCAATACGTTCAACGCAAGGGTAAAACATGGATTTGAGAAGTCATTAGCTGCGTACTAATCCCTCAATCTCATTTAGTGCTACCAGAGTAGCAGAAAACGCTGCTGCTGTCCAGTACTCACTCTTCACTCATAGGATTTCAATTCACAACCAAGTTAAACGTGAACATGTAACTTGTCACTAATGCCATTAGCTCAAAGTCAATAGAAATGCTGACGAATAGTCTGACAAATTACTGTGAATTCAATTTGATATGCCACACTAATTGAATTATTCCTGATAGTCAGAAATAATGAGGCCCAGTTTCCTACGTATTCAGCCTGGCTTCCTGAGCCCTCCTCTGCCTCACGGTAACCCCACTGTCCATCCCCATCACATCTGCTGTGACTAATTCCCCCCCAGCTCAAAGCCACTGGTTGAGGCAGGTCCTGCTGCCTTTTGTCTGGAAGCAACAAGACCACTGCGTTCCCCGCACGCCCGCGCCAGGGTCCGTGCCAGGGAGGAGGGAAGGAGATGGATGAGCTGAGGTGGCATCTGCCCAGCATGGGTCCTCATTCCCAACCAGCACCAGGATAAAGACACAAAATACACCCCAGACAGAAAAAAAAACTCTCCCAAAAGTACGGAATTTAAACTTGGAATAGAGGACTGCAATTTAAAAGTTGCTTAAAGCAAACTTATTACTGCAACAGAGTGTGTAATCTTCTCAGTATCAATGTGAAACCTCCTCGAATAATGACGCTTACCACTAATTAAACTCCTTCCCACACCAATCCCACAACTCCTCGCACATGGGAAACTTCCTCCATCCGGCAGCGCCAAAGGAAGCCATCGCCTGACGGGTGAGAAGACGGACATAGGGTGGGAACATGGACACAGCCAAAGTTTAAATGATTTATGGGAAGGTGGGGCTGCCCCTCTGCTGTCTCCTACCCTCAGCCCCATCCATCCATCCCTGTGGTCCAGAGGGTGCAGATGGATGGAGGTGGGCAACAGGAAGGCTGAGGGCTGCCACACAGACCCTGTCTCCAAAGAGATAGGCCAGTTTTATTCTTATTTTACATAATTGAGCAGATTTCATCCCTTTCTGCAGCCACACACAACTTGTTGAACCGCATCGAAGTGGCTGTGAGTTGACTCTCGCCGGGACTGGGAAAAAAAGCCCTACAAAACAGAACCAAAACCAGCCTAAAAAAAGCAAAAAACCAAGCTAAAAAGCAAAAAAACAGCCTGAAAAGCCAAAACCAGCCTGAAAAGCAAAACCAAGCTAAAAAGCCAAAAGCAGCCTAAAATGCAAAAAACAAGCTAAAAAGTCAAAACCAAGCTAAAAAGCCACAACCAAACTAAAAAGCCGAAACCAAGCTAAAAAGCCACAATCAAACTAAAAAGCCAAAACCAAGCTAAAAAGCAAAAATCAAACTAAAAGGCAAAAACCAAACTAACAGCCACCCTGGGTCCGCTCGGGCCCAGCCTTGCCGGAGCCCCCGGTGGCCACAGGCGCCGAGCTGCCCCTCCCGCCCCGGTGCCCCCCCCCTCGACCGCAGCCGGACCTCACCGCCCGCCGCTCCCGTCCTCCGCCCGCACTCCGTCTTCACGGTCGATCGCGCTGGCCCCGCCCACCGCTTCCCGTCGCTCCGCCCACTGCCCGCAGACGCTCCGCCCACCGCCAGCGTTGCCCCCCGCCCACTGCGCCGACCGCGTAGTCCACCGCCTGCTCTGCCCCGCCCAGTCATGCGATGGCCACGCCCACTCTCCGCGCTGGGGAGTGGGCGTGGCCATCGCATGACTGGGCGGGGCTTTCGCGGTCCCGGTGATGCTCAAGCATCCCTAAAAGCATCGAGTCATTAATGGGGACGTAGACCTCTGTAAGATCCCACCTCGCCACAAACCTCCTTTCAGGGGGCTGCAGAGAGCAATGAGGTCTCCTCGCAGCCTCCTCTTCTCCAGGATAAATAACCCCAGATCCCTCAGCCGCTCTTCATAACCCCTGTTCTCCAGCCCCTTCCTCAGTTTTGTTGCCTTCATCTTAACACACAGCTCCTGCAGGTCTTTCTTGTACGACCCCAAAAATGATTCATAGAATCACAGAACCATGGAATAGTTTGGGCTGGAAGGGACCTTAAAGATCATCCAGTTCCAGCCCCCCTGCTATGGGCAGGGACACCTCCCACTGGATCAGGCTGCCCAAGGCCCCATCCAACCTGGTCTTGAACACCTCCTGGCATGGAGCAGCCACAGCTTCCCTGGACAACCTGTGCCAGTGTCTCACCACCCTCATAGCAAAGAAATTCTTCCTTGTGTCTAGGAGCAGCTTCACCAGCACTGAGCATAGGGGTACAATCACTTCCCTGCTCCTGCTTGGTCACACCATTTTTGATACAAGCCAGGATGCTGTTGACCTTCTTGGCCACTTGGGCACACTGCTGGCTCGTGTTCAGCCCCAAGTCCTTTTCCACCCGGCAGCTTTCCAGCCATGTTTCCCCAAGCCTGTAATGTTGCATGGGGTTGTTGTGACCAAAGTGCAAAACTTGGCACAACAGTCATAGCACATCAGCCTGCTGCACCCGCTTCCTTGTTAGGAAAAAAAGGAGTTTCCTCTCTTTTTCTTTAAGGCATAATTGCATTTTTTGCTGGTGTGACATCATGGTGATGTAAGCAGAGTACATTGCATTAGAGGATTTATGCTGCCAGTGGTTTGGCAGCAGCAGATTGGGTATCTCCTGAACTGGAGAGCTGTAGCGTCTTCCCCAACAAGGCCTGTGGACTGATACAGCAAGTGTGACCACTTTTAAGAAAGATATTATTGAGGTCGTGGATGCCCCATCCCTGGAGGTGTTCAAGACCAGGTTGGATGGGGCCTTGGACAGCCTGATCTAATGGGAGGTGTTGCTGCCTGTGACAGGAGAGTTGGAACTGGCTGGTCTTTAGCCAACCTTTAAGGTCCCTTCCAACCCAAACCATGCTATGATTCAAGGATTCTATTAATTTATTTTTTTACTTTAATATTTTTATTTCTGAGCCTGAGTGTGCACAGCCTGAGGGAGCAGAACATGGTGGATGAGGAGCTTTTACAAAATGCAGTGCCCATTCCTAAATCCTGCCATCCGCCAAACCGCATAGAGATGTACAGGTGAATGATATGCAAAGCGGAGATTGCACAACCAAATCTGGTCACTCCTGCTCCTAAAGCTGGATTATACCTGCCAATGCTGGGTCTGAAGCGGGCTGCGACAGAAGCAGTGTGTGCCCAGGGACTGGAGTAGACTTGGCTCACAGGATGTGATGGCAGATGCCCCTGTGCCCAAGGAGGAGCTGGGTGTCCCTTGGGGTTTGCAGGAGAGTGGGAGCAGCACCAGCCTCTGGGGAGGAGCAGACTGGGAACCTGTAAAGACTTGACTGCTGCCCGAGAGGCCCAACGTGCCTCTGCTTGTGGAGCTGGGTGCTTTGATGCTGCAAATTGCTCAGGAATACATTTGTCTTCAGAGGCAGAGGAGGCATTGATTAACACTTAAATACAAGTTGCTGCCTGGGAGCCTGCAGGAGACCTCAGTAGATCAGATAAATTTTGTCTCAGTCCTGTTTTTACACCACACTCTTTGCTGTTAAACACCAGAAGGACGCGTGAACACTTGGAATTTAATGTTTCTCCCACATCTCCTTGGCTATTGGCAGCGATGCTGGGTTTGGACACTGGGCTTCCCCTTCTGAAGGCAGCCCAGCACCCAATTTCTGCTTCTGGCTCTCACCCTCTTCTGCGAGAGACTGGACACTGAGACTGGGAAAAAGAGACGGGAGGAAGGGGAGGCATCTAGGCAGGAGAAAACACCAGTCCCATCATGGGGACAGACAGCAAGGATCATTACCAGATGACATCAACTTTCCATCCTGAGCTGCACCTCTGCCCTGTGGCAGGTCTGAAAGCATCAGGAAACTTGCTCCTCACTCTTTTCCATATCTATGTTTTGTCTGACGCCAATGCAACCCAGTTGCCACTCTTCCTGGCACAGACAGGTCTTCTTGGGCAACACCAGCCCGTCTCTGTAGCCAGGGTTTGTAGGCGAGGAGATGGTATCACCATTCTGCTTGGCTCCTTTTTATTCCACATCTCCTGCATCAGAAATGCTAACACATCAGTGCAGTAAAGTAGCGTTGGAAGCACAGAAGGACGTTGTGATGAGTTATGCCCCCATGGAAAACTGACAAAAGAGAATTAATTCCTCATACAATTAAAAAAGAGAGAACGCCAGTTTTCCCCAAGCCTCTCCACCAGCCAGCCGGCCCCGGGCACAAATGCCCTCTCGTGGGCTAAGGCAGCAGCTACCCACTAATTCAGTTCTAATCTTGAGCTTAATTAAGCAGCATTAATTACCTGCCTGTGGCTTTACAGTGCAGCCCTCCTGGACAAGCATCCCCCAATGTGCCATGGCAGTGCAGGGCCACTGCCAGACCCCAAAAGGAGCTTTTGCCGGGAGCTCCCATCTCACCTGAGCCAGTTTGCCCCATGGGTTTGCATGAAGCCCTCGAGGCCACGAGCAAGCAGGGGCCCTGCTGAGCGCTGCACTAGGGGTGTCCTGTGTGTGCAGGAGCACATGCTGGGAGCACTGAGGTACGTACTGAGCACACTGGGGCACACGCTGGGCATGTTGAATGCACCAGTGTGTGCACTGGGCACACTGGCATGTGCAATAAACACTGTGGGGGATACACTAGGCCATCACTGGGTGCACTGGGAGCTGAAGGGTGCAGGTCCCAGAGGTCTGGGCAGGGGCACAGGGTAAGGGTCTGCACGAGTGCAGGAGCATGGGTGGCTCCGGCACAGGGAATGCCCCTAAGCACCCTGGGGCTGAGCCTGGGCAAGAAGAGCCCAGGCTGGGCTGGTAGAAGGACGGGGACGGGGCGTGGTGGGAGTTGCTGGCGTGGAAAGATTTGTGTCATGTAATCTTCCTCAATCTCCACTGATAAACTCTGTCATGCTCAGGTTCAGCTCTGTGTCTGCAAAGCAGGGCCCTGGGGAGGCTGGTGCAGGCTCCCCACCAGCACACGCCTCCCTGGCTTGTCCCACCAAGGTTCCTTCTGTTGTTCATCCCCCCTTCCCTATAAAGTAAATGCTGCCACTGAAATGTTATTTTGGCACCGTTTCCCATAGCATTCTCCTGGAGAAACTGGTTGCTTGCGGCTTGGACAGGTGTACTCCTTGCTGGACAAAAAACTGGCTGGATGTCTGGACTGAGAGAGTTGTCTCAGCTTGGTCTGAATGCAGGACTGAGTTCTTCAGATCTGCAAGGACACAAGCACAATTTTCCCTTTCTCCTCCAAACCCACATATATATAAAAGAATGTTTATTATTATTAGTGTGTATTAGAAGAGTACTTAGCCTAGATCAGAGCATTGAAGAGTTTGCTTCAAAAGCTTACCTGCTTCCTACCTTTTGTCCATTCAGAAGTACCGGGGGAGACACAGAGAGATAAAATGACTTTCCTCGGGACACAACACAGGTCAGAGACTGCAACTGGTTCAAAGACAATCTTCTGTGCCGCCAAGCCTGTGTTGTGGCACCCCCAGTGCATCATCCTGTCTCAGCCTTGTTCTTACCTGCTCTTCTGACCATAGACACACACAAGAAAGATTACAAAAAGCAAAGCAAAACTAAGCAAGGGTTTGTTTTGCAGCTCACTTTTCACATCTTACACTTTGTATTCAACCTCAGCTATTGCAAATAATTTTATGGTTATTTGATTCTTTTATTTTGCTTCCCTTAAGCTCTAGCAAAGTGTGTCAACATTGTTTTGCATGTGAGGCATTAGCAGCAGCCCATGCTTGTGGGATTCAGCGTGGTACCCAGGGTGTATTCCTGTCCACAAGGTTCATTTATCTCTGCTGAACTCATTATTTCATGTTTAACAAGGTTTAGAGTTCAGCCAGGGGACATACAGCAGTAATATAAACCTGGAAGATAGAAGATCTGGTCTCAGCATGCACTTTGGCCATGCTAAAGCAAAGCCAGCTTTGTTCTGCCTGTTTGACACAGCTGCTCCTCTCTGCCTCGGATGCACATTAGCCTGTTCCAGGGCTGACTGAGAAGATGTTGCAGCTCTAAAGTGTCACCAGTGTGAGGAAATAACAAAAGATCAGCGATGAGAATTGCAAACATGCTCAAGTGACTTGCAGCTGAGGTGTAGAAAAACACATCTATCATACTAATTGTTGTTTAGCCTTGTGTGTTGGACAAGTAGAACCTCTATGTTTAGATAACACATGCTTGTGATAGACTTTGAGGCACCTTATCGAACGTGCTTGAGATTCCGGCCTTGCTGTGGGAAAGATGAAAGCACAGTGCAAATCCTTGCAATACAGGCAAAGCCAGGAGGTTCAGTGATCCTCTAGCATGGACCAGTCTCAATCCTTGCCTTCAGGTGCTGCTTCGGGGATCCCCCAGTTGGCAAGGTAACGAAAATAAATTTACTCTTCACATTTCCTCTATGATTTTTGTGGTTGTTCCTGTGTCCTGCCTGTGCTGACACGCACAAACAGCCTTCCCACTGCCAGTGAAGCTGGTGGGGGTCTTCCCCATCCCAGTTGTCCCTCTGATGCTAGGGGAAAATAACCAAATCCCTCCTAGTCCTAACAACTCTCCAATGCACATGAACCAGGAGAAGGTGGGTTGATGGAGTGGGGCCAGCACTATGTGAAAGGCAGCACTTCACTCCACTTGCCAAGGCAGAGCCAAGGGACAGCACTGGAGCATGCCTGGCACTCAGCTCCTGAACATCGGCACCTAGCAAAGCCCATTCCCGGGACCGCCAGTCTCTCACGTGGCCATCCTAGAAAGGACACCCACCGTTTTGCCCAGAAGTGGTTCATCGCTGCCCCAAGGAGGCTCTGAGCACCCTGCCAGGAGCAAGTGCTTGCCCACCGGAGCCCAGTGCTAAGGGATGCTGAGCAGCAGTGGCCACACAGGGTGCTCCCAGTGCCCCAGGGCACTTTTGCGGAAAAATGATCATACATCGAACATAGGGTGCACAACCAGCTGAACAAGAGAAACAGCAGCAGTTGCATAAATCTCTCCTTAAAGGCAATCGGTGGAGCTGCTGTTGGCAGGAGCTCTGCAGAGAGCAACGAGTATGCCTCTCCTGAATAATGCAGTTCCAGAGGTAAGCACGTCACCTCTTCCCTGCCAGGGAATGAGACGCAGCACCTAATGCAGCAGAGAAGCAGCAGACCTTGAAATGAAAAGTAGCACGTGGTTGCAAGAGGCTAATAAATTCTGAAGTGCTCAGAGATGCTATGGGCACGGCTGCAATCCAAGGGGGACAGCCCCTCTGGCAGCATCCTGGAAAATCTGCCTTAGCCTCACATTTGCAGCGCTGGATCAGTAGTGCCCAGAGGTTGAGTGTGTCCTTGCATGGGAGGGATGCACAAAAAGAAATAAAGTGATTTTCTCCATCCATTTCACCAAAAGCCAGCCTCAAGTTTAAGGCTGCCAGCAGCAGGGCTGTTCTCTCTGAGGACAAAGAAGCAGTTTGCCTTTGCACTGAGGTGGGGTCAGTCAGAGCCCATAGCACATGCGTGGTGCTGGGCTGCTGTGCACTCACCCAGTGCCTACATCCAAAGCTGTATTCAGTAGGAGTTTCTTCTAAAATTGACCCTTTTTATGATGCTTTTTTGCTTCAAGCATTCCTCATTTTGTAACAAAAACATCCTTTGTCAGAAAAGCATCAGCCAGATGCCTCACTCCCACACTACCAGGAGCGAAGATGCCTTTCTGAAGCAGAACCTCAAAGTGAGGTGCTGCCACACTGACAGTACTTAGCAAAAAATAAACACCAATACCCTGCATAAATTGCCCACTTCTTTTGCAAGATGCCCAAAGAAGTCAGCGTGGGGCCCCAAGGCAGCCTGGCTGGCACCTGCTGCAGATGTGTGCCCAGGCCTGGCCACTGCCCTTCTCCTGGCTGGGACAATGCAGCAAGCAGGAGCCAGGCAAAAGCAGCCGCGGCAGAAAAGCTCTATGCTTAACTTTTTTACCTCCTAAGGAAATCCTCAAAATTGCGTCAAAACCCAGTGATTTTTCTCTAGGATCTGTGCAGAAGGAGAATTTTGACTGTGGCTCCACTCAGCTTGTACTAAACTAGAAACATACAGAAAAATGATCTTGAAAATAGCTGGGAGCAGGCTACAGCACTTGCTGCTGGTGCAAGGCAGAGGTGGTTGCCAAGCCTTTCGGGAGGAGGGTGGTCCCAGCTATCTTGTGGGTTTATCTCACAGAGTCCAGAGAAATCCTTTCAGAAAGGTGCTTTATAAACAAACCAGACAGATGTCTGCAGCCAGCAGTTAAGAAAGGTTTTCTCTAGAGCAGAAGAGTAATCAAATTCCACATAGACAGGCAGGGAAGGAGAACCGGAGGTGGAGGAGACAGCACAATATAATTTACAGAGCAGCCGTCCCTCATGGCTCCTCTCTGCAGGGGTCAGAGCCTGCACTGGTGGCTGTTGTCCCTGGCTGTGACCGGGCCCTGTGCCCCCATCACCAGCCTTGATCCGTAATAGTCAGCATTCCCTCCCATGGTGGTCCCAGTTAACAACAGGCATTCCCTTCTGCGGTGTTCTCTCCATGATGGGCCCCTCTAAGAGCCAGAGAGCTGACGTTCCCTCCCAGTGATGGTCCCTCTAAACAGCAGATGTTCCCTCCCGTGATGGACCCCATTAACAATCAGTGTTCCCTTCCATGATGGACCCCGTTAATAGCCACTGTTCCTTCCTGTGACAGTCCCTATGCTCTGCTGAGCTGTGGGACACCCATGTTGCCAGCACCTGCCTCCATCCCAGCTGCCCAGACACTGCTTTTCATTTGCAAGGCAAAGCCTGAATTAATAAACAAAAAAAAAAAAAAAAGAAAAAGAAAAAAACCAAAGAAAAATTCAACATCTTGGCTGTTCTGTTGAACAGATTCTACTAAAGGAGAAAGACCAGAAGAGAAACATTGCTGTTCACCTCTCCCAGCCAGCTCCAGTGCAGAAAAGGGCCAAGGGGTTAATCTGTGGACAAATGTCCAGGGAGGGCCAGCCAGGGTGGCCACCAGCACCTGGGGTGCTCAGGGAAGAGGGCTGGAAAGGCTCCCCAGTCCCTTTGGGCAGCAGAAAATGGGCAAGATGCACCAGCCGGCTACAGCGTCATTAGAGAAGCCAGAGCCGAGGCTTCCCTGGCTTTGCTACCTCTGCTTGCCCACCCAATTCCCAAGGAGCCAACCTCTGGTATGAACCGCCCCCACACTTGTTTTCCCTCACTATTTATCATGTATTTTTTTCACAGATGAAGGATTATCTCACATAAATGCACATCACTGGGCTGGTGGACCCAGCCTTCCCTGGAAAAGGCTGTCCAAAAAGGAGCACGTGTGATTCATTACACCGTCCCGTAAGAAAACCACACTGTCTTACATTGCGAGTGTTACAAGAGCAACTGGCACTGTACGGCAGACTGAAAACATGCAATGACAAAAAATTGCCTAATAGAGCTGTAACACACCCCTCCCCTCATATAAACGAAATCCTCCAACTGATTAAGTCGCAGCATCACATGCAAAGAAAGCGCAGTCCTGTTAGCCAGGCGTTCACAACTTGATAGAATAGCTGCATACACTTCAAATGGCACAACCTGCTTTCCTTTAAGGGTGTAATTCAAGTATCCCCTGCACCAGCAGGCACATCATGGGGCCGGCTCTGGGCTGGCTGTACCTCTCTTCATCCATACCCCATGGGCTGAATCCAGCTGGGATCACAACCCCGCCCCAGCTGCTGCTCGGAGGCCAGTGCCGGGCAACCCCAGGAAGGGCTGTGCCAGGCAGCACTCTGGCCCACGTAAGGCTGTTTCAAGCAGTAATGAATGCAACAGAAAATAATAATAAACTCCAAATATCCTTCTGTTACACATGACTCACATTATGGACAAACAACAGCCACACTTCAGCATCCTCTTTCTTCTGTGTAAAGGCTATCTTTTCACCTGAAAAAAGAACCTAACAAATCAATGCCTGGAAATACGCCTGTGGGAAAAGGGAGTAATTTTTTTTACAGTCAATAGAAATATTTTCCATTTTTGAGCGACGCAGCTTGGCCAGCTGGTAAAGCATATGACAGCAGAAATATCTGAAATTATCTGAGCACAAACATTCCCATTTTTATTAATTTTCTCTCCCATTCCTGTTGTGGGCTTTACTTTGTAGAAATGACATGTCAGGAGGGACAAACCTATGTCTTGCAGCTCTGGTGTGCTGCTCCTTGGGGGCAGAGAGAGCATATTCAGTTACACCCTCATCTCCATAGTAGTTCCAGTGACCCTCTCTGGCCCTGTATAGGGCTGAGTGTTTTGCAGGGGTAGGCTTTATCTGCTGGCTGGGGTCTGCTCCATCCCATACCCACCTGGGAAGTTCTGAGCTGGCAGCGGCAGAGATGCAACCAAGAGCCATCTGCTCTACAGCAGCAGGACGCAAGCAGCCAGCACTGACTGAAGAAGCCTTTTCGTTGCTCCGTGATAAGATGAGACCTTGGTCTTGGTCCAGGGATTCCACCAGATGGATGGATTTTTCTCTCCAAGGAGGGGATTTCACTGCTCTTCATCCCTTGCCTGCTGGGAGCCCACGGGCAGCCTAAGGCACATAATAGGATGCAGGGGCTGGAGAAAACTGTGTAGGAACAAAGGAAAAAACACAATGTAGACAAGAAGAGTCTTCATATCTCCATCCTTAGAAATTTTTAGTGTGAAAGATGCAAATTCATCACTGAGACATAAACCGAAATCTTCCCACTGCTCCCTGTGTCGGAGACAGGTGTGGCGCTCTGCCCTCTTCCCACTCCAGTCAGATGCTCGCCCTGTGGCAGGGTGGGAGCAAGGACTCTCAGGAGTGGAAGGGAGCCCTGTTAGGAAAGGAAAAGCATGCCCTCATCTGCCAGCCCATAGGATGCCCCAGCACACACCTCTCTGTTCCAGGAGAAGGTCAGGCGAACCTTGTGCTGCAGGAGCAGCCTGGCTGCTGGCAGCAAACAGCGATGTGTTCAACCACCCCTTACTTGTGGGCAACAGAAACTTTGTATTGACACACAGGCACAATGCAGTGTACATTATAAGCTTTTTTGGACACTGGTCCTTGGAGAAAAACAGTAAAATTAGGCAGAAGAAAAAATCTGTCCGATTACCTCTTACCTTTATCTAGGCGGAAAACCAGGATTCATTTTGGAAAGGGGAGTCTTCATCAGGATACATGTTACATCCTTGCCCATCCAGATATTCTGGATATAAAGGAGCAACTTTTCCTGTTCTTCACCTGGAGAAAAAGATTTGGACTTTTGCTGGCCAGCTCTCCCCATCAGCCTCTTGGTGTCAAGAGGATGCAATCACACCTTGGTGCTGTTTCACGCAGCTGCAGATGCTGAACACCTCCTACCCACCTCTCTCATGTCAAAGGCGCTGCACGAGGAACTCGTAGGCACTCAGAGCCTGCTCCTGCTCTGCTGCAGACTCAGCCCCAGGAGGCATAGGCTGGGTAAAGCTCATTCAAAGGCTTTGCTGAGCAGGGGATGTTGATACTTGCTGGATTCTGTGTATTTCTGGCTGACAAACCACAAGCGCAGCATCCGTGCCTCTGTTTCGTAAACTGGAGCATCCCAGCACACTCAGGTTGCTCTGCCATGGATATTGTTATAATGCTGATGTGTTTTGTTTTTGTTTCACCTCTGGGTACAAAGAGCTGTCACCTCAGAAGTGCCCTTTCCGAAAGGCAGACTTCTGCTCACGCTGCAGCTGCAAGGCTTTTACTCCTGTGCTGCCTCGGTATTTTAGCACTGGGGCAGCACTCACATATGCATGAATATCATCTCCCTGTCTCTGGAGGAGACATCACAGGCTCCGATGGTGAGATACAGGGGTTCTCATCATGAGTGTGTTAATAATATATGATCATGAGTGAAACGTTTTGAATTGCAGTCATTAAAAATATATCCTTCCAGGAGGAGACAGTTTCAAACTGGGAAACACATGCACTTTGCTCTGGAGTTAGTGTTGTGTTTACTCACACCAGCAGTGAGGTTACCTCTGCCTACAGCACTGGGATGATAGAGTTTAGCTAAAAATCTGAAAGCAGAGAGCAGCAAATCGGACCAGATGAAGCAGACCAAGGCAGACCCCACACCAGGCACCCAGCTGTGCCAGCGAGGCTCAGCTATGCCACCGTGGGACACCGTGACCTTGCACAGAGGAAAAGCAATCCTACCAAGGTAGTGCTGGTACTTGGGTCTTTCCCTCCTTTCTTCACTCCTCTTGTTGTTTTGCACTATTAGATGTATGTTCGAAATGAGGAAAACAGGAAGCTATTAGGGCAGCAGCGCCAGCCTAGCATGCAGCAATATCCATTAACCGGGAGGCTGCTACACTGCAATTAGTTTTAAGTGGTCTTTAGCATTTTCATTAGCTCTTAGCTGCTTTTGATGTACTTAATTTACGCCACAGAACCCGTAGCAGATAGCAGAAGATGATTAAGACGCACTTTTACTCTTTTTAGAGTGTGCTGAGTACCTTGTAGCTACAGACTGTGCATATAAAGCAATATTGCTTATTATTCAGAGCTGTTTGTTAGATTAATCATGTTCCTGCTTTGCTCTGGGAAGAGGAATGAGAATATAGCAATATTCTGGCTGCTTGTTTTTAAAATACGTGCGTGGGTGGACACTCCAGCTTCTGCTCACGTTTTTCTGTTGCAAGTCGCAGAAGAGCCGTTTGCGATTCCCCTCCCTGGTATTTTCTCCTGATGCTAATTTTGTTGGCCAGATTCAGAAAGGAACCTGCCTCAAGCACGGTCAGGTTCAGTCAATGAGTGTGGCATGGAAATAATAACTATTACTAATTAAGAAATGTTTGAATTTCTGGACTGAAGAGAGGCGAACTTGGAACAGCTTTAAAATGAAAGATGCTACAATATTCTTCCTCCAGCAAAGACTCAGAAGGCCTCTAGTGCCATTATCTTTGCCCATTAAACCTTTTCTGATCTGGCACTTTCTAGTCTGAATACTGCTGAACATGTCCTCCAGAATGAACTGCAATGCTGTTTTTGAAAATTATTTAAGAGCTTTCTGTAGTAAAAAGCAAGGAACTGATTTTTCAGAGCAAAATTTGAGCCAAGCTTTAAAGCAAGATTGAGATTTCGAACGACATATCAAAGAGAAACCTGTCTTAATGCTCAACTTCGTCCACGTTGCTTCCAACTTGAAGCAGCGGGTGGTAGAGAAACTGAAAGGTAGGGTTAAATTAGTGGTGGAAATACATACCTAGCTGGTCAAAGCTGGGAACTGCCAGTCCTCGTGAAGTCCTGAGACAGAAGGTAGTGAGGAAACACAGTGACTTTGCCCAAAGTGGTTCAGCCTTCATCCAGGTACCCAGGCTACAGGGCCATCGTGTAATTCATTCAGGGCATTGTGCAGAGAATTTTTACAGTTGACTGTGTTCACCTTGTGATCCCGGATAGATGTTATGGAGGCATAAATAGCAACTCAACAAGTCGTACCAGCATCTTCCATGCCCTTGTCCTGCCACAACTGAGTTCGTGAAGAGCATTTCAGGAAAAAAAAAAAAAAAAAAAGCAGAGAAAAACAACCAACTTGGGAAACAGTGATTTACCTTCCAGATATGAGCAGGGTGTCAGGGCATGTCTCCAAGCTGGAGGTTATGGGATGCGTAAACAGTTCCATAAAACACTCTGTCACTGCCTCACAAAAAAAAAGCATTCTGTTGGCACACAGGAGTTAAGGACAAAGCCTGTAAGGCAATACAGGATCTGCACCAGAACTGCTTGTTTACTCCAGACAAATGATTTTTACTGAATGCCTTTCATCAGAATGCTTTTAAAAAAAAAAAAAAAAAAAACCAAAACCAAACAAACCAGAAATGAAACCAACAAACACAGTCTGCTAATTTTAAATTGCACTTACTCAAAAAAGCTAAAGAATTTACTTCCAATGTATACTCCTTATGCTGTAAAATATTTCAGTTTTTAAATAAAAATAATTTTTACTTTAATTCAGCAGAATGTTCCAACACGAGAAATAAAACTTAAGCATGTGTGCAGTATACTCCTCAAATGCTACCTGTAAGAGGTGCATTCCTTCAAGGTGGTTTTAGCAACAACTTACCCATCAGTCCCTAAAACCAATGGATCTTCAGCTGTCCTGCAGTTCCCCGGAGGGCACCAATTCTATGGCTATGCCATCACACCAGAATAACAACATTAGCCCAAGACTACTGTTTACAAGAGCACAAGGGAATGATGCCACCACTGTGCCAGAACACACAAACACACCAGATCCTGGCTATGAGAAGTCGATTAAAATGCAAGGTTTATGAAGTAAAGTTGATTTACAAGCGGAACATGGCCACTGTTTCATACTGATTCACAAGTGTCTCCAAGCAATATGGTATTTTTCACTTTGTTGCTAACTATAGGCATCCTCTATGTAGTTCTCCGCAAGACTGTTAGATATTACCCTTTAATTTAGATTTGCATGGAACTTTCAATAGCCAACATCTTGACATTCATCAGTTCAATTAAAATAAATCTCCCTTCTATAAGAATGATAGATTATGCACACAAACAAATCAGACTAGTTCAGTTTATATGGAAACAAATACAATTATACAATTTATTTATTAATATGGTTTTAATTTACCATACAATTGCTCTAGCACTCCCCAAACAGATTATTTACATAGCATGAAAAGCAGCCACACCACGTGTCACTCCTTCCCAATCCTCTCTATGTTGCTAGGCCAGGACTCGGGCTGTCAATGCCCCACACCAGCACCCTGCATCAGCAGCAGCACCCCAGCATCTCCGTCACCCATGCAGTCCCATGGGCCCTCCTCTCAAAGCCACCAAAGGCAGCTTGAGGAATCTGCCAGGTGCATGGGTGAATGAGCCTGCTTTTTCATATTAAGTTGTTCCTTGTGCTCCACCAGACCCCGGTTCCCAGTATTCTCCGCACCACATACATGGAAAACACTGCAGTGATAATGACACATTACAGAACATCCAGGATGTGTGAATAATCACAGATACACGCTACCCAGCCTTTGCACAGGCATCTCCATGAAGGCCGTGGGAGTTGTAAAGACATTATTAGGTCTCATGACATTTTAAAAAGGCTTAAATATAAAATGACTTATAGGGATTTCGAAGGCTGGAATGGAACTGAATAGTCTTTGCAATAATAATTGCCAGATGCTAAAAACGACCCACAGAGAAGCATTTGCATAACTGTTTGGAAAGAAAAGAACAGAGAGATCAAAATCCATGCACAAAGTTAAAGAGGAAAAAACAAGGGTTATTTTCAAGCAAAGTCATTACGGCTGCCCTTCAACCTGACTCACCCCTGACTGCAATGGCAGTGAAGGCTACCCACAGCAGGGGGACTGAGGACCACACCACTCGGCACCACTGGTCCAGCACAAGAAGCTTGCAGGACCTGCAGGATATGGCCTCCAATAAGAAAAAAAATCAGGTAGATAGAGAGCCTTTGCATCAGCTTGGCAAATTCACACTTTATTTTGGCAAGTGAGCGTCACTTCAGTCAGCACCAAATACTCATGCAGGACTTGCAAACAGCCCAAGGGCTCCAGCTGTAACTGGGACAAAGTCCTCTGGCACACATGGAGCTAATTGGCCCCTTAATGGTTGTGTAGGCACAGCCTGAGGAGACCAGAAAAGCAGCTCATAGGCAGACAGAGGAGTCAACAGAGCATCGGGAGCTAGAATAGATTCTAAGAGTTGTTGAGATATGTGAGATATTAACATGGATACAAACCTCATGGCTTTGTGTGTTAGTCTGCCATGAACAAACAACAGCCGAGAGAAGAGGCCCTTTTCTAGCATTTTACATAGCAGAACAGCAGTTTATTAATAGGCACTAGTGCTTTCAAACCAAGAAAGGGTATGTACCTTCCAGCATTTCCTGCTCCTTATCTTGTTCATCCTCAACAATAAAATCATTTCACTAGAAAAGTGCCATAAAAAGAAGCAATTCCTCTCTCCCATACCTCTTGCCTCACAACTACATTGCTGTTTGAAAATGAAGCCAACAGTGCAACATAGAAGTCCTTAATCTTCTTGTGCTAACACATAATCAAAACAGATACCTGGCATAGGTCAATAGCCGACCAACACTTATTCCCCTGAAATCCTTCTCAGCCATACACTTCTGATGAGGAGTATCACACTTATCTCTTGTTAACAATAGCCAAAGAAAGAAAAAGGCAGGCAGAGGGAGACAACAGAGAGAGGAAGCTCATGTCTCCAGTCCGTTCACCTGTGGGACCCGTCTGCTGAAAGGTTCTGTCAGAGAGGGATCATCTTTACACATGCAGTTCCCAGGAGTAGATGCTTCTTCCCGAAACAGTGTTACCTGAACCAACTTGTCCCAAGTCTCAACTAAAACCTGGGCCACTCAGATGAAATAAGAGAGGGGAAATGAAAAATACCTAAGACAACTCTGGGAAGACACCAAGAGTATCTTCAGCCAGTTGCAAAATCAGTGTGACAGCTGAGAAAGGAAAGGCAAATTGCTAAGATAACCAGCTGGTATCAACTGGTACTTACAATAACCTGATTACCTTCTTGAAGGAGGCAGCTTCTGCTTAAAGATGCGGAGAATCACCCCTGGATGTGGAGTCAGAGCACATGGAATCCCCTGCCTCAGTGAACAGGGGAAGTCAGAGTAAAAGTCAGAGTAAAAGAGCAAACAGCCTGTATATACAGTTATAGCTGTAATCACTCACAGAACTCCAGAAGTCTCAGGAATCGCACAGCATACAGGAAAACTTAAATTCTACTGTGGAAAAGCTGCATCTTTGGTAGGCAAGCCAGTCAGTCTGCCAAAAATGTAAGCACCTGAAGCCACATACATGTTCATTCGCAGTGCAAATTCCCAGCTTTGTTAAAGGTTTGCTCTGGTGGATAGATTCCTGAAAACAGTTTTTGAAGTGTATACATTATAGATACTATGATTTCTTTAGAGCAAATAGGCTGGAAATGCTTTAAAACTAGCATGTACTCACAGGAATAGAGATGTTTGTTTCTGACTGACACTTTTCTGTAAACTTCTTGCATTAAAAACTTGTAATCACATATAATTGCTAACATCAAACATTTATTGTTTTAAAAAAATAAACATGCAGAAAGCCATCCTCTTTAAAACCAACACATAAAATAATCCAGCAGAGATTTTAGAGAAAAACAATAGCCCTATAAGGCATGGATTCCTCTGAAACCTCCAGCAGACATGTACTTTCTGTGGGAGTCCATGCTCTGATTACACCATGCAATAGTGCAAGTCCAGCTGAAGTCAATCACATAACGGAGCACTTGCCTTGCAGTTTATCTTTCTTTTTCTGCTGCTTGGATTTTTTTCCATCCACCTGGAGACTGACAGTTCTCCTCTTCTCCAAATTCAAGAGCTCCTGGAAGAGCTCCTGCACGTTGTAGTTCATTTTGGCTGATGTCTCCATAAAGGAGCATTTCCACTTGCTGGCTAGCGCTTGCCCCTCGCTGGCATCCAGCTCCCTCTGGGCCTCATCGCTTTTGTTCCCCACCAACATTATTGGGATTTTTTGAATGTCCCCTTTAATCTGACAAATCTGTTCAAAGATGGGGTGAAGATCTTCCATGGACTGCCTGCTGGTGACAGAGTACACCAGGATGAAAGCATGCCCCTTGGAGATAGACAGCCTCTGCATAGCAGGGAACTGATGGCTTCCCGTGGTGTCTGTAATCTGCAGGGTGCAGATGCTCTTATCGCAGCTGATCACCTGCCGGTACGTATCTTCAATTGTGGGAACATAGGTTTCCCTGAAAGTTCCCCTTACAAAACGAAGGACCAAGGAGCTTTTTCCAACCCCTGCTGCTCCGAACACAACCACCCGGTAATCATTGCTTTGCTCAGGCATGTTTGCTGCGCTGCGATCGTAAAGTGAAGATTCTAGCTGGAAAAAGCCCGAGTTCTTCAAGTTTACGCACCCCTATACAGAGGTGGCCTGCGGAGAAAGGAGAGGGAGGGAGCAGAAGGGAGAGAGAGGAGCGTGGGGAGAGAAAGGGAAAGAAATCGTTCACACCATCTCGGGAATTTCACAGTGCGTTCTTGATATAAGCAATTAAATCAGTCCCTCCCATCCTTTTTCCTTGCGTTAAAGAGAAACAAACCGCTACCCCCATCCAGCCCGTGCACACTTCGCGTTACGAGAAGGGAAAACGAATTCACCTGTAGCCATCAGCTCCAGCGAAACGAGAATAAAATCGCCTTCCAGCCCCGGGGAAGCCGTGCGGGCTCTGGCCGGAGGGACAAGGGGGAGCTCGGGGGGGCTCCCTGCCTGCCCCCTCGGCACCTGCGGACAGACAGCGCTTCCAGGGCGCTTCTCCTTCTCTCTCCCTATATAGTCCATCCACCCACCGCCCGCGGAGCCCCGCGGAGGCGGCTGCCGGGCTGCGAGCGCTGCGGCATCCCTGGCGGTGGGTGGCTGCTACCGCAGGGGCTGCGCACCTCCCGGGCACAGCAGCAGCACCGGCCCCGCTCGGGGCACGACAGAGGGACCGCGGCTCCGCTTCTGGGCGTGGGGAGGGCAGACAGACGGACCCCGGCTCCGCTCCGGGCTGGACAGACAGACGGACGGACCCCGGCCCCGCTCCGGGGAGACAGACAGACGGACAGACCCCGACTCCGCTCCGGGCGTTCGCACCCGCTGCGGGCTCCATGCGGGAAACCCGCCTACCCCTACGCCTCAAAAGCACCCCAAAATCCCGCCTTCCCCCTCAAAAGGCCCGTATAAAAAAGAAATAATTCATCAACACAACCGCTTGAATCTTTTGGTTAAAGCCGGTTTGGGATGGTTAAAGCCGGTTTTGGGTGGTTCGAGCCATCCCTCTAACTGCAGACAGAAGCCAACGCGAGCCTCCCGCACCCCCCGATCGATTGGAGCCGCTGCCGGTGGAAGGCGGCAGCGATGCCCCGGGGAGCCCCTTCGGGCTGTGGCCGCTGCTTTGATCTGGCACCCTCCCACTGGCAAACATTCCACAATCGCGGCTCTATTTCTCCTCCTTTACAAGGAATCTCCCTCCAAGCCCCCTCTCACAGCCCGCATCTGTGAGAGATGCCCGGGGCTGAGAGCCCTCCCCGAGCCCCGCCTGGGACAGAAAACGCCGTCAAATCAACTCTCTAGGAGTCCTTTTCGAGTTTTAGAAAGCCAGCAGCGTTTCTCAGGGCTGGGCAGCAGGAGGGGGTGATCTCCATCCATCCTGTGCAGCCAGACCAGAGCTGGGGACAGGATGGATTTCCCACTTACGTGCATGTGTATACTTTTTCCCGGAAATCTTATGCATATTCTATTCCTTTCCAAGGACTATTTTTAATATTATTATGAACTTCACAACAGTGAAAAATCTGGCTAATTTGGAGCTGGCTCCTGCTCTGCCTGACCTTGCCTTTGAGAGACTGCAAACAGAGGGGATCACAGGAGAAGATGCATCTCTTCAGCACAGATCACAGTGAACACAGATGTTGTCATCTTCAAAGAAGGAACAGTGTCCGGAAAAAAACACTTTAAAAGGAAACGTGCTATCAAAGAAAAAAAAAAAAACACCATGCTATCAGAGGGACATTCTAACTTCCAAAACACACAATTGCTTAGGCAAAACTGAACTCCACTTTAGCTTAAATCAACATATTCCACTTGTTTTAATAGCAACTACTTCTTGTATCATGCCGAGGTGCAGCCTGCACCCTCCTTTGTGCCGTGAAGTGGCTGCCAGGCCTCAAGGAAGGACCCAGCTCCTGTCACCCCCAAACCCTGCTTCTCCACAGCCCACAGCCAGCACCGTGGGGGCTGGGCTGGGCTGGGCTGTGAGCGGGGTAATAACAGACAGCAAACACCACAGGAGCGCGGCTGGGCAGCCCGGCCAGGGCCATCGCTCTTCCCACCTGCTGGCTGTGAAGACCAGGAGGGTTGGAGGACACCAGCCTTGGAGCAGATTGAACATTTGTGTAGCCTGATGTTCTGAGGACAGCCAGTCTCGGCTTGTATTAACAGCAACATCTCCCACTGCAACAATTAAAACCATTCCTGTCTCTGCCTGCGGCCGGGAAGGGGATACTGCCTTGCCTGGATGAGAATTCTCCTCTTTTTTTTCCTTCGAAAGTTTTTTTTCTGAGTGTGGCTTTGGGCTTGACATACAGTAAGTAGTTACTATTACAAAAAGTGGAATATTTTGATTCAAGCTAAAGTAGAGTTAAGTTCATCCAAGTAACTGTATTTTTTGAAAGTTAGAATGTCCCTCTGATAGCATGTTTTATTCAAATAGTGTTTTTCTAGACACTGTTATGTCTTGTGCTAAGTATGATCTGTGCTGAACAGGTGACTCTTTTTCTATAATCACCTCTGTTTGGAGTGTCACTATCTCAAATGCAAGTTTGGACAGAGAGCTGTCTCCAAAGCTCCACATTAGCGAGAGATTTGACTGTTGTGAAGCTCATAATAACATTAAAGTTAGTCCTTGGAAAGGAATACAATATACATAAGATTTCTGAGAAAATCAATACATATGCATGTAAGTGGGAAATCCATTCTGCAACCTGCACATGATTGATGGAGACGGCTCCCTGCTGTTGCCCAGCCCTGATAAAGGATGCTTGCTTTCTAAAACTCCAAAATGAGTCCCAAGGAGTTTATTTGCCAGCATTTTTGGTATCACTTCGATGTCCTGAGGACAGCCAGTCTTGCCTTGTACTAGCAGCAAGATCTCCCACCGTGACGATTAAAACCATCCCTTTCGCTGAGTGTGACGGGGAAGGGGTGCTGCCTTGCCTGGGTGAGAACTCTTTTTTTCCTCTATAAAGTTTTTTTTCTGAGAGTGACCTTGGACCAGAGCTTCCCATCTGGAAGTCTGCAAAAAGCCGTGGGTCCCTGGGCAACCACCAGGGAGTTGTGAGCTGGGAGCTGTGCGGCCTGGGCGGGAGAGGACGGGCCTGGCCAGCGTGCTCAGACACAGCCGGGCCCTGGGGAAGCTGCCGCCAGGGCTGGGAACCAGGAATATGGCAGTTTTAAAGTGTGACCAAGGGCACTTGTGGTGCCCCACTGCTGGAACATTCAGTGGGAAGAGCACAAACGTCCCTGTTCACAGCTCAGCTCCAACTGGGAGAAGATGGGGTTACCCTTGGCCAGAAAGCTTGGAGCTGGGAAAGGGAAAGATCACACCCTGAGGGGATGCTGCTCTGCCACATTGACACTAAGGGATAAAAAGCAGCCAGAAGCAGTGACGGTTAGGGTAGGCTGGGTTTGAATCCTGCTGGTGACAGAGTCATGAAATTGGAATAATTCCAAACAACAATTTGGCACCAGTGGGAGCCCGTTCCCCTCAGGGAGAACGTAGGCAAGGAGCAGTGCTGTTGCCTGCTCAGACCAGAGGTAAGTGGCATTGGTCAAATGCTGAATCTTGTTCCCTTGGCTGCTCCCCAGCAGTCTCCTGAGGCTTCCTGCTTCCCCACAGCCTCTCCAGAGGGCAGGCAGCCGCAGGGTGTACCATGCACAGCATGGAGGGAGAGAGAGGGAAGGCCTCCATGACAGAGGATAACCTTTGGAATGCAATTGTAGGTGCCTGGCAAGTTAAAAGCCCTATAAATCTCCTGCTTGTACTGGTGCAGAAGCTGGAAGGCAATGTGCTTATAGGTGGCCTCAGATGTATCCTGGAGCAGAGGGAGTGTGCCCAGAAAGGGTAAAATGTTGACAAAGGCACAATTTCCATAGCTAAAATTAGTTATGCCCTATCCCAAAATCCAGTTTCTGCACGTGTCCAACACACCTGACCCACTAGCCCCAGCTTTGGCCATGCCACTGGGAGCAGACCAAACAAAATCCCTTTTGCTGGGATTTATGAACAGATTCATTTTGCTAAAGGCCAACTGGCTGCACAAAAACCTCTTTAAGGCAATATCCCACCTTTTTGCCTCTCCTCAGACATCCTGCCCTACTTTACCACAGTAGTTTATTCCCGTGTTCACTGTAGGGTATAGACTTCTGCCAGTTTGTGCCTGTTGAGGAGCTGGCCTTAAAGCAAAGCCTTGGACTTGTCTGAGTGGATAGCCGGTGGCAGAAGACTCTATAACCTCTTCCTTGGCACACGGGAGGGAGCCGACAGGAGCTTGGGTCTTGATGCCAACACAGTAGAAAGCACTTGAGTGTTTCCCGGTGCTAACACCTCCCCTTCCTGCAGGGCAGAAACTGGCACCAACCCTTGCGCCACCCCACATAGGAATTATTGGGTGCTAAAGCAGCAATTGTAGTTCTTCTCTCAAGGATGAAGACAGGATCAAGCAACAGACCTACAAGGGAGAAAATGGTCTAGTTGCTTGCTTCAAGACATTTCTGCAGCTGCTCAGCTGGTGCCAAGGTCTGGTCGGGTCTTTTCCCATCAGCCAAATGCTGGGCAGAAACACACCATTCCGAAACTATGGGTGGGTTTTGTTTTGGTACCTAGTCCTGTCTGAAGGGATGCTGAAGAGCCTCTGCCACAGAGGAAAGCCAGGCTCCTGTGTCCGATGGGAGCTGGGCAGGGCACACACCACGGCTCTTGTTAAGAAACATGGTGTGAGCATGGTCATGTGCAACAGGAGCTTGCCCTTTTCTTGAGACCTGTGAATAGTTTTCATTCTTCCTGATACTGGAGGAAGTTTTTGCCCACTCTTGTGTCTGCGTTATTGGACATGTGCCCATCTTTGTTCTGAGCAGCGACTTGGGAAGAGCAGATCTGTGCCAGGAACCAAGCTGGCTTTGTATGAGGAGGTGGTTAGCGATGTGACACCCTTCTCTGTCAGTGCAGCGACAGCTGTGATCCCTCCACAGCGCAAGTGCTGCTGAGAAACCAAGGAAAAACAACTGAGCATTTGCAGATTAGACGGAGCCACATTGGTACTGCTGCTCAGTAGCCACCCACAACAGGGCTGTGCCACTCCACATCACCATCAGGGTAGTATCCAGTAAGTCCAGAACGCGTTACACCGTCTTGTCCTTGTGTAAGGCTGCGAGACTGCTGCTCCTGTACTAGCGGGGAACTTCCTGATCGCTGAAGAGGCAGCGCTACCCATTCCAGCTAGTCCCTTCTTGCTTTGAGGGAAAAAGAAACCAGTAGAAGGGTCCTAAAGGTGCTGAGAATCTTTCCTGTTTGTTTCTCCCATCCTGTTTGCACTCATACTGCTTCTATGTCTTCCTGCTATCACATCTCATCATTCCGCTGTATGTTTTTAGCCTACTGAAAATTAATGCAATTCATGAACCATTTATGCTTGGGGCTGTATGGATTATATACAACCTGGTCACATTGTCTTCTGATGGCCCTACTTCTTTCCCATTGCACATGGATACTTTGATAGAAAAATTACTGCCTGGCACCCCCAGTACTGTGGCATCCGTTACCAACGCTGCATCTGCTGTTTGAAGGCTGCTGCAGTGATATCATTCTTATCTATGTTTCTCTCTCTTACCTGAGCACCTAAGGAGTTTCTATCTGTAGCCAAATTTCACCTTGGGAGGTACAATAGCACCTAAAGTGTCAGTGAGCACTTGTGGAGGAAACATTTCTCAGTCCTTCCCCAAGCTTATTCTTCCAAAACCATCTGGAGTTTCCCAAGTTATTGTTTCTTGTTTCTCTGATACTTGCTGCCTCCCTGACTCCATTGTATTCTCTGATCTATTTTGAATCCATTCCTGTGCTTACTGATACTGAGCAGCCTTGTAATGCCTGCCTCCTATCCCAGACAGAAAAAAAAAAAGGGTCTTTGGATCTATTTCATACTACTGTGGATTTTTTGTCCAACACAAAAAGCCCAGAGGATTTTCTCGAGGAGCTTCAATCTTAACATGAAGTCCTGTCAAGTCCTGTCATCATTCACTGCATTATTTACTAGAGGAAAACAAAAGCAGATGCTCAGCTCCTGGGCCAGCTGTTTTAGACACAGAAGCGAGCTGTCTCTAAGTCTGCTGATAAGGATTAGGGCCAATTCTCATCTCAGTTACACAACATATAAGCAGAACACCCAATACTTGCAAGGTACTCAGAAACATGCAGGGTAGAACGTGGCTCAAAAGCCATTCAAAAGTAAGGGGAACTATAACTGAGACCATCAACAAAAAGGCCTCTAAAGCCAGTAAGATCCCAGTTGCATTGAGCTGCTTTGAAAGTTCCTGTCTGGAATATTTTTAATAATAACAATATAACAACAATACTAATAACAGAATAAATGAATCATAGAAGCATAAAAATGATAGAATGGTTTGGGTTGGAAAGGACCTTAAAGATCACCCAGTTCCAACCCCCCTGCCATGGGCAGGGACACCTTCCACTAGACTGGGTTGCTCAAAGCCTCGTCCAGCCTGGCCTTGAACACCTCCAGGGATGGGGCAGCCACAACTTCTCTGCACAGCCTTTATAATAATAATGAAGAAAATTAAAATAGGGAAATAGATCTCTTTAACAGTACACTAATCAACATTGCTTCATACTTAATAGAAAGGGATGAAAATCAGTTCTAATAAACTGCACTTCTATTACATTAGTAAATTATTAGTGCTGTAATCCCAGCTGCTGAATCACAACTATGTGGAGAGCTGCTGCTGTTCAGGAGATTTTCTCCTGTTGTTAATTAGTCATTTGAAGAAACCTGTGCTCAGCTCTGTAGGTGTAAATATGGGGGTTGCCCGCTGCGTAATCACAGAAGACTAGAAGGCTTAGACTATGAGCAAAACCAAATGTCGCCTGTAGTGAAATATCCAAGGAGCATTGCTGCAGTGGCAAGGGACCGAGAAGTGCAGAGAACAGGCGGGGTCCTGCTTAGCAGTGCACAACATGCACGCCTGTGTGTGCTGGCAGTGACATGTTCCTGTGCAGATATCGCTGAGTAGGACCTTGTGGAGATCTGCTGGTCACACCAGCTGCAATTTTCTACAGGAGTTCATTCAACAAACCTTTTCTCTTCACTTTGTTAAGGCCTCTGCAGTCTCCAACTCTCCCCACCTCTTGTCAAATACTCTCTCTTTGAAGCCCACGTTTCCATCTGCTTAATGCAAACACTGTTCCGGAAGGACTTGCTGACTCCTAAGTGGATCACATTTGCCATCTGATTTTTGGAGCAGTCGCAGTGGTGGTTCCTGAATTCCTGCATCATGTTCTCATTCCTACTGCAGGATCCACCATGCCTCAGCAAGCTGAAGACAGCCTTTCCTTTGTGCAGCCAAGAGAACCTTGAATTGCTGTTTGCCTCTGTTTGCATGTAGTTTTACATCAAAAACATTTAAGCAAGACACACACCTCGTGCCTGTGAAGTCGGGGTATTGCAGCTTATCCAGCTCTCCAGGACCATGTCCTTTGGGTTCTTAAATCCACAGGGTACTATAGCAGTACCTAGGCTGTCCTGGCTACGTGTGTATATGGTGGTGAAAATCCTCTGGGCATTTAATCTCCCACAGGGATTTGTTTCGAGAAATTTAATGTTTTCTCTCCAAGAGCAGAGACTGTCCCCTTGCAAAGACTTCAGTTTCCTGAGCCCTTTGGGCTATGGCACCGGTGCCTGCAAGCAGATGAAGACATGGCTAGGCCCTGACAAAAGTTGTCACAAGAGCTCTTTTCAATCCAGATGATGCTTGTGTCCATTTGAAACATTTTCTTTTTTTCACTCACCTTTGCTCTGGGTTTGAGTCCTGGCAAACTCATAAACATCGTTCTGTATCAGGCACTGAGTCCCACCTACCTCTGTCTGCCTGCTGCAAGTGGTGCAGGGGAGGATTTAATCAACTCTCACCTTCCCTTTGTTGGAAAACAATTTCCATCCCTCCTGTGGCTGCTTTTACAGTTGTTGTGTCTCCAGGCAGGACGACTTGCTCAGCCTAATAACCTGCGTCACTCACATTCCCTGAATCCTATCATTAATGGGGTTTTCCAGAGCTGATTTATAAAACATCATTTCTGGTGTTTATGAGGTATTTATTATCCACAATGAAATGCTAAGTAGTAATTAGTAGCTTATTCACTATCTCAGCTAGCCACATTTGCTCAAAGGCAGGCATCCCATTTTCAGACAAGGTTTTCCAAGCCTTCCAGGGTTCTGGGTGGATTACTATTCCTCAGTCACCGTCTGTCAGCCTGCTGGCCAGCTGCGTTCTACCCACGTCAGGCAGCTGAGCAGGGCTCAGCTAAGTCTTGCTTAGCTGGGCACAGAACCGAGTCCAGACCAGCAAAAGCTAAAAGGCAGCTCTTTCCAAGAAGTATTTGTTTGATAAGTAAGGCAATATGAAAAGCCAGCAGGCTCCCGTGTTTTCAGGAGGATTTCTGACTCTTCTCCAGTGAGAACACTAGGAAAGAAGCTGTGAGTCAACATAGCAGAAGCAAAAGAGTGGGAAGGACTCCAGCCTACTTGGAGAAAGGATGGAAAGGAGAGACACGTCCTATGTAAAACCTCTGTCTTGGGTGGGACTGACCAATCAAGGGGAGCTGTAGCCACAAGATGCTGGCTCAATGCCCCACTGTCTGACAGGATTTACTTGGGCTGGAGCTGACAGCAACCAGAGGAATTTTAAATGGAAATTTTAAATGGAAATCAGCTATTTGTGAGAGCCTCCCCGGAAGGCAGAGCACAGAGAGAGCAGCGGGAGAGACACTGCTGCTTTGCCTCCTGCTGCTGCTGTGGGAAACCGCCTGGAGCTGCCAGCTGGTGCAGGACAGCAGTGGGGACCCACAGGAAGGACGAGTGAAGATAATCAGATCCCTTTTCTGTAGTGGCCTTGCCAAAGATTGTTTCTGTTACATCAGGACTCTCTTGGGACTTAAAGGGATTGCACAAGAATGTACCCTCCTGGGTTATCAAGCCAGGGCAATACTCCTGACTGCTCTTCAATCCATCTTTAGTGTAGTAAATCCCCCTTTCACATTGCTTAGCAAGCGTGGGGGATGCTCCACCAAACTTCATTGGTTTCCTCCAGGGAGGAGAGCATCTCCAGGGTCAGCTTTTAGCTTTATCCTGCAGCTGCCTGGCTGAAATTGTTTTGAGATGGAGGGGGAGCCTTGCCTTAGGCCCACACCTCCAGCCCCTGCTGCTGCCCCCTCTACGCTTGCTCCTGGCAGGGAGGACGAGCAAGGAGTGCTCCTACCTGAGCATGGATGGGGCACCCCAGAAATGGGTTTCATTTAAGGTTTGACAGGCCTCATCTTCCGTGTGGATGCCCACACAACATGTCCTTACCCAGACCACAACAGTGAGCAGCAGCGAGGCTGAAAAAGCGCCAGGACAGGGGCGCCTCAGGCAATTCCAAATTAGAAACTAATGTGTTAGTGTGTCTTCCTATACTACTACTACAGAGGAAGTTCTGCAAACTCCAGTTCTGACTCCTGAAGTTAAAATATCCAACACTGGGGTTCTACTGTGGCACAGCCCATGGGGTCTCGCTGCGGGGTGTCTAAGTGACCTGGGCTACAGCAACAAGCACAGCATTCTAAGGCTCACGACCATCTCCATTTCCACAGCTTTTCCTCTGGAGCCCACCAAGGCTCTCCTTTTCCATCGGGAGATGGAGCTTGATATTCATGTCCAGTACAGCCATCTTCTTAATATTGCTTTGAATGTCACTGATTCCTGTGGAGAGGTACGAGTCAGCAGCTGAAAGCAGAAAAGGGATATTTTTTTCCCTCTGGAATTACATAGATTATGATTAAACCCAGAGGATGCGTGTCACTGGTACATACTGCTTATCAGAAATGAAGTCTCTTCCAAGCAATGCCAATACTTGAGAGTGCCATTCAGCCTGTAAAATATTTATTACAAAATGTTCCAGAGTGGCTTATCTATTTTTAAGCCATAACATCCATCTCAGGAGTGAGACTCATCTGTACCTGGAAGAGTGCCCTTCCTCTGGAAACTCTGGAGGGCTTTAGCACAATCAAACAAAGATGGAAAAAAACAGAAGAAAACACAAATGCCTGCTATTATAATGGACATAAACTTTCATTTAACAAAACAGCCAAGGGATAGGACAATATCGAAACTGTTTCAGTGAGGAATTCACTGCATGGAGCCATCATGTGTCAGCTCAGCTGAGTCAGAAACAAACACCTGCCCTGCAGCCTGCCCACGAGCAAGTGGGGAGCCCGGGTCCTGGCATCGCCCTCTGCTCAGCATGGCAGCAAGGAGAGACAACCTGCCCAAACGCCTGCCCATTCAAAACCTGCAGAAGAGATTTAGAAAGTCCTTGCCAACTAGCATGATCTTCAAAGAGGCTCCGGCAAGAGGGCTCAATGCCATGGAAGAAGGACTAATTGCATTAGCGTATCCCAGCCCAATAATCAAAATTAATGGCAGTGAAAGCAAGCCCTTACAGCAGGACCCGAGAGAGCAATTCATGGAAGTGCCTCAGCAATGCCTGCCTGAGTAACGACAACAGAGAGCCCCGGAGTAGATGCTATTGCAGCTGGGCTGGGGGAGAGCAGAGTGGGCGCTGCCAGAGCAGCACTGGCAGCCAGAGATGGCTGAGCCTCTGCCCTGTGCAGCACCAGCTCCAGACTTACCTCTTACACACCAGAGAAGGAGAGGCAGAAGGTGCCAACAATTATAGTCATGATAAGGTCTTCTATTCTGTTTGAAACTCTAGGCCTAAAGTCTAAAGTGCGTATTGATTTCCTTTAATAGTCTCCGATAAGGGAAAAGCTTAAAGAGCCACTGGCTCTTATGGAATGTAATGTCAGGTGTTAAGTAGGAAAGCAGACCTGACACATCTGTGTGCCAACCAGAGCGCAAAATCCTTCCAAAAATAAATCTGTTGCTGCTTATCGCTTATTTTATCCTAATAAAAACGCACCATGTCTCATCTTTGAGAGTAGGAGTGACAGACATTTGTAACAAGAACCGGAGCGGACGTGAGCAGCAATCCCCAGCTCTGTACATCTCATCTCCTGCAGTTCAGCCTCCTGCAATTCTTTCCCTGTCAATACAATCAATGCTCTATTTTCATCATAGTGAATTCCTGTACAATAGCCTTGGGCTACAGGTTTTGTGGTGGGAGAGAGGGTGTGTTTCACTGTCCCACAACATACTGATTGTCTGAGGACTGCTGGGAGCCAATTAAAAAGGACAAGGAATAAACGCCAGCGCTTCCCTCTCCCCAGCTGGTGCTCATCAGCACCATCAAGCCTGGGGACAATGTAAGCCGCTGCTAGGACACTCAAACCCACCCAGTCACAAGTTGCTTCTTCCATTTTTAAGCTGGGAAACAAGGGCGAAATCCATCCCGCAACCCGTGCTGCTGGAGCTTGTGGCCAGCAGGCATGCAGCAAGGCACAGCCATATAACCTTCAAACACTTTTGTCACCCTTCCCTAAGACTTTCCTAGATCTAGCATAGCCTTTTGGAAGGATGGGCATTGGGGTCACAAGCCCAGTTCCCCAGCACCTCCCAGAACATCATTGCAAGTATCAGAGCACGGACTTCCCGTGGTTCCTTTGCTGTTGATGGGTCCCCCAAGAAGGCAAGAGCACAGGGAGCTCCAGGCTTCACCACCACCCTGCACTGAGGCCTCTGTTTGAAGACGCTATGTGCTCACACCTCACCTTGCATTGGCAAAACTGGAAGCAAAGGAATGGCAGACCAGGCTGTGCTGGAGTCTGCTGCAGCTCCTTGCTTTGCTCTTCAGTCACAAATTAGTTTCAGAGCAGAGAGACTCTGGTCCTAGACTTCTCCTAAGAAAACGGAGAAATTGGTCCAATAAGAAAACCATTAAAACTGCTCCAGGCAAAGACCATTTGCTGGCCTCAAGAACCATGGTCTCCAGCTATCCCACAAAGGTCTGTTGTAATCCATTTCTTTCCCTTAACTTTGGCTGCTCATAGCAACACCAGGGAGCCATTTAAGGAAACTCTCAGGCAGTTTTTCCCCTTTCCTCTTCAGTTCTCACTATGTCCCTGCCTGGTGGCACAGAAGCACAAAGCTCCTGGACCCTCAGCTGTGCCCTACCAGTAACAGGAACAGTGAAACACAAGCAGATTTCCCCTGGTTTTAGAGGTGAGGGATTTACTTTTTGTTGTAGTCTTGGCTGGCAGCAGAGGGCAGCCCAGGTCTGCGCCCTGCCAGCACGCTGCTACCAGAAGGAACCTGGGAAGAGCAGCGTGTGGGAGGGCAGCGGTGGTTTTAGTTATTTAAAATTCATCAGTTTGCTCTTTTGAAATTGATTAAAGGCTGGAAGCGCTGCACTGCCTCGATTTTGTCTTTGAGCAGCCCCAGTTCCTCAATGTGGCAGAGAAGCTGTAGCCAACGCAGGCTGCGGCAGAAATGGAGCCACAGGTTCTGCCTAAAACTCAGCAGCTCGGTTCCCCTCTCGTGTGCCATTGTGTCACAGCAGCCTCTATTGCAATGGGAACTTCAAGCTGTTGACACTGAAATTTATCTGTTGTCACCAAATTTTCCATTACTCCTTAAGCACATGTCCTAGGAACCCTTTTTTTTTTTCTGAATTACAGACAGAAAGCCAACATGGGGAGCAGCGGGAGGCAGTGCCTCCGAACGTGGCAGCAGATGGAAGACACACAAATCTTGTCACAGTGGAGTAACGGCCAACATGCAAAGTTCACAGTAAAGCTGTGCTGACCTCGGGGCTGGCAAATAGTGACAGGCAGGTTCAGGGGAAAAGAGCCCAAAGGAAAGCCCAAGGGTGCACCGCCACGGGAACAGATTGGTGGGATCAGGGGGCTCAGCATCCCAGTCCCACTTGCCCTGGTCCAACAGGCGAGGGAAGCTGAAACCGATGCTCCAGAGACAAGGCAGAAATGGCTCTGCTAATGATTAGTCCTACAGCAAAAGTCTTGAAGATCAAACAGCCACTAGCGTCAAAGCACAGTGTTTCTGTCACCCCAAAGCATTTGGAGAGAGATATGGGAGAAAATCATCCAAGCCAGTCAAGTGAGTCAATCATTTTCCCCAGCAAGAAGTCGTGTGATTTGCAACTGCCTGAAGGAAAAAACAACTAAAAACGCACAAGATCCCAGCAGAAGAGCTATGATTTCTTAGTTGGTGAACCAGGCCGATGACAAATCCACAATATTGTAGATTTTATTTAAATTAACAAAACTACATGTTTTCCAGGTTGCTTAAAGCATTCATTAAAAACTGAACTCGATCTAAAAAAAAAAAAGGATATATTTTAATAAGACATAGGGACTATTTGAGACATATGAGTAGGGCTTAGGAATTAAGAAATAAAAAACCACACACACGCGCACACACATACACGCGCCCGTAAACAAACTGTTAGTGTTTGACACAAAATTTGGTTTTAAAGCTGTAAGGAGCCCCACTTGTAAGGAGCCTTTACAAAACGCAATGCTATACTAAGCTGTAAAAGAAACCATGGACACACCTATTGGAACAACATAAATATCACATAAGAACCCAGCGTGAAAAGGTCGTTAAAGTTGCAAAGTCGAGCGCTCCAGGAACATGCTGGAGTTACGATGATGTGCGTTAATTTGACTCACTCTGTAATCAACTACTGCTAGCAGGAACACCACTTGTACCTAGTAGCACTTGTTTTCCTTATGTAAATTGCTTACAAGTTACATTTTGCCATCTGTGTGGAAGGCGCAGCCCGAGCGCTTATTCCACATACAGTAAGTGTTCCCCCTTTTTTTTCTTCTTCTGTTTTTTTCTTTTAAGGTGTATTTCCTTTCAGTACAGGCGCACTATCACCCCACTGTACAAAAAAATCCAAACTTGTTAAAAATAATCAGTGCTCAAGTATCCAAATCCAGCCAAAGCTACTTCCTTGAGTAGTGGTCAGCATTTTTTCTGTGCTACAGTGACTTCACCCAGAATGATGCATTCGGCATTCCTCAGATCTGACCCTGCATCTCATCTGAGATGCTGTCAGGAGCAGGGGGAGCTGGAGATCCTGGTGGGAGTGAACCGAATGATGAACAGAATTGCTTTCTTTTAAGAAAATGCTAGATTAGCTTGAATTAACAAACCCAGGGTAACCTTTCTGCAGAGGGAGTCTGCCCAGTACGCTGCACCCAGATTGGAGACCTGTTCCATGGTGCACAACCCAGGCTTCCAGGAAACTGAAGGGGTGCAAGATTATATACGCTACCCTCTTTTTCGTCATAGTGTTGACTTCTTTAAAAATGGTATTTTAAATGCTACTTTACAGAGCACTGTTTTTACTGGGATCGTAACAGCCCAGTACCTCTCAGTGCGATTCATGTGGCGCAGTCAGAAGGCCCAGTTAGAAATCCCTTCTGGGGCAAGGCTGGCAAGGAAATTGGGTGTCTGTCCAGCCCCGCACGAAGCCGAGAGGCAGGCACCAGCCTTCTGGCCCCCTTCCCTGGTGGACTGGGAAAATGAGGGGGAATTATTTGAATGCTTCACCCCAGCTGAAGTACTGACTTGTCTCAAGAAACATGGGGAAGGGAAAGCAAAAGGTAAGGGAAACTGGTGCTGTATTTGGTTACTAACATGCTCGAGATGGTGACAGAGATGGTTAGACTCAAACTGAGCTGCTCTGCTGGAGCTGCTGCCCCATGCAAACAGCAGAGTGGGTGTGCAGGGGTGAATGGGACAGCCAGGGATGGGCCTCACTGATTACGAGATGCTGCTGTGGTGGGAATTGTGATGAACCAGCACCTCTCAGTGTGAAGGAGAGCTCTAGCTGCACAGCCTCAACTCCTGCCTAATGCTCTCAACTCACATACAAGCCAGAACGTGACAGTAAAGCTAGCATGGAACAGGCTTTCATTGCATGACATAATGCATACGTTGACCAGAGATGGATCAAGGTTTCATAGACGATCTCACTTCTGATATTTTCCAATTATTGTTTCAGTTTGCAGCCTTAATACTCTAATAATTAACATGTAATTTCAGAAGTTTTAAGAATCCAAGGACAATGTGTCACCTTGTCCAGGACAGTGTTTCTATCAGTACCACTGATGTCTGCTTGCAAGCATCTGGGAGCTTCACGGCTCTTCCTAATCTCTGACCCTTCAGACACAAGACAGCAGTAGCAGATTCTTATCTTTTAGGGACAAAACTGTGAAGTTGATTTACATGTTACTATCAGTTAACAACAACAATTACTAGTGCCAAGTGATTAGGCCCTCTGGATCCTCCAGATCCTGGAAGAAGGTGTGCCCTGAAATGCAGACCATTCTGGCCCCATTAACACTTCCCTCCATTGGTCCCCAGCATAGCTCAGTTTACACCTTCATATCCCATATCAGTTCCAGTTCCTCTCACACTGCAAACACTCTCTCAGCCAGATCTGCCCAGGCACAGCATGGGGGTGAGCAACCTTATTGGCTGCTTTAGCTTTGAAAAGCAAATACCTACGTTAGTGTGTGACAAGTGGATTTTTTCAAGTCTGATAATCCCTGGAAGAATCCAGCTCTGCCAAGCATGCTCCATCACCCCAGCAGTGCAAGGAGGAGCAGGACCGCCCAGCTCACAGGCATGGGAACTGAGAACACACCATCCCTCCCACGGGCTTTCCCTTCTCCCCATGACACGTAAGCAGCATAACAACGAAAGATCTGTAACAAGAAGGTAAGATGGGTAAAGACAACAAGAGGGAGGAAAGCCAAAGGGGCTAAGAATAGGCAGGAGCTGACTGCAGGATTGGGACCTCTGGACAGGAGAACTCCTTTCTCCTGCAACTCAGCTCAGGCATCCAGTTTTTACATTCCCCTACACCTGTAAAACCTACTAAGAAAGCATGTCGCTGCTTCCACTGAAGTTCTATATATTACAATCTACTCCCTATCCCAGCTGTGTGTTATTTAAGTGACAGGTTTGCTGTGGAGTTGCAGGGTTGTATTAAACACCTCAAACAAGGTTCAATACAATAATGGATGGTGGAATTAAATGTATTTATAATGAGGCTTTTATTACCCCTGCAAAAACTTGAAGCACGGAATATGCACTTACCAGCTGAGCTCCCTACGCTGCCCTTGTGCGTAGGCACACGGTAGCCAAATACAAACCACTCAGTGTCAGCTCTGCCCCTTCCTAACCTCCGCATGTCCGACTTTGCAACTTTAATGCTTTTCTAGCAGGTTTTGACATGCTCGAGTGTAACACATTATACGTATCCCTCCCCCCAGAAATAACTACACCATATTAAAGAGTTTACAAATGTTCTGTTCGGTGTCACCGCTCTGTGAAATTACACTAGGTACCGGGTGCTTGAGAAGCAAGTTAGGTCACAGAGGCCTCCTCCCAGAAGGCATTGTGTTGTCCTCTGCTCTCACCCCGGTCTGGGTCCCAGCTGAGGTGATCTCAGCATTACTCCTGAGCCTCCTTGCGAGCCAGCTTATAAACCTCTGTCGGCCCATCCACGTGGGTGATGGTGGTGGTGAGCTGAAGCTCTTCCCCACTGTTTACTCCCAGGTCACCTGAGAAAAAGTTATTTTGTTAGCCCAGTCTCACAATAAAATATCTCACAATTAGAAAGCAAAAAATCCATTTTATTCCCTCCAGGCTTCCAGGAGCTACCTCAGCTACAGACTGTGTAACATTTCTATAAATGCTTTTATTTACAGTTATTTAAATACAAGCATATCAGCAAAGGATGATTCCTATCCTACCGAAGACTACTGATAAAAGAATCCCAACAGCATTGCCATTCTCCACTTGCCCAGGTTTCTATTTTCTCCTCTCCTCATCCCACCCTCTGCGATACACAATTACTACTGGGTAATGATAAAAAGTACAAAAATTTAGCAGGTTTTAGACAGCCTTAGCTAAATAATCAAGTCTGTCTAACCTAGCCATTAATTAAAATGTCTGCTAGGAAGGCCAAACTATAATTTGCATAACATTTCAAGGTGCTGAACATGCACTTTGGCCAAAAAAAATTGCACAGAAAGTACCACCCACTTTATATCACTTTATTCCTATGACATCTTTCAGATCATTTAGAGGCATTTACCATTTGACTGATCTTCACCGTAATTCTTGTGCGATGGCGCATACAGGAACATCAGGGCGAAGACGTAGAGGTTCCACATCCCATAGATGCCAGTGAAGAAGGCACTGTTCACTTGTATCGTTATGTCCCCCCACTTCCAGTGGCCTTCAGTCACCTGCCCAGGAGGAAGCAGACACACACGCAGGCTGGTCAGTAAGACCAAATTATGTAAAACAGAAGTGACCCCCTAAAGCAATAACTTTGAGTAAATCAATAAGAACAGTGTCAACTCAACAGGATCAGGTAAGTGGTGCTTACAAAATGAATGCATCAGGATTTCTTTAACTCTGATTTCTCATTCTTGCATATGACAAAGTCTCTCACATTCTGCGATATATCCCTACCGTAACCGATGTGTTCAGCAAAGACTGCCACATAAAGGGCAGTACTGGTTACATCTGAAAACCTTAGACTGCCATAAATAGACCTTTCACAGAAGGAAAACCAGCATGAATAATGCAAAGAGCTAATGTGCTGAGTACTGCCTTGCTGCTTCTGTCTTACGAGAAGAGCCTGGGCTGACAGCTTCAGCCTCAGACACACAGAGATTTGTCAAGATTTAAGAAAATATCATCAACATTAACATTGCTTGAAGATACAGAGACTGTTCACACTAAAATGTTGGCTTTCCGTTACAGAAAGAGACATACAGGGGAAAGAAAAGCTAAATCAGCTTTAAAAGAGTAGCTGGACAAGATTGTTCGTGTTACCTATATACAGTGATGGTCATTAACACTCAATGATGAACTGACTTGCAATTTCTCAAACCACTGCTTCAGCCTAGAAGATTTTTAAGAGCAAAACCATCTGCTCCTATATTTTGCATTGTGACCCACTGCGTACTCCAAAGCATGAGCTGTGCAGCAAGGGAGAACCTGCTCCTGCACCCACGCTTCTGCAGTACTGGGCTTGCGAGGCTGCACCCACAGCTCTGAGCTGCCTATGCTTAGGAACAATCAGAAACGTCTTTGATACAGCTGCCATCTGAAAAGTCACTTGGGGTACACCATGAAAGTACATTCAAGTAGTGATATAAGCTCATTTGTGCAGAGATTGCATTGGGGCTCGGAATAAATAGGTATGGATACCACTGGAAACAGCAGGGTTGCAAAGCCAGCCAAAGGAAGATTGAATTCTGTTATTTCTTTGTGGGCATACAAAGCCACCGGATTCTTTCAATGTGAACAGAACATTTTTCCTCTTGCTGAGTTCTCAGAAATGACTAAACCGTGTTGGCTGATGTTTCAAAAAGTGCAGCCCTAAACCTTACCGTGAGCCAAAGGCCTTTGTTAAGGCTTCGGCCTAAGCAATTTTATAGTAGTGCTTCAAATAAATGAAAACAACTTCTTAAAAAGCAACTTATTATCAAATCTGCTTATAACAGCAAGTGAGCAGAAACTGTTAGGCCAGGGAACACAAAACAATATTCTCGGGCAGAGCTGAGTTTTGTCACTCACCTGGCTCACAATGAAGAAGATGACAGTCATCGCTGCGCAAGCCAAGGTAATGAGCATCAGGAACTTAAACCTAAAAATCAGCCCCTGTTTAGAGAGAAATGTCACCGGTCATATTAACAGAATCCACAAAAACCCATTTTTGTTTTTAGCATATACAAGTACAAAAAAAAAAAAAAAACACAACAGTAAAGAAAAAAAAAGGGTCCAACCCACGAAACCCCAAAGCAAAACAACCTCCACCCACTCCTGTGCGCTGTGTTCAAGTCAGCCCATATTCTCTGCTCCCCACACGTCTGCATTCCTCCCGGATGCTCTGAGCAGGGTGTGCATGTCTGGACAGCCCCTGCTTTCCATCCCATTTGCTTTTGTGACTGATTTACCAACAGCTAATGTGGAAGAGGAGGCAGGCCAGTGTAAGCCATGGGCTTCACCCACCAGCCTGCCATGTTTTCCCAGCTTTTGGAAAACAAGCATCTGTGTAGAGCTTGTAGAGCTTAGCAACAGGAGTCTTTCTACAGTGGGGATACTGGTACCAGACTGATCCTCGCCCGCCATGGTCTGTATGTCTGGAAACAGCAGCGACTCTCAATGCCTGTCAAAATTATGTTGGCTATTATGGAAGGAGGTTGATTACAAATTATGTCTCAATATCATTTGGTTGGGAATTGGACCTCATACACTACTTGCTTCCACTAGCTTACATTTTTACTTTGAAATTCCTTTAGTTTTGCTTATGTGTCTGTATTGGTTTTTTTAACTTGTTTCTGGAATTCTGGTGGAAATGTCAGTGTCTGCATGATTATTATGCCACACTGTGACAACAAATGACTATTCATTTAACTCTTCCAGATCAGATTCATGCTTGCTAGATGTTTGTACGTTGAGCCCGGCTGCAGCGGCTCTACAATACGAGCTGAAGCTCTATGCCTCTCGCTAAAGAGAAACATAGGAAAAAATAAAGCTCAATATCTGCTTCAAATTCTCTCAAGTCCAATTTAATTTTCTTTTATGTACATCCTTGATGTGTGATAACAGACAGGTTTAAATCAGAAGTGACAATCATTTAACAGAACAACATTGGTGATAAATATTTACACACCCATGGAATAAAAGAGACACTCTCAGCTTAAGCACAACGTTATCTCCTTGTGTTTTGCAGCCGCTAAAGGCAGCTAGACAGAAACAATACACAAAATCATAGGCTAAGACTAGAGATAATGGGTTAAACATGATGCATTTTTACCCTGGTGGGACAGTTTCCCCTCCTGCAACTTGGTTAGGAAAAGACAACGCCAAAGATCTGAATTCATGCCATGGAAAAACAGGGGGTGTGTCTCAGCATCACTTTCCAAAAAACATAAGGGTTAATATTACAGTAAAAGAAATGGGAGGTACGGGGAACTCCTGTTCTTAGAAATTAAAATGGCAATTTAGGCAATTTTCCTCTGTTCTCCAACACTGATCAATGAGCTGGGAGAGAGCAGCTACACATAGAAAAGGAGAGCTAACAGATCCTCCTAGTAGTTTAAAAATCAGGATTAAGCACCCAAATAAAGAAGAAACTTCATGTCAAGAAAAAAGGCATTTAGGGGATTTGAGTAGCACAAGAAAGCCAATCAAGATCAAGTTTTCCGGTTCAGGACTATATGGATAGACAAAGTCTCAGTAGAGACTTTAAGGTCAAAAGTGCATTTAAAAAATAAAGAATCTGCAACAAGGAGGGATGTTACCTCATAATGAAGACGGCGAGCTTTGCTCATGGCTGGGAGGCTTGACTGCTTTCCACTGATGTTTCTGAACACTTGGAAGACCATAAAACACAGGAAGAGAAAATAGAGACACAAGCAGATTCCCGCCACTATAATAAAGGCCATCTGGGCCGTGTAGGTTAAGAGAAAATGGTGTGAGACAAACAGAAATAACAGCAAACATTTTTCAGGCAATTCACTTATTTTAATATCCTCTCGAAAGATCAGAATTAAACTCCATGCAATCACACGGGATGGCAGCTGGCCCACAAGCGAGGCAGTGCTGGGAGAGGCCTTGGCTTGGTGGGAAGCCTGGGCTCTGCCATCCCCCAGTACTTGGCACAGCAGTGAGGAGGGACAACCCACTGAAACGCTTCCCTGCTCGAAATTTGCAGAGGAGATTTGGGAAGCCATCACCAACCAGTGCATTCTTCAGAGAGGCTCCTGAAAGAGGGGTGGATGCTGCAGAAGGGTGACTAATTGCATTAGTTTACCTCAGCCCAGTAATCAAAATAAATGGCATGAAAGCAAGGACCCTAGAGAGCAATTCATGGAAATGCCTCAGCAACACTTGCTGGAGTAATAGCAGCAAACGCAGGGCCCTGGATCAGATGCCATTGCAGCTGGGCTGGGGGAGAGCAGAGCGAGCACTGCTGGAGCAGCATGGGCTCTGGGCTATTATGATGACACCCAGGACCTAAATCTCCCATGCTTCCCTCCAAATCACTGATGTTTTCACAACAGGTTTAGTTCTCCAGTGATTTCTCCCAGCACAGCACCAGTTCCCAGGGATACCCAGCTCCAAACCTGTCAGGACTGAATAGATGGGGTATTAGGAAAAATTCCATTACCAAAAGAGTGGTGAACCACTGGCTCAGGCAGCCCAGGGAAGTGGTGGAGTCACTGTCCCTGGAGGTGTTCAGAAAACATGTAGACATTGCACTTCAGGACGCGGTTTAGTAGGCACGGTGGTATTGAGTTGACTGTTGGACTTCAGAGGTCTTTTCCAGCCTCAGTGATTTTGTGATTCCAAATGACACTAGTGTCTCGCACAGGTCCCGAGTCCCCCTCACAGCCACAGCCTGCCAAAAGGAGAAGGGTTTCCCCACACCTCACAGGTATCTGGCAGGAGAGGAATGCCTCCCTCTCCTACTGATATAGACTGTGCCTGAGCTGGGTGGAAGGATACAGCCAGCTCCGTGCCAACTTCGGTGGTCCAGATGCTATAGAAGGGGTTCTTCAGCTGCACTCCCCTGCAAAAAGAAGAGAAAACACCAAGCTGCCACAGAAACCAGGAAGCTCAGAGAATCCCATGCCTGCTCTGCAGCCTGGAAAGAATCAGCCATGCTGATTTCCCGAGCATGGAGGAGACAAGGTGAGAAGTGTTTCTTTACAACCCTGTGGGACAAGGTACACTGCTGGGAGAGACCAGTATGCTTCAGTGCACTTATAGGAGCTCTCATTTCATGAGACTGGGCTGTGCATCCAGCCATGGGGATTAAACTGCCGGTCAGGGCTGCAGGAGGTGCACGGGGAAGGGTCACACCAGGAGTGGTGCTGTACTTACCTCTCACACATGTCAAAGATGAAAAGGCAGAAGGAGCCAACAGCTATGGGTCCAACCTGCTTCCAGTACCCTGAGAGACGGTTCCGCTCATTCTGGTCCTAATTGGAGCATCAAGAAGTAGAGAGGAGAAGATAAAGGAAAAGCAAGTCAGCCTAAAGTCCTCTCACCTGGCACGAGTCTCCACAGTGTTGTTTCCAACACTCAACAAGTACAGTGGAGTTGCCAGCTATCTGCAAGCGGGGCTGGAAAACACTTCTGCTTCTGTGTCCTACTCACCATCATGTGCTCTCCGCAGAAGATGATCCAAAATGACAGGAGCATAGCATAGAAAATGCCTTGTCTAATGTCTCCAAAGAGCAACATCCAAGTCCAGTCAAATCCAATGGAAAACCACTCCACAGGGATGTTAATGAACGTCATGGAAATTCCCAGAGCAAAGATGACCCTGGAGAGGCAGGTGGAAAAAAAAAAATATATATATCTCTTTCCAGCTTGTAAGGCAAGGACACAGAGCCCCAGAAGCCAAAGCTGTGCACAAAGAGCAATGGAAGGAAATCTGGCACTGTTTAGGCAGCGATGGTGGGGTGTCACCTCCTGCTAGCAAAAGCTCTGGGGCTAAGCCCCTCTGAGCAGCCATGGTCAAATGCAGCTACTTACTCTCTGTGGGTTTAATGGGAGAGAAAATAGAGGCTATGGAGGTCTCTGGCTCCCAGTCTGCCTGGTTGAAGGGAGGGGACAGAGAACAGACCATTCCTGTCTCCCCAAGCATGGGCTCTGCCAGAACCTTGGTCGGGGTTCTCTCACTTGAGGGACACCTTAGCCAGCGCACAAGCCCTACTCACTTCTCCAGCAGGACAGGGGCACGTGTCATCAGCGTGATCCGTCTCCAGTACCAGACCATGATAATTAAAATGCTGGGGGTGAGGAAGGTCTTCATGGCAAACCACACTTTCGTAAAGCCTCCGTTTTGATGGATGCCCTAAGGAAAACCAAGGTGGAACGCAACAGCTGTACAGGTTTAATATCATTACTCTGTGCTTCTCCTTACAGGAGAGGCAAGCATATGGCAGTACATGTAAGCACATGTAGATGCAACTTCCCTTTCAAAGGTGTGCTTTGCCCAACACAGGAAAGGGAGCAGGTGCCTACTTAGACCCAGACCACCTGAGGACACTTCGAAAGTCCTGAAAACAAATGCCAACACATGCAGCGAGGCAGAGCACAGTTGGGAGAGGTGCACTCTGACACAGTGTGGAAAAAACTAGCACAACTGCTCTCAGACAAGTAACAAGATACTCATGAAGCAAAGTCACCACTGGTGGGAAAGGCATCAGCCAAATTAATGCGTTTGTCCAGACACACACCCTCCCACCGCTGTCTGCAGCCACCACAGCCGGCTGGCTCACTGCTTCTGCTGAGAGGGACGGTGGGGGGAGGTTTTCCAGCTAGGAGCACCCATGGCCACCAAGCCTTAAGGAAGGGCAGGAGCAGAGACAGCTGACAGCTATCCCAAACATCTGCGTGGTGACGGCCAACTCCAAGAGAGACCAGGTCCCCCCGAACCCCTCTGTGTTCTGTCCCTCCTTAGCTCCTGTCTGCAAGAGGCAGAGCTTCATCAGGTAGAATACTCTACACCCACACCACACTGTGGTGGGGAGGAAAGGACATAAGGAAACTCTTGGGGCTGTGGGAAAAACCCAGTTCTGGAGGTGGTCACGAGGCAGTGCAGGAGAGTGGCACTGTTCAAGGCTTTGGGGAGGGCTCCTCAGAAGAGAGCAGTCAAAGAGGGTACCAGTTTTAAGCTGAAAGAGGACAGATTTAGAGTAGATATTATTAAGGAATTTTTTTACTCTGAGGGGAGTGAGGCACTGGCACAGGTTGCCCAGGGAAGTTGTGGATGCCTTATCCCTGGAGTGCTCAAGGCCAGGCTGGATGAGGCTTCGAGCAACCTGATTCAGTGGAAGGTGTCCCTGCCCACGGCAGGGTGTTGGAACTGGGTGATCTTTAAGGTCCTTTCCAACACAAACCACTCCATGATTCTATGATGCCTCAAGAAGGAAGACAGGCACACTTGCAGGCAGGAGATACCTATAATGAACAGTAGGACGTTTGCTGTGGATCAAAGAGGAGATCAAGAAAGGAGCTGCAGCAGCCCCAGGGAAGATGCCCTTGCTGGCTGCAGCATTGCAGGGCACGGGCACTCTACCAGGGCTTGGCAAACACGGACAGAGGCAAGGTAGGCACTTACCACAAGGCGGATATCCTTGATTTCTCCAATACCCACATTAATGCCCTTCCTCTCGTTCACAGGGAGACGGATGTTGATGAGGTAGTACTTGTGGGCCACACTACCGATCTCCATGAAGGGAAGGAAGTCACAGTCATAGTGACGGCCCTCAGAGTCCAGGGTCTAGCAAAAGGACACAGAGCAGCAAGATGGCAGTCAGCCTCAGATGGACCAGCACACTCTCCACTGTGAGGGTTTGCAAAAGCCTTAACACTGGGACCATTGCTAGAACCAAGGGCCTGTTTGCCAATTCTAGTCTTCGCGTGGGGAGAGTCTATGCAAGACTGGAGAGCATCAGAGGTTCAGGGACATGTTTGCTCAAGTTTTTGCTTGTTTTGAGTCATTAAGTCAATAATGATTGAACTCGAGCAGGTCCACATCTCAGGCCTTAATGATATTTAAAGTCAAGGGAGCCTTTAAAGATGAAAGGCTACTTTGCGATCCAAGCTCCCTCCTTCAGCAAGCACAACTTGAGCCAAAATACGCAACCCTCTCAAACACCTTAATTTGGAGTTCCTTGAGTTCTGTTTTACTAACAATACTCCCTTCAACACCTCACATGTATTTACTGAATTTATGTGGCTGTACAGGTGTTTCTGGAGGCATAAGTGGGTTGCTGAAAGGGATTGCGAAATGAAAGAGCAAAACAGAGCTGAAAAGCATGGCACAGGAAAGAGACACCAATTAATTTAATCACAGGAATTTCAGTCTGCAGAACAGAAACATCTTTGTTTAAATAAAGGTGCTCTACTCTCACTGCTAGCTGTCCTCTGCTCCTAAGCTTTGTAGCCTTAGGCATTAAGAAGTTATTTTAAGAAATTTTTGCCCCACCTCTCCAGGTTCTTTGAGGACTGCAGTGTTCCACATGGGTTATTTCCTCACAACTCCTGAAGAACAAGGTTTTGTCCATTATGGAAGAACAAGATGGAAAAGTCCAAGTTTTCTAGGTTTATTTGGGGCATACAGAATTCAAAGCATCCAAGCCTGATCAAGGACAACACCGTACACCTTTTCTTCCTTATGGTTTTACCTCCACCTCTGACTTCATCCGCTTCACTTTAATCGCCAAACAGAATGAACAGCATGTGGAGCTCATTAGGTTTCCAAAGATTTTGAGCCAACAGAAAGCTGACACATTTCAAAGTTATGATGGAATGTTATGATGGAACAACTCAAGAGTTTCTAGGAAGTACCATGAAGGAAAGGAAGAGGACAAATCCCACTACATTCCCACACCTCCCATCTCCAGCATCATCAAAACACCTTACTTTTGGTGAGCCGAAGGTGCATTTCAGCTTCCTGATCTCTACTGCATGTGCTATTTCTTTCCAATCATCAAACTTGTCATCGCGATACGCTAATGACACATCCAGGGTAATTTCGGCATTTTCTTCTGCAAGAGTAAGGAGAGATTACGCTTGTTAGAGAGGAAGGGTACAGAACATCAGAAAGGTAGAAAAGCCTCTAGACACTGAAAGGCCCTCGGAGAGGCACACACTGACATAAAGGAATGGAAATTTTTGCGTTCTAAACAGTAGAGATCAAATTACATCTTTTCAAAACATTTATCTCTTTTCCAGTAGAGAAGAATTTTTACAGGTCATAAAGGCCTGCATATCTTTCAAGCACGCCAGTTTGTGTTAAGGTTGTAAGTAAAGAGCATTATTTATTCACATAGCATTAGAAACAATAATTCCTATAAATTTGGAACCTAGATAGCTGTAGACACAGACATCATGCCAAGAAGCAATCCATCAGCCTCTTCACCTCAGGTTAGCAGAGGGACAATAAGACAGGCTTCAATGTAGGCTTTCAGCAGGGAATGCAGATGTATGCGATAGGCCCTTCCACTTCAGGAAACAACTGTATTACATAATAGGATTTGCTTTAAACTAACATCAAAATAGTGTTTACTTATAAAAAACCCACAAAAAAAAAGATTAAGTATATAACTGAATAGGCTGTATATGGTTAGAACAGTATAAAGGAAAAACCATGCAATTAATGATACGTTTTGTTTACTTAGATGCCATAGCAGAAATCATCTATCAACGTAAGCTTAGGTTTCTTACGGCTGTAGGTTCAACATGCATAAACACTGAAGCCCCACATCTTGAATAAAAAAGTCTAGCACATGTTCCTTAAAAAAGATGCACTCTTGTAGAGAGATGTCATATGAAAGAAAAAAAAGGGGTCACAGACGTCTTTGGGTGGGACGGGAAGGAGGAGGCAGGGAAAGGCACGGCTGGGAAGTCAAAATGCATCACCAAAAGTACAAATTGTTTCAAAATCACTCACAACTAGGATGTGTTAAAAGATAACCCAGGGTTCCCAAAGTAATTAGAAAACACTAAAAAGAGTTCCTTCATAAAGAATATTTAAAAATTGAAGCTTAGCTCTGCTAGCCTTTCAAGAAGAAACTCAGAAATTACCAGATATAATGGACTTTGTTTTCTACATGTATTGTTTAGCTGAAATTCCACATAAGGCTTTGGAGGCCTCCCCTCCATGTGCACACCCCACGGCAGCATTGACTTGTTTCTATCTTTACAGATGCACCAATCTGAATATCAGTAAACACATACTGAGTTTATATGCCCAAGCTAACATCACCACGTCACATTTGCATGGCAAAAGCCAGCTTGCCCTCTCCTGGACACATCTACAGAAAGAGTATGGGGTGTAACTGCTGTTAAATATGCCCTTGCTTGGATGCTGCCAAGCGGTCATTGCTGCAAAAAGGAAATGCAGCTGGACCAGATTTTTTTAGGTGCCGTAACTGAGCCAGTTCACGAAACTGAGTTACAGTTGAAGCCTGCCAAGTAGCAACACGTAAACATGTTTTACAGACCCAAGGCAAGCCTGTACCAGCTCTACCAGATGTAAAATCCTCCCATCTACTAGGCACAAATCCCAGAGAAGGCTCTGAAAGAGGAACACATTCTGAAATGAGCATATGCATGCTACAACCTAGCCTCTTCTCATGGATCACCAAACCCTGGGAGCCACAGCCACTGGAAAAGATGGCTACAGAACCACCACTGTGGAGGAGCATTGGAAGAGGGCTACAGAACCCCTTGTTGCGCCGGTGTCAAAGCTGCATGCTCTCACAGCAAACAGCTCACATTTGCAAGCTCCCAGGAAGCATGCTGTGGCACACTGCTCAGCTCAGCAGGTCAGAAATGCCTCTGCAGATCTAAGCTCACACACGCATTCCACCGGGGCTGTGTCACTGCACAGGCAGACACTGTATGTGCTCCTTCCTGTAAAGGCATGGAGGGCCTACACCATGTCATGTAACACCCATAGCTTTTCACCAGGAACCCTCTGTCTGAAAACAGGGCTGCCTGCTCTCACAGAAGCAGCCTGCGTGTGGGAACGGGCTGCAAAGACACATCAATACTTAATAAGCTTTGAAGTTCAGCTCTAAAAAAGAGAAATCTGGTCTTCATAATAATTCTGGAGGGAGGCTGTTTTATGTCTACAAGCAAGCATGAGCCTTTCAAGCACCAAGTGTCCCATATATTTCTCATCTTTTTCAGTTATATTTCCGTTGGGAATAGGTGCTTGGCATTCTCAACCAAAGTGATGGGAAGGGGCACGGATACTATCTGTGATTTACACTTCCTATTGATACAGTGTTTGGAGGTGGCTCTGTTACATCTTAGTGTGGGTGCATCAAGATTTTTCTGATCTTCTTTCTGCACACGTGATCTATACCATCCAGATTAACACCAAGTTCCTTTCCACAACACCCATTAGTTAGGTTTCCATGAAACATGAACTTGCTATCTCAGATCCGCTATTTAGAAGACCAGAAAAACAGCTAAATGGGAACATAAGGTTAAACTTGGCCTGGCTAAAAAGAACTACAAATTTCATTTCAGAAGCCATAAAACCAACTGGAATGCTTGGGATTAAATCCAACAAAAACAGCATTCATTATTTCATCTTTGCAATCCAAATGTTGCTGCTGCCATTGAGTATGAAAACCAGAAGGGAGAAGATACACTCATCTGTGCTTTTCCAGACCAATGGACTAGAACCACCCTCTGAATTTCTACCAGCCTCTGTATAAGGGTAACATCTCCCATTAAAGTGTTGTACAAAGCCCCTTCAAGACTGTCGCATGTATGTGTATGTACAGACACACACAGTCTGATAATCTTACTCCAGTCCACTCTCAGCCTTTCACCAGCAGTCCCCATTGTCGGAGAGGAACAAACAAGGACAGTAACACACTGTTTGGCAGAGAGCTGGATTTTGAGAAGATTCATGACTTTAATATCAAAATATCAGATGGTGAATAAACAGTTTGGGTGCATGTGCCCTTTTTGGGCACAGCATTAACACTACTCAAGTCCTGGAATACCAAGGGCAGGCTATGTGCCTGAGCATGCATATGTGTGTGAGAAGAAAAGCAGCTGATGTTCCACCATGCCTGGCTTCAAGATGAAAGGAAGGTGTTTTAGAGCAATGTTATTTACCATCAAAACAGCGGATGGGAGGAGTAAACAGAAGGCAAGGGACTGACAGTCAAGCCAGTTTTTACTTCTGCTGAGAGAGAGCAGAGTATTTTATTTATTCAAGGATGAGTCACAGCAGCAGCGAAGAATACATGCAAGGACAGAAGAGAAAAAGCTACCGCAAACCTGGGCTCAGCTTCCCAGATGCTAACGTTTTTGAGGAAAGCAATTATTCAGTTCCTCCGTGCGCTTTAATCAAGATTCTCCAGAATTTCCCAACAATAACGAGCAGAAAGAAATGGGTAGAAGTTGGTAGAAGCATCTGTCTTACTCAGTACCAAAAGACAAAACTGCCCATGCTAGGAAACTTGATCTCACAAGGACCATGTCAGAGCACCTCCTCACAGAATGGTGCACATTAACCTTGCCTTCACAGATCCTGTAGATAACATCTAGATAATTTGGAGCCTGGTAAATCCCCTCCGATATTAGCAGATTGAGCGCCAAGCTGCAACCCCACTAATATCATATAGAATTATATTAAAAACCCCTACAGAAACAGGAGAGGTTTGTTTAGATAAAATGCGCATTTCATGGATGATCAATGAGGAGACATGCCCCGGCTGGGGTTCCCAGCATTGAGTTTTCTCAGTGGTTCTATCCACTGTGCTACGAGATGCTCTGGAGCGGGTCAGAGCCACCACACCCTGGTACCCATCACACTCTGAGCATTGCCAGTAGATTTTTTTACACTGGCATTTTACTACCAGATGTGCAGTGCACAAAATCTTCTTCATGACTCCCTTTAAACAGATATTAGCAGAGGATAGCTTCACTCACAGTAGTCTAAAAATAGAGAAGTTGTTTCAGAAGATGGCTCTGTGCCAGCGGCATACTAATAGAGCCGTCTGGAAAGAAGCGTATGCAAGCAAACAGAAGAGTTATTTGCATTACAGTTCCATGCTCTGCTCGCTTTCTAAAATTACAAAACCTATAAAAGAGACCAAAATTGGATGAATTTGAACAGGAGTCTGCAGTGCCCAGCCAGACGACTGCACACAATTGCTTTCCAACTGCAAAGAAATCAGAAGTTATTCTCACATCCTAACATTTTAAGTTCACTAGCTAAAAAAAGAGAACAAAACATGGGCTTTCTTAGACTGAAAATTTGTAAAGGCCCCTCCATACTGTTACACCATCTGATAAATAACAGCTTCATTACCTAATGTCCAGCACAGTGCAGCATCACTTTGTACCCCGCAGGGACACTGCATTACTAGATGTCAATTCAATATTAAGCAATTTCAGGTTTACTTTTCCACAAGGTGGAACTGAGACAGGAAGGCCAAGAGCCTGGCTCTGAGGGTTCCTGAAGCCTGCGGTAGCGAGGAGCCTCTGGGTCTCTGCTCCTGCTAACAATGGGTAGCAGTGAATTATTTCTTGGTAGGTAGAAGGTCATGCTGCAAAGCAGCTCAGAGAGAAGGATTGACATTCCCTGTTAAGAACACTGCAGCCTGCCAAATGCAAATGGCCCAGACTCATGGCAGTAGTCCAGCCCAATAAATAAATAAAATTAAATCCAAGCTCACAGCTCATGCTCCCAACTCTTCTCTGAGGTATCCTGCCCATGAGAGCCCAGCAGCAAGCCATGCCAACGAGCAACGACTAAATCAAAGCAAGAATGATTTTTTTAAAATGAATCTGATGTGCAGTCAACAGAGATGGCCACCAAACCTGCCAAGGAAAAGGATTTGCGCACTTGCTACCAGTAACCCAACCTACGGATGACAGCAGCACGGCTCCACTCCCAGGAGAAAGGTGTGGGAAAGAAGGGGTAGCTTCAGGAGCCAGTTCGGCCACCCATACTGTCTGGGAGTGGGGACCATCCTTCCAAGAGCAGGTGCTACTCTGGAGAATCGTCCTTGACGGAAAATAGCCCTTGACAAGCTGAATAGACTTCATCCCTCCCCTCAAAGCACCCTGTGTTCCTCAAATCCAACAATGGGAACCAGACCTAATTGCACATTAATGGAGTAACACTTCAGCTTCAAAAAGAAGTCTTTTGTGTGCAGGAGATTTCTTTACAGCTGGAAACCAGAGGATGGCTGCTGCTCCCCTGGGGACAGAGCCAGCGGATGGATGGCAGGGATGGATGGCTGCACACCAACACTGCTGAGCAGGGCTCTGGCCGCTGCCTGTGCCAGCAGCTGTGTGAGTGCCAGAGGGTGGTTGGCACCTCTTACGCTGTCCCTGCTAACATGGCATTTTGCACTGCAGCAGGAGTGGGGTCCTGCTTGCAGATGTTGCTGCCCTTATGAGAGGCACTAAGCTTTCCCGTCTCAGCTTTTGCGACTGAGTTGCAGGTGGTTTGAAGACAGCTTCATCTCATTTCTCTGCCTGCCGCCTTTCCCAGTTCAGGAAAGAGATTTTTAATAATTGAATGCACAATGCATCAAAAAAAGGATAAGGACAGCTTGGGCACTGAAATAGCCTTTTCCTCAGAGAAACAGCAAGCCAAAGTCTCTCCCACCTTTCCATGACAGATAAATACAAGGGAATTAGCTCAGCTTCTAAATATCTGCATTCCGAAAACATCTGCATTCTGAAAGTCCAGAGCAAACTCCCAAGGCAAACATGGTAAAGGCTGTTCCTTCTCCAATGGCTGTAAATCTCACAGGGTGTTTTGGGATGCTCAGCCCCATCAGGCTGCAGGCTCTGGATGGCTCCGCAGCTCCCTGGAGTACCAGGCCAGGGCCACCCATTCCCTCCACCCAGAGAAAACCCTTGCTGGCTGGATGAGAAGAGCTGAAACACAGGCTCTCTGGAGGTGAGGGAAAGCGACTACGTCAGGCCTGTGAGTCACCGTGACGTCTGTCTCCCTGCAGATGAGGAGGCAGTCTTGCCGCCCCCACCCTGGAGCATCCCTCTTCCAGGAGTGTTGCGACAGCCAGTGCCCCGGGAAACCCCAGCCCACAGACTCACAGCTGACTTAAGCTTTTGTTCTGTGCATTGACCTTTCTTACGGACTGCAGGGGGAGAAGACGACCAAGCACCTTGGCATAGAAAAGCAGGCGACAGTTTGAGATGCAGCTTAGCAGCATTTCTGCTGAGGACTAAGAATGGGAGTATGGCCAAGTCCAGGATCCTGTATGGCTCACGTTGACTTTTACATCTTCAGGCCACACTGCAGAGTTTTGGGAGTCACCGGAGACCAGGATGTTTTTCCAGGGAAACAGGCAGCCAGCTTCTTCAGGTGGATAAGAGCATTTGCAATTACCAGGCAGTGCTGCTTTCCTAGATATCTGAGGCAGCTTCAAAACAGTCATTAAGATGGTGACTGGCTGAGGGTTCTACAGCTGCGAGGCCTTCCAGGAGCTGTTGCTGGTTTGGCACCAGCCCCTGTTGGCATTAACTCCATCAGGGTGACTGTTGGCTTTGAGGTCTTGGATTAAAGCTCAAGAGAAGAAGCTCGAATTGTCAGTTTGAAAGAAGATATGAGGTTATTTCACATCTTCAGTTTTGCCTCTTTTGAGGAGCTAATTCAAATTACCTGAGCAATGCAGCTCTGAACAGCTCTCAACTGCAAAGTTAGCAGCAAGATACAGAAAAACATATGCAATTATTTGGGCTTAACAAGATTTACTTTTATTTTCTAAAATCTGTTAAAACACAATCTAGCAATCAAGAAGTGCATTACTAGTTTCTGAGATCTTACACTTAATTTACATCTGCCTTCAGCTTGGCACAAAGTGTAGGAAAATAACGTTTTAAAATACTTTCTTCTGTCAATGAAAGAAAACCTTCTGGAAGTGCCAAATAACCTACAACTATAAGAAGTATTCATATTCCTTGTCTCCAAGTGCTTCTTATAAAACAAAAAGAACAGCAGCAGCAACTGAACTGATAATAACCAGAAACTGAGTCTTTCTCAGCTGCACAAGGGCTCACCTCCAAACCTCAGTTTTATCATCCATGGAGTGGCCCAAGACAAGCTTTTCTGCTTTTGAATCTCAAAAAATTGAGGGATTTGGTCACCAAACAGCCCAAATAATGACTTGAAGAAAAGGCTCTCTGCACTTCCAGGAGAAGTCATGGTCAAAAGCTTGTTTAGCATTTTAGCAACCTGCTCTCAGATGCTCAGCCAGTTACTGGCTCCAGGTTTGACCTTAAAGGCCTCAGAACAAAGTGTTATTTCACTAAACACAATCATCCATTGAAGTCTAAGACACTGAGGCCTTAATGAAGTTACAAAGCTACTCTCTCCATATTTTAGAGATAATTATAGGGTTAAGAATACATACGTAGGCTTTAAATAATCTCATTTTGTAATGTATCATCATTAAGATAAGAAGGAACAGGTCCATGTTGAGCAGGCAAGACAGTAAAGGAAATGCAAAGCTGTCGGGAAAGCTTTAGTGGATCTGCTGGATCTGGCTTCCCTGTGCCAGCATCTTTGCTAGCCCACAGCCCCAACCTCATAGCCAGCTTCTGACACAGCTTTGCCTTTGCTCCCTGCATTGATCCACCACATGGTTACAGGAACACTGCAGCCAGACCAACAGGCAGGCTGCAACCATGGAAAGCGTGACAAAAGCCCCAGTGCAGAGCAGCGTGAAGAGTAAATTGTTTATTCATTGTTAAGTTATAGCTCTTAGAGAGGGATTTTCCCCAAACACTTTAAAACATGCAAACACATGTACAACTCTTCCAACTCTTCTTTCAGTAAGGGGCAGATCAGTCTTGCTCATGCTGCTCCCAATACAATTTTGCAGGCTTGTGCAGGGTTTGTTTGGTCTTTTTTTTTTTTTTTTTCCCATACTTTATCTTCTTCCAGGTCCTAAGGGTGAGCCCCAGTATGACAGCTTCTGCCATGGTTCCTGTACATACACAGTTTCCCAGTCACTTTGGACCACTGTAGTTCCAAGGCCAGAAGATGTTTTCCATCTGCATGTTATCATATCCCAGCAAAAAAAAGTACCTCACAAGGATCAAGGGAAGGTAGAGCAACTATTTCAATTCACCAACAACCATCCTCAAACAGAAGTAGTTAAGCTATTATGTCAACAAAGCCTAAGTAAATAAACATCAACTTTGTTGCACCTGGTGCTCAATGGAGAGTGAATGTTACAAACTCTTGACATGAAAATTCCTTCTTATGAGGTCCTCAGGTAAATTTAGGGATCCATAATTTCATTTACTAAGTACTTTGGCTCACAGTTTAGAAACTCATCACACAAAAGCATTTGGCAAACACAGAGCAAAGTACCACCACTTAAAAATCTTCAGCACTGGCAAATTAGAAACCAATTGAAGTCTTTGTATGAAGCATTTTTGGGGCAGAGACTATATAAATAATAACCTCCCCTCGCCCCCCAAAAACGTCATGGCTTTGTTTCACCACCTCCACACAGACCGTAAGAAGAAGCACTGAGCTGCTCCAGCAGACACACAGCCTCCAGAGGGACATCCCCACTCCTCATCTGCTCCAGCAGACCTTCAGGTGGCCCTGGCACTACCCTTGTGCAGCAGCAACCAAGCCAACCTGCTAACCCATCAGAAAGCTCTTCCCACCAAACCCAAGTCTCCACTGAGGAGGCTGCATGACGCAGCTCACCCCATGGCCAGACACAGGCAGAGCCAGCACAAGGACAGGCTGGAGACATATAGGAGCAGGAGGAAAGCAGTGGCTGAAAAGGTTGGGCTGCATTGACTGCAATCTGTTACTGTGCACTCAGCATCCCGGAATATATCGGACAACTATATGAAACTGGAGGCATACGCTATGAAAATGAATTGCTGGATTTAAACCAGTGTAGCTGCTGATGGTTTATGTACTTTAAAATAGGGAACCTACTCAATGCTTAGCTACTCTCTAGTGTAGTGTGAACTGCTCTTCAATACATGCAAAGACACGTATTGAAATGTCTCATTACTGATTCCCATCCTTAGAACACACTCCTGTATCACCTTGCTGTACGGGGCACCATAGAAGTTAACAAATGGTACAAGATAAAAGCAACTTTCAGAGAAACACATTGGGAAATTAGACAGAGTCAGCATCTAATGAACGACAGAGTGACTTACTCAGGTCATTGTCCATCTTGAACGCGATGTCCAGCTGCATGATGAAAAGCATGAACTGGAACCAGGGGCTCATCTCCTTGCTGGGGAGGGGAACATGCACGGCAAATACGATATCATTGGCTTCGATCTGCCTGCTCACCGCCTCATCGAAGTCTTTGAGCTTGTCGCAGTGGTTGGGTCCCCAGGGCATCAGCCACTTGGTTTTGTGGTGGTTTTTCCTTACATCAATGCACTTCACTGACATGTAAGGAACAGCTGTAGTGGGGCTGGGAGCTGTGAATGGAAGAGAACCACAGTTTTAGCATCTTTAGATATCTTATATAGTGGTTTCCCCACCAAAATATGCAGCTCCCTGTTCAACTATTTGAAGTTAATTTAAAACAAATGCATCAAATGATCCTCCTTCAGAGCTCCTTGATCTTGCAGTTAATTACTTAAGTTTATTACATCTACAGATATATTACTGACTTTGTAGTGGGATCAAATTAGGACTAGCTGAAGCCTTGGAAATCTGCTGGTTCAGTCTCAGATACCTCAGCTACCCCAAAATTATACAGATCTTTTTCCTGCGTGTACACTCTTCTAGTTTGCTCACTCAAGCAAATTCACTTGCAAAGCATGTGGATATCTCACACCCAGACAGATGAACTAATCCCAGACCTCACAGTCCTGCAAAGCAGGGTAAGGCTTATGCAGTGATTTGAACCACGCCTAGCCACATGTTTCCTTGGGCAGGAAGACTTTTCTGACTGCTGAATCACGCAATTATTTTCAAAAATCATTAGGGAAATAAAAAAAAGCTCTCAACACTGATAAATTGGATAATGCTGCATTCATTTTTCTGGACTTACTTTCAAGCCCATCAGTGATCTGGTCTGCAGTATGCCAAGTCAAGATGGCAGTGCAGTCCTCACCGTACCACAGCCGGACCATTGTCCCAAGGACAACCAGACCACTCTCAAGGGATGATGAGCCTCAAAGCAGCGCGGCAGTAGCACCACTTCCACTTCACACTCTCTCTTTACAGGTAGGTAAATCCTCATCCCACCTTAGCTCAAATTAGTAAGGTAAGCAAAAACATCTTCAGAAACAAAGCTAAATGCAAACAAGTTTCTGTCGTGAGAGGTTTTCACTCACAGGCACCATTGCTAATCGATCTTCCTCATGGATTTTTGCCATCAGTGCTGTTTGAAAGATCACCAACACTTTTGCCGCTTCTCTAATTACACTGCTAGTGGAGCCAGTCCTACCTCCACCATCCAGCTGCTGAGGCAGCATGCTCACACAAGGGATGCAAGTTAGCCTGAATCCTTGTAACGGGAGTGTGCAGCATCACAGAATCACAGAATCAATCATTAAGGTTGGAGAAGTCATCTAAGATCATTCAGTCCAACCATCATCCCAACACCACCATGCCTACTAAACCATGCCCCAAAGTCCCACATCAACATGTTTTTTGCACACCTCTGGGGATGGTGACTCCACCACTTCCCTGGGCAGCCTGTTTCCAGTGCTTCGACACTCTTTCAGTAAAGAAATTTTACTGAAATACAATCTAAATCTTCCCGGATACAACTTGAGTCCACTTCCTCTTGTCCTATCGCTTGTTACTTGGGCAGAGAGACCAAAACCCACCTTGCTAGAACCTCCTTTTAGCGAGTTGTGGAGAATGATAAGGTGTCCCCTCAGCCTCCTTTTCTCCAGACTAACAATCCCAGCTCCCTCAGCTGCTCCTCATAAGACTTGTGCTCCAGAATCTTCACCAGCCTCCTGCATTTAACCACCTTTACCACTCACTCTCTAACCCAGCCCAGGGCTATCACCCACACCCACCACCTGCAAACTTGCTGTAGGAGCTATCCCAGCCTTGCCAAATATTCCTACACGGAAAGGAGCAGATAAGCAAGCCTTCTCTGTGATGCTCCAAATCTCCTTGCTTACCAACTGCTGCCAGCTGTAGAGAAACGTTTTGCATGAAGAGATTTCGCCCTTTTGCGGTCAGTCAGGTGTGAACTACTGACTATTACAACCAAAGATTTATCTCTTTTTTTCCCTTAGCCACAAGTTTTCTGAGATATTGGGAGGAAGCAGCTGAACAGAGACCTTGGCTCTGAAATGATCCCCGAATTCTGCACTGCTCTCATTGCCACAGCAAGCAATGAGGCTTTGTACAAGTGCAGAAGATACATGTTATCCTAATACAATGAAAATGGGTAACATCCCAGATGAGATAATTAGCATGATGGAGGATTATAGAGTGAGGAAACAGATAAGAACTCTGAAGTACCAATAGGGATGAAAGCAGAAAAAGAGATGCATTCCACCTTCAGCAGAATTTCAGCACACCTTAAAATATGAGAAAGAAAAGGTTTTTAAAAACTTAAATATATTTCCAACATAGTTCTTCCAAGTAAAAAAAATTCTTATGACAGTCATTCTGCCCTGTTTCAAATATCATTTGGGAAATAGATATTTTAATGCTATTTTAATGCATCACAGAACTGGCAAACCATGGGGACAAGCAGAGCTGGAGACGTTCTAGTTCCTCATGTCCTCAGTATGATACGAGGGGCTCCCTCATGTCAGAAATTCGAAGTGACTGGAAACTCGACAATTCCCTGGCCCCTTATGGATCTATTCCCTTTTTGTCAAAGAAAGAATGTTTTTTTTCACATAACAGTCAACATAGTTTTATGTCCAACACATTTCACTGCAATTAAACTGGAAGCGTCCTATTTTCTGAGGCATTACCAGGGAGGAAACACTGGACATGCCGTAATGAGTTTCTTTGAGCTTCACAGTTTTGGGAAGCATACAGAACAGGTTAAGTCTAGGTTTTCAAGCTGCTAAAAAAAAAAAAAAAGTGTTCTTGGCTTCTGTTTTCACTAGAATGTAAAGAAATTAAAGTTAAGTAATACAAGTTCATGAAATGACATTTATAAAAAACAACAAAACTAACCATCCCTTTTAAAAATGAAAATAAGGCTTGAAATTAAAAAAAATAAGTATAAATTTAACCTAATAATGTAAATATCCTCTAATGCAAGCATTTAAATGTTCCTATATTATGAGAAGTAGCACACAGAACAATAGACATGCAGGCACACAGAATAAAGTCTCCAGGAAAATGACACCAGGGCAATCACATAAAACTGGAGATAAGGTGGCCAGCTTGTGGGCTCCTGCTAAAGGTTTTTTTTCATGTTGTCACCATCCTCGTTCTGAGACATGGTCCAGGACTTCCTGGACAGATCACAGCCCACCAAAAAACTCCAGCAGCAGTAACACCCTTCCTACATACAAGCTGCAACCAAACCAGAGCCGAGCATCACCCAGCCACCCCCAGCCCGGACAGAGCCAGCTCAGGGCTCCCCAGCTCAGCACGCCAACATCCCCACGCACTACACCCAGATGATTCAGACCTGGCTCCCTTGTAATTTGGACACAGCATCACAACAGCAGCTCTATTACTTTTTGGGATGCAAGCCAGGAACTCTGAGTAGCATCCTCACTAACATGCCACCTTGTTAGAAAGATGACATCCACACTCCTTCCTACAGGCAGGGGAGAGATGACTCAACATGTGAGTTGGGAGGAAGTTATTAAAAGCCAGCTGTTTATATACTGCATTTTTTCAATTTTTTGACAGCACTGAGTCTCTTCCAGCTGAAAAGTAACAGCAATGTTGGCAGAAAGAGTGGGCTGAAAAGAAAGGGATTTGCTCAAGCAAGAATACTCTCAGATTCCTATCTGCTCTCACTATCAATCCACAGCCTAAGCGCATCACAGATGCATAGCGCTTTGATGCATCTCAAACACTTGATGCATCCAGCAGTCCTCCAGGTACCATAGAAAGCTCACACGTTACAGCAGCCCCCCAGAAAGAACAAATCATCGATATGCCAGAAAGAAACAGCAAAATAAAATAAAAGCAAGCATTCAAAAAACAAACAAGAAATCCAGCTGCAAGTCCAGGATTGCAGAATGCTCTAATAATGTGCCATAAGTAAATAAGACTGTGCAACATTCCTTGAATATACCTCGATGTAGAACCTAGTAACCATGGCTAAATCTGCAGCTCTAAGTGAATATTAGGAATATTGTTGTGAAACAAGCCAGACATGCAGGCCAAGCTCTTGGAGCTTTTTAACTTTGACAGATCTTTGTGTGATTTAAAAGTAGGCATTTGTGAATGAAGAGACATTGTTACTTCTATGAATGTGTCTAGCTTTGATGCAACTCATTACAGCCATAAATACATGTTTTCATCACTGACTGATTATGATTTTAAATCTTGGCATGCTAACTCAAGAATCCCCTCTGCCAAAGTTACAGCTTTGAGGAACAAGAGACAATCACTGTATATATTCCTTGTCAGGAACTGCACACCAAACAAACGTCGGCACTTGGCTTCCATTACTTGTTTGGCTACAGTCTCATTAAATTCTAGTGAGTGTCGAACCAAATGGAAAAAAAATGCTTTGTGAAACTGCAGCCAAGTCAACTAACAGTATTACAAAGTGCTATGCAAAACAAAGCTAGCATCAAGGGATTTCAGTTAAAAAATGGTGCCAAGCAGGCTGCATTCTGCCTGTGGGCTGGTAGATGGGTCGGCTTTGTACATTAAATGATATATATGTCCATCTGTAAATAATTAAATAGCCGCTTGTGAATAACACAGCAGATAAGGCTCAGTCCATGTTCCAGCCTGCTCACAGTAACGAGAAGCACTGCAGAAAGGCGGGTCCCAGTTGGAGGGGTTAACAGTCAGACTCTGATCAGGAAGGTTGTGCAGAAGCTTTTCAGGAACACGGCTCCCCAGGAGCCAGCCCTGGGCTGGGACTGCCTGGGGAGCCCCCACAAAGGTGCCCTGGCTCCAGTGGCAGGGATGCCACGCACCAAGGGATTTGACATCTGTCATGCTGGATGCTGAAAGCCATATGCACGATGCCACCGGAGCTGCCATTGCTGTTGGTGGACACTTCCAACTTCCCTGCTGAAAAGAAAAAACTTCCCACAGACAAGTTTAGAGACAGGATGATTCACAGCAAATGCTTTCAGAGGAACAGGCATGATCTTGAAGAAGCAGGTGTGCCCGTGCCTGTGGGAAGCAGGCAGGAGGTGAAATGTCACCACCAGAGTCCTCCTTAGCTCTGACAGGACAAACCTTCACTAAATCTTTCTTAAAAACTCAGGCAAGCATGGACAGGAAAATAAAACCAGCACAGTCTGAGCACCTCTCTTTTTGCAGTTTGCTGGTTTTCATATTAGTTTGGGGAGTGGATACAGTTTAGCTTCTTTGAAGTTTGTTTGCATATACACCATAAACACATCTGTTTTAAAGGTATGCAGTGACTGGCCAGCACAGCTGGCCCATATACTGCTGGGGAACAGGGAAGCTGCCCACTCCACCTCTTCCAGCAGAGGCTTTAGAGGTGCCAGGCTCACTTCAAAAGCCCCAGGGATATCCCAGATTACAGGGAGTTACAGCACATCCTGCTGTTCCCTACCATGGAAGCATGGCTTCTTGCAGCAGCTTTAGTCAGCAAGCCCCCAGAGAGCCAGGTATCCTCAGCAGTGTGGTCAGCAGGTCCTGAGGAGGACTTCTGATGAACTTTGAAAGCTCTTTCATCTGTCTCTGACAGACTGAAGCAACCCTGGCATATAATTTCCAGCGAGGCTTCACTGAGACTTTTTTCACTTTTCACATTGACAGTACTGTAGAGCCCATGGTACATCAGCTTGAGCACATGGATTTTCTCAAGCACAGCAGCCGTTAAAATGGATAGAACCATTTAGTGCTGGGGACATGATGACAACATAGAAGCTGAATTGCTTTCAGTTTTGAATGATCAGAAACTGCCCAGTCTCATGTTGAATTGCTAGCTGTGTTTCACCCAAAACTAAGATGATGACAGTGTTGTAGAACGCCACCAAATATGAGGATATCAAGGAGATATCTCAGCACACTGTACATCTACTGGTCAGACAGCTCAAAGATCTTGTGACTCGATTCAGCAAAAGATGTTGTCATTTGGTTTCCCAGCACTGGTAACCATCCTTATTGCCAAGACAGAGAGGATTTCTCTCCTATATCTCAAATGGAATAGAAATTCTTTCACTTCATATAGACTAAACAAGGACAGGAGTGGAGCCAAACAGCTGAAGTCATTCATCACACAGCAGAGACACCCCAAGACATGCAATGCTGCTTCTATCTCCCTGTGTTCTCCACAGTCAAACCCCACAGTGTTTGCTGAAGAAACAGAGCATCCTACCCTAAATAACCAGCAAACCGTGATACAGCAATGACTTCTGAAGGGATCCAGGCCTGCCCATCGCCAGTGTCTTGCTTCCTTGAACCACTGGGTTAGATCCTGGTTACCACCGTGTTCCCAACTCTAGCTTCCAGAAAACCTAAGAAGTTTAATTCCATTCAAGATGAGTGTAACATTGTGGTCAACTAGATGAAACAAAGGGAGTATTTTGGGGGTGTTTTTCTGGTGTATTCTGGGAAGTTTTATTCAAACTTCACCTTCCTAGTTTAGTTGCTTAAAAAGGAAAGCAAACACACATTCACCCAATCAATACAAGCATAATTAATTAATCACAGCATCATGACCTTGATTTTGTTAACATAATTTTTCAAACAAAAGCTAGAGGCTTTGTATTACAGAATTGCGTTTCCTTGGACAGCATATTAAAAATGAACCAGTTCAGAGGGAAGAACTCTCTTGATGCGGAGGAACCAGAGTTACTCTGGATGGGACAGGACCTCAGGAGGTCTCTTGACCAACCTCCTACTCATGGCGCAGTCAGCCAGGAGGTGAGAGAAGGGTGCTCAGGGCCTTATCCCACTGGGTCCTGATGGCGGTTACTGCTCCTGGGATGCTGATGGGCTGCTCTTGCTGTCTCCTCATCCGCATTTTTATCACTCCACATACAGACTAAACATCATGTTACTATAAAGCTGCCACTGTTGGGTTTACACGAGGTATACATCACTGTCAACTGTGCACATACCAGTCCCAATGAATATATATTTCACTTCTAAGTGACCACTTTCTTTGCTCTCTCATCCGAATGCTGTTTCTACAACCCAGGTGATCAGATTCACAAAGCTTTACCATTCTGTGAAATCCTGCGTAGCTCAAGATAGGCATTGGGAGACCCTGCTCTGGCCAGCAAAGGTGAAGCTGCTCCAGGCCAAACAGCAATCACATTTACAATCCACACATTTGATGACTACATAAGGGCGTCTACCAAGGAACACACATACAGAGGTGACACAATGCGACCACCAACACAGTTCAATTTTTGACTTTGAAAAGTCACAGCTACTTTTCCCTAGAGCTCCCAGTTCTCCTGCATGCTGTGTCCCAGGTCACTCTTCCCTCATCCCCACAGATGTTTCTGCTTTTCTCCACCTGACTCCCTCCCTTTCACTGTTGGGTGCCTTTGCAGCTGATGCTTGGCTGACCCTACAGAAAATCTGGGGCTCAAAGCTTAGCCAAGGTAGAATACAGAGACCGAGAATAAGCAAAGCTAGAGGCCTTTGATAGCCATGAACCTTAAATGAATCCTCAAGTGTGGGGAAAATGACATTTTCACCTTCACATTTCTAAGAGAAAAAAAACAAAGTTAAAACCCTTAGGTCTTTAAAAAGGACAGAAGAAAAGAAAGACTACTTTCTCTGAACAGCTATCAATCTTTAATAAAAACCCTTTCACACAGGATCATAGAATGCGTTGGGACCTTAAAGATCATCCAGTTCAAATCCCCCTGCTAAGGGCAAGGACACCTTTCCTTGTCATCAGGTTGCTCAAAGCCTCACGCAACCTTGCCTTGAAAACCTCCAGGGATGGGGACTTCTGTGGGCAATTTGCTCCAGTGCCTCACCATGCTCACGCTAAAGAATTTCTTCCTAACGTCTAATCTAAATCTCCTCTCTTTCAGCTTAAAACTGTCACCCCTTGTCCTTTCACTGCAACTCCCTGATAAAGACCCCCTCCCCATCTTTTCTGTAGACACATCTTTATGCCACAAACATAACTTGTTCCTTTCCTGTGAAGTGTTAGTGACAGTAGGTGGGGACAGGCGAGGGCAAATGGAACAGAGAAAACTCATTCAGACAAACTCCAGCACCATTCATAGCCCAATGGATTTACTCTGAAAGCTGTTAGCAAATAGCACTGACAAGCTGCAGAGCTAACATTTTTTAATTTTTGAAGCCCCAGTTCAAAACTTCAATGGGAGTTAAGGACCTAATGCTTTAACATCTCTCTAGCACAGCAGTAAGTAGCTTTCTTTTTGTTTCAGTTAGATTGCTTCAAGGACAATATATCTCCCTTAATGTGTAAGTATTCAGTGCTCTTTTCTGAGAGAGGCAGAAAATAAGATACTGCCGGTAAAGAGGCTTACCTCAGGAATCATTCCTCAGATGAGGAAAATGAAGCAACTGTTTCACTGTATTCAGACTTAACTCTCTAGGTTTTTAAAAAAAAAAAAAAAAAAAAAAACACAACCTAAAAACATATTTCCTATGACATAAGTGAGCTCAATTTTTCAATGTTTTCATTTTACAATGCATGACAGTGTCATTTGCATGACAGTCATCATCCCTCAGTTTCTCAAATTTCAATAGTTGAAGTCGATCTTTAAAAAGCTCCTGCAGTAAACTCCCAAATAATTCCGTCCTCCTTCCCTCCTCCATACTCCTGCAAACAAGGCATTCAGCCCAGTTACAAGAACAACATCCTCCCTCTTTCCCCACACGAATACTTACCTCTATAATACATATTTTGTACCTTCTCATCCAGAGCACCTACAGCATTTCAAATTAACTACTGACCCTTGCGCTCACACTATAAACAAGCCCCATAGAAAATCTCAATTGCATTGTGTCTACATTGATTAAAGCTTGAATCCTACTGACCTCATGTGGTGTTAACTTCTCCCATGCACCAGGAGCATTCTGCTTTTCTACTCAATTACCCCCTTCTGTGCAGAGCCATCACTACCCAACGAGCACACACAATGGACTTCTGCTTCATTACGCTAACCAACAGCAGGATCGGAATAAACAAGCTAATTTATCATCCGACAGACTGAGCTTTTCCAACTCCAACTGCAAGAATCTCAATAATGTTATATATATTTATGAAAATTTTCTTTTCTGCCTCCCTCTTTCCTGACCTTGGTGCTACTAGTTTAATACATTAATTAGAGTGACTCCTAAAGCAGTTTTTAAATTATCGTTTTATTACTAGTTACTATTTCACAAGCTACATGAAAGCTTTTTTTTCTGACCACTACTGCTGAATCGCAGTACATTTATATCATCTAATTAATCTTTCAAAAAACCCACTACCTACTAGAAGCCCACTCCCCTCAGGAAAATATTTCTTTCTTATCATTTGACTTCCAGCTTTCTCAAGACCAGAGTCCTTTTAAAGGTTCAGGGCACCATTTCCATCCTTACAGTGGGAGTTGCCAGATGTGCCATTGTAGCTGTACACCCTTCTTTCTGTCATCTCCAATAATTTTTTCCATACCACAGATTTGTCTTTTTTTTTGTTTCAGACCATAACAATCAGAACCATAGAACCATTCAGGTTGGAAAATATCTCAAAGATCATCAAGTCCAACCATCAGCTCAACATTACCGTGCCTGCTAAACCATGCCCCAAAGTGCCACATCTACACATTTCTTGAATGACTCCAGGGATGGGGACTTCACCACTTCCCCAGGCAGCCTTTTCCAATGCCTGTTCCACTGAACCGGTCCAAACAGCCAACGCCTAGTTTGGGAGATTCCTGACCCAAGTTCATGTTATGTGCTCAGGCCTCATGATTTGGATGTGGAGAGTGAAGCAAGAGCAGGCTGTGCATGCACCTCCTCTAGCGACAGCATTGGCTTGGGCAGCGCTGGCTCTTCTATCTTCCTTGAAGGGCAAGGGGAGTCTTGCTCTGGTCAGAGTGGATGGGAGATGACGTCTGGTGGCACAGACAGAAGCCCAGCCCTCTGCCAAACTCTAAACCTATGGTCTTAACAGACTGGGGTGGGAAGTCAGTGATCCAGATATCCCTAACGAAGCACTACAGACAGCAGAACAGCCTTAGTGTGGTTTTGAGGAATTTCTATGCTTTCTTACCTTCCTAGAACCATGCTGTAGCTTGAGATACGCGTGGGGACACACCATGGGGGTGGTTGTTTTTTTTTGTTCAAGGTTTGTTCTTCACTGCTGCTTTTGCAGCTTTGGGCCATGCTAACAGAATAGTTGTCCATGCAGTTTGCCTCTTTACAGCAGTGCAAACCGGAGTTTTCTGCTATCAGCCAGCTCTCAAAGAGCCACAGGAGCAGCAGTGCCAAGAGCCTTGCAAACTGGAGGTGCAGTCGGGATCCCTGCTGTGGGAGCAGGAGTCCAAGCACCCTGCAAGGCTGCTGCTACCAAACGAAACCAAAGGGCTGCTGAGGGGGGAGCAGGGAGGGGAACAATCTTGCCTTCACAGCTAAGGGATTATTCCCTGAGCCCCAGGCAAGTCATAAAGCAAGAAAACCTTACGAGGCACCAGAGTAGAACTGAATGAATGACCACCATGGTTCATATACAACATCAGCAACAAATTCAAACCAAGTAAGCACTAGCAGACGAGTTCTAGAAATGCAGAAATAATACTAAAAAAAAATTAATTCAAAAGAATTTTTTAAAAAAGGTAGAATTTATTTACTAATTGCCAGAGACAGTTTGATCTTCTTCCAAGTCATCCTTTGTCAATTTTCAGCTTGGATGAAATGCATTTCCTGCTATGCCCAGCCAAGATATTAAATCCTTGCAGACAGAGGTCTAAAATAGCAGTATGACCTGACAGTATCCAGCAGCTTTTCTCCTGAGCGACAGTCTGGAAGTCCCCAAGTCGCACCCTCAGATAACAAGATACCTCAAAACCACCAGCACTCAGATATGTAAAGAATTCCATCTGCATTTGAATAGGAGGGACCAGATCCGTGGGCGATTCCCCAGGCTGCGAGCAGCAGCAGAGAGCACCTTGCACCCTTCAAAGGCTTTCGGAGGCTATCCCAGAGTTATAAACTTGACTTCAAAGAGCATAAACGTTATTTACTAACAAAAAGATTTCCGGTTTAATCACTACCCCCTTGCAAAGCACAGAGGCAGCAGGACCACTGGCTGGTAAGAGTTCAGGTTTAAAAACAAGCCACTTTAGTTAGTGTCAACACAAGACCAAAGAGGAGCAGCAAAAGGACCATCCTCTCGATGTGACCTACCAAGCACAGAGTTTCCCTGGTACACCTCTCCCAAGTGAACTGCAGTTTGGAGTGATATAACTGTGAGAAGTGCAAAAGACTCCAGTGCCTTAGAGGATTTACAGCCTCGCTGCCCACCCCTCAGGCCCCCAGCATGGACATTTCTGCCTGGGAACTCTCAATTTCTGGCACATTCACTCATTCAGCTACAGTTACAGCTCTTAAAAAGAAGAATTGAGCAGACCTAAACTAAACAGACATGACCTTTCATGTCCACTTTTTCATCAGCTCCCAGCACTTCTGCCAAGGCTGCAGCACTGAAGTGAATGTCTCTGTATAGAGGAGTCTATTGGCATTCACGTCCATGGTACAGCACTGACCTATTCAGCACAGCTTGCCCATCTTCTGGAAAGGCCAGCAATGAAAGAAAGTCAGGCACAGAAAAATGGTCTTTGTCCTAGAGCTCACAGACACTCTTCCCTAGCAGGCTGCATCCACATACCTTAGAAATCAGAGCAGCTCTCCTGTCAAAAGATCACTTCAGCCCTAAGAAGGTAATGAAATCTGAGGAAAGAAAATTAAATCCTGGAAACTCACTGCTCAGGAGCCAAATCAGACATGTAGATAATGAACTGGAATTGTTGATAGCTGCTCAGCCATTTATACACATGACTCATTATCTCTCTGGGCGAGACACACAAGTAAGAGTTTTACTTGCTCTAGTCAAAACAACTCCGCTTTTTCAACCTTAAGCCGAGGCAAGCAAGCTGTGAAGCTGCACCTTCCCAAACATCCCCCTCAGCCCAGGAGACTCATGCACTAAACAAAGACCTCCACTTTTCCAATCAGATATATTTGTAAAGGGTATGGTTGGGCACCAGACTTTCTGTCCTTAACTGTACGTGTGCCTGCTCCTGGACTTTGTCTTCACTACAGGGAGGTTCTCCTGCATTCAGCCAGCTCATTTGAACTGAAACCAAGGTACTCTGACTTGGGACAAGGAGTCCTTGTAGTCCTGGAGTAACACACATAAAACAAGGTATTGAAAAGCTGTCTTTTCAATAACTTGTCTAAAGGAACAAACCCCATCACTTTGAAGCAGGGAAATTGCTGCACAGAGCTCCCTTGTCCAATTCCCTCTCATGCCCCTCCTTTTAGCCTGCCCACCTGCCCAGCAGCTTTACTCTCTGCTACAGCCTCCCACGGCACTGAAAAAGCAGGGGCAAGCAAGATGCACATCACTTTTTGCTTGACTGAAGTAACAGAGGGAGAAAGTTGCAGTGAAGGCAGCGTAATTTCTTCAACCCAGGTTGTCAGAACAGACCAGACACCCAGTGAAGCAGAAGCTAGATTAACCACACACCAGCAAGCATGCCAGGTTTGTACATCTGCCCAGCTTCTGCAGTGACCAGTCAGCACAACAAAGCCCACTGAGATGCACAGAACCCTGCCTGGACACAGGCAGCACCATTGTGGCTCAGCGTTCCCAGCACTCCAGGGGAGCCACACAGCTACAGAGAATTATAGCTAATCCCGGACACTTTGGGACTTGATTAACACAAGATTTCCTATTATCTCCATGAACTCTAGAGAAATTTGAGCAGCAATATCTTTTCTTTCTCTCCTCTCCCTCCCATTTTAAAATACTGTGGTTTTAAATGAATTTCAGGATGCAAGGAAATGTACAAAGAGGACCACCATCAACAGCCTACCACAAGATATACAGACAGACATAATTTATAATCAAAAGCTTTAGTTTAAAGCAAACCAGGAGTCATTAAGCCAACACTAGAGTCAAGTCAGATTTCCACACACAGAATTCCTCCCACTTGGCTAGGTGTGAGAAGGAGAGGACACCAGCTGTCCCAGCTCACCTCTGGCTCTAGCAGAGTGACTCTTACATGAACTCCATTGAAACACCCTGCTCAAAATCCCCAGTAACAAGCAGGGCCAGATGGATGCTGCAGTTGGTCCACCTGTGGGAAAGTTTGTCCTCATTCCAAGGCCATTACCAGCTAATCTGGCTCCACATGCTGGTTAGCACAACTCAAAGCCCAGACAAGACTGGTGGCACCCCTGGAGACAGCCAGGATGCCAGGTATATTGAAAAGGCAGAGTATACGTATGCATAGCATGCAAGAGGCTCTTGGGAACACCAGCACAATTGTAAACTAGCTTCAGCCTGATTTCTCACAAACACTAATGCTGCCTTGAAGGAGAACAGAAAACATTCCTGTTTGATCCCATTCTCCTATATAACATGTTTGCTATCACTTCTAGTGGCGTAGGGAAGACAAGGCTTTATTATAGCTAATTTTATGGGTCATGTTTTATCGAGTACTGCTACATCCCAACAGAACGTGTAACACAACTCAGAAGAATAAACCTTTAAACAAGATGTTTACCCAGAAAGAGAGCAGACACCAGGATTTCTGCAGGACTTGCAAACAGGTCGGTTTGAGGCAGTGACAACGCCAGTTGTCTGGAGCCAACAGTTCATTGCTGCAGCACGACAATGAAGAAACAGGTCAATAAAATTCTCTTTTGAGGCGTTTTCTCACTCCTTAGTTTTGTAAAGCTCCCTTAGACTGCCACAGGAGCTTCACTCCAGTAAGGGAATGACTCCCATATGTGTACATCTTATGCTTTGCCAGCCAACAGTTCCAAGCAAAATCCATGTGAGAGCTGATAAGAGTCCTGCTTCCAAACACAAGAGCTTCTGGAAATTGTCAAGCCCTATTAAAACTCAGACATTAATGCACTTTACTGTTCAAAAACTAGCTAGAGAACCACCACCAGCAGAAAGCCCCAGTTTCAGAAAACTGAAGCTTTGTTGTTGTATCAGGTACCAATGCATCGCATTTGGGTATTTTGGACTTGCACAAGTAATCTGTTAAAATAGAGCACTTAGTCATTGTTTTGAAATATGACCTAACTGACTGCTAAAGGAAAGGCTGGTTTAGCTTTGTAGCTGTGTTCCAGTTGTGTACATATTTTGGTTTGTCTAGACCTGAATAAACTAAAATAACTAGATTCTTGGTGTTTGCTTGGTGCGCTGGATCAAACCAGACCAGGAACGTTATTTCAGTGACGCCTCAGCTCTCATTCCACCTTGTGTCACACCTTGCTGAAGAGCAGCAGTCTTGTGTCATTACTGCCAGACCTACTGTTAGTTTGTGTACCCATAGCACCACTTTGTTCCCCATCGTCATCTCCAGGCATGCTGCAGAGAAATGCCAGCCACCGACCCATTTCTCAGCAAATGCCTCTTAGGAAATGCTAACTAACTGAAGGGACGAGGATCCCAAGCTGTGGGACCCAGCCGTGGTCTAAGGGACTGGTCACAAGCCACTGGCTCAGAGCTTCCACGGACAGGAGGACTGCAAGGGCAAGGCATGCTCCAGGGCTGGGAAGAGTTTCCTGCAGAGCTGCAGGCTGCAAAACCCTGCTCGCCTGCATGTCCCCGTGCCAGACGCTGGGGACCACACCTCATTGACAGTTGTTCCACAGACATCATGCACGCTCAGGCTTCCAGCTCCCAGGAGAGCTGGCTGGGAGCTGTTGGAGCCAGTCAGGGCTGCCCCACACCCACTAGAGTGAAGAGGGGGTTGAGCCTCTTAACTCCTTGAATGCATCAGAAGTAGTAAACGCTGTGGAGGAAAAACCAGTTTAGGTGATTGATGAGTGTAGGTTTATCTGCTAGAAGATCAGAAGTGGGGTTTTCCAGCAATGAAAGGAAGTTTGCCCACAATAAGCCCCATGGACTCCCCTGTAGATATGGGATGCATAGAGGTATGAAGTCACTCTGAGTTTGTGTAAGACATTGAGACTCGGCCTCAAATAGATGTTTCCATTTCCAAAGAGCTGATTGGCCACAGCAGGCCCTGCCCTGTAGACCTGCCTGAGTGGTTCCCCAACCCCAGCATCAGCTTGGGGCCCCCCACCCAGTACAAGGATGCCCAGTAAAGCAGGGAATAGGCAAGACAGGAGACTGAAATAATAGTGTTTAAGTTCTTTTGTGTCCAATCCCTACAAACCTGTTTATTCCAGGCATATTTCTGTTTAGCTTTATCATGCCTGTCCCCAGATGACAATGAAAACGGGGTTTTCTGACCAACGCCTTCCTTTTGTACAAGCAACTTACTTTTTTTTCTAACTTTGAAGAGAGAACCTACTAGAAAAACACTTTTAAGATGAACACCGAGTCTGGCTTCTCTGCACAACACAGGCCAATGGATTTTATCTAATGAATCTGTACTGGGTTCAGTAATGTGCTCTTGAACTATTTAAAAAAAAAATAGAAAAGAAAGAATAACCAATCCTAATAATATTCCATGTTGGTTGGGACCCACAAAACTAGAAAAAAAAAAAAAAAAGAGTTTAATCCGATGTTTGCTACCGACTCCTTTGTGCTAAAGCAAAGCTAAGAAACTGAAGCAAGAGAATGAAGGAAACTAAAGTTTTTGAAAATCCTGTTTAGTAGAATTCCTCTGGCTCTTAAGAGCAGATAATTAGAGGCAACAAATGCAAAGCCCTAATGTGCACCAGGAACACCGAAACTGCTTTCTGAGGAATGGCTGTAGGTATTTCTTCAATAGCTTTCCAAGCCCACCGCCAGAACAGCCCAACTCTGCTCTCCCAAATAACCAGTTTTCCTGACGCCCTTTCAGCACGGTGTGACTTCAGTTCCCACAGGCGTTAGCAAAAAGCTCAGCGGCGCCGAACAACAGGGGAAGGGGAATAAATCTTTGTGCAGGCCAGCCCTCGCCACGCAGGAGGATGGGAGAGCAGGTATGCTTTGGGTCGGGAATTCCCCACCTCCTCACCGCTGGATCTGGCCAAAGCAGCCAGATGTTAGACCACGATCGCTACAAGGAGCCGGGGCAGAACTCTGCTGCTTTCTAGTAAAAGAAAAAAAAAAAAAAAAAACCACAAACAAATCTCAAGACTGCCCTAAACTCCTTCTCTCCTCCATCTTTCTCCTTGCACCCCCCAGCTCCTTCTCCAGGCAAAAACCCAAACCCTCGGAGGCAGAGCGATGGCAAACCCCGACCGCACCGCTGTCGCCGAAGGTTACATCCCAGGAGCGCTTCCCCAAGGGTTCTGTGAAGCTCCCTGCCAGCTAATAAAGGAATAAACACCACCCGGGCTTAAAAGTTCGGGGCGCGGAGGTGCGCGCCGGCCGGCGGGGGGGCGCTGGGTGCCCCGACAGGCTCGGGGGCGGCCGGGGGGGACGTGGCTGCGGTGGGGAACCCCCGAAACAGCCCCCGGGGTGGGGAGCGAGCAGAACCGACCCGACCCGGCCCGGCGTGGGAAGCGGATGGGGCCAGCAGAGATGTCAGGAGGAGCGAACCCGGACAAAGCCGGACCGGGGGAGCGGCGCCCCCTCGCCCCGCATCCAGCTCCCTTTATCCCCCTTCTTTTTTAGTTCTTTCTGCCCCGTGGCCAGCGTTCCTCCCGCGGGCGGCTCGGAGGCCGAGGCACGGGGAGGGGCAGAGCCACGAAAAGAGCCCAGAAAGAATAAATACATATATATTTTTTTTTTCAGCCAGAACTGCTCGCAGCCCCCCAAGTCGCGCAGCGGTCGCCATGCTCACGGCTCCCCCCTTCCTCCTCCTCGAAGAGCAGCCTGAAAACAGGCCAAAAAAAACTTTTCTCTGCCCTTCTTCCTTTTTTTTAAATTTTCTTCTCTCGCAGGCACCGGAGTGAAATGCGCACAAAGAGGCCCAGGGAGCCGTGTTTCCTTAACTACAATAGCCGGGCTAATTAGCTCATGGGCGGGAGTCAGCGATACTGTAACAAGTAGCTCCGCGAGGCGAGCGGGGAGAGCGGGCAGGGAAAGTTCGCACCCCCGGCACTCACCGATCAGACCTCCCACCAGGAAGGCGATGACTTGGAACGCCAGCAGGATCCCCCCGACGATGCAGAGCTTTCTGGTGCTCATGTTCTCGATGATGGCCCCGGCCATCTTCGCGCCGGCCGGCCCTGTCCCGGGCGGGGGACGGGCGGGCTCCGCACTGATTGCCGCTGCCGCTCGCGCCCCGCCGGCCGTGATTGTGGCCGCCGCCGGGCTGCATGTGGCCGCTTTAAAGGAGCTGGCAGCGCGTCACGTGACGCCGCCACCGCCCCTCCCCGGCCCCGCTCCCCGCCCTCCCCCGGGACCCCGGCGCGGCCGAGGGCGCGGGGAGAGGGTCGGGGCTGCCGGGCCGGGCTGCGAGCCTGGTCACCCTTCGTTTGTCCCCGGATCCCAGGCGAGCGCTGGGAGCCCTCCGTAGCGCGGGTGCTGTGTGCGGGTCCGCTCCTTGGGAGACCCCTGCCTGATGCTGTCTTTGGGTCTGCTCCTTGGAAGAAACTTGCCTGATGCTGTGTACGGATCCAGTCCTTGGGAGATCCGCACCTGATGCTGTGTACGGATCCAGTCCTTGGGAGATCCGTACCTGATGCTGTGTACGGATCCAGTCCTTGGGAGATCCGTACCTGATGCTGTGTACGGATCCAGTCCTTGGGAGATCCATACCTGATGCTGTGTACGGATCCAGTCCTTGGGAGATCCATGCCTGATGCTGTGTACGGATCCAGTCCTTGGGAGATCCGTACCTGATGCTGGGTACGGATCCAGTCCTTGGGAGATCCGTACCTGATGCTGGGTACGGATCCAGTGCTTGGGAGATCCGTACCTGATGCTGGGTACGGATCCAGTCCTTGGGAGATCCGTACCTGATGCTGTGTACGGATCCAGTCCTTGGGAGATCCGTACCTGATGCTGTGTACGGATCCAGTCCTTGGGAGATCCATGCCTGATGCTGGGTACGGATCCAGTCCTTGGGAGATCCGTACCTGATGCTGTGTACAGATCCAGTGCTTGGGAGATCCGTACCTGATGCTGGGTACGGATCCAGTCCTTGGGAGATCCCTGCCTGATGCTGTGTACGGATCCAGTCCTTGGAAGATGCTTGCCTGATGCTGTGTACCAGTCCACTTCTTATAAGATCCCTGCATGATACTGTGTACTGGTCTAGTCCTTGGAAGATGCCTGCCTGATGCTGTTTACCGGTCCACTCCATGGAAGTTTCTTGCCCCCTCATCCATCCACCTGCACGTTCCTGTACACCACCCAGATTGAGCCCATTACCCCCAGCCACCATCTCTAGCATTAGTGCCTTCCCGCTGTTCCGGGCTGCCACATGGATCCATGCTGTGCTGCCCTGTTAGACGTGCAATGGAGGATAAAGAATGCTGTCTGTGGCTGAAATTAGGTGGAGAGTTGCTGGAAACACTCCTCAATGACAACGAAGCCATGAAAGGAAATGGTGAGAAAAATATGGACAGGAACTATCAAAATGAAAGACGGTCCAAGTATTTATAAGCACAAAACAATAATATTCTGAAGCAAATAGTAACAAGAAAAAAATTGAGAAGAAACAAATTAAAAAAAACTCCAACAGGAATCAAAGTCAGATTGCAGAAACATGGGCAATGAAGTGTGGGAGCCCTAGAGCCAAACCTACAAGGCTTCCAGCAACGTGATCATTTCGTTCAGGATATGAAGAGCATCTGTGTGTTTATTTGCCTTGCCTAGCAGCATGGGAGCTTGGGGCGTTACAATGATACAGGCAATCAGCATCAGAATGAATCCAGAAATTGAAGAGTAGAGAAGCAGAAAGCACAGGGTTTGACTCGCAAGGAAAGAATACACCAGACCTTGACCATACAACACTTAGTTAACACACAGAGGTGAGTGCAAGCTCTGTATGTAGCTTATGTTTTGTTGATAGATGTATAGATGCTTAGGGAAAGGCCCCCCTCAGCAAGGGGGAGGGCATGTGCCCCTGCCCAAGATCAGGCCTCCATCACTGCTATTAACAGTTCACTGCCATTAACAGCTCACTGCCATGAACTCACTGCTTCTGCACCCTTTCTATGACCAGAAACAGGATCACAGCTGGCCACCCCAGTGGGCAAGTTCTACTCCTGAGCCTGGAACTCAGCCCTCCAAGTTCAGTGCATTAATGCACTTGACCGCCAGGGTGCCAGAGACATTCAAAGAACAATGCTGGAGGCCAACCAACGACACAATGGAGTATTCTGGATGATCTGGTAAGACATGATACTACGATCAAGATCCTGGATACAACAGAATCCATTTGAAAAGGACTGCAGCAGTGATCCCCAAATAATTTTGTTGGTTTTTGTAGCACTACGTCTTTGGATACCAAAGCTGGGCTTGAAAAACTAAATGAAATCAAGCTCTTGTGCTACTGTGGTGTTTCACCTCTGTGATCTTTCCTTGATTTGCAGAGCTAACAAATTTGCTTCCTCTGACCATCAGGCTAACAATGTAAATTGAAATGCAGGCGTCAGGGATAACTAAATATTTTGTGACTGTGGGACAGTTTAATCTTTTAGAATATGTCAAGTTAAACTTTTTTTTTCTTAGCTTAGTTTTACTGTTACATAACAGTTATGACTTCATTGTTAAAAAAAGCTCTTAACGGACAAGTCCTTTGTACCCATTATGAACTCACTAGGATCATTCGCACAGACATGCTTCTAAAAATCAAAACTTGGTAGTAGCTTTTTGCCAAGGCAATTGAAGACTAAACCCCCAAATATTTATACTGAAATTTCAAAGCAATCCCACATAGCATAACTGCTATTTAAAAGGTTTTTTTTAAATATGTAATACTAATTTTTAGGATGCCTGTCTAGCACAATGTTGAATCTAAAGGATGACTTCTGCTGTTTCCTCTACTGGAAATGACACAAGCTTTTGAATGACATTGGTTCCATCACAGTCTGCAATGACTGCTGACTAAGGGAGAGTCTTGCAAGTCCAGGCTACCCTTCGAGGTCCCACTATTTCCAAATGCAAGGACCTTTACGACCAAAGATCTTTGGAGTTACGAGTGCCACTAAATCCAATTTACCTTAATGACTCTACAAAAGTTACATGGTGCAATCTTCAGTTGAATGTCTCATTTGTTTCAATCAATTTATAGATTCATAGAATCATAGAATGGTTTGGGTTGGAAGGAACCTTAAAGATCGTCCAGTTCCAACCCCCCTGCCAAGGGCAGCAACACCTTCCACTGGATCAGGTTGCTCAAAGCCTCATCCAGCCTTGCCTTGAACACCTCCGGGGATGAGGCATCCACGACTTCTCTGGGCACGCTGTACCAGTGCCTCATCACCCTCACAGTAAAAAATTTCTTCCTAATGTCTAATCTAAATCTCCTCTCTTTCAGCTTAAAACCTCTCATCCCGTCACTGCACTTCCTGATAGAGCTTCTGGGACAGAAATGTAAGAGGTAGAGCTAAGATCCTGCCACAATAAAAAAAATCTGAAGTGAAAAAAGTAAAATAACAAGAACACAGGAAACAATTCTTCACATTTATAAGGCACTTTCCATCTCTACCACATTCCTACATCTTTAAGACTGCAAGGGTTTGAGTTATTAATCACGAGTGACTTTTGACGCATGTCCAAAGGGCGTACAGAGCAAATGCGTTGGTGATTTGGGACCTCTCTTTTGTCAGAAAGTTACTAACACACAAAATCTCAGGGAAGACTGGCCCCAGTATGTTATAAAGCCCATCTTTAGCCATCTTCTAGCTGTTCATGAATTGCAGTTTCTATCTCTGTAAGTTCTCCGAATCAATCATCTGGCAATTCATCTCCTTGCTGCCTATTACATGATTGACTGCTTTAGGCTGTTTTGAAAGCCTCAGCTATTCAAACAGCTATCCTACAGCCAGCCCTAGGCAGGAGGAGGAGTCTTTCCCCAGAAAGCTCTGCAGGGTTGGGCCCAGAGCCCAGATTTTCAAAGGGTTTTAGCTGCCTGCAGCTGTAGGTAAGGGCTCAGCAGGGTTACCGCAGGCACCAGTTTCTGGTGCTACGTGTCTGTGCTCCAAGTTACTGCAAATGCTTTGAGAAAACTTTTTTTGGATGCTCAGTTTGCACAGAGATCAAACTCTGGAAGTGTCAGCATTTTTTCTCCTCTGTCACCTCATTTCAATTGGATAGTTAATAGAAATCTGGGGGAAAAAAAAAAAAAAAAGAATAGAATTTAGAGGTGTTTCCCAAACACAACTGAAAGAGATGGACATACGCTACAAATACACCACAAAGGCTTGACAGAGGAACAGCTATGGTCTGGATTAGGAATTCAAATGGTATGATCATGGCAATAATTTCTAGCTTTAGAAAGCTAAAAAAAAAGACCCCAAGACAATCCAAACCACCCCAAAATCAAAACTGCCACCACAGTTATTTGGATTTACATGGCTGCATAGAAGTCCAGTATTGAGCTGCTTCATTTTTCCTTTACAGGCACCCTTTTTTTTTTTAGCATTAGGAGCATTGTTTGTAACAGCGCAACAACAGACTCTAACCCCATATGTAAACTATAAAGTCTAGTAGTTGACAAAAAGCTGAGTAAACCGTGGTCATCTACCACCAGATATAATCTTTTAAACTCTGGTTTGTACTTTATTTCCAATATTGCATACAATATCACAACAACTGAGCTCGGGGATTAAGCTTTGGCTCTGGGCTCCTGTTCACATGCTGTATTTTTCAGTGCAGGGACTGGTGTTGTTCGATGCTATGACTGCAGTTGCTTACTTTGTTTGGAATACACCTAAGGCATCCCGAAGTTACCCTGGTAATCAATGACATGTGATTTGCAGCTACAGTGGGGAGATGGTTAAAAGCATTCAAGAGCACTGCTTACTTCTCAGTACTCTAGACTGTCTCCATAGGTAATTCTATAGCTCTTTTCTCTTACAAATACTAATAACATGGAAAATTTTCTGATAGAACAGGAAAAGGGTGGTTTATGTTATGTCTAGCACACAGATGGTGGGGAACATTTTATCTTTGTAAGAAAAGCCTTTTCTACGGTTCATGAAAGATACTCAAATGTAAAACTTACTGTGGTACACGTCAACAAGATAGTGTGAGGAGGCTGGGATCAGTGGGTAGACAGAGATCTACAACTTGTAACTCCCTGCTGCAGTAAGGATTAGGAAGACAATTGACAGGTTTGCCATGTTTCATCTTATGTGAGCCCCAATCTACAATATAAATATTTCCCGTGATTTCCAAGCCCCATTGTAGCTTAAGGCTAGATGTTTACCCACTTCTTAAGAACCAGGGAAGTTGAATATTGCCACTGTTTATACATTTGGGAACTCAGAGCTAAGATTTTTATTTTTTTTCCTGCATGACACCTTTCACTTAAGTGCCACCCAACCTCCTAGATCTAAGATCCCGTGCTGTTCTTAAGCCTTTACATGTGCAACCCAAAGCTCCATCTCTGCCGGCAGTCATAGACTCCCTGCATAATTTCTTTGATGAAAATATGCCAAGAAAGGAACACAAATTTAGCAAGGCAATTACCCAGCCACCCTGGTTTAAATCTTGAAGCATGCAAGGATCACAAATAGCTGAGAATAGAAGACCTATACAGTGAGCCCCCAAGGCCCCACTTCCAGCTACTCTGTACCTACTGGACTGCTCAGCAGCACTGAGTGGGTGACAATGTCCAGCTTAGGTCCTTCAGAGCAACTGACTCCACTCAGCTGTCCCTCTGTCCTGTGTTCCTCACTAAGTCTTGCCTGCCTGAGTAAGGAACTGGGCAAGAAAAGGCATAATGGATTAGGTGTGGACCAGTATTTGAAAAACATTGAGCAGTCCCAGATACCTCTCCTGTAGCTCTTCTCTGATATGCTTTCAATCAGATGAGAAAGCCTTCCTCGCTATTAGGATAAAGCTTCAACAGAATCGTTTAAGTTTTAAGAGACCTTTAAGATCATCATGTCCAACTGTTAACACTGCCAAGTCCACCACTAAATCATGTCCCTAAGTGCCACACCTATAAAAAGGGTTATGAAAGCTTCCATTCAGTATGTAAGACAAAACTGGGCTGATAATTTGATGGAGAGCACATTTTAGCTTGTCAGACTGAAAGTGCAGACTTGTGATATCCTGAAGGAGAGGCCAATAACAGTGCATTAAAATACTGTATTAAATACTGTTTGAACTAGATTTTTAAGTTTTATTTATAGTCTTTACAATTACTACGTGGTTAAAAGCCTCAAACCTTCCAAAGCAAATCTGTAGAAAGCCTTTTATTCCAGTGTGCCAAGCTGTCTCACAAGTCTAGGAAAGATTTATCATTAATCCATCATTAAATTTCCAAGTTCTTCCTTCCAAACCTCTTCCATAATATAATGAACATCTGTCAGTAAGTACAGCTCTACTTGAATCCTGCCATTTGATTGATTAAGTGATCTGGAGGCCCAAAAGCCTCCTCCTATAAAAAAAAATCCTAACATCTGCCACCCCCACAGGACTACCTCCCACCTCTACAAAATCCATTCTAAAAAAGACCCAGCTCAAAAGCCACATATCTCAAGTCACTTGGAATGTTTTTCTAATCCCCAGTTGAGCACTGACAATATACCATGCTGGCCTGGTCCAAATTTATTGTATTACACTAACTCAAATGGCATCTCTGATATTTCTGACAAGCATAAGTTTGGGTGATCGGTGTGCAGCAGACTATGCATTGTCAGCCAAAGTTGTGTTCACCCTCTTACAACTTTCCGATGGACCATTTTGGCAGTTCTTCTTGCCTCTTCTCAGTCATCATGAAAATAAAAGCTTGCAGCTCTGCTCTTTTGTTTTCTTTTAGGACTCACTCTATAGCTCTATAGGGCCTTTCCTCAGACACAGTCCCTCAGTCTGAATCTCCCACCTGGCATCAAGCTTCTATGATGGCTTTTACCATGGTCATTCCATCTGTCGTGGGGCTTTTTGCCTTGTATTGGACCTCAACATCAAACCCTATCTGAAACTTCCCACTTCTGGCATCTACCATAATATCATGGCTTTCCTTTACAAAGACCATTCCAGTCTGGATTTTCTCTACTTATGTGCCTGTGTTTTCATCCACTCCAGTGATGGACATCACGGATACCAGCTCAAATGTGGCACAGTTGGGTTAAGGGCCTCCAAGAAGTTTTAGGCACTGTATACAGGAGCAATGAAACATCAGAATGGCTTCGAGCATCAATCTAGATGGGGAGACTGCCTTTCCCCATGTTTATAACCTCTTCAAAGGCAAGCAAAAAGTGTTGTATAAATAACAGACACAGGTACTTCAATATTAAAAATTATGTCCAATATACTATCTTAGTATAAGAGAAGATTAGCAGAAGTAAAATCCTTCTACTAGCTGAATTGTACAATTGTTTACAGTAAAATCTTCATGGTTCAATTGCTCCTATCAGTGTTCAGAATACAAAGAATGAATTCCAGAGGGTTTTATGACAGCCTCTTACCATCTCTCTGTTAAGCCTTTATATTCTCACAGATCCAATCCATTCTATGTTTAGCACTGAAGAATGAATTAGCAGACCAGCTAAATTTATAACAAAGCCATTTTTTCATATTCCCATGAGAAGTGAACAAATGCACATGGGCTGAGCATTTGTAGCATTGGTATGTGCTTCAGAGTTATAACACCAAGCAACACACTTTAATTAAATTTTAGGAAAAGCTGATATTAGTTAATTAAGATGGTAGAGGCAGGAGAGATTAAGTTCCAGTGGTAACAGTCATGTAACATCAGACGAAAAAGTTGACAAATAAGAATAAGCTTTATAATTTTATTCTTCTCTTATGTTAAATAACATGCAGTATAGGCTGGCTATATTGGGTATTGTGAAAAAGGACCTGCAATTCTCAGTGTTTGCACTGTGTGTACACGGCAGAAGTATCAGTTCTGCTATGCAGAACTGAAGATTCAGAAGTCTTGAGAAATTAGAAATTTTAACTAAAGCAATATATGCACCCAGCTAACGTCCTTGTGAGATGTTCTCAAAATACCATCTAAACCCAAACATAAAGCATGCATTAGTTTTAAAGGTCTCCTAGAAAGAGACATCTGTTTTGGAACAATCACAAAGGGCTATCGCCAAAGCTATCCCGTAATAGTTACGAGCTGTAATTTGACATTTTAGATACACATTTCTCTTGCCAAATAATATCATATTTTTTGTGCTTGGCAGAGAAAATAAAGAGAAGTACATATCCAAGATGAGTAATTTAGTACAATGTAATAAGAGAAGCTGCCTCACAGACTAGGGACTGAATTACAGTTAGCAAGATAGGGGGGTTTTGTCCTCTTAAATAAAAGTGTGTATTATACAGCAAAAAAATTTAGACAGATAAATGGTTTTCTTATAAATCTTGTTTTCCATCTGAGCCCAAGTGAAGGCTTTTATTCCAAGAGCAGATGATTAGAGGTGGGGTGGCTAAAGCATTTATTGCTGTGAACTGTGTTCCTTGGAGGTTTCCATCCCTGTAGATAAAGGAACCTTCTGCTCCTCAGCTGTCCGTGGTCACAACCCAGCATATTTATGTTAACAGTCACTAATTTCCAATTACATCCACGTATTGGGTGTAAATGGGGCTGGTCAAGAAGCACGGAGGGATCACAGACCTGCAAGGAGGTGACCCATGGCAGAAGAGGGCAGCTGGCAGTAAGCACTGCCTCAGTTGTCACAGATTAATCCACCTGTACTTAGGAGTTACAGCTCTGTGTCCTGGGGTGGGGAAATGCCCTGTAAGCTGCTGTCCCTATGTCACTGACTAGTCTAGCATCATTTAACAGAGCTGGATAACAAAACTATTTAATGTGGTCAAGGACTTTGTATATCTGTATTTTGCCATCCTCATTTTACTCAGAGGCTAAAACAATTAATGAAAGAGAAGGCAAATTTAAGGGCAAAATAATCTGTGGTCTCTGATCTTCATTCAGTGGCTCACATTCCTATCCAGCAGTTTGGGTTATTAGTCAGCCTTCTACCTTTCTGCTCCAAATGCAAAGTTGTCATAACGACTGCATCCCAGCTGCCTGATTAACAGCTCTGTATTCCTGTGCAAGCCCACCTAAAGCAGCCGCAAGGCAAGCTCATGTTATATTACGATAGAGAGATTAGCTAGAGCTCGTCTCAGTCTTCTTTCAGCTTTTCAGTTCTCTGCCCTAACTGTAAGAAGGAATGACCCAGATACTTTTCAGTATTGGCTTCTTTCATGTTCTGGTTTGTTAAATTAAAATAATTTCCTTAGTTTGCTATCAGGCATTTCTTTAGAGTAAAAGCAATTGGTATAAGCAAGTAGCTTGGATTCTAACGTGGATTCTATATGTTTTAAGTGCTCATTCAGTTTTCTGAGAACACACACCTTGTAGGCAGCAAATGTATTTGTTAGAGAGTATTATTTTTGAGAGTTTTTATGGTATATTAAAAATGCATTAGTATAAGGAAAGGAAGATTACTAATGAAATGATATGTTTAAATATTTAAATGTACTGCGATAAAGTGTATGTTTCCCAAAGGCTATAATATATGCTGATGCAAATCACTGTAGTTATTTTATAATAGGATCGCAGGCATTTTGGCTGGAAAAGACTAATTTGGTTATCTTGTGCATTGCTGTCAATTTTATCCAAGTCTATTTACCAATCCAAGCAATGGAAAACAATGAGCTGAAAGGCTGTGGAAAAGAAACGTTATTCCTTAACTCCAGTATTGCTCATGACTTAAGAGAATGAATGAATTTCTAGAGAGAACTCTCACATCAGCAAAACCGATGCCCATCTCATGTCAAGAATTGATGACAAGAATGGAAAAACAGGGAGAAAGGTGGAAGGACATCTGCTCCCTCTTAAAAAAAGTTAATGTATTTTCAGGACATCTGATTCTGTACCAGTAAAAAGCCCAGTCTAAAAGAATAATGTAAACCATGTAGAATGTGTCACAATAAGCCACGTTTCCTCTTAAGGCAAAACTGAAACCTGAAATCATTGTCCTGGAATGCACCAAAACCTCTTAGCACGAGTTCCTGAAATATTCATGAACATTAAGAAAATTGCAAACTTTTCGGAGAGTGTGCTATTTAAATGTAACTTGTTGTGTACATGCCATCCTCCAAGCTCTAAAAATAGAAAAGGAAGGCTTTTTGCAGAAAGTAAAAGATGAAATGGGGCATCAAGAATGTTATCTCCTGCCTGCCACAGACCACACAATGTTGATTAATTCAGCTCCTCAGATACTCATCCCAGCTGGGAAAATTCTTATGTGACAGGGCATTTGCTACTGTAGATCAATAAGGAGTTCAGAATTTTAAGATGAGAAGATACACTCAGTGTGTAAGTTATTAATAAATAGAGGAAACACTGAATTGTAATGTAAGAGCCAAATTTAGATTTGTGTTAACTTTCCAGACTTCTGCATTTTTGTTATTTTTGGAAAATTCAGAGATAGGCATGTTCTAAGCCTCAGATTCTTATGCTAACCACTGCAGAAAAGGAGGGAGGAGGAAAAAAAGAAAGGAAAAAGAGAAATAAGGAGATGTGAACTTCAGTTACAGATGTGTGAACACACAGCAGTTGCAGTCATCTCCATCAGCAGTTCCCATCACTTCTCTCTCCAAGTTTATTTCTGCTATCATGGGGCTTTGGTTAGGCAAGTCAGGAGCTCACCCAGTGTGATTTAGTCCTATTGAAGGAGGTTTAGGAACATGGAAACAGCAACTTCATTAAGTGCTGGAAATAAGCGCGAAAGATACCACTGTTTAAATGTTTATGTATTTTGCAAAGACATAAATATTTGGGGAACAGCAAAAGATACTGCTTGGCATAGGCAGACAGAAAGCATTTTACCTGATTACTTGGCCCCAGTTCCAGGCATTTCTGTTCACAGTATCAGCCTAGGCAGCCTCTCCTCTCCACAGCCCTGGGCACAAGAATTAGCCTCACTCCATGCTGGTGAAGCTGTGTTGGATAGTAAAACCAAGCAAAAAGGCACGCTGCAGAGAAAGGGAGAGAGAGAGAGAGAGAAAAAGGAAATTGTTTCCAGGTGTAGCATTAGTGTCTCCCATTCAAAGGCTGGGTTGCTTAAAGAGTAACTCACATGGATGATTTGTGCAGTCTCCCCACATCACTAAACAGACTAAGGAACTGAACTGGCTGGAAGATATTTCTTTTTGTTGGAAAAGGGATGTAGATTTTTGTTTGTCCAGATGGATTGATTTCCCATCCGGTTCATCAAGAGGCTCTGCAAATTCTTGTACAAGTGCTTTTGTGAGGTGAATTGGGTGAGGAATTCATCCATGTTAAAAATAAACAGGAGGATGGTGGGAGTTAGTTATTTTAGTGCCTCTAACCTAATTCACAGCATGGCTACACAAAACAGTTTTGCCAGTATCATATTATGACTCAAGAAAGCGCACGAGAGCTGCATGATCAGTCACTGTTACCGAAGCCAATGCCCCTCTGGAGCAGCTGCCCTGCGATGCAGCTGCACACAATGACAGCAAAGCCACACTACATGCCAGTCTGGCCAAGCTGTCTTACCCTTCAGAGCCTGCCTCTCTCTTGTCCAGCTCATTTCGTGCAGCTGATTTAACATATGGGAAGCTACTGTGAAGTCTTCTGGTTCTGATTCCTAAAAGATGTTTTTCGACTCTGGCATTTATCCACCTCAAAGTCCTGCATCCCTCTGTGGCGACTGTCCTGCCTCTAGGGCTGCTCTCCTGCCTGTTCATGCTGGGAAGATGAAATCAGAATTTTCCAGAGTGCTACAGACAGAAGAATCTCAATTCCCAAGGGACAGGTGATAGGACAAGGGGAAATGGCCTCAAGCTACACCAAAGGAGGTTCAGATTAGACATCAGGAAAAATTTTTTGACAGAAAGTGTCATCGGGCACTGGCAGAGGCTGCCCAGGGAGGTGGTGGTGTCACCATCCCTAGAGGTGTTTAAAAGACGGGTAGACGAGGTGCTCAGGAGTATGGTTCAGTGGCAGATAGGAATGGTTGCACTGATGATCTAAGAGGATGATCTAATGGATGATCTAAAAGGTCTTTTGATTCTATGATTCCCCCTATTAGAGCTGGTGCCAAGGACTTTCACAGCCCAGGTGCCTCCTCACTGGCCACTGCAGACAGCACGGGACATGGAACCAGCTTTCTGTGGATTTGGAGGTAACCCAGCTCATCCTTCGGTGCAGCTAGGCTTACAAGCCTGTTTTATCATTGGTCCTCTTAACCCTGGCCCTTGTATAACACAGGATGGCAACAGCCCTGCAGCCAGAGATGATCACAGATGGCCAGGGATGGCCCGGGAAGGCCCTGACCAGTGCTCTGGGCCAGCCTAGGCATTACCTGGACAGCTAGTGGCATTCCCAGAGCCAGAGAGAGCCCTCACAGTGGGAGTCAACCAGACCTGGGTCTGGAGGAGCCCTTTGCCGGTATACAACAACCACCCCCTTACTGAGGAATGCACATGCAGGCAAAGCTCTCCTCCTGTTTCTAATCTGCTGATTTATAGTCATGTAAATGCAAGCCTTCTTGGAAGGAAAATATAATATCATAAGGCAAAGGCGGAGCTAGTGGTCACTCTCTTCAGGGCATACAAGACTCTGCTCTGTGATCAAAGGATGCGGAGGATTTCTTTGTTCTCCACTGAGTTGTGTGGCTCTACTTCTATATGCATTTAAAGATAAAATCCAGTGGCACATGATGCATGAACAGTTCTGAGCTAGCAGGAAGCAAACGCCGTGTTGGTTTACCATGGCATGGCTATTTCTAGCAACACTCTCACAGATTATCGATCACAAGTCTGATGTTGTGAATAATGTTGCAGATAACACTGATTTGGAGATCTGTCTGTAACTGCTGTTTTTATAGGTGTAGCAACTTATTTTGGATTCAGTTATTTTTAGAAATAGCAGCTGAACTTCCTGAACTGTACTTGATAAAATTATTTGAACATATATATATATAATGTTGAGTTACCTCCTTGTATTGTTTCTGAGAGCTTGTTTCTGCCTCACAGTGTTAGGGTGATTAGAACTGCCTAAAACAGGCAGTGAAGAAGCAAGAATTGCTCATGAAACAGGACTCCATCTATTGGAAAGATAGAAAAGTTACAGAAATAAACATAGCTCCTTGTGCAATGATGTTTCTAATGAATTTTGCATTTCTGCCCCAGTACATTCACTACTGGTGATACTGTATGGTTCAGCACAGTGTCTAACACAGTTAGTTTATTATATCTTCTGAGATCTTCTAAGCTTGGCACTAATCTTTAACCAAAACCTCTCGCATATTGTATTTGATATGTGCAAAAGAAATAGGAATAAGGGAAATTTATTTCTTTATATACATTTTTAATTCTTATGACCAGTAAGTGACTGAAGGCTTCACCTGCTGAGGCTATCAATGCCTATCTCAGTCAATGGGAAGAAGGGCAATGATTTTTTTACAGTGGACATTCATCATCTTTAAAACAGAACTGTCATTAACATGGATCCTTGTCAAAAAATCTGACATTTAATGTACTTAAGATACATTATTCAGGAAACTTTCACAAGGAAACAGATATAATAAGCCAAAAGAGGTCTGTTAGACAGACAAGGAGAAAGAAGAACTCTCCTAGCCCATTTGCACTGTCAGTTGAGTTTCATTGGTTGTTTATAGCTTGCTCACCTTGCAGCAGTGTCTGAGTTCGAAAGCCTGTTCACTTTTTCCTAACCTGTTGACTGTACAAATTTGGAACATGGTGGGAGGATCAGGGTGAAGTTACAGGAGATGGAGCAAGCTGATCTGATAGCTCTTTGCTCCTGAAAGGGGGAGGAAGCACTCCTCCTCCTCACAGCCATACATTCCTGAAGCTTATCATGTGCTGGCTCGGATGCTGTTGGGCCCCTCCAACTGCTAACCAAGCAGAAAGCACACTTTTTATCTTGCAAAGCCAATAGTTTCTTGCCAGACAGGGAATTAAATCAGCTCACCAGAAGGTCTAATGAGTGTTACACTTTGAATAATTGAGCTGAAGTGCAACCATAAGGCTTGGAGTAAAGGAAAGGTAGAAAAAAAGAGTGAATATAATCTCCTCCTTTTAGATTGCTAATCAAATTTCACACAAAGTCTTTGTATTCTTGTGATCCATAAAAAGAAAAATCAGTGAAAAGTAACAACAAACAGTGCACAGTCCAAATCACACAGCTATTCTGCCAGCAGGGAGTGGTGGGCACTGCAAAGAGAATAAAGTGCCTTCAACCAAAATACTTTATAAACAGGGATTTAAATACTGATTTTGGTGCCTGGTAAGACAAATGCAGCCACAGCTCTAGGGTGGAAACATGCTATAAGCAGTCCTGAAAAAGTTCTGAGGATTTAGAACTGCTCCCACCTCAGAACAGATATTGTCAAAGTTAAACTCCAGATTTTCAGCTGCTCTGTTCTTGTGCTTTGGCAAAGAACAGGGCCCATGAGTTTAAAGCAGCCTTACAATTCCTATATGCTGTGTCACACAAGGGTCTGAGGTTGCTGTAATTACACTGGAGCCCCAAGCACGGAACACTGCAGGGGTTCCCCGATACCTTTCCTCCTGTTGTCTCATACACCCCACAACAGAGGGCCAGACTGGTACAAATCCCTGACATGAGCAGTATTTGACTGAGAAAGCTTCTGGTACAATTGGTACTCTCAAGTGGTGGTTTCCACCCAATTCAAAAGGACCCATATAAACCCAGATGGTTTTGATTACAGGACACGTTGTTTGTGCCAGAGGTCTGAAACCTTCATCCTCTCAGCCATTAAGAATCGGTGCTAAGAAGGGCAGATCCCATGGTGGGCATCCACGGGGATCGGGGCTATGTGGGAGATGGATGCAGCCTCAGGCATCAAGCAATGCTAAGCAGTGAAAATCCTCTCAGCAGGAAGAACCTTCAGAAGGAAGGAGAGAAAGAAAAAGTACAAGAAGTGTTGTCTCTGCTGCTGCACGGCTGCTGACCACTTCAACAATGTAGGGATCTCTGACTGATCCCTAATACCCTCCTAAAGCAGCTCTCATAACTTGTGCCAAGGGCTGCAGCGGAGTGATCTGACAACTCCTGATTGCAGACCAGCTGAGCAGCCAAACCACCCTGCCCTGCATTATTTCACCATTTCTTATCAAAATACTGACCTGATAGAGGGGGGATCTTAACATAATAACATAATAAAGTCTGCTGCTGCCAAGGAATGATTGCTGCTAGCTATCATTTATTTTTCCACAATTATATGCAGGGCTGTTGAGGGCTCGGTCGTCCTTTCGAGACAGACCAGATCAAGGAGTGGTGCATACAGTACATCATCCCAGGATAAATCCGGGGAGGCTCTATGACTCACAAATGAGTCACTGCTCCTCCTCTGTTTCTTCCAGACTCTTGGGGGCGTACTAATTTATTGTTGGCCTGTATCTGCAGTAAATTATGACCCCCAGCTCAGCTATACTGCGCAGAATGAATTCAGACACGTTCTGCTCGTCCTTTGCCTCTTGGGAGGGGTAAACAGGTGAGCAGACGCACTGCATGACTGCCCACCAAGACCCTGGGGCTTGGTAACCCACGCAGAGATCTAGGAAGAAAGGAGAGACATGGGGGAATGATTCTTTTTTTTTTTTTTCCCTTGAATGACATGCTTTCCAGGTTAATTATTTGCAACTAGATTGTTCCTACCAAACCCCTAAAATCCCAATTACTAAACTAAGATTGACCTTTCAGAGAGTTATTTCTAAGAACTTGGATAAAATAAGATTGTATGAGTCAAACAACAAGAGGATGTGTCTGCATCACAGTTAAGCCACACAAATTGCTTTGTTTGACTGTCAGAATCAAGTATTCTAAAAAAAAAAAAAAAAAAAATCCCCAAACCAAACCAAACTCCAAGAATGATTAATCTTCTCTTTAGCAACATAGATTAAGCATCCCAGCGGTTCTACATGGGAAGTATTTAAACAATGCCTACTTAGTCTCCAGCAAGCCTTCGCTGGTAGGACTACAAGCTGTAGGTTGGGTAGGAAAACAATAACTAAAATAACAGATTTTTACATATGCATGTACATGATCGATACATTCAGAGAATCACACAAAAGCACGAAAAGGTGTTGAATAGCAATAAGGTCTGTTCAGCTCTTCGCATCCAAAGTTCAGCAGCTTGAAGCCACAGTAGAAATGCATAAAAACATGATTTTTCCAGTGGCAGTGCTGATTTAAGAATTTCTTCCCCCATGGCATTCATGTGTATCCCCATGCTCATTTTTTTCACTTCCCTCTCCCTCAGTTGTGTTTCATGAATCAATTTTTAATAGCAGCACTGGCTTAAGGCACAACCCCTTTGCCAGCTCCAACTGCTCATCCCCACCTTAGCACAACTGTTTGCATGACAAGGTGCTAAATGCTCTATTCTGCAAATACAGGTGCTGAAGTGAGCCTGAAATGGCCTTTCAAATTAAAGAAAGAGAGAAAAGAATAGATGCACAATGGTAAGTACCAATGGAAGAGAATTACAATTTTTGGAATTATAGATGTTAAAATGTAAACAAAGCCCCAAATCCCAATTTGTAAATAAAGACCTTGAACATGAGTATACTACTACTTAAAATCATATGTATTCACAAATTTAATTAATATTATTATAAATCATATTAAAAATAAATTTATTCTCCTCTTTGTAAAAGGTTGCATGTTAGTTTTCACCACATTTCTGATTAGTCTCAGCACAGGCTGGCCCTTGAACTTAAATTCTATTAAAAGCAACGTTTTCCAATTTGTTCCCTTCCTTACCAGTTTTCACAGACCATCATTATTGTACAGAAAATGATTTGGCAGCCAAGCTGCAGGCTGCCGACTGTGATGTGGCAGATCGCTGGCGGCCAGCACAGCAGGGGATTACTGGGGATCACTGTCTTCACGGAAGGAAACCTGGAGGGACATGTTTCCAATAATACTGCAGATCTAATGAGTGCCCAATTTTATGGTCAGACCTAGCAGCGAGGCTGCTGGGCCACTGCTTTGTGCTGTGCCATTCTAACATCCATTTATCACAGTATTTCTCATCCTTGGGTATGGTTTGCAATGCAGTGGAGTGCTCTTCTGATATAGATGCTATGATAAACAACACGGCTCCCACCCAGTGATTCGTCTGTGTGATCACAGCACAGCTATGTAACAGTGGTACACACGGATAATGTTGTGGAGGCTGGAGGACAGGAAATGATTAACACATATAGTGGGGTTCTGTGGAAAAAAAAAAAAAAAAAAAAAAAGGAAAAATTCAGCTCTGTCAGTGGGTATTTTACCACTTTGGAGAACCACAATATTAAGTTTTAACTGAACAACGACACTCTAGAGAAAACTGAATTCCCCATAAAAAGCTACTTAAGAATAGCTTTTCTGTTACATCACTGAAACCTTGTTTAGAACATTTAAGATCAGGAAGAAAACAACTGTGAAGTGGCAAGAAGATGGGCCACCAATTCATTCTCCTGTCCCTGGTTTCTGTGATGCTGTGGCCTAACTTTCAAAAGTATCTCCATTCTCATTTTGCCTTCAACAGTTTGGTAACTCCTAAAAACAGACCAAAAGCTGGAAGAACGAGGTGTATTGAATTTGGATTCCTTCTGCGTTTAACCTGGCAGAGAGAAGCGACACCAGAGCTACCATCTGAGGCCAACCCATCCGCTGGAATGCAGCCGCCAGAGCCAGGCTGACGGATGCGGACAGCCCCGCTTTCATCTGGCAGTGTCCCCACCACCAGCTGCGCTGGGGAAAGAAAGAGCGCACAGGAATTCACAGCATTCCCCCTCTGATTAATCCCCGGCTGTCCCGCTGTGCCTGAATGAATTGGGCTAGGGATTCGTAGCTCTGCTGAGGGAGATTTGCTGATTCCTTTGAGCCCCCTGAGGGGAAGTGATATAGAGAGCAAATAAGCAGCAGGCAGTGCCAAAGTGATGTAATGGGCCAGGGCACGAAAGCCCCTTGCCTTTGCTCAACCCACCTTTCCTGGTCTGTTCTCTATATGCGACAGGGCGTGGGTGCAGAGGAAAACATAGCGCTGCCACAGCTTCCCTACCCGAGCTCTATGAAGACAGGCCAAGTTAGTTACAAGAAAACACATAAATGACATTTAAGTCCAGACCTTGGGAGCACAGAGACAACTTGGTTGCAGTCTGACACGGGTGACTGAGGATGAAGACAGGTAAGTGGTAGGGTTGAAGGGTGCCCTCAAGCAGCTGGCCAAACCCTCCACCCTGGATCCCTCCTTCTATCCAGGCTGGACAATAATTAGATATCAAACTAAAGTGCCATTAGAAATCTAACATAGGCTGAATGGTGGGAAGGCTCTGCATGTGCTACACTTTAGAAACTAACCTGAATTGTAGGAGAGTCACTGCGGGATCCGACTGATTAACTGTGTACCCAGGGACGATGTGAATTCTAACTACAGTTACACAGGCCTTGCTATAAAATAACATCACAGTACTGTCCTGATGCTGGAAGAAATTGTGAGGTCTCAGATGCTTATAATTCAGAGGTAAAGAGTTTTCAAGAATGCACAAAGCTGCACATCTCTCTGTTTCCCCGAGTTTCTCTAAAAGAGAAATACAGTTTCTTGCAGTGTGCCCTTGAGACAGCTCCGCTTTCTATTTTTAAGATCCAGAGGAAGGAAATGTGACAGATGATCTGGTTTTCCCACCTGTGTGATTCACCCGGAGCTGATTATCTCTGTCATTTATAAATCAGGAAATACTGTAAGACTTTGTAATTTTTTTTACATTAGTCTTGTTATTGTTTTGTGCATGTTTCAAAATTTAGTATGATAACTCTGAGAATATTTAGATATTGCATTTAATAATAAAATATCACAAACATAAAAAATAATCACAAAGCAGAAACTGACAGGGGGTTTATTTGGCCAATTATAAATATGAAACAGTTCTGAATACTGCACTGAAAAAATTCACAGCAGATCATTTGTGATCATGTTGTAGCAAGGAAAGAAAATGCATAATTTCAAATACTGTTCTAATTCATAGGTGCTCCTCATCCCACTGTCAAAACCAGAGGAAACCAAGACAGCCTTAGTAAGTGACTTGTTTACTGTCACAAAGCAAGGCCAGGTCTGGAACCAGCAGGTTTCCACTTCTAGTTACAGAGCTCTTTTCTGAGAGTCTTGATTTTACAGTGTTGGAGTATAGTATCTTGCAAACACAAAATTTAAGTCTCCATTTATTTAGTGATGCTCATCCAGTTATCCAGAAAAGCTTCTTAAATGTACCAGGTTGCTTCCAATGTGAAAGCCTGTGTTCCTTTTTCACTTTATCACTAACAATACCAGCTAAAACTGACCCTGTTAGAATTGAGAACCCACCGTTAGGTGGGTTTTCAATTCTAAATGATAAAATTGTGGTCATGAAGGATGAACACTGAAAAAAGTGATCCTGTCAGACAAAATGGGTGAAATCTGAAGGCCTCTTTTATACAACAGTGAAGCGGAGAGCTGCAAAAGAACCATGGGTGACCCTAGTTCAGAAAGATTTTGAATCAAAAGATCCATCCAATGACTTCGAGGTTTCAGGAAGGCTTTATCCCTAACTGTGTTTTAACAGCTGTGTTGAACAATCTCAGAGAATCTTACAGTCCTCACTTTTCAGCCCATCTGAAGATCTGCCCCGCCGAGTCAGTGCCTGCAGTTGTTGAATAAATGTTCCTCAGACTACAGCTCAATTATATCAAGGATATGAGGGGGAAAATGATCCAAGTAATTCACTAGCCTGTATGGTACAGGTAACCCACAGGAGGCTGAAGAATTCAAAACCTTTCCTTCAATCTTTTAAAAAGGTTCCTTAATACTTTAGAGGGTGTTTTGACTCTGATTTATCTTTTTCATATCTTTTTCTGACATTGTTAGTTGTTCACTATGTTTCATACTGAATGTCATGGACCATATACATCATTTGTAGTGCACCAAACTATAGTAAATGTTATCAATAACTAAAATGATAACAAAGCAGTGTACCACTATATAGTACTGCAAGGGAGTACATTCAAACCAAGTATGAAACAATTCCAGTATGAAAATACAACAGAACTTGCTGCAAAGATTTACAAAAACATAAGCTTCAGATGAAAGGATCTGTGATGGTTATTATTTTTTAATGTTTCCATTTCATTTGTAAATATTCATATAGGTGGTTACCAGCAAGAGCAATGGAAGCCACTTGACGTGATAGTCTCTTGGCTCTTACAGACTGCGGTTTTCTAGCCCTGGTGCTTGCCATAGATGTAAATGCTAAAGTGACTTTGTAGCATACTGCTTCTCATTGTTTGTGCACCCTGTTCTTCTGTTACTGCAAAATGTTAATGCCCATGATACTGGTTATTGGATGTTTGACAAGACAAGTAGCAGCAAGAAGAATCCCCTCATAATATACAACAATAGTAAGTAGAAGTCAAGATAATATTTCATGCCAAATGGATCAGGAAAGCAGTAAACAGAGAAGGATTTTATGGTATACCACTGCAGTATCTTGTCTGGCAATAGCTCATGTAATTTTCTACGTATCGTTGCTTAATGCTCAGTTTGCACCAAAACTCAGGGAGAGATACTCTACAAATCATGGCAAATTTCATGGAGTTCAAAGCTCAGACATGAGTTTTTTTGTCTTCAAAAAATGACTTCCAGGATTTCGAAACATGCTTTGCCAAGGACCAAGGACTCAGCCGTGGCAGAGTAGGATGAAGCATTTGGGAACTAGGGGCTGGAAATAATGAATTAGGTGCACTCATGTGAAGGGAAAGTGCTAAACACACTTCTGAAATACATTTCCATCTTCCTTTCTTGTGAACAAAAGCTTTCATTACAAATAAACATTAAGGGATCGAAGAACTCATTTCAGCACATATGCATATATATATATATACATATCTTATATACATACATGCATGCACTTTTTATTTCGGTTGCAACAGGGTGATCAAACATCTCACTTGTCTTCTAATTAGGCCTTTCAAATGGTTAAATCTTCAACACTGCAAACAGGAATGAATAAACCCTTTACCTGGATGCACACACACATTGGCATCAACCTTCTGGCTCAGTTCCTCTTCTCTCCCAACAAAGCTGATGGCTCCATCTGCTGAACGATGCATCAGGCTGACTTGGAGGTGATGGGTAACGAGGAGCCCCAGCCCAAGTACCTACCAGAAGCACAAGACTCTTCAAGTAGATTTAGTGCACTCACCAAGATCCTGAAAAAGTGCAAAAGAGAGGATGGAAAACTACTTAAAGGGCTTTTCTTTGTGATTTTGGTACTACATCACTCTGTCCTCTTTATGTGGCACGCAGATCATAGTAAATGGTATTTTTGTCCCTTTCTATGTTACATGGTTGCAAAAATTGCTGACAGAAACTGCCAATATGCTCCACTAATAACTATAATGCTGTTTCACTGGCAGAAATGTCTCTTTACATTAACGCAAACCATTCACTTTAGGGGCTTTTAAGGATGCAGCTACACCGACATTTGCAGTAATGGAGACTTCCCTGGTATGACCTCGGAACAGGGGATCAAATTCCATGGGAGTGTGTAAAAAGAAGTGGGGTATGTTAAAAGATAATGTGTGAGAGTCTAAATAGAGACAACATATGCAACAGGAAGGGGTGGTGGATATGCAGATATCCATCTACATATAACTACATATTTAGACTCAATTCTTCTTTCAAGTAACATTTTTCTGACAACAGAAAACAAATATGTCACATCTACCACAAATATGCTGTACGTAACAGCAGTTCCTACAGCATCAATATTATATTTTCTTAGTGATACATCTCCTTCTCCTGTATGTTTATCTAACTACCCTAACCACATCCAGTTACCAATTACTAGATAGAAATGGCCTTACAAAACCATGTTCAAGGGACTCTAAACAGTTGAACACAGCATGAGGCTTTGGTGTCACCACTCATCGCCAAACATTTGCACCGGGGAATAAATCAATCAGCACTTCCCTGGAATAATAACAGCAAGCAACCTATCTATTTGAAACTGAATCTACATCTCCTCTAACCACTAAAAATCTCTCTGATGACTTCAGAAGACTCTTGATTAGGCCTTTAGAACCCAGGAAGCAACATATCTTCATAGAGTAGTTGTATACTGAAGCTGTAAAACAGTTTTTCAGAAGCCATTCAGTGATTTCAGATAACTGTACAGGTAAAAAAACCCAAATTATTTGCCAGCTCTGCAAATTTATTTTTCTTTTATTTTGAGTGTCACCACCAGCTACTTGGATTCTCAGAATCAAATCTGTTCTCTTCAGCTCATAACTGTGCAATTCAGGACAGACTCTGGTCCTGTAGTGGGAAATTGTACACGCTATTGTATTATGCTTTAGCAAGAATATAACTTCTGCTCTTTTCATTCTGTACATATTTTGTAGGAGTAAGACAAATCACAAACTCACATTTTTCAGTAATGTAAGCAAGTGTACACACTCCTTGTCTTCGTCAAATAAGCTGTGTTTCTACAATTGTAATTATTATGTAATTACTTACAGTTTTGTAAGCTCATTGTGGCAAGAGAAAAATGCCAAATCCAACGCCTGTGGATTGGACTGTCACTCTCATATCTCTCCCTCATTCCTTTAATCTCTCCCAGCAATTTAGTCTCCCAACACTTTTAGAAGAGAGGCAGAGCCTGAGGCAGAAGAGCTTCTATGTAGGAATGGAGTTGCATAGTAATTCACTCCTTTGGGAATTTCTTTTTTAAAGTATTCCCAACACATGTATAGGCCTACATAACAGTCTTTTCGCTTGAAAGATAAATTATGAAGTCTAATACCTCTCAGCTGCTGAAATCCTGAGCCCAAATCACAGACCTTTTTCGTTTAGTCTCTCACTTTTCCACAGGACATGCCACCAACAGGAGGTGATATTTCTCTGACTGAGAAACAGAGAGGCGGCTAACTTCAAAAGCTAAAAAGCTGAAAAGCTAAGCACTTCCATAGGCCTGTCACTGGCTATCTTCCTTTCTATTCTCCTTTCTCCCTAGACTACAGAGGAGGTTAGCCCTACCACTGTTGAAGAACCCGAGGAGTTAACCCACCAGAGCTCCTAGACCCTCTGTTCATCCATCGCTCCTTTCTGTGGTGGTGGCTAGCATCCCACGGCACTTGAGCTGGTAGCTGGTATCTCATGGCATCTGTCATCAGAAAACCAGCAGTGAAGGGATAGGAGCAGCACAGCAAGTGGTCCTGGACCGCCAAGTAGCTTCATCCACTCAAAGAAGTTTTTATATGTTTCTCCTGGGGACTGACTGAGAGTCCAGAAAGGCTAAACTGGAGTTAAAACCACTGCGATCCTGTGTTTAATTATGTGAGATATAACTGTGGATAAGAGTTTGATGCTAATATGTATTTTTCATAGGTGTTGTAATACAGCTACTGTCTCATATAGCTGTAATGAACAAATGTGAAGAAAACTTCCATGACTCAACTGACCCTCCTCAACTTTTCACACAGTTCGTGAAGGCATATCTGGCTCTTCACATCTCTCTTTCTGTGGGGATTATAAAACCTCAGATCATTCAAAAGAAGAAGGTAAATAGTATGGGAGCAGCCCTTCATTTAACATATGCTCAGTGGAACTTCCATTTACTTACATTAGCTGAGGATCTGTCTCCCAACTTCTCCCAACTTCTCCCACATTTAGTCTCACATCTTCAGATTAGTTCATTTAACTCCTTCTGTTCTCTTTTATCTTCCAGCAACTAAAATAAGCTTCTTAACATTTCATGTCAACTTCAGCTACTATGCTTAGCATGCCTGCCAAGGATCAAGGTTCCTTTTGTATAGATGTAAATATATCAAGTGAGCAAAGAAAATTACTTTTTCATCAAATTTGTTTTGAAACAATTGTATCTATTTTAGAACACGTCAGCCCTGAAAAATGCTGTGGGACTTCTGAGCCTGTTAGCAGTTTTAAGTAAACAAACAAAACCTGCTTTAATTTAGACAAATTGCCAGTCCACAACTGTCAGAATACCACTAAAAGCTCTTGGGTATTAAAAAACAAAATCTAAATAAGAAACAGAAGCTACATAAGGAGGAGGGCTCTGTGGGAACCTTCCTGCCTTTGGTCTGACAATCCAAGAAGTGTGTTCTGGTTTCCCCCAGCATCCGGTGCACTCCAGCAAGTTTCTAAATAAAGTTGGGTAAAAACTTCACTCCAAGCTTTAGTGTTCCTTAAATGGCATCTTTGCTGGCAGAGCTGCAGCTCATGTTAAAGTAAGCAACCACATTAGCATTTTTCCTAAATGCTACTCTATATATTCTAAACACTCAGCTCAGAAGTCACTAAAATAAGCACTTAAAATAACAGCTTCAAACACTTGCACAAGTCTGCATCCGTTCAGAACAGCTATTTTTTCGTATCTCACTCCATTTCCCTTCAGTATTCATTAAATACTGTTCCACGATGTTCCACGCCATGACAGGAGAGAAAGGCTAGATTTCAGCTTGAGGCCTAATATAAGTCAATTAGAATCTATTGGCTCCTAATTACAGGATTTGTAACTTTATCCCAGGCTGCCTACCAGCAGAAAAAAATGGTGACCAATGCCTTCTTTTTGTGACAAACACTCACTTAGATACATGTGGAGGCTGAAATGCCATGAAGAGTGTTTCTTTTTCCTTTGCTCTGAGCAAGCAGTGTTCAGCTGTCATAAGAATGTTTAATCCCCTTTTAAGCGTGAGTGAACGCAATCTGTATTACATACAGTGTATTCTGATTGTGATTGCAGACTCTATCTACTGGAAAGCCTGCAAAATAATATAAGCCAATACATTAACTGCAAAAGGTATTTTGAAATGTATCTGCAAATTAAGATCACACAAAATTAAATTTCTATGCAACAGTAGCATTTTAGAGATAATCTATCTTATGAAAGTCTAACACTTAATTATGGAAAATGAAATAAGAAGCATGAAAATTATAATTGAACAGTAGTCCCTCTGATGCATTCACAGAATAGAGTACTAAGAAAATCTTATGAATCCAGGGAAATGTTATATGGGTCAACTCAAAAAAAAAAAAAACAAACCAGAAACAATGGGAAGACCAAATCTCACTTTAAATACATATTCAAGCATTTCCATCAGTAATTTCTTCTTCAGCAAGCTGAACACCCAGCATTTTCACTGCCATCAACACCTCTTTGAAGTTGAGACCTCTTCAAATGCATTTTTCTGTTACATGAATTTCTGTCACCACTCTTTCCTTCACCTGCACCACAGAGAGCATAAAAATTCACATGAAATCCCACTGGAAATGCAAGAGATCTATAAAAAGCTGCAAAGTGTCTTCTGTCATCTTCAGCTCTTTACAAGTTTCTCAAACTGTTGAGGGAAGAGAGCTCTGATTACCCCATGGAAGGAGCGAGACGTGAACTGAACTAATCAACAAAAACCACCACAAATGCCTTAAACCAGCCTGAATGGCATATCAGGCCGCTAACGTCATACACGAGCTAAACTGAGAACCTCCCCATGGCAGCATCAGCACCCACCACATGGGTCTGGATCGGGGGTTTTGTTCAATAATTTCATTATCAATAACAAACACCCACCATTTGCCCGACTCTGGCTGGTACAGAATTAATGAGCGCTTTGAGAAAGTGCAAATCAGGTCTGCTATCCTGTTTTTATAAAGGGGTTCCTTACAAGTGCAGACACCCCACCCCAGATTTAGCATGGCCTTCTTCCCAGGGCAGTGAGGCTGCTTCCTACAGATCCACCTAAGCAGAGTTTCTTGATAACAAGGAGAGGAAATGGCCTCAAGCTGCATCAGGGCAGGTTTCTATTGGATATTAGGAAAAATTTCTTTACTGAAAGAGTGGTGAAACACTGGCGCAGGCTGCCCAGGGAAGTGGTGGAGTCACCATCCCTGAAGGTGTTCAAAAATCATGTAGCTGTCACTTGGGCATGGCTTAGTGGGTGCTGGGCTGATCGTTGGACTTGATCTTAGAGGTCTTTTCCAACCTAAACAATTCAATGATTCAACAATTCTGTTCTAAAGACAGTCCTATCAACTCTAAAGGGGAAAAAAAGATTATTTTACATTAGTATAACCCAACAAATCTTACTGCTATCAAGATTTTTTAATAACATATATGACTTATTTACCTAAAAATTGTTTCTCCTGCATATGCTGGATACTTACATTCACCAACATATTAGTCATTGCTTAATTATTGCTACAAAGCCTTATTAATATGTATGATACAGAGCTCACTGGCAGGAACGCATTTTAATGAAGTCGCTGAAAGGCAACAAGCAGTGATTTCTAGAAGGTTATGCCATGACTGACAATAGCAAACTGAGGCAGCTCAGGGACAGGATGAGGTCTGGAGGGGGAAAAAAAAGTCAAATTCCTTTTAATATTTTAAACATAAACTTAATTAGAAAGCATTTAGGCATTTTGACTGAGTAGTTCCAGCTCCAAACGGCTTCCAACCCCCCTCGAGAGGAGCGTCATCACCGGGAATGCTTCTTGGAGCATGTAGCAGACCGTGGGATATTATGCAGAGAAAAAACATGTTGGGAATGAGACATTTTGTGGCCATCCTGTATGTGATACAAGAAGCGGTTACTATTATAAAAAGTAAAATATTTTTAATTTAAGCTAAAGTACAATTAAGTTTCATCTAAGTAACTGTATTTTTTTGAGTTAGACAGAATGTCTCTTTGGTAGCATGTTTTGTTTTAAAGTGTTTTCCCAGACACTGTTTATTCTTTGGAGATGTGAGAAACACTCTTTCACTGGAAAACATTGAAAAGGACAAAGTCCTCGAAGCAAAGGCAACAATATTTTTGTTTTACAACTCAGTGCTGAATTGGACGCCCTTCTAAAAAAGGCATACATCTTGCAAAAGCACTGGGTATACGTATACTAGTTGTAGACAAAGAACCCTGTAAACCCTCAAAGAATGTTCATTCGTTTTAGATTACTCAACCATGTCTGGAGACTCCCTTCAGGTTATCTCCTGACCTGAACCAGCTACATCTTACAAGACAGATTTGTATGACGAGACAACTGAACATACAAACCAGCTGCAGCAAAACTTATCAATTAATTCTCACAGTGATGATAATGTCTTGTGTTCAGTGTGATTGGTTGAAGGAAGGAATACATCATTAAGAATAATAAGAATCAAATCTTGGCCAGCTTGCAGCAAGCAAGAATGTGACTGTAACAGCAGTTTAGCTTGTTTTACAGTCCCCCAGCAGGAACACAGGAGAGACCTGAGCTCACCGAAAGGACACAATGAATAGATAAGATAAAGAGCATCAGAGGATTCTGAAGACAGAACGGAACTGTGATGTTGATTATTGAGTTTGGCCATTTTCACGGCATCACTGCTGAACAGCTGTGTCTGCTTCTGTAATGCAGAAGTTTGCAGTCTCTGTTTGCAGTCTCTCAAAGGCAAGGTCAGGCAGAGCTGGAGCCAGCTCGCTCCAAATCAGCCAGAGCTTTGACTGTTGTGATGTTCATAACATTATAAACAGATCTTGGAAAGGAATAAAATATGCATAAAATTTATACATATGCATGTAAGTGAGGGGCAGATTTAGGCTTGCCGTAAGGAAGAATTTCTTGACCCTGAGAGTGGTGAGGCACTGGCACAGGTTGCCCAGGGAAGCTGTGGATGCCCCATCCCTGAGGCGTTCAAGGCCAGGCTGGATGGGCCTTGGGCAGTCTGAGCCAGTGGGATGTCCCTGCCCGTGGCAGGGGGGTCGGAACTGGGTGATCTTTAAGGTCCCTTCCAACCCAAACTACTCAATCCATCCTGAATTTCCAGGGGTTTTCCCGTCCCCATCTCTGTTCTGGCTGCACAGGACAGATGGAGATCGCTCCCCGCCGCCGCCCAGCCCTGATAAAGGACGCTTTTCAACCTCCAGACGGGACCTCAGCCGGTTTCTGGGTGGCGGTTTCCGCCTCCCTCGCTGGGGCGGGCGCTGCCCCCTGGCCTCGGGGCGGGCTCGCGGGGAGGCGGCACCCGGGCGGGGCAGAGGCGGGGGGCAGTCCCTGGGGCACAAGTCGGCTGTGTCCCGCCGGGGTGGGGGGGTGTCCTTCGGGGTGCGGGGGGCTGTCCGTGAGGCGCGGGGCGATGTGGGGCGCGGTGCCCGCGCGGCGGCCGGGCCGGCTGTGCCGCGCCGCCTTCCCCGTGCTGCAGGGCCGCGTCCCGCCCGAGCACCGGCAGCTGTTCCGGGAGAACCTCAGGAACAGCGAGGCTGCCCTCAAGAGGTACGGACGGGGGAGAGTCGCTCCGCTGGAGCAGCGTGTCCTGTTCTGGAATCCTCAGCAGAAGGACATGGAGCTGTTGGAACGGGTGTAGAGGAGGCGACAAAGTTGATCCGAGGGCTGGAGCACCTCCCATACAGGACAGGCTGAGAGTTGGGGTTGTTCGGCCTGGAGAAGGCTCAGAGGAGACCTTATAGTACCTTCCAGTACCTGAAGGGGCCTACAGGAAAGCTGGAGAGGGGGACTGTTCACAGAGGCCTGTAGTGATAGGATGAGGGGGAGTGGGTATAAACTGGAGAGGAGCAGATTTAGGCTAGACATAAGAAGGAATTCCTTTACTGCGAGAGAGGTGAGGCACTGGCACAGGTTGCCCAGGGAAGCTGTGGCTGCCCCATCATTGGAGGTGTCCAAGGCCAGGTTGGATGGGGCTCTGGGCAGCCTGATCCGGTGGGAGGTGTCCTTGCCCATGGCAGCGGGCTTGGAAGTGGGTGATCTTTAAGGTCCCTTCCAAGCCAAACTATTCCATGATTCTGTGGTTCCATGATTCGGTGATTCTCTGATTCTGTAATTTAGACTAGACATTTGGAAGAAATTCTTCACGATGAGAGTGCAAAGGCACTGGCACAGGTCACCCAGAGAAGCTTTGTACGCTCCATCCCTGGAGGTGCTGAAGGCCAAATTGGATGAGGCTTTGAGCAGCCAGATCCAGTGGGACATGTCCCTGCCCAAGGCAGGGGGGTTGGAACTGAATGGTCTTGAAGGTCCCTTCCAGCCCAAACCATTCTACAGTTCTGAGTTGCTGACAGGCACTTTTAGTAACTTTTTAACAGAGGAAGCACACTAATTAAACAGTCCAGAGATTAAAAAAGAATCATAGAATGGATTGAGTTGGAAAGGACCTTAAAGATTATCTGGAATTGGATGCTGCTAGTACGTTTATTTCTGCCTGATGTTGGGCATCTCTTAGAATCATAGAATCTTAGCATCATAGAATGGTTTGGGTTGGAAGGGACCTTAAAGATCATTCAGCTCCAACTCCCCTGCCTTGGGTAGGGACAACTTCCATTAGGAGGAGGGAGAATGACCTCAAGTTGCACCAGGGGAGTTTCAGATTGGACATCAGGAAAAATTTCTTTGCCGAAAGGGTTATCAAGCACTAGAACAGGCTGGCCAAAGATGTGGTTGAGTCACCATCCTTGGAAGTATTTAAAAGACGGATAAATTAAGTGCTTAGGGCTATGATTTAGTGGTGGACAGGTACAATTTGGCTTGGTGATCTCAAAGGTCTTTTCCAACCTAGTGATTCTATAATTTCACTGGATCAGGTTGCTCTAAGCCCCATCCAACCTGTCCGTGAACACCTCTGTGGATGGGGCATCCACAACTGCTCTGGGCGACCTGTTCCACTGCCTCACCAAAAAGGTGATTTTTTCACCCAACCGTGTTGAACCTTACACTAGTTTCCTTGCTGCTTTTTTCCTGGGCAGCTACTCCCCAGAGTGACTATTGCAAAGATCTGCACTTAAAAATGTCAGCCCCCAAAATGAGTTGCCTGAAATGCTTCAATCTATCTGCAGACTGGATTTGAACCAGTGCCATGTGATTTTGGTTTGCATACTTTGCCAAGAAGTATTTTTTCTAGACCTCCGTAAAATCTGTTATGTGTTTGATGTTTAATGCAAAGATGTATATGGTGATAGATGCATTTACCAATCCCTTCTGAAAAAACCAGTTTTGCAATCAACTGACAAATTCACTGCCAAAAGCAGGAAAACATATTTTATAAGTTTGTCCTTAAAGATCAGATGGCAAAAATTCAAACACCTTTGTTCAGACGAATAAAACGTGAGCTGGAAGCAAAGCTATGGAAAACACACTGTGCCCTCCTGTGGTGGCATTTATGACATTATTCAAAATCCTTAGCTTTTTGCACCTGAGGCTTTTCAGTCTCTAAAGTCTGCAGGAAGCCAACGTAAGATAATGGAGTTACCTGCGGAGTGATGCATAAATAGTTATGTCAAACAGTATTCGTAGTTAAAGTTGATGTATCTTGTTGAAAAATGTTTTATTTGAAATAAATTAAGATTGTGGTTTATTTCAGACCAAATTATTTGAGATACCGTATTTGTTTGCAGTTTATTCAGTTCTTTATCAGTACTTGATGTTGCCCTGATGATAACATTTGATAGTTGCTTTCTCTCTTGATGATTCTAGTGACACTACTGTGTTTGCTACTTTTAAAGTATATCTGTAGAGCGTGCATTGCCTCCAAGTGTAGTAATTTATTCTACTTACCAGTTACTGACTTTTATCAGAAAGACTTGTTGGGGGGAAATTAAGGAGGGAACCCTTGACTGGATTCTTCCCTAAAGCAGATGGAACATGGAGGTAAAAGTCTGTGCTGAAGTAGGACTAGCAAATTATGGTAGCCTTATTAATAGCTGTGGGTTGATAGGCTAATATTGTAGGGCAGTATCTCAAAGCTAGCTTGGGTTGCTGGTGAGCGGCCCCTTGTCAGTACTCTGCTCACGGGGTTGCTGGTAGAAATCAGGTATGTTCATGTACTGTGAAATACTGTGTGTTGAGTGTCCCTGGGCAACACCCAGGGGAGGTTAATAATGTTTTAATAACAGGGTTTAATAATGTCTATTATCTATGAGCATAAACTGCAGATAGAGTATTTATTTCACTTTGTTTTTTTCTTTATTAGACAATTTTTTGAGTAATGAAACTAAAATGCTGGTTTTAAATAATATACCTTGGCTTTTATTACACTTTGTAAGAAACAATAATCTGAAAATGTGAATTAATCTTTGTTCTTGTACCATTTATCTGAAAACTATGAAATACATTTCAGTACTATGTTCAATCTACTAGGAGACAACTTGTAAGTGAAAGTAGGTTTCATTAATTGAAACTTTGTTTTTTAAATCAGATATACAGAATTGCTAGAGATGGTCAGTAAAGGAGGGGGAGAAAAAGCCATCTTGCGTCATACTCAGAGAAACAAGAAGCTGTTTGTTCGTGAACGCCTGAAGTTGCTACTTGATGATGAATCTTTTCTTGAGCTGTCTCCGCTGGCAGGCCTCGATATGCCGTATGGTGATGTCCCTGCTGCTGGGTGCTTCACTGGTAATGGCTAGCAAATGTAAGAAGTGTTGTGGGAAATCGATGAACTTCATTTGTGTCATTGCTCGTAGCTTTAAATGTGATTCCCATTCAATCTAAAGATGGGTGTGGGTTGAGGGTGTTGATTTGAGCAGCCCGTGTTGGAGACAAAGCCTAGAAGGAAGAAGAGTTTTGAACCAATGTGATCCTTAATATAATTTGAGAGGCACTGTTTGGCCACAGTGGTGAGTAAGTGACGGGAGGCAGCACGCATTAGTTGTATTCTGTATGTGCTGCACACCTCCCTGGAGTGACCAGCCTCGCTCACTGAAGGCAAGGTGTTTGCTCTCGCTGGGAAAGGGATGCATGTAATAATGTTAATGGAATATTTTAATATCTTAAGAACGCGTTTTCCTACGAAAAGTGAACATCAGCTCTGTCCATTAGCACCTCCCAACATGGAGGAGTTCAGACACCACTATATTATTCTTCTGCGATTTTTGTTGGGAACCTCGGAGAAACCTTCTAAGGAAAAAAAATCTTCCATTTCTGCTAGACTTAGTAATATATTCTACTTACCAATTAATGATTTTGTCTCAAAATATGTAGGGTGATGTATCGAATAAGCCATTGTCTGCTAAAGGAAAGAGGACCAGGTTACTGTGAGACACAGGTGCTGTGATGTTTATTTTGTAGTATTTTTCAAATTGATAAGACTTCTCATTGCATTTCAAAGAGCAGTTCCAGTTTAAAAAGTAACGAGAAGAACAGAGTATGAAATGCTATCTTTTGTCACAGATTATGTTTTTCAGTTTTATGTAGATAATTTTTAATTGCCTTTCCTGTTGTCTCAAGAGTTGGAAGTCAAACTATATATTTTTTCTCTCATTTTGACAGCAGGAGTGAGTTGATTTCGAGTTCTGTCTTCTGTCATTTAGATTTAAAAAAAAATGTTATTGGCTTTCAGCTTGTTATTCCAGAGTAGAGCTATGAATTGCTTCCCTGAGTGGTATTTACAACTTAATTTGCAGCTTCTTGATATAGTATTACTGAAAGAACATCCTAGCTATAATTTGGCCTCCTTGCTTTGTTTATGGTGTTCTGGAGAGCCCTGGTAAGTGTCTGTGGTGCCACTTACAGGAATTGGCAAAATCTGTGGAGTCTGGTGTGTGGTGGTGGCAAATGATGCAACTGTGAAAGGAGGAACTCTGTATCCAATTGGAGTGAAGAAACAATTGAGAGCTCAAGAAATAGCCATGCAGAACAGACTGTTAACAGTGTACCTTGTTGACAGCGGGGGAGCATTCCTACCACTACAGGTAATACCTGAACCATCTCACAGGAGAGAATGCCCATGTTTATCTTCATCATAGTAATTTTTAGCAATAAACCTCAGATTTATGTTTTGTTTTCTAGATTGGCTGATTTTTATTACCTGTTATACTTAAATTGGGTTTTGTCCACAAATCAGAGTCCAGGAGATTATCTGAAAGTCTGTAATAGTGGTGGTCACTTCAGCTCATCCTGCATCTAGCATCTAACTGAAGTTTAGAAACTTGAATATCAGTTTGAAGACAAAGCTGACCAAGTGTGCGTGTTCCACAGTGTGCTTTATTTTAAACTTAGAAAATCTATAAAATAACTCTCTATTTTATTTTAATGTTTGTGAAAGTGATGTAGTAACCTCCATGGCCTTTAAAAAAATGTTCTTTTTTTGAAATTCTTACTGTAAAAGGAGAATTTGCACAGGTTACTTTGCAGTGTGCAGAAGTCATGTCATTGCAGAAACTACAGTAGTTCCTTCTGCAGACTGACAGCAAACACAGAAAAGGTTCTCACTTGACTTAAGGAATTGTATCAAAAACTAAGTAAAAAGGGAAGTTGTGCTGAAGTTATTTGACAGATAAAGTGTGAACGAGAGCTTCCCCTTCTCCCTGTTTACAATCTCAGTTTGTGTAGAATAAATTGGGTAACAAAGAATTATGAAACTTAACCCTGTTGTTGAAATGCGTGGGCATTTTTGTGGAGTTGCGCAGTGTGTAGGGGGAATAAGTACCATAGTGAATATACCATAGTGAATGCTGTATATGAAAGCATCAAGTGTGATTGTTAGTGGTGACTTCCCCAGAGACGGTTACAATGCATTTGTGAATGAATGAAGTGAAGAGAAAGTGTTGGCTTTTGTAGTTAATGCTGAAACTCACTTTGCCTTTTCTCTGTGCTGTCAGTCAGAGCTATTTCCTGACAAGTCACACGGTGGCAGAGCTTTCTACAATCAAGCAATAATGTCTGCCATGAGAATCCCTCAGGTACAGTGTCGTTTGGAGTGGAAGTAAGTGCACTGCATGTTTCTATAATGGAGTTCTGGAAAAAGTTTTGTTCTAATACACATTCTAGAAACAACTCACCAAACATGCAAAAAAATTCCTAAAGGTCGCCTTTTTTATTTGTAGGAAGAGACTTTCAAATAGTACATCATGTAACAGAAAACTTCAGCCTTAAGGATCTTCTAAGTGTTTACCGACTGGTGGTGATGGAGAAGCATCAAATCACTAGGTTATTTCAGAGTAAACATGAAACTCTCAAAACCAGCATTGTTGTTCCTGCTTGTATTTATATTTCCAGCTTGTTGTTCCCTAAGCTGTGACTTTGTCTCTTGAATGTTTCTGAAAGGAATGTCATAGATTTCCCTTTCCATTCTCTCCAGCATCTTGGTTTGTTTTGTTTCTGTGTCCTTCAGCTGGCAGTGGTGTGCGGCTCGTGTGTGGCTGGAGGTGCCTACTTACCAACCATGTCAGAAGAAACTGTGATTGTAGATAAAATCGGTACACTCTTCCTTGCTGGTCCACCTCTGGTGAAAGCTGCTACAGGAGAATATGTCTCTGCCGAGGACCTAGGAGGAGCGAAACTTCACTCTGAGTATGTAAAAGGAGTCTTAAAAGTAGGAGAGAATTCAGCATACTTAGCTTTAAAGAACCTGTCATTTTATCTTAAAACAAAGTGACTGAAGCTACTTCAGTGACAAGATCCAATAGGGTCCTCAAGGACTGAAAAACATGCAGTGAAAAAACCCCAGTAGCAATGATACATGCATTATTACAAAGGCTGGTGGCACTCAGTAATGTACGTGGGAGTATCACGGGGCTAGATTTAACCCTTTGAAATGAAAAAAGTAACATGACATTGTAATTCCTGCTTTACTGCTGCCCACAGGAACCCTCTGCTTCCACAGTGTGTGTATCTGTGTACACACACACTCTTTCTGATAGAAATCTCACATAAGTACAGAGGTCAGGATCAGGGCCAGAAGTAGAACCAATTAATACACTGTTTGCTTTCCTTCTCAGGTATGGGATTTTTGTTAGATCAGCCAAATGGAAGCAAAACTAAGTGATGTTACGGGGTGAATATGGGACTGGACAAATCTGGTTTTGGTTCCCCATTTTTCCACATACTTTCTGAAGAACTTCAGGCAAATCAATTGCTCTGTGCCTCAGAGGGACCAGCTGTAGAAGAGGGATAGTATTACTTCTTTTTCTAATGTAAACATTATCAGAGTACATATATTAAAAAAGTATTTGTGCATGTTGAAATACTGTGATGATGAGGAAAATGCATAAGAAATTCTTTTTTTTCCCTAAAGAGTAGAGAGGTCGTAAGGCTTCTTTCCACTTGCCTGCTTCTGAAGACATTAGTCTAATTCACAGAGGAGGATCTTAATACTTGTTAAGGCGCCTGAAGCAAAGAAGAAAAATGGAGAGCCTGCCTGCCACTGCTGTTAGTGAGGGCTTCATAGCACGAGATGAGCAATCAAGAAGTAAACCTGTTAGTAGCTATCGAACCATTTCTTTAATGCTGTTTTTCTGGTATTTCTGCTTGTCAGAATAGTTACTCGCTTCTAGCTAGGGGAAAAGGGTGGCTTTGCTTCTCTATTCTTGGCGTTCTTTGCTGTGTATGGTAAACAGATTCCTTATCTTTCTCACAAAACAAACACTAGTGTGACACTCAGCCAACAGGGTTATGTGTAACAAGTTCCTGTCTTTATATCTGGGCTGGAAGTGTGTATTTTTAAATAATTTTAAGATTTTTTTTCCCCTTTATTATATTGTTTGCAACAGCATCATCATGAAAATAAATTCAGTGTTGTTTCTATAATATAGGTAGACACAAAAGTCATAGGGAAGAATTTCTTACTGTGAATTTGTTTCTGGGTGGGTTGCACAGAAATTCCACTGACTTACTGCTTTCAACTCATTCATACAAGAACAGAATCACACCGTATTTTCAGGGAGTTTGAGGAGTCATCGTACAGGCTAAGGTTTTTGCTTTTGTTTGTTTTTTCTATCAGAATTCAGGTGTCATTAATTCAATACTAATTAATGTTGCTTTCTCTCCTAGAGTCAGTGGCTGTAGTGACCATTTTGCATCTTCAGAAAAGGAAGCCTTTGAATATATTCGAAATGCTGTCTCAACAGTAAATTATGATCCGCTGCCAGAGAAGGCCACAGAGCATGACAGCCCTCTGTATAGTTCTGATGAACTCTTGGGATTGGCACCACAAGATTATAGCTGTAGCCTTCCTGTAAAACTGGTAAGGTGACAGATACTGCATTCCTTTGTCCTTTCACTCTGCCCTGGTTAGCAACTCCAGATTACAGGCAACAGGTTGTTCTTGCTTGGAGAATCTCAAAGTACTTGAGCAATTCTATATTATTGCCTAATCAGTTGCCAGACTCCCTTAAGGCTGCAACAAGGCAGAATGGCAACAGTTCTGTAGAATTATAGAAGATGTTAAAGCTGAAAACCTGCTGGAGATAATTACAGATTACGCCATCTAATTCCAACTTGCTCTTGTGTCAGTATGTCCTGTACTGTCTTGAGAAAGTGCACTCCTTTAAGTATCCTGTTTTCCCCTCCCCCTGCTTCCCCCCACCCTCAAATAGTCAAGATGCTGTCCTGTAACTTAAATGCCTCATGAAAGTACTGAGGATTTAGTGGAGCGTAAGACATAGAAGGGCCTTCTATGCTCTTCTAAGTTGGCTTCTGGCATAACATAAGTCTCCCTACTACTTGCATGTCTTTTAGCAGAGCTATCCTATTTTCACTTAAATGTCTGTATTAAAGACTATTTCTTTGCAGATTCTGAGCCGTCTGATGGATGGAAGCAGATTCCAGGAATTCAAGGCTAATTATGGAACAACATTAGTAACAGGATTTGGCCACATGGAAGGGTAAGGCTATAACATTTCACTTAGCAAAGAGCATGGACATATTTGTCTAAATAGCTTTCATATCATCATCAGGTTTTATGGCATTCCAGTAACAAAGTTTATGAAGTTCTGAATCAGTCAAGAATTGTTAATAAAATACTTCTGGAAGGTCTGATCTTCTGTCTCCGAGCTCTGAATTCATCATTCTTAGGTCAATTAGCAGCAGAGTCATTATAAAACAGTGGGTTTCATGACTTTGTGAAGTGATTGACTGTTCACAAAAATTACTACCTAGACAGCTGGGATAATGAAGTCTCAGCAGATTCCTTAAGAAATAAGAAACAACATCTCTAAAAGTGTTTCTTTCCAAACTGAGTTGAAAGCTATCATTCCTTCTTCTGTATGATAGAGATGGAATAATACCCATACAATAAAACCTTGCGCAATTCAGATCAGATTGTGTTATTAACACATTCTCGAAGCATACAACATTGCAGTGAAATCATGTTAGGGAAAAAAAAAAAGGTAGTAAAATACATACTTTTCAGACTGACTGTGTTGTTTGTTATAGGAAGAGCCCTGAGTTCTGGCACCTTGCATGCTTTCTGGCAGTGTAAGCTCTGACCGGTCATCTAAAGTTTTACCTGCCGTCTGGGCATTAATCCACGTTAATGTTAACATATCGGGAATGCTGTAAGACTTCTTGTTAGGTATGTGAGGGTCCTCGAATTAAAGGATACAAGTGCATCCTTTTACATTCTGAATTTCCTGTAAAAGGGCAGATCTGTGTGTGTGCACGGATATTTATGTTTCCTTCCTTCAGAACACTATGAGCTACAGTTTCAGTATTTCTGAGGTTCAAAGGTGAAAAATGCTCATGTGTCTGTTTTTTAGGCACTTGGTGGGGATAGTGGCCAACAATGGGGAGCTGTCTCATGATGCTTCTCTCAAGGGCAGCCATTTCGTACAGCTGTGTAGTCAGCGGAACATTCCCATCCTCTTTTTCCAAAATACTGCTCCGCATTCAGCAGTGCCAACAAGCATCTCACAGGTACGGCATTTTTAGTTCACTATGCTTAATTCAAGCAATTCCTAGTTCTTGTTTGAAGATTACATTTTGAAAATTGTTGTTAGGAAAATTGTTTTTTTGTAAAGCGTGGGACGTGGTTTAGTTGGCACAGTGACGTTGGGCTGATGGTTAGACTGGATGATCTTAGAGGTCTTTTACAACCTTTATGATTCTATGATCTAAAACTTTTGTTTTCATTTCAGGCAGAGGCTTATTCCAACCGGTTAAAAGCCCAGGCCTCCATGATGGCTGCTGTTGCTTGTGCTGCTGTTCCCAAAATCACCATTGTAATTGGTGGCTGTTACGGGAGTGAGAGTTACGTTATGGTATGGGTAGCATAAATGTTAACGGGTTTGATAACAGGCTTTTTACCCTTTACCAGGACTTCATAGCACTTCATGTCAGCTGTTGTTACAGACATTTAGCTCAATTTGCTATTTTAACTACTTTTACAGTAAGAAATGCATTGCAAAATGTGATCACAGAAAAATGTGTTCTGCATCTAAGAATCTAAAGTCAGTTCTCAAAAAAATGGGTTGTCTGAAAATGTTCCTACTTGGGAGCCAGTCCTGCCTTTCTCAGCACATTATTTGCTTTCAGTGACCAAGGAACCCATCTCCTTTAGTTGCATTACTATGTATGCATGCTGTTCGTGCTGCCAGTAAGGGCAATAGGGCTTTTTGCTTGCTTAGAATCACAGATGGTTTAAGTGCTTGGAGGAAAAATGAAATCATAAAATACCAGTACTGAAGGCAGTGGGGGTTGTGATGGTTGCTACTGCAGTGTGTCTGTACTGGTACCAGAGCTGTATCACTAATGCTTTACAAATTAGACTGTATTATATTCTGCCTTTAACTTGATTCTGTCATCCTACAGATGTATTTTTGTTATTAATTTCAGTGAGTTTGTACTATGCATTTTTTTCATAGTGTGGCAGATCATTCAGTCCAAACTTTTTGTTCCTGTGGCCTAATGCAAGAGTTGCTCTTGTGGATTCAAGACATTTCTCCACAGTCCCACAAGCTGGGGACAATGACTGTACAGGAGATGAATCAGAGCTAAAACGACTGAAAGAAAAGTAAGGACATGAAATATAAACCCTTGTGGTTACACTGGGATTTAATTAATAGAATTACCTACTTTTGTTCATCTTACAGATCAGCACGTCCCAAACAACTAAGGCAAACCTGAATCTACTGAAAAATATTTTAAATTCCCATGTAGTTCCATGTCTGCTCTTGAGATCTTCCCAAGGAAACACAGATGTTTGACTTAAAAAACAAAACCAAGAAAACACCATCCAGCCCTGAAACCATACAGCCCCAAATCAAGATATTTTGCTGTATATTAAACAATGGTGATATGAGTGTGGAGGATGGTCTGTACTGCAGAGTGATCAGATCTGTTATGTATTGTTTGCTGGATCCAAATTAATTTTAATAGTTGCACTGCACATTCACTTGAGATTGAAGTATATGCCTTTTTCATCTGTGATTTTGTTTTACCGGCCTGGTGGTTTTATTACATTTTAATTAATGCTCTGTCTTCTCCAGGCTAGAGGAAGAAAGCAGTGCATTTTACTCCACTGCCAGACTCTGGGACGATGGTGTAATTCTACCTCAAAATACTAGAAAGGTAGGTTTTCTTCACATGTTCTTTACATTTTATCCTTGGATCTTAATAGGATCTTGTGGCAAATGCACAAGCCAATGACTCGCTGAAGGTCAAGGAGCATGCCGATCCCAGAGCCAGGTCTCCCACTTCTCACTCCATTTTCTGTGGCATTGAGCTTTGCAGTTCTCATCTTTCTTTTCCCCCTTAGTCTATCCAGAAAGCTTCTGTTGAATTCTGGTTACCTTCTGGTTTCTTGACTACAATGTTTTCTCATTGAACCTCTTAATTGTCTTTACTACTTGATTCTCGTTTCAGAATCCTTTCTTTTCTGGTCTTGCATAGTCACCTATAGCTTCAGTCTTAAGTTCAGGCTCTTTACCCTTGAGGTTGTTTCCATTCTTTTATCCTAGGACATTTATTTTTGCTACTTTCTCTTCCTGCTTGTCATTTTCTGCTTACATTTGGGATGCATCCCTCTCCGTCCTTTTTATTTGTTTTTTAAATTGGCAGACAACCACTCCATTAGATTTTTTCTGAAAGCTGCTGCCTTTGTTCTATTTGTCTTTGATATAATTACTCATTAGCAGTACTTAAAATGTTGCACTTCTGAAGCTGTTTACTTAAAGATCACAAATAGAGCCTGCTATCAGTTAGTCTTGCTAAATATGGTACATTTTGATGGCACTACATAGATGTTAAATATATTTTGTGGGGTTTATGGGAGAGCACCAAGAAGTACCTTCTAGTACCAGAGCCCCAAGACTACCTCTCTAGGAGCTACACATAAAAAGAAAATACCAGATAGCTGAAATAAATCATTGTTCCTCTCAGGTAACTTTTACCAGCACACCTCATTTCATGTTTGGATGCTTAGCTGGATTTTCCATTGTTATTATAGTACTTTATCCCAGTTCATGCTGTTAGAAGGAATTTATGTTTAGCTTTGAACTGACAGCATGTGCTCATTCAGATCCTTAATGTGCTTGTTTAAGATAGGCTTTTAAAAGACTGTGCTCCGACAGCATTGGAATATAGAGAAAGAACAAAACCAGTCCTGTAGTTTCAGTTCCTGTTGTTGCAAGACACCAAGAAGGAGGACTTCTTAGAAAAAGATAGATGTGGAAGAGGAGGATGTTCTGCTAACTTTTGATATAGTTTGCAATCTTAGAAGTGTAGCTATGTAATAACAGAAATGAATTATCACATGAAGTATTTGCAGTGGAGTTTTACAGCAAAACAGCTTCCCAGTGTTCCAAAAGTAATTCTCTTGTCATCACAGTGACTTTAAAATGGTCGAGTGGTCTCTCTATGCTAGGCATAAACTTTGGGATCCTGACAACACTTCTTTCACATTGCCCCTGCCCCAGTACATGGCTCTGACATATTTTTCCCCCTAACACTGAAGCCAACAACTACTGTTCTTAAGTGTTCATTGATACAAAAAAAGAACAAATGAATGCATTACTGAATGAATGCAAAGCGAGTAAGGTTTACTCATTTTCTGTTTTAGAGTTTTACTGTTTCTATTGCTTTTTGTTTTTAATTAGGTAATTGTGCAGTGCTTAGAGATTACAGAGCAGCAGAAGTATCAGGTCGTCTCTCCATGTCAGTATCCCATCATCAGGATGTGACTGCAGCCATTCGCAAAAAATGAGCCTGTTAAAGTTTGCACGCTGTACTACAAATCTGAAGTGTAAATGACTTTCTAATTCTTTGATACCATTAATAAAAATATTAAGCCATCACAGACAAACAAGTACCCTGGAGTTTAATTCTATTAGCAACAGGTTTGTATTTTGAACTGCAGCCTCATACTACATTAGTTGAAAATTCATTTTGTGAAAAGGAAGGACAAAGCGGAAAGTCTAGAGCACTCCAAGGGAGCAAATTCATCCCAAGGAGTAATCATTGTTTGATTCTTTTCATATTCCTGTTTTAGCATGAAATCCAGAACTCAAGAAACTGTGCTTTGTTGAAAGAAATGGGAAAGAGAAAACACAGAAGCTAATGTGTGCTGTTTTCCACCTTTTCGTGTGTCCTTTTTGTAAAGGACAAAATGCTTCCTGCCACTCAGCCTTGGGCTGCCACTTCGGGTTCCCAAAGCATGTATGGGAAGGCTCCAGGTGGATTGCTCTAAGGATACTAATGGGGTGACCAGGAGGGGATTTAAATCAGCACAGGCTAAAAATTACCTTTTCTCAAAGCAAGTAGCAGAGCTTAGTGGTTGTTCTACATACTGTTACCCTGTGTGCAAGGTTACACCGTGTCATTTCATGCATCTGTCACTGCCACAGTGGTGAAGTTTAATGTTGTAGAAAAAACCCTCCCCCTTCAACCCCAAACTTCTTGTTTTTAACAGTACATCTGGAAATTATGCCAAAGGGGGCATTTGAAAATACCTGCTTAAGTATTTTGAAGAATCATCAATAAAACTGACATGCTCAATTGTAATGAAGTAGCCATACAAACAAAAGTGGTGTTGAAGGAATTCAGGTCATTTGAGTGCTTGTAAATGGAGGCTGCACCTCTTCAGAGCTGGAAGAATGCAACGTGTTGCAGGCAGCACTCACGCTCTTTTGAAGAGTCCATGGAAAGTCACAGGAATATTCACCTCCACTTCAGCCCTGGCAACCTCGCTCATGTCTTTGGCATTGAGGATGAGGAGGTAGGCGGGCTTCGGCCCCGCACCCGGGCTGATGACGATGCTCAGCACAACCCCTGTAGGTGAGAAAAGCAACCAGCTTGTCCCTGCTTCTCCTTTAATTTTTTCAACATCATGAATTACTTTATAAATTTATAAATTACTTTCTAATCCTGCTCCTGAGGTTTAATGCGACAGGACACCCATTTCTGGATCCTGGCATCTCTGAGTGGAATGGATGGGATGTCATAGCTCTTAGGTTGTTTGTTCATTTGTGTACCCTCTGGGTCAGTCGTTGCAGAACACAGGAATGACCACACACTAGAGTCTGTGAGAGCATCTGACAGAGCCTTGAGGAAGGTGATGCGAGCGCAGAACCTGGTGTTAACTCGGCTTGTGGAGAGTTAAGCAGGGGCTTAACTCCCAGAAAGTGAGATTTAAACATCTTTCTAAAATGCATGTTGTCTACTTCAGTTAAGGAAAGTTTTAAGAATTAGGTTAAACCCTTTTCATCTTAGTGGGACTTAAGCCCCTGCACAAGCACTTTCCAGAGAATATGGAATTTGGTTCTGAATAAATGAGAAAGAGCAGAGCCCTTCTTCCAGTAGTTCTTCCAGTCTCAGGTAATCCTGTTTGGAGAGGAGGAATTTGGGGAATAGGCAGACACCTTTTGAGGTTGAGTGCTGCTGCTCACCTTCGCAAATAGACATGGGTTGAAGGATGTGCGAGAGAGTGTGCAGAGCCTGGCATGAATACAACTACATGTCCTTGAGTGACAAAGGCTGAACTCATTCCACTCCGGCATGAGGAGGGTGGGGTAGAGATTGAAAGCACGCTTAGTTTAAGAGAGCTTTACATTTAACAAAATTCTGCTGCCTGGAATTCCTTAAATATTGCAATTCCTGATGAAAAAAAAATATGCTAGAAATTGAGGCCAACAGATCTATACCTAGAGGTCTTTCTTCTCCTCTGTTTTCATTCCATATTAACTATCCCATGTTCCCCTTAGAAACTTCCCACTGGTGTGAAATCAAGGCACACCTCATCTGGGAGCTGCCTGCAGGCTCTGCTCTGGCAACAGCCAGACCTGGAGCTGGCTGACAAGCTTTCCAAATCACAATGCCATTGATGGACTGAAATAAAATGGGAATTACCATCATCTTCCTCCAGGGCATCTGGATGGGAAACGAAGATCGGCTCCGATGGGTATGAATCCGGCTCCTGCCATACCCAGGTCTCCTTTGTTTTAACGTTCAGCTTGCAAAGCTAAAGGTGGGAAAAAAACCAAACCTCCCATATCTCATAAATACTCCTTCTTGTCCCTAAACTAAAAGCTCACTGAAAAGACGTGCCTCATCCAGTCATTGATAGTTACCCTGTCTGGAACAAAGTGGTTCAGCCCCAGCCCATACGTATATGTGTAAGGTTTCCCACCGTATTTCTTGTAGTTGATCTGAGGAAATTCAAAGGCTACAATAAAAAAAAAGTGTGTGAGAATTATTGGGCTGTGGCGTGGAGGTGGTGCTCATGTTGCCACTGGCTGTGCTTTGGGGTCATCATCTTACCATGTCGCGGCCCTGAGAAGATCACTTCTGGCTCCAGCCAGATGGTCTCATCACTGCGCAGTGTGGCCGTGGCTGTTGTGTAGGGCAGGGTGACCAAGTTCTTGCCCGTGTCAGCCTGGGACAAAGAAACAAAGACCCCAAAGAAATGGAGACACAAGTTTCTCTCTCTGCTCGCTCAGATCTGTTGCAAACTGCATTGAACAGGGATGAGCCACAGAGCCCATGAGGCTCCAGAAGTGCCTTGCAGTGGTGGCTGCTTCCATTTTCTGACTTAGCAATAATGCAGTAAGAGTGCCCGCTGCTGAAGCCAGCCTGCACACCAGCCTTCCCTCTGCTCACAAACACACGCATAGCTTTTTTTCCCCTCCTCAACACAGTCAGAGGTTTTAATGAAGAACTGCCATGCGGAGTTGCATGTTTTGCTTGATTGCCATCACAAGCAGGGGTGTCCATGAGCTTTGCTGCTCCACCAGCAGCCTGGCTGACCTGCATCCCCCTACAGCCCGCAACACACCCGTCAAGAATCACAAGTGGGATCACAGGAAAAAATCTGGCGATTGCAAGCCAGCGAGCTTTGCCCAAGGCTGGCCATTGAATGGACCTCACACAGCGAGTTGGGGCTGGAGGGTTTAAGCACATGCACGGCTGCTTCTTCTCTGCTCTTTGCATCCTCTACAATTAACTGCTGCCCCATGCTCTCTGCTTTGAGCAGTAACATACGGGAAATAAAAATAGAATAACGTTGATTGGGTAACGAAAATAAAAAGTTTCTCTGAAAACTCATACTTTAAGTTCCCTCTGCCCCTTAAAATGTTTAATTTGAATTAAAGCGGGTGAGGCAGAGCACTAGCAATGCTCGGCCACAAGCCCTGCAGGGGAGCAGTACAGACACTGGCGTCTCCCAGCCCTGGTGGCAGCTGGTACCTTGTCGATGTTCAGGGGTAGCACATATCTGCGAGCCTCTGGCTGCGGAGCTTTCTCTGCCTGTCGCTTCACTTCATCCCAGTTTGCCCGTAAATTGGCTAAGTAGAGGTAATTGTAAACAAACTCAAACCTGCACAAAAATGGGATCACAGACAGAAACAAAGATGCCATTTGCAACTGCGGGGATTCAAATGCAGCCATTTTCTTACTAAAACTCGATGGAATGAGACAAGTTCTGGCTCATATCTTTTTTTTACTCTGAGGAAAACCCAGCCACTGCTGTTTTTTGTCCCGAGTGTCCTGCAGCAGCAGCCAGGACTCCCTCAGCTCAGGGCAGCCTGGCAAAGCAGCCAATGCAGGCTTGGGCATCATCATTTTGGTGCCACATTTCTCTTTGTTAACAGCTAAAGTAGCATTCAAACTTCAACCAGATCCTGCTCATTGCAGCCCCAGGAGCCAAAATAGCAACAGCACTTGGGTAAGCACTAACATCTATTAAAGACAAAGGTAAGCAAGGTCTTGGTAAAGGAGTTTCAAACAGGCTCTCTGCACCTCTGGGTAACTTTCACACTGTATAGCCTATGTGTGAATATTTAGATGGTTTGGAGGGAGTTGGTGCAAGTGTCATGGGCGATTCCAACAGCAAAGGGATATGCCAGGGAAGGGACCATGTGTCTGGTGTTGGGACTCTGCTGGCCCCCACCAGCTCATGCCAAGGCAGGCACAATGCCACAGGGACCTTGTCTGCCTCCAGGCTCGATACCACCAAGACTCACCCCTTCCAGGTGCAGAGGTCAACAATCAGAAATCCATTATCTTCATAAGTGTTAATGTGATGGAAAAGGTTGAAGGCTGAGGTGCGGTACTTGATGTTGAGAAGCCTGCCTTTCTTTTTCTCAGCCACATGAAGCCAGACCTGAAAAGCAAGCAGGTGCTTGGCGTAGGCTTAGAAAAATGGAGGCGAAACTGATATAATGGCCCACACAGCTCAGGACCAGCGGCCCAGTACAGCCCAGTTTGGTACTGACTACTGCTTACCCCCATGGTTTCGTTGGACTCGAAGCAGTCCATGTAGTTGGCTCCCCAAAGGCTCCAGGAGGAAAGGAACTTTAGGAGGTTGATTTTCACTGGTGTTTCAACAAACACTATGTAGTTCGAGGTTAGCCCAAAACTGTTTCGAAACGTATGAGGAGCACATCAAACTCACTGTAGTTAGTTGGGACAAAACCCATGTAGAAGTTCATCTTAAGCACTGAACACAGCATGCAAATCATTGCTTAAAATGACGGGAATATAAACACCCTGATTTTGGTAAATCACCTAATTTTAGTTGCTGATCACATGCAAGAATAACCCCTGCGTACCACCTCTGTAGAGCAGCCCATGCCAGTGATGCTGGATCCGCGTACCCCACCTTTGTGTGCTTGCAGAAATAAAAAGGGACTCTGAGCCTGCACTCGCTGCTCAGAGCGGCTGTTCTGCCACCAGAGCACGCTGCGCATCATCCCTCTCTCCAGCCAAGCTGCACTGTACATACCTCACCCCACGAAATTTACCTGTGAACGTAAGAGGGCTTAAACCTATCACTGCAAGGGAACTGAACCACCACCTCCGACTTGTTCATCGGGTCTTCCTTGTCTGGAATGGGACAGTTGAAGGGTTATGGAGGTTTTTCATCTGCGCTCCATTAGCCTGCATTTATAGTGCTTACTCACAAGGTTTTTCTGCTTTTAACACAAAAAGGTTCATGATTTAGAAACCACTTTAAAGTATTTTACAGGTAACATTTCCGCTACTTAAAGCCAATAAAATGTAAAGAAGATGAAAAAAAAAGTAACTCAACAACAAAACTAATTTGAAAGATAAAAATATGATTTATGGGTCAAGACCCTCTCCATTTGCTCAGAGGTGGAATTAACTGACCTGCCTGAAGTGGAGGAATCCGTATGATGTTATATGCGAGTGCAAAGTTTTTTCCAAAGCAATTGCCAATGTTATAAACTGTCCCATCGTTTTCAACATGGGGATGAGCTGTTGCCCCGTTGACAGACACGTATTTACAGAGATCCACCTGGGAAGAAGATGTAGAAAGTCAAGAGCTTTCTTGGCAGGAGATGGGAAGTCAGCAGCTCTGTAAGGCATTGCAGATCAATACTATTTCACTTCAGATCTGGCAAGTTCTTCTCAAAGCCCAAATCACTGTCTGTTTAGTGAAAAGGAGGAAAGCAGCAAAGCCAAACAATTCAAGACAGTCAGGTGAGTTGATATATTTACTGGGAGAGGTCTGGTATCCTGGGGTCCAAAACGAAAGGCTCTGCAGGCTTGACATTGGTAACACAGCAAAGAAAAACATCAAAACAGGTGTTCTGCATTACACATGGCTCCTCAAGCTGAATGTGGCTTAGCTCTGATGTAAACAAAGGCAGCAGTGAAGCTTTGGTAGGAGCCCTCTGCTTGTGGTCCCCTTCGTCCATGCTCCAATCTAGCTCCAGTCTGCCAACTCCAATCCAAACCAAAGGGTCCATGGACCTCCCATTGTCTCATATTAATTATTGCTCAGAGCAGCAGTGGATTCGCTTACAAGTTCGTTCCTACTCTGCTCTCACTCACCCTCACAGCTGGCTGCTCCTCCGCATCATCTCCCTGACAAACCCCAACTCTTGCTTTGTTGTAAGAGGCCGTTATTAAACATCTTCATTTCTGTTTTACTCCTCCATGTATTTAGAAGCATAGTACAAAGCCCCACCTGCTTAATTGTCTCTAATGTATCTGGGTTAATTTTGGTTATGAAGTTGGTCTCAGTACAGGCATAGTAATCCTCGCCAACAGGGTAGACGTTAACGAGCGCATTATCAGTGACCTCCACACCTTTGAAGTACGAAAAAAACCTGAGCAGAGAAAATGGACAGAGTCAGGAGCTTCTCGGAAGTGGGAGCACCACAGGACATCACTGCAAAATCTACACCCACAAGGTACCTGGAAAAGATGTTCTTGCATGGGTCTGGGTACGCATAGGTGCCAAATTCTGTTATCACGATCCTTTTCTCGGTCATTGCTCTCACGTAAGCATCAGTCCTGACAAACCTGCGGAGGGAGAGAAGGTACACTACAGGTATGGCTGTAAAACCACAATGGGCTATGCAATTAAGATATGAATATTCTTGTGATGAGCCTCGTGAGACTTCTGAGAGTCACAGGTCCCCGCAGCCTCATGTTGCATCTGAGTCCACTAACAGCCTCCCCACTGTGGCACTGGGAAAGGATGTCTGGTGGAGAGCCAAAGCTGGTGGGAAATACACCACTTTGTCTAAAAGTTCTGCACCAAACACCCGAAAGTCAATAGCTCATCAGCTTCTAACTGAAAATACATTTCATTTTTCAGAGATGTCATAATTCTGTCACTGTCTGCAGCTACAACCAGCCTGCCCTCCCCTCTTTTCCCAGATGTTCTGTAATCCATACAAAAAGTTGCATTTCTGCTAACTATGAGCAAGTTTCTGTTATCAGCCAGGTTCAGCTTCACTGTTAGAGATCTTCCAATAGACCTGACATAACCAGTGCCTCCCACGAGCTGGGCAGCAGAGCCTGTCCCCGGCACCAAGAGTTGGTAAATGCTTCATTATTTATTTTTTTCCTTGGGAAACTACCACCTACCTTCGGTGGTAGGTGACATGACCCTCCTTGAAGTCGAACTTGTGGAGGAGCGCCTGACCATCAAAGAGGTGATAGAAGGGCTCTGCACCCACCTCGAACAAACCAGGACCACATCTCAGGAGACTTCCTCGCAGCCAGGTGGGAATCCTGCCTGCAGAAGATGCAGGGTAGGTACATGCAGACCATGGCAAAGCAGACCAAGTAATTTTCAGTACTGAAATGTCTACAGATCCCCCATCTAATCTGCCTTTCTGCTATCCCAAAAATACATCAGCCTTGTCGGGTCCTTTACCTCCACCCCTGTACTCTAGCCCTTGCAAGCCTCTGAGTACTAGTGGCCCACAAGCTCCTGAGACCACAAGCTGGGCAGGAGGAGATCAGGGAGCTCACACCAACCTGTGACATGGGCAGTCACTGGAGAGGACAGCTCCTCCACAGTCTCAAAGAGCTTCTTGTAGCCTCCAGCAGGATGCTCAACTCTGGAAGGGCCAGCAGACCAGGGATTAGCCAGGCTTTGGGATACCTTCAGAAACCCCTCAACCTCAACGGAGGGAATTTAATTTCTGGATGGACCAATTTGCGACTTGCAAATAACTTGAGAGGTCAGGAGGAAGAAGTGTCACCCTTCACAGGCTCCAAAGGTTCTCAGCAGCTACTGCAGACACCTGCAAACCATCCTGAGCACATGGAGGAATAGGGAATACCAACAGAACAACCTATGCCACAGCTCTGCCAGCAAACACCCTCACCCAACAGACAAGTTCAGGATATCCTGAAACATCAGGAAGTAAAATCCAACTTGAACCTCCCAGGATTTTTTTTTCCTTTTTTCTGTAAACAAAGCACAAGGAATACATATCTGAGAATTCTTTGTTCGGTTCCAGTTTTGATCCACTGCAGAGCCCATGAAGACAAGTAGACACAGTCTGTGCAAGGCATTGTCCTTCCCCTCCAAAATATGGAGGTAATCCTGGCCTTCCCAGACCAGAATCATGGCTTGGCATGGGATGTACCAGCCTGGACAACCCCACCATAGGGAACACCCCACTCCCCCTCCCCTTCCAGCTGCACTGACCTCCCACCTCATAACCCTCCAGCCAACACTACACCACGACGGCATCTGTTGACTTGCTCCAACACAGGAAAGCCCACAGGAATACTCACTGGCTGTACATTTTCTCCCTGATGAAGGGCCTGAGCCTCTGGCAGCCAAGTGCGCAGCAAGTGCTGTGTGCTAGGTATTTAAGGGGCTCTGAGCCCTGCCAAGGGGAGCCCTGTGTCCAAACCCGCTCCCACCAATGAGCACACCCCGGGAACAGAGGGGGCTTTCACTGCCAAAATCCTCCCTGTGCTTTGAGAGGTTTTGTCTTGCTGTTCACACAAAAAAGGGCTTTGAATGTTTTTCAGACCTAAATTCTTCCCAAGCAGAAGTGATTACAAAGGAAAAAAACAGAAAGGAGTGAAATGGAGCACACTGGAGTCGTGCCGGCTGACATGCCGAGTGCTTAGCACCGCCACTCAGCTCATCGGCACCCTGCAACACAGGGAGACCTTCCCAGCTCTGACATAAATCAAGGGCAGAAACAAACTGCTCTTTCCTGCCAAGACTCTTCAATCTCACATAACAGAGTGCTCCTCTGCTCCTGCCTGCCAGCTGGGGATCGGTGCTTCACCAAGGGCTGACCTGACATTAGAGGTTCCCAGAGGTAAAACATCAGTATCAAATGTTATCATTCCTGGCTCCCATATACATCAGCCAACGTCTTTTCCCTCCATCCTGGCCTTCTCTGGAAGATGTCTTTGCAAGCTTCAACATGTTGGTGCAAGTAAAGCATGACTAAAGCACTGCCCACTAGCCAGGAGAGCATCATGGAGCATCACAATCCACAACAGCCATGCTTACTGTACCTCACCTTCTGCTTAGGACCATACCCCTTCTCCGCCCCCTTGCTTTACTTCAGTGCCTTTCAGTACAGTGGCACATGCTGGCAGCAATTGTTGCTGCATAGGCAGATTTCTTAAGAAATAATGCACATAAAGTAGTAGTTTTACACAGGGTGTTAACAGCCCCACACACTCTGAAAGACATCAAATCCAATCACTGTTTTACATGCAGCACAGTCAGCGACAGACCAGTCCGATGGCTGATTTCTGGAACCACCTCTAGTAAAAGCAGATGCTCATGAAAGTAATAGAGCTGTAAGGAGTGATTTCAAAGATTAACAAGATTAGAAAGATTACTGCCGTCTCTCTCATGGTTAGCCCATGCACCAGGATGGAGATCTCATAATTCCATGTACCTTCAGGTCCTCCTCCCATACAAACAGAAGCTTGGCTGCAGTGATCACAACTGAGGTGAAAGGAGAAAAATCGGACATTAAACAACCCCCGAGTCCAATCTGGCACTACAACCAGTAAGTGACAGGTTGGTTTCATTCTGTGTTGTGTTTGTTTCCCTTTTACGAGACAGAGCATTTCCTTTTGGACTGAGGGTTTAAGGCTTCTAACTGAGATACCGAGTTGAACCTTCAGATGCTCTTTGACTAAGGCTTCCCGTGAACTCTTCATATCAAACAACCTTAGATACGTCATAACTTGTCTATGAAAGTGTCTATGAAAGCGTCTATGAAAGCATCCTAGCAATACATTCAACACAAAATTGAGTGCAAGCTTAGTGCCTCTTAGCAGTACAAATAACATTGAGATTTTTAATTAACCCCAGGATAAGGACTCAAAACAGTCTGCTAATCATTTATGTGATGAAAATAGTGTTTCCACAGTGACAGTGTCTTGCCAACCCCCATCCTCGTCCAGAGGCTCAGGAGGAAGAGATCCAAAATTGTTCTTGGCCTCACACACCAGCAGCCAAGTTTTCCTCCTGCATCTTACCAGCACTGAGCACAATCTGGCACTGCAGACCTGCAACTAAGCACTACACAGCTGCTCACTGACTACCCCACCCAGCAGGATGGAGGGGAAGAGAATTGGAAGGGTAACAGTGAGAAGACTTGTGTGTTGAGGTAAGAACAGTTTAGCAGTTGAAAGGAAATAAAATAATGATAATTAAAAAAAATAATGAAAATGAAAATAACAAAGAGAGAGAAATTAAACCCAAGAAAACCAGGTGATGCAAATGAAAACAATTGCTCATCATTGCTGACTGATGCCCAGTCAGCCCCCACCAACCTTCCCCCAGTTTATTGCAGAACACTATGCCCTGTGGTGTGGGTCATGGGGGTCAGCTATCCTGGCTGCATCTTCTCCCAACAAATTATGCTCCCCCAGCCTGGTTGCTGATGTGGTGGGGTGAGAAACAGAAGAGGCCTTGGCTCTGTGTGAGCAGAGGCTGACTGAAACAGTCACTCAACAGTGACTAAAACATTCCTGTGTTATCAAAACTGCTTCCAGCACAAATCCAAACCCCCATACTAGCTACTGCAAAAACTACCCTAGCCAACTCAGCACATAAGATTTAGAAGGATGGCCACCAAAGGCAGCCTCCAGCCCCTACGGTTGTCTCTTTTCACTCACTGCTGCCCAGGGAGGCACCTGCCTGCCAGGACCCCAGAAGGGATGAGCCAGATGAGCTGCTCAGAGATTTGGTCTTGATGCTTATACTGGCAGGGGAAGATAAAACTCAAAGAGCACCCTGCTATTACACTTTGTGCTGCAGAGCTCAGGGGTCTTCAAGAAGGAATGTGGCCCTGATTAACCCAATTTAGTTAGATCCATTTTAAAAAGGGTTTGGACTAGATAGGACTACATATAAGGAAGAAATTTTTTTACTGTGAAGGCAGTGAGACGCTGGCACAGGTTGCCCAGATTGCTGGTGGATGCCTAATTCCTGGAAGCATTCAAGGTAAGGTTGGATGGGGCTTTTAGCAACCTCAGCTGGTTGATGTCCCTGCTTACTGCAGGAGAGTTGGATGAGATGAGCTTTAAAAGTTCCCATGCAATCCAAACCATTCTATGATAAATGATCTCTGAAGGTCCCCTCCCACCAAAATTATGATCCTAAGATTTTCAGTCTTACCTCCTCCTCCCCTTGAAGCATTAAATTTTGCCACTTCTATCTGCCTGCTGCCCACATGCAGTTAAATTTGGAATACACAGTTGCATCATGACTCAATGCTGAGATTAGCTGTTAACATTTTATCCATATAGCCTCCCACCAGTTGCCTTCTCAGAATCACCCAGTGCCACTGCACACCAGCCAGTGCTAGACCAGGCACCTTGTCTGGTTTGACATTAACGCCAACAACAGTGTATAATCTACCAATGTATTATAAAATGGTTCTTCTTCGCAGCTAATACACTAAAAGGAGTTATAGGCACTAATCAGCAAAAAAAAGGTACTGCTAAGCACAAGCAGCAGCCCATCTCATCCTGCCTTTTTCTGCAGGAAAGGGAGGTGATGCATTCACTTACCTGGATTGCCAGGAGACCAGGTGGCACCGTAGATGGCAGTCACAAATGACAACTCTGAAACAGACAAAAGAGAAGAGTTTTGTAACTATGCATGCAAAACACTAAGTACATATTCAAACCCCAAATAGCCAGCCATGGCAGTGCACCAAATCAACTGCAAGTTCAGTGACAAACAGCCTGGAAATTACATCTGTTGAACATGGTTTCAAGTAAAAGTAGTCCATTTTAAATGGTTTTTTAAAAAAAAGCCTGAACAGTTTGTATGGGCTTTATTTTTGCATAATACAAGTTAAACAACCCCCATGACTGTGTGCAGCCCCTTAAACCCCTTGCCCACCTCTCCACTGCATCCGAGCAGGGAAAGGGAGTGGAGCCCAGTTAAACCATTTCCCCAAGTCACCAGTGCCAAAGCCTTGCTAGCACCATGTATGAGCTGTGCTAGGCCACAATGTTTTCCCTTCTTGAGCCAGCACAAGGCAGTCACAACTCCTGCTTACAGCATCAGTTTTCAGAACAAACCTGTAAGTGAGGAGCAGGCAATCCTGCCACGCTGTGTTGTAAACAACTGATCAATCACAGGCAATTGCGAACTCACTGTGGATGAGCTGCTCCTCACGGAGAAAAGAAGTTTTTGCAACATGAAAAAATATAAAATTCTTCCAGTAAAAATTTTCACTTATGAGAAAACAACTGCTCAAATAAAGGTTTAGATTAAAATTAAGTTTGTATTCATCATTCATTTGGAATGTTTTAATCGTCCCATAGCAAGACCATTTTTCTACTTATTCACATTTTTGTTAAGTTCTGTCAAAACCTAAGAAGGGAACATTAAATAACATGGATCAAGAACTCTGAATAATGAGGGCAGTCCTTTGGAAGCTAAATCCTAAGAAATGTGAGCTTGCCTTGTAAGTTGCTTAACTGGAACACGTAAACGAATAAAGCATTTATGCAACACTTGACAGCTTGAGAATAACTAGAAGCAAGTTTAGGCAGGCATTGGATTATTAGAAGTACTTTACTACAGGAGTTACAGAGGATGAACATCTGTTACCTTCTATAAAAGAGTAAAGTTATCAACAGGACACACAAGCATTACCAGCATTAGCTAAAACTGGGCTGATTGTCATTTCTCATTTACAAAGCCTTCCTCCTCCAAAGGAAAAGAGCAATGTGACACATTGCAAAATTGGTATTGTGCCAGATACACCATGGTTATCAGAAAAAGTTCTGCCACACCATATTCCTATAAAGCCAACACCAGGCTAATCTGGGATGTAGTTAATTGCATACTTACACACACAAATGCACAATTGAGTATCAGATGCAGAATGGAAAGGTGGGTTTGCCTCATTTTTCCAGTGAGAAGAGCCCAAAAGAAGCACAGTGCAGTCTCATGGCTGCAGACCATAGCAGTTATAAACAAAGACACCAAAAATAAGTCACAATCCCCAGCGGAGACCCTCTTTCCTAACACCAAAGTATCTAAGCCAGTGTACAAACGCATACAATGCAGCCTCCCCATGGGATGCCAAAAACTTCCAACCAGGTGAAGAGAGGAATAGTTGAGGTTTACTTTAATTTTGATGACTGGTTTTGCAACAATTATTTAAGAGTCTGCATGTGCAGGCACAACAGAATCACAGGATTGTTTGGGTTGGAAAAGGCTTTTACAAATCATCAAGTCCAATCATAAACCTAACACTGCCAAGTCCACCAATAAACCATGTCCCAAAGTGCCACACCCACACATCTTAAATTCCTCTGGTGATGGTGACTCATGTTAAAAATATACGTAAGATTTTTAATATAAATAATTACACAAAAGCTTATGTCAATGTTACAGATGAGATGAACAGAAGTATTTTACAGAGTCAGATAATTATTTATTGATAATGAATTACTGGCTCCCTTGGAAACAATAGAACCAATATTAAAGTTAGTCCCAAACTCAAAGAGCATTTTTTTTTTTTTAAAGACAAGTAATTTGAGAATACAAAAGAAGGCACTTATTAATAACATACAAGGATTTAAAAACCTACACAAGCTATAAATGGCATGAGTTCCTGAAAAGACATTTAAAAAGTTACAATAATATGCATACTGTTAGTTTCCCATAAGAAAATCATATATAATTTTTTTTGCTACTAATAGCTTCATGCTTATTTTCACATTTATTTTACAGAACACAATATATTTTAATAGTTTGTAAACAGATAAATACTTATTTCTCTCTTAGGAATTATTAAAAAGTTATCTGCACAAAAAACCCAAGTTATTTTGGCACATTTCAACACAGTGTCTATGTAAACATTTCTTTCTTTTACACACACAGCCACCATCAAGTTTCTGTAGCAAGTGCCCTTTGGTAAACCATTCACACATACAGCCAGCAAATAAAGCAGTTGAAATGTGATGAAATTAATATCTTAGGCTACGAAACCTTGGTTTTCTTAGGCTGAGCATTGGTTGTTTGATGGTAGGTTTGTTATCAAGTAGCATTGCTTCATTTTCTGTAGTTGGAAATCTCTTCTGGTAGATTAGAGGGTATTCCTTCTGAAACTGGAAAACACAATAGTAAAATTAGACAAAATATCACCAGCTCTCCACCCCCAAGCAAGGCACGGCAGTTGCCTGTGGGAAGTCATGCTGCCCAGCCAGCACTAGGAGCTATTCAGTTTGTGCTTGGAAAACTGTCTTTCACTAATTGCAACAATGAATGTTTTGTCTAAATGGAAGTTAAGATCCAGCTGATTTTGAAGGGATTCTGTCAATAAAAGTTTACTATTTGACCAAAGGAGCTATTTTCAACTCCTGCAGATATACAAATAAAAATATCCAGCTTTGTGTTTTTGATGTTTTGCCTGTTTCCTATGTAAGGCCTCAGGAAGGAACAACAGTAAATACAACAATACAAAGCTTTCTGCTGAAGGATTCAGCCTACAGAAAATTACACCATTTGTAACTTTTGCTGTTGATACAAGTTGGACCTGACCTTCCAGAAAGTGCCGTGTATTTGGCTTTCTTTGATACTGAATTATTGCTCCAAAACATTGTGATTTATCACATCACCAGCTATCCCAGCACAAATTGCAAGACTATAACAACGCAGCTCTGTAAATTTCAAAAATAACCTTTGCTAACATATGGTCCTTATGGTACAAGCTGCTCCTGGACTTCGGTGTGAACTCAAAAGTTTGAAGTACATACTTCAAGTTTTACCATTAGAGGATTTCAGTTTATTTCCTCCCTCCTCACTTCATCTGCTTAAAGTGCTACTATGCATCACTTCTTTCTTACTCCAAGTTTCAATCAACAGCAAGCAACTCTTCTTTATATGCACGAAGTTTTAACAAACTTGCACAAAATTCCAGCCCTCACTTTTACAAGACCAAAAAGTTTCCACACCACACACGAAGGGTGGTATTGCAGAAGCTGGGGGAGGGGCTCCAAAGAAAAAGGAGTGTGCTTACTCTGAAAAGCTGCTTTTTCAAATTTGAGTCACAAGACTCGCTTAGGAGATTCTAGGACAAGTACAATACTATTCAATCAGTCACAAATACTTGCCAAAGATTTTCTGGAAAAGAAAAAAGTCTCCAGTATTAAATCCTGCCAGAATTGCTGTATTTTAGCTAACATTAGGCAACACGTTAGGTACACCATAGAAGTGCCAGATAATCCCAAGCAATATACATGTTACAAAACACAAAGCTAAATCCACAGAAAAGAATGTTTGAGTTGTAAACAGATAGAGCTTGATGTCTTAAAGCAAAAAATTACTCCTTTTACCTCCTACTGATTTTAAGCACATCCATAGCATTTTAACAGTAAACTTGAATTTGCACCACAAGAAGCTATGATGCAATTCTGTTGCACTTTATGCAAGAGAGCAGCATTGTTGAATAATTTTATACTGGTTTTAAACCATTGTTTGAACACCATTGTTGCCAAACAGTATCGAATGTTGCATTACACATTGTTTTTAAAAACTCCAATCAAATCATGCAATAGAGACATTAAACAGCTCTCCCCTTTAAAAAAAGCACTTCTCTCTACAATCTGCTCTTCCTGTGCGCCAGGATCTATTGACCAAGATCCTTCCTGAACAAAGGTGCTTTCAGAAGCAGATCAAACATCCAAGGTTCTTACCTGTTTTAACTTTTTCTTTTTATCTTTCACAGACAAGATTTTATCTTTGATAATGTTCTCCAAGAGCTCTGCCACTGCAGCTTGAGAGGTAGAAACCTTCTGCTCTTCAAATTCTTGAGGAGTTATTTGTTTGCAGTAGGAATACGTTGGCAATATGGCACAGATTTCTTCCTTTTGATATTTGCACTAAAACAAAAGTTGAAGAAGGGGTCTGCACACCCTCAAATGATTATGCATGATTTCAGGAAGCAGCTACCTAACACACACCCATGCACACTAACTTACAGTGATATCACAAACAGCAATACATATAACGTAGCTGATATCTATGATTGCACCAAAAGTTTGCACTGAAAATATACCGGTTTTGTTTGCATGTCTCCCATCCCACCTTCAGGAGTAACAAATACTCTGCAATTAGCAAATGAAATTAAGCTTCTATCAATGATACCAACCTGCGCCCTCTTCATGTATTCTATGTGATCTTGCACTGCAACTTGTAGGTGAGTTGGTACTTTAAATATTTCTTGCTGATGGTCCATTAGAAATGAAACTAATCGTGTAGAAAGCAGCTCATCAAGATCTACTTCTTCCACACAGCACAGTACACATCGAGAAAAAGTCTGTATCATCTAGAATTGTTTAGCAGATCATTAGTGTATAGTGCAGTAGAGAGATTTGCCTTCTTTGTGGCCTACAGAGTGACACTGAGTTCTTCAATACAGACTTTCATTGCAATCTCTCTTGCCTGCACCACTGGTCAAGAGAGGAGAAAACCAGATTATAACTTTACCTTCATCTGAAATAAGGTAACTTCTTACAAGGCTAGACTTGTGCTTTCTGAAAATGAAAAATTCTTTCAAATAAGTAGTTCACATTTTAAAGAGGTAATAATATGAAAAACTCTTCCCCTGTAGAAAAGTGTACATCTTCAATTAGCTAACTTGAAACAAGTGAGGTGATAGAAAACCTGCAGAGCCAATCTAGCCAAGACCTTATGCACACTGAGATCTTGTTTTAAATAGCTTTAAAACACATTTTTACAGCTTTCATATTTCCAGCTTTTAGTAGGCTCATTTTAAGTTAGCACATGCAGGTATTCTGCTATTCCATCTAATCTTGCCTGACAAAAATCTTTAAGTCATTCCAAAGAAAATTTAAATTCAGATCTGGAAGCTAGTCTTAAAACTCACTAGGCAGAAAACTTACTTCTGTAGAACTGTTTTTGCCATAACTTCACATACACAAATGTTTAGCCCAGGAAAGGTTTTCTATAGATACTTCACCAACACATTTCAAGTTAAACGGTAGCTGAATGAGAAATCAGATGAAACAATCATTTGCATCCCTTTAAGAAATTATTTCCCTTCTCCTCCCAAAGTAAAGAAAAGCAACAACAATGTTTTAAATATATGAGTACGGAGACAAGAAAATGCTTGCTTCAGGTCAGATTTTTGTAAATATTCTGGAGATTAAAAATCTGCCTATTAGTCGCTATATAATTGCAATGAGACAAGAACCTAAAGTACAGAATTCTGCTCATATTCTTGGCATTCTTTCAGCCAGGCTCTTTAAAAAACAGATGTGCTGCACTTACGAGTCTCTTACCAAAGAGCGCGTTCCCATTGCATCATGCAGTCGTGGCATATCAACATTTTCACTAATCCGAGAGATCATACGCATTAGAAGCTGAATCTTCCTACGATTTGGTGGTGGAAGCAACAAGCAACATATCTGTAGTGCTTCAACGGCAATTCTTTCTAAATGAGGCTGAAGGAGATCTACAAGTTAATTGTGAAGACAGCTGTCATTAAGATTTGAACCATCTTTCAGGATATTTTTATTTCGGTACAAGAAATTCCATGTTTTTCAGTGATAAACTATGTTTCATAGCCTTCAGCTGTAACACGGTAGATAATGTTATGTGAACCTTCTTTGTGTGGTCATCTTTAGCTTGCTTCAGTATTATAATTGCATTATGGTTTTAATTGCACCAGAAGTTTAAGAAGTAACACTAATGTCATTCCTAGAAGTATTTCCAGGAAAATGTGTTTCAAAGACCAGAAAAAGACATCTCCTGCAGCAGGCAGGTCTGTGCAGACTCCCTGCTTCACTCTTAGACAAGTGTCTTAGGGTCAGAATTATCACTTACCTGAGCAGAAAGTCATCTTTAAGACTCCAAAGATACTCCACACTACTCTTTGTTAAGAGGTATGAAAGGTTGCTTTTCAACAACACAACGTAGCAACTTTTAAAACCCACAGATCATGTTACATGCATCTCAAAAAAACGAGCAACAGTGCCAAAGATTAAGGAAGCAGATTAGTCAGGCAACACAATAAGCCAATACAACATGCTTTAGAAAGCAATCTTACTTTGCGTGCCAGTCAGCATAGAAGAAGAGTGTGTGAAAGAGTACTCTGAGAGTTCTGTGGTACTTTTGCAGAATCTCTTACTGATGGTGATATCAGAAACCTCAGTCCTGATGTCCACTGAAGAAGCCACACCAGAGGTATTTGGTGTTCCTTGCCCACAAAGTTGAGATCTTGGCTTTACTGTGATTTCAGCAACAGGCATATTAATGCTCGCACAACTTTTGGAGTTCCTCTTGCCAAGTAAACTCAGAGACCTGCACATTTGCTTTGACTCATGTTTTTCATTGAACAGCTCTTCACCCTGAAGAGCTGAGGTGGATGCTTTCTCGATACTATGGGTTTGTTTTTGATGTGTGTTATCAAAATCAAGCTCCAATTTAGAATTGGCTTCATGCTGGTACAGTAGTGATTGGTTTTGCCTGTGGGAATCAGATTCTCCTTTACCACATACACTTGAAATAGTATCTCCAATTCTTTCCAAAGAGTAACACCTTGTCCTAAATGTTTGTGGTGGATCTTGTTCATTCCTGAAACCTGAAAGATTTTGACAACTTCTTCCTACTAGATTGTCAGCACTACTTTGTTTACACGACTGTTTATATTGCACCAATTTCTTTGCACATTGTTGTTGAATAGTTAGCTCTTCTGAAGAGGACCTCCTGGAAGCTTCATAGTCTTTCTTTTTTTTGTCAGGCTCTTTGCAAAGTAGGCTTAGAAGAAGACACTCAGTTGACTTGAAAGAGTTCAAGTGAAGAATTTTTGAAGGTTGTGGGTCACATTTCTCATCTTGGACAGAATGTTTTCCACTGCATATGTCTGGAATTGTGATGTAGCCACACATGACTATCAGAAAATGAAATATCAGTTAAGATGCAAGTGGTATGAAAATGAACAAGTTCAGAAAGAGTTGCTAACTGAACAGAAAAGACAAATAGAAGACTAATTTACAGCTGACTCTGTTAGTAAAACCTAAGAAAAATTCAGCTCAGTCCAAAAGATAATTGCAACCAACATGCACGAATAAAGAAAGGTATCACACTGCAATAGTGAGGGACAGGAATAAGCACATACTTTTAAATTATGGTTATGGCATATTTAGAATATTAGCTCAGGCAGCAATGCATATAGGATACGAGACAGAACTGCATTTCAATTAATACTGTAATACAGAGTGATAGAATTTATGATCTTCCTCAGACTCAAGCTGCCATACAGATTAGGGGGTCAAAGTTTGCTTTCAATTACAGGTTTGTTCTTCAGTTGATATAAACCAAGTATGTTGCACAGATTTCTAAATTCATACATACCTAAAATATTAACAAAAAGTTCATAGTATTCAAAAGTAAGTAACGGTTCAGGAAGACTGAGAAAGTAATCAGCAACTGTTCTGAATACATCCCGTTCAAACCCACTGTAAGTTGGTTGGCTCATGTCATTATTTCTAGGCCCTAAAAAGAGGTGAAGAAAGAAAATTTACTTTTACAATTCCATTATGAAAAAAAAATTTTAAAAAAAATCAACAAAATTTTTTTGTAGGAATGACTGTTTCACAAGAAAAGAATGTCAGCAACATACAAACAAATATTTTAGTTCAGCACTATACCACTTGTAAGCAAAAATAGTATAAAATATTCTATATAGCCACTGAGGAATTGTGCTTAGTTTCAACAAGCTGTTCCACACCAAGAAAATAAATAAAAGCTCATTTATGCCCATTATAGGTTTCTCAGCAAAATAATCACAAACTTCTAGCGTCTTCCTTCGTCTCCAAACTACAGTAATCCCAGTTGTCCCACAGGGAGCTCTAACTTCCAAATCAAGAAGCTCATGCAATGACCAACTCTGAAGAATGCGCTGAGAGCCAGTCGAGTTATCTGTGTTGCTTTACGTGCAGGCCAAACAGAGAAAGGGTCTTTTCCCTCCTACCAAACATAAGCTACGCTAAAAAACTAATTCTAATGAATTAGGAGGAGATGCCCATTTTAATTGCACACAGCATCAGCAAAAATGTAACTTTGGATATTCTTGAACTTTATAATCATAAATACGTTACCACACACTACATTAAATATATAGTAGAGCAGAATTCCCCCTGCCAGCCTCAAGTATTTTCAGCTTTCATGGTGCAAAGTAACAACCGCCTTCATGGTTTCGGTACAGTATAGCTAGCAGATGCAGAGATAAAATCTCCACTGGAACTAAGTTACCCAAATGAGAAACCATGAATTCACAAAACCAGAAAGCTTGCTTGCAGCTTTCATCTCATGAATACATAGAACCTACTGACTCTAAATATAGGACTGAGGCAGGAATTAAGGTATCGAAACACTCAAAGACCAGAGCTCAGCTATGTTTTCCACTTTGATTTAAATCCACTCACCATCCTCTTCCCTGTCCTGCTTTTCCCAATAGGGCTCTTCACGTTAGAGGCTCTACGTATTTGGGAATGTAGATGAAGAAAAAAGGGTAGTTTTCACAGGAGCGTGTGCAGCAAGCTACCTCTGAATCCACACTAACCCTGCAATCACCCCTGACAGTTCAGCTAAGCAGCCAGAGATGAATGCAGATGTATAAACCCACACTGGCCAATCACACTACAGCTTATGTAGATCAGAGGGGAGCGAAGGATGGAGGCTCCCAGTAATAGAGGCAAGAGTTAAACAGCAGGGCAAGCACACACAAAAAGAGCTCATCATCTTGGATTTGATTTGAGAGGCACTCATCTAACTCTAGCACACCCTGCTAGCCATTTAAAGAGGCAGTTTTATTTAAAAACTAGTCTAATTGGCAGTCTAGTTATCCTCTGCTTCTCCAGAATCTTTTCAAAGTCTCCTTCATAAAGATGCAAAGTATAAAGATTGAGACTGTGTAAATGTTTGTAACACAATTTCCAAACACATTGGACAAAGGAAACCTCAAAGACAGATTCTGTCAATTTTCATAAAGACTGATGACACTGTAAAACAGAAAGACTATTGGTCATACCACATAGGTCTGCTATAGCACATGCTGAAGAACAAAACCGCTCCTTTACTAACAAGAGAATCCACATCAGATTGAGCAATTAGCAACTGAACTTCACTAGGTGTGCTGTTAAAACTTTTTTTTTCTTTGCCTAGTGTGTGAAAACTTGTGTTAATTGTTACTGCTCCACAGAAAATACTTTCCCAGTAGTTCCAAGGCAGTTGCTCGAGTACACATAACACTGATGCCATAGGTAATAGATTCTTCTTTTCTGAAGCTTAAGATGTAACATCATGCCTTTCTGAATTTTACACTTAAGCAAATGCACAAAAGAAAACAAAACCAGAAGCACTAGGTTTTCTGTAAGCCATAACCACTCTCAATTTTGCTGCTTGACATTTCATAAATTAATACCAAAACAAGGGATGAGTGCAGGCTAACTCTCAGTCCACAGACAGTGACAGTTCAGTCACAAAACACACTTAGCAGCTAAAATGCCTGCCCTCAAAAATCCATCTCAACTACTATGCAGTGACTGGCAAGACATTGAAGGCCTTCATCTTCCACAGCTGAACAGTAACTATAAAAGGTATCTTACCGGGTTTTAAGCATAAGCTTTTTCTAAAGATAGTTTGAAGAAAAAGGTGGGGAAGCAGATAAGGAGGTACCAGAGGAGCTACACTCCAAGTCCAGGATCCAGGAAGAAATAAGTAGAACTGTTCCTTCTGCTCTCATGACCAATTGAGTAGACTACAAAGCTAAATATACAAGCACGCTTTTATCTCAAACCTTTTGCCAAGTTTTGTTTGATTTCTTCTAAGACAGATGGTTTTCTGTGAATTGGCTTCCCCAGTTTAATACAAAATGTAGGAACTGTTTCAGTCCTGCTCAAACCCAGTAACTGGAAAAGGAAAGTCCCTCGACTTCTGAAAAACTGCATTGGAAGAAACCACACACAGGTATTGCCCAAGCACTCCGCTTTTCTCCTTGCCTGACTCTTTGTTAGTAGGAATTATTTTTGAAAAAATAAGCCCTTCACTTTTTCATGGCCTCAGAGAGCACGCTTCTGCTGAAAGCTTACAGAGCTTAACTCTCCTGTACATTTCATTGATTAAGGAACACTGAAGCCTCTCTTCTTCCACTAACTTAATCTGTTCATGTTGCCAAAAATTCACATGCAGAATCAGACAGTGCAGCCTAAAAGCAGGCTAACTAGCACAGCCAATAAAGAACTGATATCTTGATTACCTGAAATATAACATCCTTAACAAACGTTAAGGATAAATATTTATATTTATATATATCCTTATATATTATATATATCCTTATATATTATTTATATATATCCTTATATATTATAAACATAACCTCATTTAGGTTATGTTTATGTACAAAAATTTGAATGTAGTGATTTCATTGCTTCTCAACATATCAAGGCACTTAGATTATTTGAATTTCCAAAATGAAACATCACAATTTATTTTAATGTGCAGGTATATTTAAACTTTCAACACAAAATAGGTTTCTTGAACTTAAAAGCTATTCTGTGACTTACAGTATGCGAGGCATTTCATAGCTGACAACACCCAGTGAGGGAGGTCATCTGAAATAAACAAATAAGGACATTATGTATAACTCCAAAGACTTACCAAATACAAGTAACAGCACACAAGTAATAAATTTAAATTAGTTTTATATTTGATCTTTTATAATATTCCTACACAGGTAATTAAAAAGTGTCCACAATACAGCTACAACACCTTCTAAACAACTCGTATTCTAGTTTGGGAAAGAAGTGTAAAAGCCAGACCATGAAACATATTACTGTAATTATTATTTATTGTTTGTTGCAATTGCAAGAATCTCTTTAAGGAAAAACAAAAAAAAAACACCTTACCTGATTTGTTCTGCAGAATAACAACACCATGCTTGCTTGTGTTAGTCATATTGTATATGACATACTCAGGAACTATCTGTGTTGGTTGCAAAACTTCTTCCAAAGATGGGAGGCCTAAAATGGTTTGCAAACTGTGGGAGGAAAACAGCAGATGTTGTCCAAAAGGTTTGCTAGCAATGAATGAAAAAAAGTTCTTTCCCTATCTATTCAAACACCAGTTATATGACACTAATTTGCTGTTTAATAAATTCCCACTCTCAGAAGGGCCATTTGAGGACACACTTTTTCCTGTGACAAATACCAAAAAACAGTAAGAAAGAGCATCTATGGTACTTAAAATATACTTCAACACCAGCAGCAATAAACTTCTTCACTGCAACAATCTAATGTCAATAAACACATCAGAAAGCATATGTAAAAAATAGAAAAAATATTCAACTTAAAATATAATTTAAACAATTTCAAAACTGTGTGCAAGCCAAAAGCTTGATTAGGCCATTACACTTGCTTGATCAGGCCAAAAGCACTTATACAAAAAGGTACCTTTTACAATGCATTACTTACTGTATTAGAATGATACTTCTCCAAGTTTCTTGCACATATTCCTGGCTTATTTCCTTCCTGTGCAGTGTGTCTTCCTTGCTTTCCTTCGTCATATCTGAATTTGTTTTTCCTAAGTTTTCCTGAAAATGAGTGGTTTATACCGTAAGATAAACAAGCCTCTTGAGATAAATTGTTCTCAAAAGTATTCCACAGAACATTAAATTCCAAAACATGATCCAGGGAGTAAACATCACATTGTTGAGACTGCTAGCATAACCAACTAAAAAGCAAAAAAGGACGCTACAAAAAAAAAGACCTAATCAACTTAAAAACCAGCATTTTAAAAGACAGAAACACATCAAATCCAACTGCGTTAGCAGGAAAAGTATTCTTCAGGATCACTACCTTTAGGATCACAATCTAAATTCAGAAAGTACATACACACAAATATCAAATGATTAAAGGGCCAAATATTCACATTCAATCTTTTTTAAAAAAAGTAGGCAACTCTGTTAAATAATTTGTGCTTTTTACTTGTCCTGAACGAAAATATTGTTTCAACAAGAACATATTGACCACATGTGGTCAGATATGATCAGATATGGCCTCAAGCTCTGCCAGGGGAGATTCAGACTGGACATCAGGAAAAAATTTTCATGGAAAGGGTCATTGGGCACAGGAACAGGCTGCCCAGGGAGGTGGTTGAGTCACCTTCCCTGGAGGTGTTTAAAGAATGGGTGGATGAGGTACTGAGGGGCATGGGTTTAGGGATTGTTAGGAATGGTTGGACTCGTTGATCCAGTAGGTCCTTTCCAACCTGGTGATCCTATGGTAATTTCTAGAACTCCACCTTCCATCCCTCCCAATACTTTAAAATACTGTTGGAGGGGTAATTTTGCACCGACGAGACAAAAAAACCCCAACCAAAACAACCCAACAGAAAACAAAAGCCCTTCCACGGTGATGACACGAGATGCTCAATTGCTTACCCACACATACACAATTAAAGCTCTCTGTAATCCCAGATTACATTGATGCAAAACTTGCCTTATACTGCAATGGATGAGGGGACAGTTGAACTTTCTTTCTGCTTAGATAACATGGCTGCACCAATATCACTTTACCCACCCTTGTTCCCCTTCCCAACAAGCCCATTGTCAGTATGAAATTTAGAAAACAGCTTCTTTTAGGGCATACATAGTTATTTCTGACAAAAGCATAATCCCTTTCCTTTGCTGGCAGCATTTGAAAAATGCCATGTTACATTTCTGTGTGACACTTAAGGGCTATCCAATAAAATTTCCTTTTGTACATGCAAGAAGAGAAACAGCACGTGTCACAAAGATATTTCATTATAAAAGATAGCCACATCTTTCTATTACACCTATACAAATGTTATATTTCACCACTGAGAAGAAACTAATTCATTTTTTCCAGCTAGAAGGGAAGATGACCCAACAGCACAGTGTCACTGAAAGTTGATTCCTTCCAGGTGTTTTTTCTTTTTTAAGAAATTACATGGCAAATACAATCACGTAGGAAACAAGTTATTACCAGAGACTGTAGTAACTCATGTTTTTTAACACTTCTGGATAAATATGGCAGTTTAAGAAATCTTTCTTTGTCTCTAGAGAAGTTTTCCAAGTTCTCTTTTGGTGGACGTGAGCTTGGTAGAGATTTAACTGGAGATGTCGAAGGAAACCTGTCATGAACAGGAGAGATGTTATGTACACTCAGAATAGATTAAAAACATAAGAAGTTACTTAACAAAACCCACACCCTATCACTGCAATTCCATAAGATTCTGAAAAGCTTCAGGAAAGTAAGAAGTAAATGCTGACATTTTCTCTTTAGAGCACTATTTAACATCATCATAATACAGATTAGCTTTGGGCTACTTTTCTGATTCCAAAGTCGAGTTGAAGATACTCAGATATTTACATAGCACAGTGAGGGCCATTAATACATTTAATTTAAGAGCTTAGGAACGACTCCCACAGACAGTCTGTAAAATGCGCAAGAACAGCAAACACAGGACTGGTAGCACAGCATGGAGCTACTACATTAAGTGCTCTTCAGTTCCCCTCCAAAGCACTTGAGCACAGCCCACATGCCAGTGAAAAACTTGGCTAAAAAAAAACACGGGAACAGCCAAGGAGATGACTCCTTGGCCATACATACAGGATGTATGGCAAGTCACAGTAAAGTGAAACTGTGAGTGAAATGGTGTTAGTAATTAATTTTTGCTCCAACTGCTCAAACCCAAAGCAAGATTTTTGAGAATCTGCGCACTAAGACTTTTAAATAAAATTCTCAAGGAGCTTTGTTAACTTGTCTCTGTTTCACTACCTGTATAGTGCACCATTGTCTTCTAAGTTTTCAGATCCCCATCTCCCTTTTATGTCTTCAATTACATGATTCTTGAGGAACTTTCTTAATAACTGAACAGTCTGCTGCCTAGTAACTTCAGGACCAAAGTTACTGTTATTCCTTAATACTTCATGGAGCCAGTCTACAGCTTCTGATGCAGTAAAACAGCTTCCGTGTTTTTTGAAATGTTGCCTGTGTTTCCTTAATGGCATGCCTGCTCGGAAATATTTCGTAATTTCATTCCACTGCATGGGAAACAAACCAGCAAAGAATGTAAGATGCTGAAGTTGATCATTGTAACTATCAATTAAAACAATATTATATTAATAAACATATAAATGAAATCACAGCATTAATAATAACAAACAATGATAGTTACATTAAATTATCATCAAATTATTTAGGTTGGAAAAGACCTTTTAAGATTGAATTCAACCATAAACCTCACACTGCCAACTCCACCACTCAACCACATCCTTAAGTGCCACATCCACATGCCTTTTAAAGACCTCCAGAGATGGTGACTCCACCATTTCCCTGGGCACCCTCTTCCAGGATTTGATAACCCTTTCTGTGAAGAAATTTTTCCTAATATCCAGTCTAAACCTCCCTTGGCACAGCTTGGGAGCGTTTCCTCTTGTCCTATCACTTCTTACTTTGGAGAAGTTTGAAAGTTAGACAGAATGTCCCACTTATATAATGTTTTATTTATAGTGTTTTTCCAGACACTGTTCATTCTTTTAAGATGACAACATCTTGTCTGAAGTGTGATCTGTGCTGAACAGATGCATCTTCTCCTGTAACCCCCCCGTTTGCAGTCTCACCCCATCTCAAAGGCCAGGTCAGGCAGAGCTGGAGCCAGCTCCAAATCAGCAAGAGCTTTGATGTGAAGTTCATAACAACATTAAAATTAGTCCTTGGAAAGGAACAGAATATACATAAGATCTCTGAGAAAATGTATAGACATGCATGTAAGTGGGAAATCTGTCCTGTCCCTACCTCTGGTCTGGCTGCACAGGATTGATGGAGATGGCTCTCTCCTGGTGCCCAGCCCTGAGAAAGGAAGCTTGCTTTCTAAAACTCCAAAACGAGCCCTAGAGAGTTGAATTGGGGCATTTTCAGTATTCCTTTCAGAGGGATGTAGAATCATAGAATGGTTGGGGTTGGAAGTTGGACTTGAAAGCTGTTCCAGTTCCAGCCCCGCTGCCAGGGGCAGGGACACCTCCCACTAGACCAGGCTGCTCAAGGCCCATCCAACCTGGCCTCCAGGGATGGGGCAGCCACAGCTTCCCTGGGCAACCTGTGCCAGTGCCTCACCACTCTCACAGCAAAGAAATTCTTCCTTATGTCTAGCCTAAAGCTCCCTCAGCCCCCAATTTAAAGCCATTAAATACCTAACATTCAAAAGACACGGTTACATGGATGAGCTTAACTCTACTTCAGCTTAGATCAAAACGCTCCCTTTTTTGTAACAGCGGCTCCCGTTCGCTTCGCCCGTCTCCCTCCCTCCGAGCCACTCACCAGCCTGGTGGCTCGGTACGGCGCGGAGCCACGCTGCCGCCCCTCCATGGCGCCGGCGGCCTCCCCGCCGCGGTTTGAATGCGCTGCGCGGGCGCGGGTTGGTCGAGCGGGGCGCGAGGCGGGGCGCGAGGCGGGGCGCGAGGCGGGGCGCGAGGCGGGGCGCGAGGCGGGGCGCGAGGCGGGGCGCGAGGCGGGGCGCGAGGCGGGGCGCGAGGCGGGGCGCGAGGCGGGGCGCGAGGCGGGGCGCGAGGCGGGGCGCGAGGCGGGGCGCGAGGCGGGGCGCGAGGCGGGGCGCGAGGCGGGGCGCGAGGCGGGGCGCGAGGCGGGGCGCGAGGCGGGGCGCGAGGCGGGGCGCGAGGCGGGGCGCGAGGCGGGGCGCGAGGCGGGGCGCGAGGCGGGGCGCGAGGCGGGGCGCGAGGCGGGGCGCGAGGCGGGGCGCGAGGCGGGGCGCGAGGCGGGGCGCGAGGCGGGGCGCGAGGCGGGGCGCGAGGCGGGGCGCGAGGCGGGGCGCGAGGCGGGGCGCGAGGCGGGGCGCGAGGCGGGGCGCGAGGCGGGGCGCGAGGCGGGGCGCGAGGCGGGGCGCGAGGCGGGGCGCGAGGCGGGGCGCGAGGCGGGGCGCGAGGCGGGGCGCGAGGCGGGGCGCGAGGCGGGGCGCGAGGCGGGGCGCGAGGCGGGGCGCGAGGCGGGGCGCGAGGCGGGGCGCGAGGCGGGGCGCGAGGCGGGGCGCGAGGCGGGGCGCGAGGCGGGGCGCGAGGCGGGGCGCGAGGCGGGGCGCGAGGCGGGGCGCGAGGCGGGGCGCGAGGCGGGGCGCGAGGCGGGGCGCGAGGCGGGGCGCGAGGCGGGGCGCGAGGCGGGGCGCGAGGCGGGGCGCGAGGCGGGGCGCGAGGCGGGGCGCGAGGCGGGGCGCGAGGCGGGGCCAGCCGCCCTGTTCGGTTGGCTCGGATACCCTCACGCCCTTTCTCTCGGGTAGTGAGGCTTGTGCCGCGTGGTCCAGGCGGAGGTGTCCCTGCCCATTGCAGGGCGTCTGGAACTGGATCTTTAAGTTCTAACAACCCAAACCATTCTATGATTCTACATCCTTCTGAAAGGGATACTAAAAACACCACAAATAAACCCTTTAAGGCTCATTCTGGAGCTTTAAAAGCATCGTTTGTCAGGGCTGGGCAACAGGAGGGAGCGAGTTCCATCAGTCCTGTGCAGCCAGACCAGAGCTGAGGACAGGATGGATTTCCCACTCACATACATGGGTATAAATTTTCTCAGAAATCTTATGCGTACTCTATTCCTTTCCAAGGACTAATTTTAATGCTATTATGAACTTCACAACAGTCCAAACTCTTGCTAATTTGGATTCTAGATCATAGAATCATAGAATGGTTTGGGCTGGAAGGGACCTTAAAGATCATCCCGTTCCACCCCCCCTGCCATGGACAAGGACACCTTCCACTGGATCAGGTTGCCCAAGGCCCCATCCATCCTGGCCTTGAACACCTGCAGAGATGGAGCATCTATAGCTTCCCTGGGCAACATGTGCCAGTGCCTCACCACCCTCACTGTAAAAACTGTCCTCCTACTGTCTAATCTAAATCTCTCTCAGTTTAAAACCATTACCCCTCATCCTATCCCTGCAATTCCCAATAAAGAGCCCCTCCCCAGCTTTCTTGGAGCCCCATTTAAGTGCTGCCAGTTCACTATAAGGTCTCCCTGGAGCCATGTCTTCTCCAGGCTGAACAACCCCAACTCTCACAGCTTGTCCTCCTATGGAAGGTGTGCCAGCCTGTTGGTCATCCAATCATCACTGTTGGCAGCGGTGTCACAGCCCACAACAGAGCTGCCCAGGTGGTGGCTGTAGCCCTAGGCTGAGTGCAGAATTACTGGTGTCCCCAGGAGCAGTGTGGTGGAAAGCACCTACTAGCACCTGCAGCAGCCACAGGTCAGTCCTGAACAGAGGTTTAACTGCTTGCACCTTCTCAGACACTCGCCTTGGTTATTTGCAAAGACCAAGGGAAAACACCCTGATTTAACTGCGTTTTCGGAGCCTTTCCACAGACAACACTTCAACAGGCAGCTGTGGCAAACACATTCCTTAGGTTCTGGAGGACATGCACGTAGCTAACTCAGAGCTGCCTGAACACACACACTAACCTCTTTCAGAAGAGAATGGCTTCTGTCAACTGCCCTGTCTCCTCCTGTGGATTTCCTACAGATACAGGTTTACTAGAGAGACTTTCTCCCCCGGGAAAGCCTGAACAACCTAACAAACATTGCAACAGTATAGGTTTTTGTAGTTCCCTTTGTTTTTGGTTTTTTTTTTTAGTGTTCTCTTTCTCACAGCCTGTAGACCAATTGTACTTGTTACCTCAGAGCTATAAATACCCCATGAGTGTTTTATCTCATCTTGATACTGCCATCTGTTAATCAGACATTTTAGGCTCATCATTTAAACTTCTTTTATAGCCAGTAAAGAGACACAAATACTTCACATGCCTTTATAAGAAGGGATTAAAACATCACTGCTATGAGAAAACACATCTGCATAACAAGTGGATTTAAGCAATATGACCCAAAGCTGCAACCCAAGAAAAAGAAGAGAAACAGAAAGCCAAAGCACCAAAACACACGGGAACCCAGGTAAGCGCCCCCCAGCACACCCAGGAGTAGAGCAGCAGTGAGGAAACCAATTTCTCTACTGCATATCTTGCTAAGGGAGGGATAGCTGTTCTGCTTTTAGGAGCTTAAGAAACTAGTCGCCAGAGGCAGTCAAAGCTGTCTCCTAGTAACTTCTATCACATCTGTGAACTGTAGCACCTGCTGGTGAGCCAGCAGTTGTGGACTTAATGAGTCAGTGTGACAAACGATTAAAAATTCAGTGAACCTGTGTTTTTTTCACCTGCATTTTTGCATCTGCTTCGAAGAAGAAAGGTGTGGGTTCTCGCACTAGTATAATAAACTTTAGAGATGCTCTTAATCTCTTATATATTACAACAACTCGCCTCCTTTTTTAATTTTTAACAAAACTGCTTGATAAGTGGTTGCCAAGATAGAAAGTGGTATTGATTTTTTCAGAGGCCAAGGCTCTAAATCTGTTTGAGAGTATAAATCAATTTACTGATTATCTTAGGGAAATCTCCATGAGTAAAACCTGCAGAAAGTGATGACTATGACTGTTTCACTATGGATTACTTCCCGTACTCCCTCTTTCAGGTCATTTAAAAAAATACAGTGCTGGGTATATTTGCATTTAACCTACTGCCAATAGCTGATCTAATACATTTGGTAAAACATCATGTCTTAGATCAAGCAGAGAGATTTTAGGGACGTGTCTGGCAAATTCAGTGAAGTTGATAATTGGAATAGTCTGGGAAACATTATAGTCCACCTTTTTCATACTTGTGTAAGCAGCATTATGCTGTTGTAGCCTAAGGTGTTTTAATTAATTTCCTAGAAGACAAAAACTAGAGTTCTTTCTACTTTTACAATTCAATTTCAAGTCTACTCTTGCTTGAGGGTTTCCCTACTTAAAAAAAGAAAAATGACTAAACAGAGGCAGGTGTTCTGTTTTTTTTTTTTTTTATCACTACACAGTTGTGAATACATGCAATCAACTGGAAATATAACCAGTCTTTTAAAATGATTAGAGAGTACCATGGTCGCTAAAAATATTCTTAGAGCTAGTTTTATGGCTTCATGATGAGATTTCCTTTTCTTTCAGTGTTTTTCTTTCCTTTATTTTCATTAGAGAGTACGAATACCAACCCAGCTTAGCTATAGGAGTGCATCAGAATAAGTCTTTACATACAGTTCTGCAAAAAACTTGAAGGAAAGCGATGGGAAAAGTAAGGCATTATTTTCTGTTTCCCTTTTATAGCTGTTTGATGATAATGTCTGCTACTAGTAACAGTAGAAGGTAAGACAAACAGAGATTAATAGAGTTCATTTAAATCTGTCTCTCCAGATTGGTTTTCACTGTGTGTTACTAAACAGAAGAAGAGGTGTGTGCTGGGTATGCTGTAGGTCTTTCTTTTACTGGTTTCAGGCATAGGAGTAAATCTAATTGAAAGCACTTAATATTGATCTACTGATGTTTAGTGCAGCTAAATTAACATTTGTGCCCTTAGGTTCAAATAGAAAGTGATTTTAAAACATAAGGGAATAAATTGTGGAGGCTGCTAGTGATAACATAAGCTTTCTGTATTTGTCTATAAGGAATAGATATATAAAACACAGCCGAGTTTTAGTTTTGATCTCTGCTAAGGTAAAGCCTATACAATTATAATAGAAATCATGACAGTGCAGCTGCTGGAGTAGTTGGGAGCAGTGGCGATGAGCTGGTGGCTATGAATTGCTTGATGTAAACACTGTCAGTAGGAGAGCTAAGAGCAGGGCCCAACACAATGTCTGTAAAGTGCTGTGAAGATTTCAGGACCATGCTTTCCTAATGTGCTGCTATTCTCTCATGCACGTCTGTTTAAATTTTGATTCTAGGAAGATAGCTTCTATGCTTACGGTAGGAGAAACAAATTGACTGGTATTTAGTGAAGTGACACAAGAAGCATAAAAACATGTAACAGCTGAAAGATGTGAATCCTTAACGCAAAGTTCTCATTGTGTCATTGAGATAACAGGATAAGACACCATTTACATTTCCAGATGAAACATTTAAGCATTTTTTCCCCCAAAGAACATTATACATTGTTCTTTGTGGATATTAAAGTGAGGGCTGGATTTTTTTTTTTTTTTTAATGTGTAGTACAGGCTTTATAAGAACAACATTTTGTACACAAAGAATCTCATCTAGGCAGGATATGTCTGGGGGAAAAAAATCATGTTGAAGACAAATGCCAGTGATTACCATCATTTCATTACAATAAATTCTTTTGTTAGAAAAGTGATTCTGTGGAATTTATCAGCTTTCAAATAACAACATTTCAGCTGATTTACCTCTTTCTGCAGTTGGAATAACTGTACGTTTATAGTGACAGTGCAGACTATTTTTTGGAAGGATTGGCTTGGGAAAAGTAGAGGAGAGTGCCTGTGAAGATTATGATGAAAATGTGCATGTGAGAATTTGAGAGAAAAGAAGAATCTTGGTTTGGAACTGTATCTTTTTCTATTCCTGATGAACGTTATCCCATGTAGAGCCAGTAGCTTTTACGAAAAGCCATGTAAAGGGGAGTTCTTAAGCAGTTGTGTAAAAAAAACCCAAGCCAAACAAGTAGGATAAATCCTGCTGTTGTTCATCCTTGAATGATTACTTGAGATCCCCTGCTCTACCCCTCAGTAACTCAGAATCCCGAAGCACTTTCCTCTCTCCCACAATTGTTGAGGAATTCTGTGTACCATCACCTCCTAGAAGCAAGCAGCCTGAGTGTTGTTCTCTTTCCTCTGAATGATGGGGGATTGGCATCCTGTTCTGCTTACACCTTGCAGTTACAGAGAAGAACCTTGCACTTTTTCTTACTGAGTTTTCACATCATCCCATGCATTTTCCTAGCTGCTTACCCCCTCACTTCCTAATGAGTCAACAAGAGCCCTGAGAACTGCTCAGGACTCTGCCCTTCATCCCCATCCTCTGCTAAGTACAGTTGGATCCCATCTGCTGAGGGGTGAGGTCGCTTCTCTGCTAGTGTGTTGGTGAACAGAAGTAATGCACAGTCTGTAAAGCCTACCGTCTACCCACAGACCTGCTTGAAGTGTTGCCTTACAGAGCTCTCCTAACAGTTTGCCCAACAGTCATCCCTGAGATTGCAAGCTGTCATGATATTAGGTAAGGAAATATTACTCAGTTCCGTCATTGGTCTTAGTTCTGTTTTTCCAGCACAAAATTCTAAGTAGCTCTTCTTTGGTGGTTTGTAAAAATGTGAACATGTACTGATGTTTAGTAGAAGTCATAAAGAAAAGCCTCAAAGTCTTCAATAATATCAGTTTTTATGGATATATAATCCCTTAACCTTGCAGGAGTTAATAATTTATGTTTTACTTTAAGAATGTAAATATTTCTTAGAATATAAATAGCACTTAATCTGGAGTTGAATAAAAATGTTAAGAAGGTGTGTTTGGCACACAGTGTAGAAATAACAACATAATTAGTATTTGTTGTTATTAATTGCTATAAAAGAAAAAATCTCCTAAGTGTATGAGAGGGTTGTACATAACAGCATAAGTAGCTACAGCAGGAGCAGGTATAAGCTGAGCACTGTATGCTGCAGGGGGATGTGAACAAAAAGCCATTTTTGCAAGAAACAAATCATATGAAGTTAAATATGTGGAAACAATTAAAATGTCTGTGAAGTTTTGTTTCAGAAATATTGAGCTTGGAGCTCAGTTTATTTGGGTTCATTTCAAGTACAGTTCCAGTGTCTTGCAAAAATGTTTAATATACAGTTAACAACTAGTGCTTGCAACCATCTTAGATGAAGGCTGAAGCTTTAATAAAAGCCTGTTTTATTTTCAATAGGATTCAAAACTATTGCACACAAAAATGACATATCAGTATCAATTTCAGCTGTTACACCTGAGATTATTAAGTCTTGTTACTAACTACTTATCTGAAGCTCTAGCGCTCTAGCTATAAATAAAGCCGTTGCATGTATAGACATGAGGTGTCCTGGCTTCAAACACACTTAATTAGTACAGACAGCGTGAAGCTTCAGGTTTTTATTTGAACCAATTCTAAATTAAGGCCCTTTTGCTTTGCTTTTATATACTGCATCATGATATGTTAATTAACCTGTACTTTTTCTCCCCTAGTCATTTGGCCTAAGACTTAATTAAAAAGTGGATGTTAAGCATAATTTAGTGAGGAGACTCAACTGAGCTTGCTTCTTACTAGCTCAGGTGCGCAGGATGAACACTGAAGCTGCTGGCATCTCGCCACTCTGTTGGTAGTATCTAATTCCTTGGTGTGGGATCCGGTCTGTCCACTGAAGCACAAATCTGTCTGGGTGGACTCTTCCCTCCGAATCGGAGGAAATGCTCTTCTCACTGAGAAGTGTTTCTCAAATCATTTTGGTTATAGCTATAATAATAATATTATATAATTATATATAAAATATGATAATAAAAACATCCCCTTGTTCCTTGGATATTTTATGGAAATGTCAGTGCCTTTTGCTGTTCTTTCTTATGCTAATCTATTCGCTCTTTAAAAATATGTGATGAAATGAAAAACTGGCAATGCTTTAAATTATCCAACAACTTCATCCAGGAAGGCTGGACGTGCATTTACTTTCTGAGTGAAATAGATGAAAATAGAGATAACTAAGTGCATTTTTTTTTTTTCTGGGAGGGAATAAGGATGAGTAGGGAATCGTAGCTCATTGTGAAGTGAAGAAAGGGAGGAAACAGTGCAGAGTCTTGTGCCTGAAAAATGCTGACTCTGTACATCGGTACAGCCTGGACATGCAGACTTAGGCAGCCCCCTAGTATGGGAGAGATGGCCTCGTTCGTATGGCAATCCGTAGCATGAGCAGTTACACTATAAAGCAACTATCAGTGCTATTTCAATTCAGCAAGGACTCTTTCTATGGAGTTTATTTTTAAGCTCTTCTTACCATTTCAAGTGATCCAACATTATGTGTGTCTGTGGCTTGATTTTGGCTTTGACTGATTGAAACGCACTTCTGGACTGATGAAATCATGTTATCTCAACTTGGATCTTTTTAAAAGATAGTTTTAATTGTATGCTATTTTACTGATAACTTTGGCACAGTTATTTTTGTATGGCACTGAATCTGTAACAATCCAGCCTCTCTAATGGTGCTGTGCAAATCTTGCAACTCCTGTATTGCGTAGCATTCATTCTTGAGCTGATCTTTAGAAAGCAAGGTGGGAAGGTGCAAATTGTAGCTTCCTTTTGGGTGTAACAGCAAATGAAAGTTTGCACTTATAATTTAATATCTGTATGCAGTATGCTAAGAATTTTGATCCATTGTGTTTCTCTGGAAAAATGCAGGATTTGCCCTCAGTGTCTATTTGTTCACATAGTTTTTATTGAACTCAGTTGATTAACTCCTGTACTTTAAAACAAAACTGATTTCCCAACTCTGCTACAGACCCTAAAATAGCAGTTACTTCAGATATAGGCATTTTCTTCTTGGTTCCCTTGTCCACCAAACTATTTAATTAAAAACAAAACAAAACCAACCACATGCAGTTTTAGTGAAGTTGGTCTGAAAAACAATCCTTTTATGCAGTTGCTTACAATTTGTTGCTTTTTCATTTGTGAGCTGCATCACAGCTGCGCCCAGTTTATCTCAGAAATTAGTTCATCACATTTATTATTCTACAAATGTGTAGCAGCTGTTGCTCAAATCCACCCTGATTGCACATGCCCTCTGCCGTTTTACTCAATTGGTTTACTCCAAACATTTTGTTACTAAATCATTCATTTGGTTGTAACCATCTGTACAAAGTATACATTAAAATGCTTCATAATGCAGCAATTTGGAAGCCAGTTGCTCAAAAGATGGAAGGATGGGATCACATATGGAGTAGGGTTGTCTTACCCTATGTATTCTCAACTTATGGCTGTTAGTGAAAGGTGGGTACTTATATCAAAAGGGAAGAATGCTCAGACTAGAGTCCTCATTGTCATGGTATTTGAAAGGATTGAGGAAACATGAGTATTGTGTGTGTTTTCAGGCATTCATCTCTATTCCTGGTGCTTTACTCATTCTCCACAAGTCTCTGAAATGCAGATGTTCCTCAAGTGGAGGGTGGCAGCTGTCAGGCATGTTAAACAACAGTCTGGAAAAGGGGATGTTGGCAGGAACTAAGGAAGAAACTGTCTTGATCACTAGGAAATATAGCTAAATATTTATGAAGACTATTTTCAGGGTTTTCCTAGATCTTCTGTGGTATCTAAAGGACTCCAGCACAAAAGTGAGTGGCTTCTGCATGTGCACAGCCTGAAGGTTGTTACTGCTGGTGTAAGTTGTGCTGCTTCCATCATCTGAGGCTGCACTATTTTAATGAAAAATGTGAAATATGGTTATCAATTGACCTAGTAAAAAGATTTAGAAAATCTAGACAACTTAAAAAACCAATAAGAGAACATATCAAGAAAACACAAAGCACAAGTTGTTCTATGGAATCATCTGCAGTCTTTTGAAATACTACCAATTTCTGCAGAGATGTTTGGGAAGTTCATGCATGAGATAGGCAATCAGAGGATTTACTGCCTGGTTAGTCTCCTGAATCCAACCACATCAGGATACGCTTCATGCTGGTGAATAATCACTTACTGTATCTGAGACTATGTAAGTGTACACTCTGCCATGTGAGGGCATAAGGAGTTGCACGCAGGCTGCTTCACTGCGAGCTCTGCCTGGAGGGGAGATATGCCCAGCCAGCCGGACAACTGTCTCTCGTGAGCTGAGCAAGAAGAGCAGAGAGGAAACTGCACTCCTTGGGCACCCACGGGTAGCTGGAGCTTGTTGGAAGCTGACCCAGAGCACAGCTTTTGTCTCTGACTGCTGCAGCTGGGGAACCTCATTTCCGAATTACTTCCCATGTTACCTGCGTGTGAGCTGTCACTTCCATTCTGTTCACAGAATGCTGTATTGTAATTTGAAGTGAGGCTTTGAAAACAGTCTATTTCTACCTGGCTGCTTAGAAGAATGTGGTCAATATCAGAACCAACTGGTGAACTGTAGGCCTTGCTCCAACCTTACAGTTCCACTGGTGTTTATTTGATAGGGTTTGTTCCCCATTTCCCTCAGTTTCAGGCACACCTTTGTATGATAAACAGAGTCCTGTGCCTATGAATACCTGAAAAATGTAATGAGGGTTGGAGACAACTGCAATGTAGTCTAGAAAGTCAGAGCAGACAAGTCGTCCGTGATGTTGTGTTTAGAGTGCAACGTCCTGTGCTGCACAGGGAGAAAACAGCAGAAGTCTGTATATACCCGTATGAAACACTGCTTTTGTCGAAGTTATTTAAGGAATCTGTTGTGAGGTATCTGGCTACTTAAAAAGGAAATGGAACAAGCTCTTGCTTTTCTGGATTCAAGTCCTGTCCTTCTCTATCTCTTTCTTGTGATGTGATCAATTTCTGCCACACGGTGGTGGTGGTGCTTTTTTTTTTTCCTAATCCTGAAAAGTTGTTTGTAACACCAGCTAGAACAATGAAAACGGCTTTATTTGTTAAATGCAGCTTAATGATGATAGGTCGATCTTAATAAACGTTCATGCAATTTTCCTGTTACTTTTTCAGCCAGGATGTAAGAGTGCTATGCCATCAATATACGACAGATCTGTTGTACAGTAGCAAGGCTATGATTGCCAGTTATTTGCATCTAATATTGTCACTGCATTTAATGGTCTATGGCTACTTTGTTCCACAGGAAAAAGATATGAGTTATTTTCCCCCCTCAAAGATAACTTCTGAACACTTTAGGTCATTTCACATCATTTTATGATTGAAGATTTTGTTTGTAAAAAGGTGGTTTAGGCACCAGGTTATAAGGAATGTATTAGTTCAAATTCATGTTGACACAGGCTGCAGTGTGCGAAGGTATCTCATTTGTTAGCCTGGTAACTACCTTGTTTGGGGAGAATGATTCATGCAGTGACGCTCAGTAGTGGACAGAGGTAGTAGGAGCTGCTGCATGTGGTCCCTGAGTTCCTGAGGTAGGATCATGTGGTCCAGATCTCCTCAGCCAAATATCTTGCGGGCCCTGTAAGGATGTGAAAGCCTTCCTGAAAGTCTGAAAAGTAATGAGAAAAAGAGGTAATTGAAAAGTCCTTGAAATCCAGCTGTCCTTAGCTGTCTCTGTTTACAGGCTGAATTTAGAGCAGGAGCTCAAGTAGGAGTTCAAATTATACACCATCACCCCTCCCCCAATTGATTCTAGTCAATGGAAAAAAACGGTAAGAATGACATGGAATATGCTCCTCCACCCCTTGTTAGTCTTGCTCGGAAAGCTTCTTGTGTGCTGTAGCTCAGTGCTGAGGGCAGATGCCACTTCTGTTGGGGTTTCACTGTAAAACTATTGAGCTTGAAATAGTCCTCAGATTTTGTCCTACTTGGAAACAGAGTACCTTCTTGGACAGAAAGAAAAAGCAATGGTAGTAGTAGCCACAGTGAAAGCCTTTGCATCCCCTCCCTGGTTATGGAGCCTTCTGGCAAGGAGAAGGAGCGTCCAGGCAGGTGAAGAACATGTGGAGGGAATCCCAGAGCATCTTTGCAAACAGCTGCCTGAGCTGGCGGTGCTAGCAGAAAATAAGGGACAATCCAAAGAGTTTCTGTTCTTTAGCAAGCAGCTCTATCTCCTTCCTCTGTGATCTGGTGTCACTATTACTATAATACTTCCTGATCCATAGGTGTTGTGTATGTGGAAATTTTCTAGAAGACCTTATTTATGCAAGTATTTTTCTTGGAGTACTAATGCAGAAAAAAAGGAAATCTTCTAGATAGAAAGGAAACCACTTGAAAATCACTGTGATTTGATTAGAAGCAACAGACTCTTAAAAAAATCCTGGAGGGAAGATGGAAGGAACAAAATGACCATGCGAAACAAGGGCAGGCTTAACACACTGAGGAAGTGAGAGGCTTGATAAACATTCACACAATTAACATACCACTAGCCCTACTTCTGATGAGAGGACTGCTGTTGAGGTTTTTGCTGCCTCCTCTCCCTTGTGCCATCACCCCAAGGAAGCCATTCACTTGCACTTTAATTACATTGCCTAATGATTCTGATCTTCGCAGCATATGTGCTAGTTCCTGTGAAGCTAAAATAAAGCACTGTTCAGTTCAGGATACTGCTTGTCATATATACTCTGTTGCGTTAGTGTGAAATTCCATTTCAATATACATTCCAAAAAGAAGGCATTTTTGTATCTGTTTAGTGTTTGGGGTCAGGGACGGCATTATCCTCAGTGTGCAGGCTCTAGCACAGACAGTACTTTTCCAGGAGCATTCTTTCGATGCAACTCTTGTGTAGTTGCCATAGACTCATAGGAATGCTACAGTGTAATTCACTATGAGTAGTGTATGAATTAGTTCTATGGAATTTAACTTTTTCAAATTTTTGTACTTATTTTGCTTGTAGGCTATAGACAAATGTCAGTCTTTTTAATTTTTTCTAGGTCACCATACAGTATTATCAAGTGGCATCTTCTATATCAGATTGCAACTATTCAGTTCTTAGCCAACAGTTTTTTAAAATAAATATTCACTGACTGAAAAAGATGAGATGCTATTCTAAAATTGTTAGAGCTTGTTGTTAAAAATGACCTTCATGCAATGGCAGGTTATTTTGTTTAAATAGAAGGCTAAATATAAGTTCTCTGTTTCAGCATTGCAGACTTTGAGAGACCAAAAGAATTGCCTGACCATCAACTGAGCAGATGAGCTTGAGAACATGAAGAAATTCTAGGGCTGCTCCAGATTTAGTGCCAGCTGTTTGGGCAGCTGAGAAGAGTAGGCAAAGGACTTGGCCCTATATGTGTGAAAAATCAGGTTAGAAGGAATAACCAGAGAGCCTGGAAGGAGAAGGATAGGTCAGCAAAGAAACCAACACGATGGAACTGGGAACTGCTCCAGAGGACAGCAGGGAACTTGCAATCTCATATTTCTTGATGGACCCCATTTGGTGGTGTATCCTAATAAATATGAACCTTTGTGTCCATCTTTGAAGTCTGACTCCTTTTACCTTAGGGATATCACTCAGGTGCATCCTTCCTTCAAAATTTTGTTCTGGTCTCTCTGTCCAGCCAGACTGAAATATTAATGCCCTGGCTTCTCTTCAGCTTGTTTCTGGCCTGGTGAATGCTTACAAGTGATGAAACAGTCCAACAGAAATGACTTGAAGACGTCTTGTCTGTAATAGTAGCACAGAGGTTCTTGTAGATGGAGGTTATGTCCTTGCTCCATCTAGGAGCTCTCATCTGACTCATGAGTGCCTGAACTCCAGGTTCAATGCTGCTTGGGGAAAGTGAGTTTTTTCCCTCTGGGCTTATATTTAAAAATTATAGGCAATTTCTTTTCTGCCTGAAGTAGAATGGGAACAGTAATGAAACATAAAACTCTTTCTGATGAGAGACCTCTTTCTTAAAGACGCAGTCTTCAGTGCTAAGCAATCTCAATAACAGGAAATACAACCAGCCCCATCTGTAATTAGCTTGGTATCCACTCTTTTCCGCCAATTTTTTTTTGCCCCCTGATAACACACTTGCAACAACTCTAATTTTAGACTAGATAAATGTACACAGATTCAGCAATGCCAGAAGCAGTGTAGCAATATGCTGAAAATTTATTTGATTTAAACTTGAATGATGCTGATGGAAATGTGCCAAACTACCCACGTTTATGTAGTCAAAGAGCAATCTGAAGGAGTCATGCTTTTGCATCGCCAGTTAGGTATATTTTCAGCTTTGTCTGTGCAGAACAAGTGTCTGCTTACCCGAATGTTTATCATAGATGTCCATAGGCTAGCTCTGCACTGAGCTCTGCTTTTCATCCAAAGGGGTCTATTTCTCCATTTGCACAATAATTCCTTTAATTCATGTGAACATTATTGTTTGCAGGGCATTAACATTGCTGTTAATAGAGGTTGTGCATAGGAGCTCTATGACAGAAATAGACAGAAACACTCCTTAAATCTGTAATCTGAATTCAGGTTGGGTAGAAGCTCACAGAGTGTTAAACACTCTTCTACTGGAGATCAGACAAAGCCCCACAGTATTTACATTAATCCTGCACTTTCAAAGCACATGCAAGATTTTAGCTTCACAGCTACTCTTGATTTCAATGCAAGTTAAATACTGTGCAACCCTTTGAACATTTCTTCTTAGAAGTGCTGGATTTGGGTAGCTCAGCTTCTGAAGCCTTTAGATCGTGACTCTTCTGTTCTTATATGGATGAAATTTTAAGAAATCAGAGAACTATTATTCTGAGAAGGCCAACCCCCCCCCCCCAGGAGAGTGATAATTCCTAAATACGTGTTTACCTACAGTCCTGTAAACACAGAAGAAATGACTGCAGTTTAACTAACTATGGAATTTGCTTGTTTGCCCAAGAAAAAGCTTTTCTGTTTGGGCCATAACTCTCATGGAAAATCAAACTTGCCTCAGCAGATGAACATTTTATAGGTAGTTCACTGTGTTTTAAAATGTAGATAATGGTGTAGTTTTCTCAACAGCTGTAGAGAATTAACAGATGTATTATGAAATGATCGTGTCTGTGTTTAGCCCTTGCTTTACTGAATTTAGACCTTTTTCAGATGTAATTGATGTCTTGTTATGTTTAAAGGAAAGCATGCGGGATTCAGCTGCAGGAGGGGGTGATCTCCAGGAGTCCTAGCAGCAGGAATACACCTCTCGCAGGGAGCTGGAGACCATTGGTCAATAGGTGGGTGGGCTGTGTTGTGGCTCCTGGTGTCTTCCTGGGGCAAGAGAGCCTGTACTGTTTGTATGGCTATGTGTAAACCTAGCTGTGTAAACCTGTGTGCATTTCTGTGTGGAGCACCTGTGGCACAAAATTCAAGCCTCTTGTCTTTGGCTCTGTAAAAGCATGTGAGGAATCAGCAGCACTGTGTTCCTATCTGAGTGTAGTTTATGAATTTCTTTGTGCTGTTGTATCACAGCACAAAACCGGGCAACCTGGACTATACCTTGCTGTTACTGGGGTCAACAGCATCTGTAGGACAGTGTCCTGCCTCCTCTAGATGGAGAGGTGGACATCGTTCTTTCTCTAGTCTGTAAGGAGCTGCCTGGTGACATAGGGAATGAGGGCGAAATGGATGAACAGTAGTCTAATTTTCCTAAAGGCTTTGTTTATAGATACTGTCCCTCACTTGTATCAGAGATGAATTCAGAACATATATCTCAAACCTGGATTTTGAACGCTAGAAATCTGAGATCCAGAGTAGTTCCAAGCTTTACCGCTGCATATTTTAAAAAGGGCACAGTGACAAAACTTATTCTAAAGCCAAATAGAGAACTGGAATTGAGCAGGTTATCAGAAATGCCTCATATCAAATATGGCATTTGGCTCAAATCCATCTCATTTGAAACAAAACCCAAACAGTAAAACCAGAAAAGTTTTACTGGAAGTTTCTAATGGTATATTATATTAATGATAATAATGATAAACAGCGTTATATAATTTGATTCGTGGTACAAGGACTTCTTGAGAGGTCTGACAGAGACCGCAAAGTCAGTGAGCACAAAGACCAAGTGATCTTCCAGCTCTCAAACCTGCCCCTTTATCATGATTCTCTGCTCTGATAGAGGCAGGGTGAATAAAATTCTGTCAGTCCCTTCCAGACTGTCTGTCTGTCACTTAGACAGAGTTCAATTTCTCCATATGTGATCTGATCAAAATCAGGAAAGTATTTTGAAAATACTTTAGAGCTTGCTATGTTTAAAGTGTCAAGAAAACTTCTAAGGAGCAGTAGATCCTTGAAGCAGTATAAGGGTACAGATTAGATTCTGAGTTTGGATTTAGACTGGTATTTAATTTGAGGCTAATACTCAGCCAATGCAGTGATGTAACAATTAGTGCTCTGCTCCTGTGAAATGGTAAAAACTTTATGCAATTCAGTGAAATTCATTACATGGTTTCTTATGTCTTAAGGAATATTCAAGCTGGTTATACAAGATTTCTGTGGAAAGTATTCAAAACCAATCCAAACCCGGTTGCTCCTTCTCGTTCTGACTCTGATAAGAGTCCTGCCCAACCAACACTATGAGCAGGCTAAACTACCTAGTCCTGAACCCGTCAGTGACAAGCAGAAACATGCACACTGCAGGAGTACATTGCTGTATTTGAGTGGAAGGTGCTTTGGGCAGCTCACTGCCCCTGTGTCATCAGCCTTTAGCATGTTGTAAAGCAAGTTCTGGCACAATACAATTACTATGGCATCTGGAGGGGGTTACTGCTGTGCCTGGGTTTGGCACTGTATGTCTCATTTACAGAATGCAGTTGCCTTTTGTTTGTATTGTTAGGGAAAATTACTACAATTTCTTGTCTTTCAAACAGTCACGGGATTTTGAGCAAATGTATATGGGATACTTCTGCAACACCCTGTAATGCAGGGCAAGTGATGTGGAGAAGGTGTCTGTCACAAACTTATATGGGCAGATAAAATATTTTTGCTAAGATAAAATGTGCACCCTGAACAGTTACAGTATGGTGAATCATGCAGCACAAAGTAGGCTTGAAAAAAGGCACTCTGCAAAGCTCCATTATTACATAATAATGCTCACTGATTTCTAGGGCTCTATCTTACAAGATACTGTAACCTGAGAAATAAAAAAAAAAAAGTAGATTTATAACAGCTACCTGTATTTGCTGACAAGAGTTTTGAGTATCAGTGCTTAAACACTATTTTCTTGATAATTATAAACCCAATGTGTTATTATTTAGTGAATTAACTTTACCACAAAAATACAAACTAAAAGGAAAACAATCGTTTCATTAGAGTTTTTTTTTTTACTCAAGGTTTTGATTCTTTTCTTAACTGAAATTCTCCATTGAGTTTAAAGGGTTCACCTTTGTGTGATTTATACTAATTATGTGGTGCCTATCATATGGATACATTACCTAGTGACATTAAAGCTTTCAGAAATTATAATGGACCAGGACAGATGTTGCTGGGTTTAAAAATAAAATTAAAACAACAGAAACAGTGTAGCAGCTCATCAGAAGTCATCAGCAATCGGGGCTTAATTCTGTGGTACTGTACCGTTATCTGTCAACCATTCATGCAATTAAGGGAAAATATCTCCCAGCGTTTCCATGGTGTTAAAGCACTCTAGGAGAACAGCCAGCCCACACAGGACCCAGAAGCGATAAAATATTAATTCAGTACAAGCACACGTTCGATAATCTCAACATTTAATACAGGCTATAGTAATTCAGTCCTAGCAAATTATTCAGTTAAATAGAGTGGAGCCAGATAGTATACTACTTGGCAATGACTTTATTTGCAAAAAAAAAAAAAAAAAAAGGCTATTTATTGTGGGCTTAGGACTGTAGATGAGAACACGGTGCTTTTATGTTAGCAATGCAGATATTGTGGAAGATGAGTGCAGGCCTGTGCTGAGCAGCTCCAGCTAAGGTGAGCATGGAAGATCAGTTTGCAAGGTGTGTATCCACTTGCCAAATAAAGCCTGCAAGAAAAAGGAGATTGAAATGATGCATCAAGCAAAGAATAATTAATCTACTACATGGCTCAGAGATAAATTAAACTGGTCTCCATGTCTGTTGCTAGGAATTGCAAGTCACAGTGTGGATTTCAGGGGAGTCCTGCCTCCTCCATCAGCACCAGTGCTCAGACCGTATCGCACAGCCCTTTCTGGATGGCTGCGTCCACTTCTGGTGTGTGCTGAACCCGTGCTCAAAATTAGTGACATTTCCTGATATTAAAACTGCCCAACAGACTTCTTTAAGGGCTCTGAGGGAAGTTATGTTTGGTAGCAGGATCTTATAAGTATGTATTTAACAATCACGAGCCCTGCGGAGCTGAGTCTAGAACCAGGGGCGTGGGGAGGGCTCCTGCTTCTCCATTTCTGGGTTCCTACCTGTCTTTGCCATTTGCTTTCTGCAGGCAGTGTGAGGTCCAGGTGCAGCTAGGATAAATTTGGATTAGCTGGAATTAGTTACACAAGGGTAGCCACCTTCTCTCTTGAAAAGAAATCCTGTACTGACTACTGGCATAATCTTCTCAGAAGTAAATTTTCCCCCAGAAGTTTCAAGCGGGATGCAACATCTTTCAAACTTCAGCCTAAGGTACCGCTAGGTTGCTGCTGCTGCACTTAGTTAGAGCACAGAGGTGCTGCTGCAGCTCAGTTGCTTCAGGAGGAATCAGCAGTACTTGGCCTATAGATATTTTTTTAAGACCTGCAGATGAAAGGGCTGTTGCAGTCCCTCAGTTTTCCTTTCATCTGTTCTTTATAACATCATACTTTTTGGTTTTTTTTCATGTTGTTGCTGGAAAGGGAGAGCAAGCTGGAACCTGTTAAGGGGAAGTCCCACAATCAGTTTTTAGCAGACGGCTTAACTAAGTAACTGTACTCATTATCAATTGTGTTGTACTAAAAAGGACAAGCTCACAACTTGCCTGGAAGTAACATCAGACCAAGGTAATCTTCCCAAAATTGAGGATACATTGCTGAGAAAATCTATGTTTATAATGACAAATTAGAGGAAAATTGCTTGTTTGATTTCTAAGTACCTCAAAAATAGGGTTCTATTGGCTCCTTTAAGCTAGACCATGTAATGAATTAGATATCAGTAGCTGGAAAAAGGCTTTAAAGGGCTCAAGGGTATTTATTTTAAACTTCTTAGGTGTATGGTCTACAAAAACGTGAGAAAATATGTGAAGATAAAGTTTCAAGAAGAAAGGAAGTGAAAACTCTGTGCTTAAAAGGGAAAGGTTGAGAAGGAAATAATGCGAATTTATGCTTTTTGGTTTTCTCCTGATTTTTCCACTTCAGCGTCTAATTAACATTTCAGAGGAAGGGAGGCTTTGCTAAAAATCAGCATCTCTCCTTAAGGCTTAGCTTAAAAATGCGTCCTTGGGATCTTCAAGAATTGTATAGAAAAACAGGCTAATATTGGCATTCCTAATATTTTAGGGATGAGAAAAAAGAACAAATCCAACAAAGCCATTCTAGACAGTCCTTCAAGCCCACATAAAGAAAGAAATTCAGTGTTTTTGAAAATACTTGGCTCTTCATATTTAATATTAATTCCAGTACTCTTCCCTTATTTTTCTCAATAGTGCGTCCCGGTTATTTTGTCCCTTCAAATATTTTTAGAGTGACTTCCCTTTGTTGTTTCAACGAAGTTAATATACACAATGGTGGCAGCTAAAATTAGTTATTTTTTTAATACGCTAACATCATCCATCTCTGGATGTTACTTCCAGTTTATTCCCTCTGAACCCTACAGTTTGTCCCTGTTGCTCTGGCAGTGAGCTGGTGGAGCAGAGCGCAGTGTGTGGTAACCGGGAGGTCGGTAAGTGCAGGTCTGGAGGCAGAATAGGCAATTAAACAGGTTGTGCTTAGAGCAGAATTTGGGGTTTGGGTCTGGAAATAGCTCAGGACGATCTCCCATTTCAAAGACTGAATTGGAAAAAAGATGGCTTTCTGATGCTTGGGTCAAGTATAATATAGACTGTTACAACAGACCAGTGGATGGACAAACACATCTGGAAACAGAACTATGACACATTCAAAATCTGAATTCTGTTTTATAACAATCGCAGTTCCTGCTTTGTCCAGCACTGATCAGTAATCTTGCTGCTTCTCCAGCAATCCCCCATGGCATTAGTCATTGCATAATGACCGGTTCTGCTCAGGTAAATGTTTGTTAGTACAAAATCCACCTGCTCTTTTGTTGTCCGGATTATCTTTTGCTTGATTTAGTCATCAGCAAAATCTTGTCACAGTTAATCAATCTTTGTTTATATCTGTGTCATACTAGAGGAATATAGAAATAATTATTAACATTAATAACTAAAGGAACTGTTTTGAGTAGGATTAACTAATACAATGTTCCCATTTTCCCTGCTTTAGTGAGAATATTTACTTTTTGTTAACATGAGAAACGTAATCCTGCAAAAAGTTATTTTCCCCATCATGTCTCACTGCTAAAACAAAACAAATGAAAAGGCCTCCAAAAGACAAATACGACATTCATTGACATACTTGGTGAGAATGACAGCACTGCTGAAAAATTGCAACTTAAGCTTATTTATGTGAAACTTTTCAGAAACCATTTTTCACCAGTTATCTGCAGAATATTTTTTTCTTGTGTTGCTAATAAGATATTTCACCCTTAACACCTCTTAAGCCTTCAGTCATATATTAATATGGCAGCTGGTTGTAAGCTTCTAACATGACACAATTAATTTTGCTTGTGACAGCACAGAGATCCATAATGGTGTTCTGGATTTCAATCTGCTGGACTTGCTTTCCCCTACAACACTTTCGAGTTTGCACTCTTGGTTCATCCTCCCCAGGGAAAATGACTGCCAGACTCTGAATTCCCAGTTGTGGGTACTGGTTTGTCCCACAGTGTGTAACTGCCCAGACTGGAGAGGAGGCTGATGGTTTCTCTTGTGGCACTGAATTGCTTTTGTGATCCTCATTTGTGCTGTGGATCTTGGATGCTGAACTGCTTAAGGAGTGATCCAGAACATCAATATTAAGTTGGATCGCAGCCTGAAGGATTACCTGACAGCTGCTTGTCCCCACACACGTGAGGTCTGTTCAACTGTGCCTTTCAGGCTTTAGAGCCTGCAGGATGGCGAGTACATTTCCTCTGATTCCCTCTCCAAGTGGTATTTCCCTCATTCTAGCAGTGCCATGGCACCAATGGCGTGGGAGCAGGATTACTGCACTGTCAGCAGCTCTCACCAGATATCATTGTATGAGATTTCAAATCATGTTGTTTCTATAATTCTACAGTCACAGTTTTGCCTCTTACTGTGTTTCCTAAGTTCTGGTTCATACAAGGGCTAAAAACCATTTTGCTAATGAGGTGAAATTAGTTTTCCTATCTATTGGAGAAAAAAAATCATCCTTCTAGGAGGTGATAGTGATCTGAGTATTTAGGATCTTATGCTAGGATTTTTTATGTTGTGGTCTTTCACTTCACTTGAGCTGGCCTGTGCAGTTTCCTGGTTGTTCCAAGTCAAAGCATGAGGTCTACTGATTTTTTGACCCTCTCTTTCTGGCTTCCACCTTTCTTTTTAGAGACTTTAATGTTGCCATCTCTTTCTGCTAAAGACAAACCTCTTTTTTTGGCTCCTGTTGTAGTGTGCTGCTGCTTGGCCAGGGCTTCAGAGTGCATGAAGGAAAACTTGGCTTTCTGAGGAGACAGCTGCTGTTGCCAGTTGATGGAGGCCATGACAGAGCTGGAAGACTAGACAGGTGAGGATTACTGTGAGTACGGTTGCTATGCTGAAGTCAGTGATTCAAAAAGGACTTGAAATAGAAAAGTGTACGCTGGCTTAGCTATAAGAACTCATCTGTGGTTTAAGGGTTCTTTTCCCCCAACTAATCCACTGCTAAGATGAAAGCAAAATGAGGTGTCCCTTGGCTCTTTGTAGTGTTTGACCGAACTACTGAAAGCAGTGCTGAGTTCAGGGGATCATTCCTGATATGCTGACCTCAGTTAACCCAAATATTCTATGGATTTCAATCATTCAGCCCCTTCTGTGCTCTTTCGTTGCTTTGCTTTTGTTTCCTTGTTCCACCCATCTCCAGTTTTGTCCTCCCTCATCAGGGAGAAGCTATGGGTCACAACCAAAGGCCATCTGCCTACCTATTGAAGCTCTCTATATAGTGGGCTCTCTTTTTGTCTTCAACCTATACAAAAGCTTCAGTTCAGGGGCTGTGAGAACTGACCCCCATTTTCCTTGCTGGAGTTGCCATGTTCTCAGGTGAGCTTTCAAAGTCATCAATACCAAAGCAACACTACTTGTCTTACAAGGCAGTCTGAAGAGAAAAGAGGCCTCGGAGCCAACTTGGATGCCTGTACTTGTGGGAAAGTGAAGCTTCCCTCCTCTTTCAGTCAGTGCCCATATCTGGGTCTAGTGTCTTTGGCAGAGAATGTTGGTATTACTGGGCTGTAATTGGAGGTAATCTGATTTTTTGGGTTCCTGGCCTAGCCAGCTATTTCCAGTGCTCATTAGAACACAGTGAAGTCACCAAGTGTGGGACACAAAGTCTGACATTTCCATTATTTAGCTTTACCTCTTGTCCTGTGTACTGTGAAAAAGGGTGGGGAGGGCTGTGGTTGGAGGGCAATGTTGTGTTCATCATTGCCTTTCTCTTAGGAATCAAGAAGCTGTGAGAGGCTCCCACCAAGCAGAGGAACTGGCAGGGGTGGATGCGCGCAGGTATCCAACACTTGCATTATTTTGTGCCTGCCAGCTGCTTCTCATCAGTGACTTAGTCCTGCAGCCCTGCTTTGTTACTGCCTGGAAGAAACAGTGGCAGCAGTTCAGTCAAATTAAATAGAATGTCAGAGCCAGATACTGTCCCTGGCTGGAAAAGCAAAACCCTTCACACGTGGTTTGAGTGAAGGTCATAAGTATCCAGAGGCTTCCTCTACAGGATGCTTCTCAGTGCATTGTTAGAAGACTGTGTGTGTAGTAGCACTTGGTGACACCTCTCTGTTTCCTAAGACTCTTCGGAAAGCCTTCCCTTGTGTAGGTGTCTGCTGCTCCATCTTGCATAGCTTTCTTGTCTTCTCACATTGCATGCCTCTTCCTGGGCCTTCCTGCTGGCTACTCAATATTATCTTAACAGTTGAATGCCCTCAGTGACTCTCAGTTAACGGGGCTGAAACAAGGGAGCATTTTTTGTTTCATATTTACATATAACTTCTTCTTATCTCTAGAGCATCTCCTGTTCATTGCAGTGAAATCTGAGCATACCTTGCCTTCGTGTACTGTGGGGTTGGGAGTGTATTGCATCTCTGTGCACTCATACTGAATGAAATTTATGTTTCAGCCTGTCTAACAGCCTCCCTAGCAGTTTTTACCATAGACTTACCTTTGGCTTCCTTTCTGTGAATAAATAATTCTGATGGATCATGTTAATGCTCCTTGTGACAGGGTATGGAGCATCCCAGTGGTGCAAGGCCTGTGATGGACAGGGGCTCAGAGCAGCTGGGGCATGCAGAGTAGGGGCTGGCTATGCCCACGAGCCCTCACTCTGGAAGGGGCTGTGCTTCTCATAAGGCATGGTGTGGGGCATATCTGTTGTTTTTGAAGGCTTCCAGATGTTCTTCATTGTGAGATTTTTGGGATAGTTTTAAAGGCAATCTTGGAGTAAGCTGATGCATCTTTAAAGATGTTTACAATATGTTGAAACAAGCAATGTAGAGTGTTCCTCATGCTCGTTATGCAGCTCACTGGCAATCATGACCTGTTAGAGTTCTTCCAGCCCACGGGTTCTTTTGTAGGGTTTTTGAACTGCTGAGGTGGTGGTGGGAGCAAGCAGTCAGATCTTGTGTCCCTTTGCATCCCTCTGGACTTTTGTGTCTTGTATTTGTATATTTGGTTTTCTCCTCACTGCTTCCATTGTGCCCAAGCTCAGCCATAAACAAACCATCCTGGCTCTTAATTAGGTGTATTAATTCTGTATGTATAGGTCATTTGAGTCTTATTTGGATGTTTGAGATTACTTCATAATAATTAACAGAATTTGAATAAAGAATATGTGTTTAAAGACCATGTAATTCTTTCTACTGCTGGTCTAGGCCTTATTTTTGCGTGCACATGCAGGCCGGTGTTTCTCTGGTCTCTGTTATATTCTGTTCAATATTGTGTGGCAGTTTGGAACATCATATATTAGGACTATATCTTATGATGCAAACATGACCTAAGTGACATTTTACAGATTATATGTAGAAGATACTGGCCATTTGAGTACCCAGTGGCTTAGGGGCCATTGATTTAGTTGAGGAAAATTGATTATCAATACGTTTTTAATTGCACTTTCAATAGAAATTCTCTGATCTGTCTCCATTCCTTCCTCTTCTACTCTCACCTCTCCCTGTTTGAACCTGAATCTGTTGTGCCTTTTGTCCCTCTGGGGTTAGACCTCCATCCTCTGTGAGCACTTGTTTGGGATGCTCCTGCCCTGAATCCCTGCATCCAAACCTCCAGTCTCCTGGCAAACCAGCTGCAAAGTCCATACCTGTCACCACTCCCACAAGGAATAAATTCTTTAATCAGATGCCTTAGCAAAACCCACCCTTCCAACCTACATGAGCTTACCTCTGTTATGACTTCCAGCAGGGACTTGGCACAAAGACACAGCCGTGCAACCTCCTGCTGTGGGCAGAGTCCCATCACAGCCTCAGTCCTCTCTGCCCACCTGTGTTCTGCAGCTGGCCAGAGGTTTCCTCTTCTGTAGCTCAGGCATGCGTCAAAGGAAAGTAACCTTCTCCTGCAGGAGCCCTGGTTTCTTCTCAAGCACGTACGAAAGAAGCTTATGGAATCAAATTATATTTCTCCTAAATCTGAGCTCCTTGGGCTTTAGATTCCAAACTGTAACCCTGAGACAGGAGCAAAACTTACACAGACTTGATTCTGAGTGTGGCTCTTGCATTTCCTGAGTAAGAAGTCATGGGTATGTGGCTTGGTGGTTTCAATGGGAATCACCCCTACCTAATCTACTGCTTCAAATTCTTGTGTGAAAAGCCCAGAAACTCTGAGAAAACAGACTAATGCTTGAGTTCCCACTGTTTTAGCTGGCAGAATGTCACCATTGTATTTTACACCACATGCATGCTGCTAAGGTACTAAGATAAGGAAAACTCTGAGATTTCTCTGCCTGGTGTCTTTCTGATGCTCTTGATTTTGTAAACCTCTTTATTCTATAGTATGTGATTGCAAAAGGCCACCTCTCTGATGAGAAGAGCCACAGTAGGAAACAAAATAATTTGTGCTTACTGTCCAGCTTTGTATCTAAAGCTCTTTTGTGCTTGGATTTTAAAAAAAGCTGCTTTTATTATTTTTTTGAGTTTTATCACTTCAGCTGCTCTGGAGACAGTGTATTAGTCAGATGTGTGGGTAGTGAATTACCCATGATGTCAAACTCTGTGTTGTTAGTTAAAAATACATGATTTTGACATATTAAGCATCCACTAAACCACTGTCCTTTGTCTGCAGAGGCACTGTGGTTTCCACTTTGGAAATGGGATGAGCTGACAAGACAGGAGGGCTAGTGTGCAGAGAGAAAGCTGGGTAGATTAAATGTAAAGGATGGAACTATTGCTTTGGATTACGTGTTGGTTTTGCTCATCTCCAAAGGAATAAATCTCAAGGGCTTAGCTGGCTGGCTGGGTGAAACCCAACAGGTGAAGTACTGCTACTTTTTCACTGCTAAAATTGTTGTTCTGATTTGACCAGCATAGTGCAATGCAATGTTTGTTGTTAAGCCCATCTTTATGGTTGGTTGGTTTTCAGGGGGATGAGAAATGATATTGTTTAAACTTCGTGTGACACACTGCTAATACGAGCCATATTTATTTACCCACAGGCTGTATTTTCAGAGGTGCATTTGAATGGAGACTTGCAGTGCTGTAGTATAGAACTGAAAGTTAGATTTTGTTTATTCGAGAAACAGGTATTAAACATACTTTAATTCATGTAAAATGTGTCAAGCTGTTATTCTTTAACAGCAAAAGGGAAGTGTTAACAAGATCCTTGGCCTTGTTTCAGGACTGCAGCATGCATCTGAAAGCCTGGCTCAGGTGCAATATGCATCCTGAAAGAGGGGTATCTCTCTGCTTTCCATGTAGGTTTCAAAATGTTTAATTTCTTTCCTTGCTGGAAGTGCCATAGTCATGGTTTGGGATCCGTGGCATTAGGGGTTTGGGTGCTGGGCCACCACTCCCTGCATCTTCCCTAGGAGCGGGCACATCTCCATGGTGTGCTCTTGGTGGCTGGATTGACTGGGGCATCCAGGCTGGGCACAGTCTATAAGGGAGGCGTGTTTTGTTTACTTATTGTGCAGAGAAAAATCATGAAGTAAAAGAAAATCTTTAAAAAAAAAAAAGAAAAAAAGAAGGGGGGAGACTGGATTGTAATTTCCCTGAAAAAGGGTTGTCTTGTTCCCCATCAATCAAAGCCCAGCACAAATGAAAGAGGCTCCTCTGTTCTGACCAATTATACAAAGGAAACCGGTAAAACTGTGAAAGCAAGAGTGCTTCTACCAGGCTGTTGCTCTGCCCTACAGCTGCCTTTTCCTGGAATTATTATGGGCAACCATAGGTTTCTTTAATTTTGCAGCAGAATAGAAAATAGAAAAAAGTATTTATTAATATGGGTAAATTTGAGTCTGCTGTGGCATTTCCTTTAAAACTGGTTTATTTCTGATGGGTAATTGAAGAGTCCTGAGTTGTCTTTTCAGCCTGTGGAGTAGTGTGCATAGAGCTTTACATTGGTATGCACGAAGGAGCTGCAGGTCTGCATTTGTGACAGTCTATTTAAAACCCACAAGAGAAGAAACCTCCTGAAACAAGGTTATGCTCTTCATTTGCCATTCAAGTTTGAGAAATTATATCTGCCACCTCCAAAAAGGAAAGAGAAATCCTACCTTATTTTAAGGTTGCTCATAATAATTCTGAACAAAATCAGTTGTTTAGTTTTGATATTGAAATTAAATTGATGTGTTAATGAAATAAGAAGACTTAGTATGTGTAACTGATTTTAATTCAAAAGGAACTATGATAATCCACTAAAACTATGCAGTGTTCTATAGATGTGGCCATTGTGTTTGATAGTTAATACTTAGTGTACCTGGAGTGAATTTTGCGAAGAAATGCTTTTTGAATTGCAAAACTTTATATTACTTGAATGGACATGTGCTGAGAATTTTATTGCATCTCTCATTAAATATATTAGAACTAGATGGAGGATATCTTTATAGCTTTAAAGAAAGTTCATACTCTTACTGTTCAGGGTCAAGGATGTTGGTAGTGGTGGGTTGGATGTCTTGGCACTCTGGATGTGGGGATGCCTGGTGTATCACACAATAGTCCCAGATTTTAGAGGTAGTTTTCATAAACAACATTAAAGTAGGGCAGCTTGTTGCTCTCTCCTTCCCTGCTCCATACTTCTCTTCCCAGCTTCGCTTTCCTCCCATACAGGCAGGTGCTGCTGTAGGTGTGATGCCATTGGAATGTGTGAATCAGCCTAGTACCTGAGCAGGCTTTGTGAGAGGTTTGGGGCAGAATGGCCAGAAGCCTGGGCTCTAATCCAGGAGGCCGAGAGCAGGGATAGCAAAGTCCTGCTGTCTTCTCACTGCCTGTAACCAGATCAGGAAGACTTTCTTGAGACTTTCATAGAGCTTTCTATAACTTCAGTAGTACCTGCTGCATTTACTGACATGTCTTGCTGAGGAATCCCAAGAGAAACAGTCTTTGTTAAAATGCCCTGTGCAGGGAACATTTTCTTGCTTGTCATAGAGGAACAGAAGACTCCTTTGTAGCATTTCTGTTTTCTGCACAGTTTTAAAGGCACAGATTCCTTGCAGCTCTGAATTGGAATCTTGCAGCTTTGAATCAATTACTTGATCTCCGTGGAAAGATTTGGGTGGTTGAAGCCTGAAGGCTCAGAGCTCAAGTGTTTTCACCTGGTTCTCAGTGTCTCAAAGTTCAACAAAAAGGCTGAAGCCCAAGATGCTTATCCCTTCACTGCCCTGTTCTGCTGTGAAATATTTCCTGTAGCATTTGTGCAAAAGGGCTGCTCATCCTGCATGGTCACCTGTCCTGTGCTTCGCTCTGCATTTTGCTTGATCAAGTCCACTACAATATTGCTGTAAACTCATAAACCTGCAGATGATGTGAACCAAAATAGTCTTTGAATTCTGTTTAAGAGGGCCAGATATGAAAATGTTGTCATACAAATATCATAACTGCTGAGGAACCAGGTACTGAGTGCCAAAGTGATGTGACACTTTTACGAGACAGAATTTAAAAAAGGAAATGGGAACAATATTAAACTTATCAATTCACTGAAAGAATAAGAGCCTGAGAAAAAAAAAGATGACATTTGTCTACACTGTTGGACACCAGTGAGTGCAAGCAATGCCTGATAAGGCCGACAGCTCTGAAGTGCAATTCCGGTCTGAAAAATTGCCTTGTGATAGCGATGGAGTGAGATTTGAGGTGGTGTTTCTCAGTGGTTTTCAGCAAAAATGTTTTTTGATCTGCCATCCCTGGAAAGGCAGCCTTTCTCTCCAAGAAAGCTCCAACTCAAACCATTAATGAAACTTGTGACGCCTCTTAATTTTAGTAATGGTGGCTTAGTGATGACCTCTAGGGCAGGGCAGACCTTCTTTTAGTCTTGGCTATGTAAAAACAATAGAGTTTGTGGAAATAAAACTCAGTAAAAGCTTATTTTTGTCACTGATGTCAGCAGATCATGCTTTGAATGAGTGCAGGGAGCTGTTGTGCCGAGTCAGGTAGAGCCTTTTTACATCACTTTTCAGAGGACAAAGTGCCTTTTGAAAAGGTGTAAGAATGCTGTGAAGATCTCAGCTTCAGTGTGTGATTCAGCCCGAAGAAAATATGCATTAAAAAGAAGACAGATGAAATGTCCTGGGACTCCCAGAATGACTAGAGGCAAAAAAAGCAAGAGGCAGAATGATCTTCGAAGCTTGTTTCTGCTTGCAGGGGAGCCCTGCTACCATGCAAACTGCTACATTCATCAGGAAAAGCCCCTTTTGTGTGTGATGCAAGGAGATGCACACTACTAAAAGCATTAGTGCTATCCATTTTTTTGTAGTTGAATTTAGAGCATAATGAGTGAATAGTGAGACACTAATAAAGGAGATGTGAAATGTTGGAAGTCACAGCCATAAGCCACAGCAGACATTCATGCCAGCATGGTAAAATGAAGGGGTGAAGCATTTGAGTGAATGGACTATGTGGGCATATGGGCTGAAATGGGCTGGTTACAGGTTCAGCGTCAAGAGAGAATTTTACAACAGATTCAGATAAAAGAAGGCAAAAAGGAGCAGCATTGAAGGGCTCCCAAATCCAATATGTTAATGTACTACAGTAACATTTAAGTTCTCTGGAAGGAGCATGCAGCACGGGCCTATCTGCTGTTTGATATGGCAAGTAATGCTGTGTCTCTTACTTGGGGATTTCTTTGAGCCCAGGGTTGTGTGCTGCAGAGTACATGGCAGTCGTGGCTTGGCACTCCTGGCCTTTCCCTGCTTGTTCCTGTGCTCCCCTGGCCTTGAACCGGCCAGCACAACCACTTATGCGGCTGTGCTGTGGGGCAGCAGATGGATTCAGCTTAACAAAAAAGAAACAACCCCCTGTACCCCCCAAAGAAACAAAAAACACCAGGAGACCTGCTCTAGGGGGTCCCCCGAGAGGAGCCCCCAGTCAAGGTGGTGTGTTGGAGGTGGTGGCAGAAGGAGCTATGGAGGCCTACTGCAATGAGAAGAAAAATGGGGAGCTCAGGGTGCGAGGGGAAACTGCAGCATCCCAAGAGGCAGCACAGGGAATGGAGAAGGAAAGTGGATGCCGGTGCTTGCAGTGTCAGCATGGCTGTGCCGCCAGGCAGGGTTGCTTAGCAATGAGATGAGGCCTGTGAAGAGCACGAGAATAAATAATGTTCTCGCAGCAACAAACATAAAAAATTCCCTTTTTTCACATGCTTTTACTTCATCTGAAGGTAGCACGTTGCTCTTGAAATCTGAGGGTCATCGTGTAGGATTCCATCAATCTTCGATGCAGCTGAGCTGAGCCAGTGCAGCTCTCTGGCAGGGGGACCTAGAACGTACAGGGGGACCCTGCCTGCAGCATCTTCTCAAACAACCCTGTGCTCACCCCTTGAGCCTGGGGGCTCGCACCCATCATAGTGTTACATTCTGGAGCCAGCTTCTTCTCAATTCAGCTTATCTTGAGCTGCTTTGCAAGTGCCTGTTTCCATCTCTTTCATATTTTTCGTGCTTCTGCTTCACAAGTGGTTGCAGCTTGATTTCTGCTTTTTTTTTTTTTTTTTTTCCACTGAATACACCTCAGACATCAGCAGCACCCTCTGAAAGGTCCTTTAAATATTTGTGTGACAAAGAGCCATTGCCTGGATGCTCATATGTTATGACATTTCCGTGAATCTTTGGAGCATCTGAAATCGGGGCAATTTAGGAATACCAGTATCCCTTCTGGCTTAACAGCCCTTTTATCCAATATATCACGACAGAGGCTCGATGAATTGTGTTTGGATAAATTGCTGCTTTGTAAGCTGCTCCGTTTGTAATATTCAAATGTAAGTGTGGAACTGAAAGCTTTGTTTTCTTAAATCATAGCAGAGATTGGAATAGTCCCCTAGCGTCCTCTGAGCTGTAGAAAATCTAATTAAAGGAAAATACTTTGCCGTGCCTGTAGAAGATTCACAGAAGAACTGCTTAATTTCTTTGGTGTTTGGCTTTTTCTTTTCTGATGCTTGGCAGACCTGTGCCATCTTGGCAGAGCCTCCACCCCCCCCCGGCAGACTCTTTTTCCCCTGTCCCCAGGGTAGGGGTGTGGGCAGGGCTGGGCTGCTGCCTCCGCTGCGCAGGGTGATCTGCAAGGCAGAGAGCCTCTGAGCAAAGAGCTGGTGCTCTTTCCATACCTAATTCCAGCTAACTTCCTTGGGAGTGTTTCTTTTTTGTGTGCTGCAGTGTCATATTTAGAAAGATGTAATTAAAGAAAAATCTCAACTAATAATGTACTTAAAGCATATTATCCAAAGTGCTGCCTTCTCCCAGAGATGATCAGGGTGATAGGGTGTTATCTGCAGCTGCCCCGGGCTCACAGCAGGAGCGCGCCTGTGTGATGGTTTCATTGCTTGGCCTCAGCCACTAACAGCCTTCACCCTAATGCTCGCCCATAGGAAAGCAGCTGGGGCTGGAGAATTTCACTGATATTGTGTTGTAAGTCTTTGTAGGTCAAGAAAAGAAGGAAAAAAATTCATTTAAATCCCCCAAAACTTGAAAAAAATTATGAGTTGAAAATGCCATAATGCTGCTTCTGTCCAGTGTCCCTCTCTGGCTGGACCAGCACCTTGCCAACTTGCAGCAGGGAACAAATGTGAGATGAGCAGTTTTTGATGTATAAATCTGTCCTGAGTACATTGTTCAGATATTATCAGTATGTCTACAGAATAGATTGAATACATATCAGACACACTCACCATACGCTGAGTCTATTGTTACCTTGGCTGTAGGTTGTGCGACATGCCCAGAACTACTTTTTTCTCAGGTCTCCAGCGGAAGGGCCAAATCTCCTCCTGCAGGGACAGAGGCACCTGCACAAAACTTTTAATTTCACAGTAAAACAGCTAGATAGTCTTAGGAAGAGGTCTGGTAGAGGTGGTGTCCAAGAAATGTGACCCATGTCAGTGGGAATAGGGGGATCAGGACAACTTCATGTTTTCCACTCCTGATGAGGAAGGCTTTGTTGTGGGTGGTAGCCATTAGTTTAAAAAAAAAAAATAAAACCTAAAATTTAAGTTTGAACTTGTGGTTTTATGTGCAAGAGCTGGGTTTCATAGCTAATTAGAATTACTATTATTGATAAATGAACAGTCTAGAAGTATAACCATGGGTTGAGTAAGAGGAGTAGTATGTATATTTGCGTGAATGAAGCTGATACATCAACGCCCGTAGCTACAGCTCAACTGAGCTGATTTAATAGCTGATCGTTAAGGTCCATGGTGCTACAGACCAACACCATGGGACTGCAATGTTTTCTCATATCATGACTTGACTCAGCCACAAAAACATTTGGAAGAATTTAAGTAATGTGAAGTACTCGTCTTTAACCTGTGGCTTGTTGTGAGGGTCCTATAGAGAGAACTTGAGATGCCTTGCTGAAAAGCCTGTTGGCACCTGTTTGTCTCAGTGGGTGTTGTAGATGTGAGAACTGTAGATCATGATGGCTTGGGACATTTCCTGATCTCTAGAGACATATTTATCTGTGCCTGTACCAACAGAACCAGCACTGCACAGACTGAAGGGTTCATCTTTTGCTGTACGATGCTGTGCTGCATACTTCCTCCCTGGTATATGTTTTGGAAAGCCCACACTCACCACCCTGTCCCCTGGGACTGGGGATGTGGCTACAGCCTCCCTGGCACCAGCCTAGGCATTTTGGACTTGCTTAAAGTCTCAGTGCAAGTAAAATATGTATGATGGATAATTGCAGGGAAACAAAGATCCAGAGTGAGGTTAAACTTGGGCAGAGCTCTGCCACACACAGGGTTTTAAAATGAGCTAAATTTAAGAATGAAGTGTGAAGCTAAACTTCCGCTCGTGTGGTGCTTTGGAGATACGTTAAGCCCTGAGTTGTACTATGCCTCTGGAAAACGGATTTGGATACTTCCTTTCTGTAAGTAGAATACTGTCTGTGATTCAGTTATCTGCTGTATAGTATTTATCTTCCCTAATTCTGTTCCTTACAAGATGGCACTATTTTTAAATGAGGCTTTTATTATCCTAATTAACCATGTAATGATTGCTTTTCTCTTTCTCAATTTTGATACATTTGAAAGCATCTCATTCAAGTTTTGTTTCTGCTCTGGCTTTCCTACAACTTACAGAATTACAGCCAATGTTTCAGAGCCAATATAAAATTTCACTGCTGAAAACTTATCCTTGAAAATAAGTCAGTTAAAATTTACCTGTGCAGCATCTGCATGGAAGGTAGTTGATGTGTCTCATAGCTTCAGAGCAGCCTCTGGTTTGGATGATCAGCAGGAATACTATACCTGGAATAAAATGAGTTTTCTTGAATTCTCCTCCTCTCTTCTTGCTGGTCTAGAAGCTACCCAAAGACCATTCCGTGTTGGCTTTGGGTTTGCCGTGGATAAGAAGCACCTCATCTCTTGACTCTCAGTTTTTATTTACTCCGGAGTTATCCCAGCCACATGGTAATCTAGGTAAAATCTTCTCAACACCAGTATCACTTGCCCACAAGACAATCCTCATCAGCCCATGCCATTTATACTAAACATTGCTTACAATAAGTAGCCCTCAGCTCTTCACTGATTTTTTTCAATGTTATTGTTATTGTTGATATTGACCTCAAACCCATGGGTTTAGTGCTGCTGTGCATTGTCACCCATTTCCATCTCTGCACAGCGTTGTGGATGATTCCTAACAGGCAGTGTCCAGGGCTGCCATGGTAAAGCTGCTCAGCAGGGCGAAGGGTCAGAATGGAAAAAGGAGACCCCTAGACAAGGGAAGACGTAGCAATATCCTTGAAGCCCCAGAAGGAGTGGGCGACTAAAAAGAAGGTAAAGATGTCAGAGCAGAAGGAGTAAAAGCAGAGGTTTGGAATAGCACAAGAAAGCTGATACAAGCCAGTGTTTCTTGTGCTGGAGGGGATTTATATGGGTGTTTGCAGGTGCAAAAAATTTAAAGAATATCTCATTAAGTATAGTGTCTGCCTCTGCTGTGGAAATTTGGAGTGAGCTGGGCTGACACTGTACAGGATAACCTGCTGCTGTATGTGCACATACTTTATAGAGACAGAGAAAATGCTAAGAAAAGTAGATATTAGAAGAAGTTTTGAGTGGCTTATATTAATGCGGACATTAGCCTAACTTATAACATTTCAACTAAAAGAACAGAATTGGGTTGTATTTTAAGGTCAGATGTTGGAGCCAGGAAGCATGGCGGTGGGGGTCCTTGCTGGCACTACCAGGTGGTATTAACTGTGGGCAGATTTTACGCACCTCGGCTTGCTGGGGTTGCACTTGGGGTTATTGTCTTCTCTGGACCTGGTACTTCCATAGCTGTCATCCAGGCAGCAGGCAGTGGAGTTATGCAACACTGCCTTGTTATGTCTGGTGGTCTGTCTAATGGTGTAAAGGGGCCCTTTTCTGTCTCCTTGCAGACAGATCCTTAGCATTTTCTTCAAGAAGAAACTGGATTTTTGCTGTCTCTCAGGTAGGAATGGATGTGTATCTGGAGAAGTCTGTGAAAGCGTCTGTATTTTAAATTACAGATATCAAGCAGACTCTGCAATGCTGTTGTTCCGTCGTGGTGAAATCAGCCCCAGCACAAGGAGTGGCAAGGATGCTGTGTGCAGCAAAATAGTGCGAAATGTCATCTGCGGGATGCTGTCTCTCCTCAGGTCCTGGGCAAATGCCCATGGGTAGCACAGGCATGAGATCTGCTCTCTGTGCTGTGAGAACTTGGAAACAAAAAATGGTGACACTTGTTGAACAAGGTGTTCTCCAGGATCCAGTCCTCAGCACGCTTTGTCACCATTGCTTGGCAGTGCATCGAGGAGGAGCTTGGAGTACCAAAAATAGCATGAATTCAGAAAGATGTATTTTAAAATTACAGAGCAGCTAGGCAACAAAAAGTACACAGTCCATACTAGACTTCAGCTGCTTCTTTGATGCTTCAGCCTAAACCAACTTCGTTAGTCAAAATGAAATACTGTAGGCGGTTAATCCTAAACCCACCAGGGATCCTGAGCAAAATGGCAGCACGAGGCAGACACAGCAATGTGGGAGCATCTGTTGCCATGCCAACATCTTAATTTAAAGCTATTGCAGAGCAGATGCTATCACATCATAAACATAGGTTTACCTTGTAGTAACAATGCTACTCTAGACATTAAGTTTGCTTGTGTCTAGGAATGCTTGGGACCTGAAGTATGCAGAATAAATCAAAGTACCATGATTAGCTCTGTTTATCTTTAATGAACTAAGAATAAGGCTTCCTTGTACTTATTGCTTTGCATGAAAAATAGTGTTTCATTTTTTTTCTAGAACGCACCTTTGCACATTGCTTACCTGAATGCATGCCATTCCCAAGCTATGTGCTCTGTGCCACCCATCTCTGCTGCCCATTGTTCTGGCACTTGGCTACTTGGTAGCATCAATTGCATTTTTTTTCGTTCGAAAGATTTCTCTGTAAGTCAAGCTGACAGCCTGCGCATGATGTGTATTTGTGAGCTAGAGCTGCAAATAGACAACCTGGTGGTGTGAGAGGTAGAGCGTGGGAATAGGCCCAGAGCTTCTGCTGGCAGGGGTTTGGGGTAGCTCCAGGCATGTTCTGGGAAAGTGATGTTTGTTATTCTAGCATCGTTTTTCTGTTTGCCACCTGAGATGGTATTTTGAGTGTGAAAAAAAATAGGGACATGTCTTAGATTTTAAAATAAATAAAATTCTGTCTTGAGAGGAATGGTTGTGACTGGAAGGTCTGGGAAGGACTAGTGTTAATTGAAGGTTGAACGTACAGTGGAAGCTCTGACAAGCGCAGCCAGTCCTGCTGAGGAGTTGCTCAGACAAGAGCACAGCACATGGCCCACATAGGGTCTACAGAATGGCAGCAGTAAGCTTGTTAGGTGGATTAATTGAGCTCTATAGGTTTTTCTTCCTGCTTCCATACCTCTGGTAGCACTAGTCTGGTCACCACATCCTCCAGGGTAATGAAATGGCCAGCTGCATATCTCCTTCATTAAATCAGAGCTGTTCTGAATGTCTCTGCTTTGCTTTTTCTCATTGGTGCTCAGTGTCTCATCATGAAAAGACATCCATCACAACCAGCAGCTCCATTGCTGAACTGCTGCCTTTGGTGAAATGTTTTTTTGGCTCCTTCTAGGAGTATATAGGGGCATAGATTTATACTATGTCCTTGCTACTACAGTTCAGCTTATCTAATTCACAGAAATCGGTTATGTTTTCCAGTTTTACGCCAGTATTCTCAGATAATAATGATTTTTTCCCCTATTGTATGCCTAAAGATTTAGAATGCTGTGTGGACACTTGTACTCAGTGCCTTGCCTTTTCTGCTAATGTTCTTATTCTTATGGTGAAGGGAGCATCTGAGCAGCTCACACCTTTCAGGCAGATGGCTTTCCACTACAGGCAACTGTGTCCATTGGGAATGGAGGTGTTGTGATTCTTACCAGGTATCATGTGAGAAACTGTTAATAGAAGCTGTCTTAAACTTAGAGAGTAGATTCTAACTGCAGGATTTCTGGAGTGTGGGCAATGGGTAGGGGGTTGCTGAGTGCATCAGGTGTAACTGGTGTGAATTATAACTGGAACTGGTGTAGAAAATTGCAGTTCGTGCATACTTGGGGAAAGTGTATATACAGAAAGTACTCTGGGATGAATAATATGCTTGCTATGCCTGAAACAGTCTGAAGTACTCTGAAGGAGGGACCTACTCTACTTGAAGCACTGTTTTCACCTTCATCCCAAACATGACAAGGAAAATGTTTTTCAGCTTCTGTGTGTTTGCGATAGAACAAGTGCTCAAGCAAAGAGCTGCCTGAAGTGAGAGATGAATAGAGACTTCACCCTAAGATTGAGGCTGTATCGCACATGGTGTTGTCTCACCCATTTTTCTGCCCCAGCAGTGGTGCCATGGCCACTGAGGGTATATCCTGCTGCTCTTGGCTCCACACCATGGTGCCAGTGGGTCACTATCAGAGTCTGATAAATCTGCTTTGCACAGGGCAGTGGAATGCTTTGAAGACACTAATTGTGGGACCATCAATAACTTCCTAAATGTGATTCTCACAGGAATACCTGGGGGGGGAAAAAGGGCCAAATCCTTTTGTAGCAACAGTCCAATAAATATTGTTCCAGTGAATTTTTCTGCCAGTGAATTCAGTAGAGACTGTCCATATGAAGTGAACCAGTTTAACCAAATAAATGAAGACTGTAAAGCATTTCACTTTTTTCCTCTTCTCTGCTTGTGCAAGAAGTATAAGTTGTCAACAGCTTCAGTTAGTTGAAAATTTGTTCCTAAATTCCCTTTTCTGATTTTAGTTTGAGGCGATACCCACATGTTCTTGCTTCATACCAGTCTGGTTGGTCCATCTGAGTGCTAACAAACAGTTATTTTGCCCCCATACAAATATGCTATCCTTCCTTGAGTTGCTTTTGCAATCCACAGATGGAGTCCTGCATAGAAATATTGTGGGAAGGCATTGTCCAACTGCAAGAAAATGTATTTGGAGAAGATCTAAAAGGTCTTTTTAATGAAAAACTAATGAAAGTGTCAATTTGTACCGTATGCAGGGCATGAGCAGTGGTATGGCTTGGGAGATGGGGACCGCGGTGTGGTTCTGCTCTGGGAATGCTCTGTCACAGTCCAGCACTTTTTCAGAAGTTCTTTATTAGTAATGAAACATTTATTAATAATCTTCAAACTATATATGCCCTGGAAACCAAAAACCTCCCCTTGGGCCCTGTCTCACTGACAGGTGTTGGAAATCAGGCATTTCAGACAGAAATTTGTTTGTCCCTCATTGCAGGATGTTCTGGATTTTTGGAATCACTGGTATTTAAAATGGTATTTTTTAAAAAATTATGGAATAATTAAGCTCCAAAAGGTATTAAGAAGTGGCAAGCTTGCTTTTTTAAAATGCTTGGTTGGATATGGAGAGCGGCTCCTCTGCCAGCCGTAGCCACTTATTCATTTGATGAATCATTATGGTTTACCCTGAATTAGCCACTTAGCACAAAATTGCTACTGTCTTTACAAGCCTCTGAGCCTGGTATATGTGTTTAAAGTGAGGGACAAAACGCATTCATTTTTATAAAATACGTCTTGCTCAGAAGCACACAAGTGCGTGTGCCAAAGCAGCTCAGTACATTTGGCAGCTGAAATGAGTAGAAACACAAATCAACAGGATCCAAAGTGAGGAAAATGTGTGCATGTACAAAAAGGAAAAGAGGATGATGCAATGGAATAAGCAGTCCTCATTTGGCCAAGACCCAGCTCTGGGTACCTAGCATGGCTTGCTTATAGAACCAAATATGTGTAACTGTGTTTTATTTGCTTTTTTACCTGCATCTGTTTTATGCCTGTCTGTACTATACTCAGAAAGTTATTCTCATACTCCGTGGCAGGACCTCATAGTGTCTTGCCTGGGAAGAAAAATAACGGTATCTGAATTTTAGCATCATTTTCATTTCTGCCGTGCTGAGGAGATGCAGTATGGACACAGACATGGGGGCAGCACTTTGAAGGCAGAGCTAAGAGGGACCACTTGCACCTCTGTTGCAAATACCTGCTTGCATATTTGTCATGCTCCAGTGTAAATATATCATGTTTGTTTGCCCCAGTACTCTTTCCAGGGGCCATCCCTGAATTTCTCCTTGGGTGGCCGGGGAAGGGAGGAGCCTGCAGTGCACAGGTGTTTTGGAGTCCAGCTTATGGGGTGGGCTATGAGTTAGGAGGAGACACTAAGCAACAGCAGATTTCTTTGAGACGTGTAATTTCCAGCCTTTTATTTAAATGCTTGGTGCTTTGTCTAAATAAATATTTTTGTTTAACTACAAAATCTGTTTGGTCTTTTGTAGGGGAAAGAGGGTGTTTTGGCCAGCCCTATGGCTATTTATTCTGTTCTCTCTGGGTTGTGCATGTGGACGTAACGGTGGGCACCTCAGAGCTGTATTCCAGACCGTGCTGAGGTGCAAAGGCTGCAAATATTTCTGGCCTATGTGGGGCAGGTCATCGTGGGGCTGGCTGGTGGTCGTGGCACTAAGCTGTGTGAGTAACTCCTTCTGGGCTCCCAGCCCTTTCAATGTGGATTTTTTCTGTGTTATCCCGAGGAGTAGGTGACCTCTTTAGGGTTCCGTGTCTCCTCCAGATGCTGCAGCTGTCCGAGGGCTCTCAGGCTGTGTTAACACCATGTCCAGGTGAGCCCTGCTCCCCGGCTGCGTGCTGCCCCAGAACTGGAGCGTTTGCTGGAAGGTCCCAGCACATGGCTGTCAAAGGGAGTTCTGATCTGCAGGGCTGCTCCCTAGGGAGACAGGGACCTGCCTGCTGGCAGTCGGTCTGCTGCCTTCAGCTCATCCATCACCGCACAGAGTGGCTTTCCTTTAGCAAAGGCATTGGGAGTCTCTGATGAGTTTGTTAAATGGACATCGTGCTACAGCTGTTATGCAGCATTTGAGGGGAAGAGCTTCATCTGAAAGAGCCAAGGAAGGAAGTAGAGAGTCAACTGGGGAGGAATGGGATCTGTCCATTTGTCATCCTAGCAGCACCCTGGGCAGAAAACAAAGCACCGCAGCAGTTTGGTACTTGCCTCATCATGTCTAAATTTGTCCTGTAGCAAGGTTGACTTGTAACATATATGTATTAAAAGAAATAAAGATCATTTATATCTGTTTCTCAAATTCAAAGTAGCATCCATTCCAAGGGCTCTAATGCGCCGCAAAGTGTCTTACCAGAGCACAATGGTCCCATTTCTTTCATATGGCTGTTATCTCTAGTTTTCACAGCTGCTTCCACTTTTTCATCCCCCACAATTTCTCTTTATGATCTCATTTTAGCCATTTAAAGTAATTTGTCTGTGAAGACTCCTCTAAGTAGGGGGAAATAATTTGTTAGCAAATAATACAGGCTGTATCAAGGTAAACCTGCTGTATTTCACCTGTTTGACTCCATGGACATCCACATAAGAGTACCTGTCAGCAGATAGTGCTCCTGGACTAAATATAATGCTAAGATAGAAAGGGAGAGAGCAGGAAGAGCACAGTAACCTCCCGAGTGATGAATTTTTCCTTTTCCTTTCGTGGATAGAGTATGGTTTGCATGAAGGGTATTTTTTCTCTTTCTAAGGGTATCACTGTGCTAACCTTTCAATAGCTGACCCCTTTGCTATGATCTACTGGAGCACATTTCCTCAGATGCTGACGGTCCCCACATGGGAGGTGAGGAGTAGCTCTGGAAGGCAGCAGATCCTCATGCTGCCTCGGGCATTTTCTGGCAGCTGAATTTTAATGGAGGCTCTGGTGGAGCAGCAACGTTGAGTGAGCAGCGGCTCAGCAGGCACCAGACAGGACCTCACTGCTTGAGTTGCTTCCAGCAGTGTCTTCTTCCGGCGCCTCTGTCTCCATGTTCCCCACAAATTCATGTGTAGAAGAGGTGGAAACTCCACAGGAGTTTGACCATGGCTGGGCTCATGAAATGCATCTTTCTATTTCCCTTTTACTTTTGCAGGCCTGGGTGGTTTTACGTTCAGGAGCAAAGCAGATTTCACTTGCCACCCGTATGATGCACACATGTTGGGACCTGCCCAGGAAAGTGGACCCTGTCACTGCCTGCCCAGGAGACTGGCTGGGAGCCATGCCTGTCCCACCAAAAACCCTGGTGGGACTCTGCTCCACTGGGCTGCAAACGCTCTTACAGTGTCTGCTGACCAGGAATTAAAATCGGCCTTGGATGTAGTGTTATGCAGTCTGCTTTCTAGTCATGTTGAGGTACTACCTCCTTTCTAGCAGCAGATACAACCGCTCGTATTCACCCAGAAACATATGGAATGTGTTTTGTTTCTAATACTATTGCAAATGTATGTGTTTATGATGCTGTCATATTTCATTTTGCCAGCTGTTTTAAAAAATGTGTGATTTAAAAATTTTTGCAGCCGTAGGTAGGGACGGAAGGAATGTTTAAAATTTCAGCTTGTTTAGAGTAATTTTTAATCTGTCTCCCTAATTATTTAATCACTGAAATAGCACTGAGGATGTGTCATAAATAAAGCTGCATTTCTATCTGTTTTCCCCAGCTAGCTGCTTTCTTCCTGGGTGAGGCACAATACAGTGAGGCAGAGCTCCTTCATCTTTTATTCTGATTGAACTGAATACATATTACCCAGTAACACTAAAGCAATCTGGAAAGGAAACCAAAGGTAATTTTATATTTTCACTTGCTCTAACAAACAATATTTTATTGAGTAGTGTACCTGTGGTCTTTCACCTTGTGCGTGTACACACACACACACACACACGCTGACACATGCACTTCTGGTAGTGGCACTGCTCACCTCAAGTACAGGCTGTTCTCTGTAATATCCCTGTTATAAACTAAGAAAATAATTTTATTCAATAAAATAAAAAGCCAAATCACACCAAGTTGTGATGTACGAGATGGAGATTTGGTGTTTGTTTAGCAGGCACATGGGTGCATGCATGCAAGATGCCTCCTTACAGAATTTCTTGTCTGCAAATGGCTTTCAATGATACCTTAATTCCTCCTAGCGTTCTTCGAAGAAGGACAAGCCCTTGTGTCTGCCCCTTCCACACTGAGCAAAATGTGGTTGGAAGGGGAGTGGTAAGTTCAGTTTCGGAGCATGAGCCAAAGTCAGTCATTCTCCAGCTCTGGCTCGAATAATTACTCACAATGCAGAACAGCATCCACATCCTTGGTAAGATATTGAAAACTCTCCTGAACTGGTGGTCCCCAAGTGAGCTGGTGGGATGTCACAGGATTCCACACCCCCAGCAGGGAGGTTCCATGTGCTGCTGGGGCCATCTCTTCCCCACTGCATCTCTGCTGAGTTTGGTGCATTGCAGTGTTCCTCTGTCGAGGTCTGAGCCTGGACCCCATGCTTGGTGCCTCTGGTCTTGAACAAGGCAAGAGCTGAGCCCAAAGGCCTGAGGCTGGGGTCTGCTGGTGGCTTGGAGGGAAAAAGAAAAAAAAAATTCCCCATAGTGTGTTTTGAAAATGTGCCCTTGAAAGTGCTGAGGGATAATAATTTCCTTGTTGCTTCTGATTTGCTTTATGGAAGTGAGTTTTTCCCATTCCCTCCCTGCCTGCATCAGGCTGCACCCTTGTGCTTTGCTGTTCCCACTCAGCACCTCCCAGGATCTCGGTTGCCAGCCATGGGAAGGGCTGCAGCACAGCTTGCTGTCCCTCATCTTGCAGAGCGTGGGTAGGGATTAGAGCTCCAAACCACCAAAACACCTAGGGAGCCCCGGGAAAAGCAAACCGAGACACACAGAATCTGTCAGAATCCTCCTGTGGTGTTCCCACGGCCACTAAGACTGCATGCGGGAGCTGTACCATCCAGAGTGCCCCTTTGCTATGGGTGAGATCTTGCTTGTCATCTCTCTTACCCTGGGGCCACTCTGCTGCTTACTGGTCACTGGGGCAGTAGAGTTGGGGTCTGCCCATGTTGAACCCAGAGGGGTGTGAGGAGAAAACCATGAAGTTATGCCTGAGATGCTTTGGGTACAGAAAAGCTCAGTTCTTCCATTTCTAAACTTTCTGCAATTCGTGTTTGTGATGCTTGGCACAAGACAGACAGTTACTTCTGGGAGCTCTGGGCAAAGATGAAGCAATAGTGCTTGCAATTACACTGACATGAATTAATTTTTCTTAGAACTTTTCATGAATGCTTTAAATTTTGCATCAAATGCTCATTCATTAATGAACTCTTCATCACAGTTTTTCTTTGCATTTCTGTGTAAGATGTACAGGGACTGGATCCTGAAATGCAGATTAAAATTTTATCTAAAACGTCATAAACTGGAGTAACAAAAAAGCTGCCACATAAAAAAAGAGGGACGTGGAGTGTACCATCCTGAGTGCAGGATCAAAGGGGAATGCTATGAAAATATTGGGATACTGAAATATATCCTCCTTGTGTGTAACAGAGGTGGCTGGAGAGGGCAGCCTACCCGCTGCCTATGGCTACCTCCCAGCACAGGCAGGGCACGGCAGGGCTGGGCGGTCCTGCGCACCACACACACGTGCACGCAAATAACCGTCAGATGAAGAAAATGACTTTTCCACCAAATGCAGAAGAGGTGCAGCATGGCTCCAACAGCAGGGCTGCTGTGCACAGGAGATGCTACCAAATAGCCTATGGTGGAAAAGCAATAACAAGATGAAGGTGTAGCTCCCTCCATACCTGACTGCCTATCTTCAAGTTACCAGCAAGGAACCAGAGAGCAATTGTTTTCCCTGTCCTGGTGCTCTCAGAGGTGCTTTGACACCCAGGTATCTGCTTTCCAGGAATGCAATTTAATCTGCAGAGAGGCAAGCGTGTCAGATTAATGGGAAGAGCGCTTGGCATGGATCCAGTCTTTTTTTGTATGAGCCATAATTCCCTTATAAAATGCAGTGGCCATCCTGAGTCAAGGATGCATGTCCATTTTGTCACTTCAGGCTGTGGTGTACTTCAGTGTGTGCATGTGGGGGGATTTATGCCACCTCTCCATTCCTGTCTCTGGAGACTAGGCTCTCTCAGAGGAAAAGCAAAAGGCTACTGTGAAGAACTGCCCTGCCAAAGAGAGAGACTCTGTTTTTTTTCATTAGTCATTCCTTTCTGAAAATCAATTAGCTGGCAGAGGCAACCCAGCAAGTCTCTCTGTAGCTATGGAGACGGACTGAGGAGCCGGGGGAGAAAAGTACAGTTTATTCATGAAAAGTCCAAATTCCGTGTTCTAGTATTTTTAACCTCTTAGAGAGAATTATAAACTATTTTAATTAGAAGTGTTTATTGCCTGCCATAAAACAGCGGTGGCTGTGGTCTGGAGAGAAGGAGCTGTACGTGCCTTTCCTCAGCAACCCAGACTTGTGCTCACCCTCCTGCTTTGGTGCTGCTTTTGGTACAAAATGGGCTGAGATTTATGTATGAAATGTGCTGAGTACTTTCTGTTCCTATTAAAATATCAATTTTGCACGGGAAGCCAAATGAGAAAAGCTGATGATTAAGCATGGAGTCTGATAATTAGTACCAGGCTACTTTTGTCTGCATGAGGACTCCTTGCGGTCCCAGCACCTGGGTGTTTGCTGCCGGTAACCCTCAGCTGTGCTGGGGCTGATGGACAGGTTTTACAGGCAGCACTGCCTTTACTTCAGGTTAACTGATTCTTCCCATTTTCCACCCATTAGACTTGGATGCAAAAGACTATACCATGCTGATGCCCCAGGGAGAGACAGAGATGGTTTATTCAGGTTATCTTTAAGAAGACTGGAACTAGTCTTCCTCAACATGATGCTGTACCATTTTTGGAGTGGAGGAGAAGTGTTATAACCCATGTGCACCCTTGGTGAGGGTACACACTTTGCAATATCATGGGGCTGCACAAAGCTCCTTCTCAAGGTGGGGCATGGAGGGGTTCCTTGGGGAAAAGATGGTTTTGCTTCTGGCAGGAGAACTGCAGCCCTGCACTGAAGGGTCCACGCCTGCTCCATCTCAGCAACTGTCCCATAGATATCTAGGCCAGAAGAGACTGCTCCTCCTTTGGCCAGGGGCTGTGGTCTGACCATCTCAATTTTTTTCTAGCACTTTCCAAAAGGAAATGGATCTAATATCTGAGAGAACATTTTGTTCTAAACACAGCAAAAATATTTGCTAAATCTTCCATGCAAAAGAAATTTGAAAGAAAGCTGCTTCACTTTGAAAACTCCCCCGTAGAGAACTTGGAAAATTTTGCTTTTAAAGGTCTATATTTTATTCTCTTTGATACATTGGTCATATGCATTGCAAGGCAAAAGGGCCTTGATCCTTTGGGTGGTGCATCTGCAGCACAGCCGTGAACCGCATCCTCAGCATCCACAGGAGGGTTTGCAGAGTACAAGGTATGTATGGGGAGCTGGGGAGAAGCCTGGGAAGGGTGGCTGGTCCTGGCTCAGAGCGTGAGGAGGTGCTGTTTCTTGGAAAGTATCAATGACAAAATGTGTATCTGTGTTGTACTTTGAAAGAACTTTGGAATGAGTGATGGTGGAGATGGCTGCTGCATGGAGGAGGCTGCAGCTGCTGCCTTGTACAGAGGGGACCTGGGGAATATGCTGGACCCATAGATCTCTTAGCACATCCCCACAGCTCAAAGCCTGAGCTGCAGCAGGTACCAAACCAGCAATAGATCCAAGAGATTTGAACGTGCTTGAACTCTTCAAACTACCTCGTGTGTACCAGTGGCTCCAGCTACCCAGTACCTTCCATGCTGGGGTGTGGAGTCCAAAGCAGAGAGGTGATCCTCCCAGGGTCCTGGACCTGTGGGGCTGCCACTCTATGGGCAGGAGGGCACACAGAGCAGATGGAGCCCGTGCCTCTAAGTAGCAAATAGAAAAAAATCCAGTTCAAATCCATAAATACCATGAAATTCAAACTGCCACCTGACTGAAGCTGTAGCAAAGAAGTGATGGTAAAGGTGACATCTCAGGGCCTTGTAATTATTCAGCTAGTGATTTCTGCATCCAATCTGACTGCTTTGCAAGGCAAAGCATATTTTTCTAGCAGTTTGCTTTCTGCATTTTAACCTGGCCCTGAAAAATCAAGATATCTTATTCACACTTACACCTCTTCACAAGCCAGATATGTGGTAGGAGCCAGCTAAGTGACAATTTTGTTGTGAATGCAGGAAAGCCCCAGCATGGACTTAATTTTGCAGATACAGGTCCTGAATCTATTCCTGGTCGCATAGCAGCGTCAATCAGGAATAACAGCCTCAGTCAGTGTAATGCAGCCCCCAGAGATTTTTTTCAGCAGTGAGCAAGGTCAAAACTTGAAACCATGTTTGTCTCTGTGGAACTAAGAGTGGCAGATTTTACTTTGTGAAAAGAAGTGATCCAGATCCCTAGGAAACAGTTATGCATGCATGTCCAAGAGGATAGCCAGCAACCTATTTTCTAGCAGGTAATCACCCAGATTTACTCCTGAAGACCTCCTTAAAAATTTAAATCTCAACTACTATGCACTGCAATGTATTGCTGTAGGGGAGACTTCTCATTTTAATCAAGACAAAACGAAAAAGGGGGAAAGCCCTACATGCCCCCCTCCCAGGCTTGCAGTGTGCCCCTGCCGTGGGTGCCCCACGGGTGCTGGAGGGGCTTTGCCTGGGCTTTGGACTGCTCAGGGGAAAACCTTTTGGAATGCTCAACTCCAGAAATATCAGCAAGGTCCCCTGGGGAACAGTGTACTCGGTGTTAAAAGAAAATTCTTCTAATCATCTTGTTTCCTTTTTTTCCCCAGTTTTGTGCAGCCTTTTTTGCTATTTCTGTAATGACTGATGCCGACCGAGGCCAGCGCACATCCTTCTCCAGCTGAGGTGGTGCTGTTCTTTTGCAGGCTCTGGACTTGCCTTGCATTGTCTCTCGATCCACTGCTGCTTTCAGCCTCCTCTGGCGCGCAGTGTCCTTGTGCCCTTAGTCCTGCTCCCACCTGTATGGAGCTGCTCCAGCTCTGCTGCTGGTGCCCCAGGAGGAAAAGTGAAAATGCTTGTGGAAGTCTGGGGGAGGACAAGTTGAAACTGAGTGACAGAACTATGACATTTTGTATAACATCTGCTTTTTTTTTTTTAATTTAAAAAAAACATTAATGAGTACATTCTTGTGAAATCCTGCACCATTTCCCAGGTAACCCATTGTTATGGTTCTCCTCTCCCATTCCCACCATGTTTTCTTCTTCGGTTTCTGCCCCATCTGCTGTCTGTATGATACCTCATCCTGAGGAACCATGTTTGGGTGCGGCTCTTTGGGGACACCTCTCCATGTTGGAGATGATTACATTGCAAGTTACACAGTGAGACCAAATGTGGTGAGGTACCAAGGGCTATGGTCAAAAAAGAGCCCAACTTATGATCCTGGGGTGGCTTTGATATCAAGGCTCATGATGAAAGAAAACCACAGTCGTCTTCCTGCCTGCGCTGCTGATCACTTTCAGTAAGAAATGAAGGTTAAAAAAAATACAGTTCAACCAAGGTGCATGGCATCCCACCCACCCCACACAGAAAACCTTCTTAGTTTCAGGGTATGTGCTTCAGATTTTAAAAGGCTGAAGTGGTGTCTAGCAGATTGTGGGAGGGACAATAAGCTCCAGAAATGCTTGGAAAGATACTCGTGATCCGATCTGAACCACCAGAAGTCATTGAAGTCTAAACAAATGACAAAACATTGAGATCAGAGGCTTAAGCCCAGATTTTGATTCTCAAGCTGGGAGCAGTGGGGGCTGAGATCTGCTTGGCATTAGGCTACACGTCCTGCAGACCAGCTTTCTCATGACACACTTTTGTTCCAAAGGCCCCAGCTTTGTACCTGTCCCGCTGTCAGTTCTCTGAGCCTACCCTGCTGAGATCTTGGATTGATGTTTTTTGCATCCCTCCTGTCTTCCATATTTTTAATGTTTCTGTTGAAATGCCTTCTGTCCATGACTTTATATATAGTTGGGAATATTAGAAACCTTTGTTGTTAATGTGTTACAGATCAGCCACTGTCTCCCCCGGAGGAGATGTGGTGCCTCACAAACTGCTTTATGCTGCCAAGTCCTTTTTTATTCACTGCACCTGAACACATCTTGTATTACACCTTGCACAGGCAGTGGGTGGCAATGACCCCAGAGCTGTGTGTGCCAGTGATACCTGCAAACTCTTGCCCTATCCATGGTCTGGAATAAATATCCATATCCTCTACTGCAAAGGAGTGCACTCACTGTATCAGAGGCATTCAGCAGAAATGTCAATGAGCCAAATTTAGACATGCTGCCAAGAGGGCAAAAAGAGGAGATACACTCCTCCTGTTTACACTGGGTGCATCTTTGGCCTCCTGCTTCTGGCATTTATTTTTTGTGCATGAGACCTGGAGCAGGGCTGAGCAGGGACATGTCCGAATGCCAGGGTAACACCAGCACTGAGTTACTACTGTACCTGCGCAAAGCAGCCTTTCCGAGGAGCAAAAATTTCTCACCAAACCCCACAAGTGACTGCTCCATGTGGTTTCTGCTTGTTGCATGTGGTTACCAAGCAGCGTAAGGTACTGCAGCTGCAGATCCTGTCATAGCACTTAGGGACTGCTCATCCCCTGGCGAAGCCCAAGAGCAGGACAGCCTATGGACAAAACCTAGGGTAACTGTGAGTCTGTCAAGGAGCTGTTACAATTAGCTCCCTTGGTGTGATAGGAGACAGAGAAAGGCTTCACTTTCCTAGAAAAAAAGGGAAATTTATAATTCTCTGTCTTAGTTTGACTATTTCAGCTGCAAATCAATATTTGTGCTCTCTGCAGTAGTGCTCTGCCCTGGTGCCCTCCCAGCCATGATGCTCCCCACCTCTCACTAGTGGAAATCTGGTTGCTGCAGCCATTGTGTGGAAGGTGGTAAGAGCTTTACTGAGCTTTGAATTGTAAAATCAAATGAGTGAATAATTCTGTGTAAATAAACAGAAAATATTTATGATGGTTTGGAAGGTATGGTGGTGATTTGGATTAGCACTCTTGGCTGTCTCACAGTGCTGTGTCCAGAAATAGTTCTATATTATGGGCAAAAGAAAGAGCGTATAAACCAGCTTTGTACAATTCTGGAGAGAATCCTCAAAAATTAATTGCATGTGCCTCAGAGAAGTTGACTCATTAGAAAGAACTGCTCTGGAGCAACTTGTGCTCTCTCTTTTCCTTTCCGTTAGTGATCGGTTCAAATGTTCCCACAGCATATGAGGCACTGTGGATAGGGCAGGTACAGTTATTACATTCTAACTGTAGTTTGGTATGCTCCTCCTATGTAATCCGGCTCCAGCCTCCTCCCAGGTGAAGGGTTCCCGTGTTCCTAGCCAGAGTCCCTCCCTCTCTGCAGCTCCTGGGAGGATGAACATGGCAATTGCAGTGATCCCAGGGCACCATTTCCTGGACCAGGGTAGAGAGGAGCAGTTTGTGGCTGCTTAGTGACGTTAGGATGGCCTTAAAAATTGAAATTAAATCTGGACTTCGGGGTTTGCTTTCCAAATAAGTGGGCATCCCAGGCACACACATGATTTAAAGCCATTTAGGGTTTTGTGCAGGTGGCTGGTCATGTTTGCTTATTGAGATGGGTATAAAACTGAGCACAACTTGATAGTATGTTGGACAGAAAAATTAAGGCAGAGATAGCTGCACTTGTCAGTGTTGGACCATTTGTTTTGACAGTAATCCCAATATTCACTTTTTACTCCCTGGCCACTGGCACGTCCCTGCCTGCATGGGAGGCAGAGGGGCTGGCTGAGCCTCATTCAGCATGGGGCAAACCAGTTTCCTCTGCTGTGAGATTCCCACAGGGAAAGGCAATGTCAGAGCAGCTTGGCTTCCTCCATACTCCAGGATGCAGGCACTGCCAGTTTGGTTTGTTGTTTGCTGTGCTGAGCCTCAGTGTGAGACCCGTTCCAACCTCACACAGAAGCACCAGTAGCACTTTCCGTGTTGGACTGAGCTTGTTGGAAGTCCTTTGGGTAGATTTGTCTGGCTGCAAACAGTCACTCCCCCAGAGATGTCTTATCTCATCAGAGGTGATTTTGATTCTGGAAATGAGTCTGTCTGGGTGGCACCAAGCACCCTGCATGGGGGCATGAGGATGCCAAAGCTGGGCATCCCCTTCCTCGTGAGCCAGCCAGAGCTGCCACCTGGGGAGCAGAGACCTGCTACAGCTGGACTTTATATGAGGTCTCTTTGCTGAGGGGTGTGAGTTCTCAGTTTCTGCAAAGGGGCCTGGCTTGCAGATGCTCTGAAAATACTCCCTATAAAAATATTATAAATATAAGTATTATAAATAGAATATTATTTAGCACTGAACTTCTCATAACCTGTGTTCTGAGTTTCTACTTGCTCTACAGTACATTGGGTTACAGGTAAGGAAACAAACTTTAAATCAGGCTAAGAGAAAGCTTATATAGCAGCTTTTACTCAGAAGGTATTACCAGCCTCCTCTCCACTTTCTGATTACTGCACCTCTGACAATACCCATGTCCTGGGCAGTGGTGTTTGCTCCCTGTGGGCCATTGGAGAAGGGCTGTGCACTGACCCATCACCTCCCTCTTCCTCCTCCGTTCTCCAGAGATCTCAAGAAGGAAACTAATGTAGTTTCCTCTATCTATAGTAGTTTATTGCTTAAGGGTAATGTTTACCCTTCAGTGCTGTCATGAGGGAAAAGGAAGTAAATGAGAATATTTAAGGCGAAGAAATACAGAAGAGGAATGGCAGCATTCTAGGCAAGTCTTTTTAGTCGATACTTTTAACCTAGAATACGATATAGATCTGAATTTTCTGAATAATTTGCTTTGCCAAAATATTACTCTGAATACTCTGCCCTTCCCCTGGGTTACCTCTTCCAGGGGGTTTAGAGCATTTTGACTCATTTCTTCCTGCAGCTGCAGATGGGGCTTTCAGGTATAGTGTATGAGTATCCCTGTAATGAAACAAGTTTAGTGATGGGAAGAGTAAAATATCTTGGAAACCCTTTGTAAGGAGCTGGGCCCTGGGAGGGAAGTGCAGCAGGAGCACAGCCTCAGGGACTCAGGGATGTGGTTGAACTTGGGTAGCAGTCAGAGGAAGATCCCCCACAATAAGGTCCATGGGTGTACCAGCTCTTTGCAGAGAGCTGGGCAGGCACGGATGCAGTGTGTTTAGCTCAGCCTTCTGCAGAGAGGAGAAAGCCAATTATTTCAATTAATCAAAGAGACATCACCCTGCTTCCTCAGTGCACTAGATGGTAGCATTATAAATTAATGAATACTGCTTTAGCGCGAACTGCTCAAAAAGTTCATCCTCTATAGCAGTCCAGAGTTTGGGTAGATAATAACGTAATAATGATGCCAAAATTATCCCCTCTCACACGAGAGGACATCCTTTCTCCTTCAAGAAACAGAGGGAAATGAACCTGGAAATTAGGTTGCAATTGAAGGGGCTGGTGAGTGAGTGAGAGGTGCTGGTGCCACCTGGGGAACCCAGCTGTCTGACACCTTTCAACACTTGCCTGGGTTCATTGTGGGTGGACATGAGCCAGTCTCACCAGTATTGTGTCAGCCTGGCTGTACACTCAAATGCTGGATGTGACTCTGGGTGAAAAACTGGGATGTGACTGCACTCAGCTTGGATCTGCCCAGGCTTTTCTCCAGGACAAACTGCAGCAAAATCACCTCTTCCTCACATATTTCCTTTATTAGTGGGAACTTTGTCGGAAACCTCAACTGATAAGAAGGATTTTTTGAGGCTGGATGTGCCATCTCTGTTAAGCAGCCAGGGCATTCAGAAGCTCCAGCTTATTATCAAAGTGAGCCGTGCAGTCTTAGGTAGCTCAGCATGGATTTTAGTTCTGCTTAGAATAAAAAAAAAGTTGTTACCATGCGTCTTCATCAGGTGCATCATCACACCTGGCAATTTCGGTGTTTTTTATATTCTATTCCCTTTTTACTTGCCCCTGTGGTAAATGAAAGAGGGTTCTTTTGCAGCAGCAAACAAACTAGCTGCTTCTCTGGTGACATCAATGGAGCCCAAGAGATGATGCCAGGGAGCTTCAGCTGCTCCCTGTAGGGTCTGCAACATTATTTTTCTGTATCTTTGAGGTATGCAACTTGTCAAAGCTTTCAACAGCATCATGCAATGCAGTGCTGCTTGGTTGGATGTAGAAAACCAAGGGTTTCACGAGCAGGCTGATGTCCCAGGCAGGAGAGCCCTCCTTGTGCTCACTGCATGCTTGGCTCCTCATGTTCCAGGAGCAGCCTCGGCAGCTGCTTCCCTGCTTCTGTCTCAGAGCAGGAGTTGCCCCATCCATTCTTTTCTTTCGTGTCATTCAGCTAAGTTTTTTCAGGACCCTGTGGATGTTTTGGTTCCTCTCTCTTGTACCTCACAAGCCAGAGAACAGAAGGTAATAGAGAGCTTTAAGCAAAGGTCTTCTTCCAGAAGCTTTTAAATACAATCTGGTAATGGCACGTGGCTGCTCAATACAGTGCTCAGTATTATTGCATGCAAGTGCAATATATTCTACTGTATTTTCCTTATTTTCACTGTGTTTTCTCTGGATGACTAACTTATAAAATGTACCCAGTAATAAACTGGACAGTTTTAAGTATTTACAGAATCACATATACACATTTGAATTCAGTGCTGGTATATTTTGAGATATCAGAAAAATGCTAGTGCTATAATAAAATGCAGTTTATGCTGCTACTTAATCAGCCAGTGAGGTATTCCTTGCAGTAGGGTATCAGCTGCAGAGGTATTAGTGTACAGTACTCTAAAACTGGGATACCTGGAGACACTGTAATTGGCATTTGAATTCAATGAAAGTATCTCTAGAAAGCAGTAATCTTGTTTAGTTCAGCAACAGCAAAGCAACATCTAATTAAAATTAAGACATTCTCGATTACTTTCTAAATGGATTTGATGAGTATGTTAATCTGAAGCGACAAGGCAACTCTGTTTTAGCATATAATGTATGGCAGCTGCTTCTTGAATTCTACATGCTGTGGGACGTCGCCAGGGCCCCGTGCCCCTCAACGTGGTCCGCTTTCTCCAAAATAATTTGAGTGGATGTTGTTTGGATGGTCATCTGTCCCCTTGCATGTCCTCATGCAGAGAGCAGGTGCCTAGGAAATCCTGGAGAAGAAAAGTGTAGTGAGTAATTAAGTACATTTTCATGTAGAATTAGCCTCTAGAAGCTGGAAAAAAGAGCCACTGCCTCTTGATGCATCATTCCTCAGCTATCAGTCACCTTCAGACCCATTCTTCAGCCAGCTGTTGTTTCATCATGTGGTACTTAATTACCACTTTCAGCTTTTAGATGCCTGAGAGACTTAGCTGAGGATGAAGAGTGGGATCAGAGTCTGTGGCAGAACCATCTCGCAGCTCAGCACAGAGCCCTGTGGCACAGGATTATTCTTTGTTTTGCCCAGGCTTGCTGAAAAAAAACATGTTTAACATCTTCACACGAAAGCAATCGGGGATTTAGAATAAATTTACTCCCTTGTTCCAGGCTTTGAGTCCTGGAAAAATATAGAGGAGGAAAGAGCAACCAAGGACAGTGGCTTTGGACACGCCTCTGGGTTGGGAAAATAACATCTCCTATAAACCTCCCTAGAAGTCCTGCCTCTGTTTTACAGTCCTGTGAATAAACTGCAGAATGTCAATAGCAGCCTCCAGAAGGGAGAAAAAAAAAGAGGAACAAAAACTTCTCAGGTGTAATTACTCTGTGCTAAAAACAATTCCATGCTGAATTTGTCCCAGAAAAGCAAATCCTCCCTGGTATCAATGCTTCATGCTTCAATCTGGCAGCTCTTGCCCGGTCTCACTCGACATCACATCCCTCTTTTGCAGCTCTGCCCACTGTATGTCTGCTGCCTTACACAGACCTTTCCTCAGTTAAATACATGTAATGTGTGAGACCATTTATTAAGTGAAAAGAGAGTGAATTGGAAACATTTTCCTCCCTTTGTAGATAATAAGGTTTGCTACAAAGTCATGAACTATTGGACCCTGATGTTTCTCACATACCCACTTTTGTATGAGGCTTCAGTTGATTTTGGGGAGAGCGGGAGCTCTGGCTATTACTGTCCAATAGTCTTTTTTTTTTTTTTTGGCCTTCTAGCTCAAATAAAATTCCATTTTGTCTGTCTGTTAATGTTTTCTCACAGCGTGGCAGCCAAAGAACTGTTGCTGCAGGTACAGGGCTGCTGTTTGTAAAAAAAAAAAAAAAAAAAGCTACCTTTTTGCCTTCTTTGTAGGAAGCTGTATTTTGTATGGAAAATATGACCGATATCTGCTGGCAAGGGCAGGGAGGAAACTCTTAACATTTTGGTGAAATATTCCCTCTTATGATTAGAAAAAGGTTTTGTATTGAAGAACACTAAGTATGTGTTAAACTTTTGAATGCTTTTTTTTCTCTCAACGCCAGTCTGTGTGTGCTACAGATCTGGCCACTGCCAAGGGGCACAATTCTGTAGCTGATTTTGTAACTTAGAGTTATACGATATGAAGCTTTTACCTCCAGGTAAGATTCAGGCTACAGGAGTTTGGCAGGTACCACCGTGGAAACACCTCATTACCAGCTCAGGAGAGAGTAAGAGTGTGATGAGCAGGTAGTTATCCCAGTCTAGCCTGCCTGGATCAGCAGTTTGTCATGGGAAAGAGGGAGGCAGCGCAGACAAATGACAGCAAAACCTGTCACCTCATTTGGCAAAGCTTACCTTGAGTTTGCCAAGTTGAAGAACTGGTAGGAAAAGAAGCCAAAGGTGTTGTTTATGTCTCTAACTTGGTGACGAATATCTAAGTCAGGGCATGCAGCATCCTCATTCGTGTTTGTAGTTTCCCCCTTTGCAGAACTACTCCTTCCTGGTCCTATTCTTCTGGTATGTACTTTCTTCCGGTATGTACTTCCTTCTGTACTTTGGGTTTTTCCACTGCCTGTCAGGCCCTGTCCTACAAGGGAACAAGGGTCTTCAACTTCAGCTCCTTTTCAGGAGCTTTCTTCTATGTGTGTTATTTTATACTTATCTGCATTGAATTTCATTTAATATTTTGTTATTAACAGCCTTGAAACAAGAGACTACAAAATAAGATTTTGAAGATGTAGAAGGGTAGATTTAGATAAGATATTAGGAGGAATTTCTTTGCTGTGAGGGTGGTGAAGCACTGAAACAGGTTGTCCAGAGAAGTTGTGGAAATCCTGTCCTCAGAGGTGTTAAAAGTCTGAGTTGGACGAGGCTTCGAGCAACCTGACCCAGAGAAAGGTGTTCCTGCCCATGGCAGGGGAGTTGGACCTGGGTGATCCTAAAGGTCCCTTCCAACCCAAACCATTCTATCATTCTATGATTCCAAGATGCCTGTAAAATGCAGTTCCTAATCACAAGGTGCCTTCCCATCTGTTTTAGTCTCTTTCCTTAAAATAAAGTGCTCTGGAGCTTATGGTCTTTGTTTTTCACATGCAGCCTCCAATCTCTGAATGAGTGTTCGTCTTACCCTCTTTCTTCAGTGCTTTCTGGTCTGCTTCTCTGAGGGCTCATCCGGCTGCACTGCTGTGCCAGCCCTGATCCTTGCCCCACTGCAGGCACTGTCAGCCTCAGCCCTGCTCATGTTCACAGCATTGCACACCTATGTAGTGCAAAACATTCATTTTGCCTGCAGCCTGCAATTATCTCTTTCAGTACTTTCAGTAGTTTGTATGAACCACGTGTGGCATTTGCAGCATGACAGCTGGAGAAGATGGCTCTCAGACAATGCGCTTCATTCAGATGCTTTTTGGATATCAAAATTGCTCCCTGTTCTCTATTTACTGCCAGTGTAATAGTTCTTGTGCTGCAACTAAATTCTGACATCTGGTTTTTGCAAAGGACGTTGAAAAGGACGTGGATAATAAGTCCAGAAATTGTTTGATTTTCCCCCTTCAGAGATGATGCTCAGTCTGCAAAGCATCTCCAAGCTGCCTGCATGGTGGAGTCCCTGGAAAAAAACAGCCAATAGCTTTCAATCCTGATGGAGAGCATTTTGATTGTAGCTTTAGACCAAAGAGAAGCGTCACTTGTATTTTAGATTTCTTCCAGTTGTGCAAAGGCTTTCATTTCCCCTACAGGTTTATAAAAATAAAAGTACGTGGGCTTCTGTCTCACTGGCAGTAATTATCCATGCCTGGTCTTTTTTGTGCTGCAGGTCTGTGCAGGCAGCGTTGCTTTCCTTTCCTGTAGATCACACTGAAGGATGCAAATCACGTTTGCATGCACAGTCTGGTGTCACTTGAATGTGCAAATTCTGTCATCTCTGTTTACTTTTAATGCTGCAAGCTGAAGTAATCCCTAGCACAAATTTAGGATCTAGCTCTGACCTCTTAGAAAATCTAGCTCCTAGAATAGCATAAGCGGTTGTATTTTCTGACTTTGACATTGTTCTGAATATTCAGCAATACTGTTTTGTGAGAAACATGCATAATCTATCTGTACTTGACCGCTAAGGGAAATAAAACCAAAAGCAGTGAGAGTGATGACTGCTGATGACAACTTTGCTGGGACACTTTGCTCAGACTCACTGCTCCATCAGAGCGCAATGCTCTTTTGTATTCTCTGGCTCTTCTCAGCATAGTAAGAAGCAACGTGAGCCAGTGGTGTTTGCTCATACACTCAGTTACATTTCTAAGGGAGACATTAGGCAGAATCTTCAAACTTTCTAGCTGACCTGTTTTGTAATTCCATCACATCACAAATTTATAAGCAAATAAGATTTTATTCTGAGAAACTCCAAGTAGAGAGGATCTGACAGCATCATGGGAAATATTTTACCAAATACATGTAGTCCTGAAATATTAATGCCAGATGAATACTAAGGACAGGCTCACTGCTGTACCATGGGCAGCGTTGGGAATCTCAGCTGACCTGTAACTCTTGTTATGGATTTTGCTGGTAAATTTGGGAAATAGTTTCCTTCCTTGAGTGGATCCTGTAGCAATTGCCTCCCAACACTCAGCCTCAGTGTGTTACAGAGCCATGCACAGCCACACAGAACTGCAAATGACTGCAGTGGGAGAAATGTTTTGTCCCATGGGGTCGATGTCTCTCTGTTCCTGTCCCTGGTAGCATTTTGCAGCCTCAGCGTCAGCCTTGGCCATTCTCCTGCTTGGACTGTCTTCAGGAGATTCCCTGCTTGGCACCCAGCACAAATAATTGGTGGACCCAATCCTGCCTTTCATAACCTTCCCTGCTGACAGCTGTCACTCACTGCTCTTTATTACAGAACAGGCAGGAAAAAAAAGCAAACAGAAGGATTTCTGTTATAGCTCTAAAAAGGCTTTCTTTTTAGAGTGTAATGGTGGGGGCAAGTGTTTCTTTTTACACTCTCCATCTCTGGTGCGGTTTTCTTGACACCTTCATGCCTTGCATTGTTCATACTTGAAGGACGATACCAGGCTCCTCACAGCAGATATAGGTAGAAATCTGCCTTTCTACTGCTTAGCAGTGTTTAGCTTTTGACTTGGATACCAAATGCATGGGCAGTTCAGGGTGTGCAGAAGTCTTGGGTCCATCAACAAAGCATTATTTAGAGAAGAAAAGTGTACACCAAGCCCCATGGTTTTGGCCAAACACCCTTGGCAGCTGGGCTTGCACGGCTGCGTTGTGGAGGTGGAGTTATAGCTGCTAAGTAGGAATTCAGTGGAGAAAGCGTTACTTGTATCTGGGGGTCTGTCCTTTACACAAATCCCCAGATGCGATAATGTAAATCTGCTCTTCATACAAGGACCCAGAGTGCAGTCAGGGCTGTGGTTTTCCTTTGTGTGTTAAGCTGCTGTATCTCGTGCTATGCTGCTGCCACGGCTTTTGCGGTCTCCTCCTCCATTCATGGCTCACAGCTCCAAAGAGGCTCCAAGGTACTAGGGGAGATTAGAAGGATGATTAAAAAATAAGAATGAAAACAGATCTGTAGGTCTTTTAAAAGGGGATTTACTTGTAATCACAGAAAGAGGAAAATGAGGTCCCAACCTGCTGTGCTGCAAAGCGGGAAACTCACATTAAGGACTTGAGCTAGATCCTGGTTCATTTATGATCTTCACCGTCTGTAATTAAATACAAGTTCATCTGGGCAGAACGTATCTGCCTGCTTATGTGTTACTATGTGTTATTATGACACCGTGTTATTAGCAAATAAAACTTAAGTGTCTGTATTTCATTATTTCTGATGTTTGCTTAACTTCACAACTTTGCAAGGTGTTATGGAGCAAGGTACAGTGAGAGAATCCCCAGGTGCTGTATGAGGTCTCAAGGTACACCCGCGACAGACCCCGGGGAGTCTCTGAACTCCCTAGATAAGGTCAAGCTTTGGGATAAGCCCTGTAGACAACAATAAATCGGAAGACTTAATTTTTCTTAAAAAAAAAAAAAGAAAGCCATGATTATTTTGACCGTCCTTAATAAGAATATTAAAAAATAATCAAAACCTTGCACTAGAAAGATGTAAATACCCTTGTCCCTTTGTACCGTAACTTCCAGGCTGTCTCATATTTATCATTCTTGCCTTTGTACAAGAAGAGCAGCTTTTTATTCTATTTTTGGCATTTTGGTTGGAAAATAATTTCTAAATGGAATAATCATTTAACACATCACTGTTTATCTCATAAGTCTTTGAAGCAAATGCAGGCAAAATAATTTTGCATCGATTTTGCTTAGGTGAAGCCTGAGCCCGTGACCTGTCCTGCAGCACATGAGGAGAGTGCTGGAGGCCTTCACTTGTGATTAATTTGTTAGAAGAATTATGTAAACAGGTATAATTATAACACACAAGTCAATACTTTTGTCTGTAGTGCCCACATTATGAGCAAATTCTTGGCGTCCTTCCTGAGCTCCGACACTTGTTCAAGCCCTGAAGAGTGCTGTTAGAGAAAAGGTGGGTGGGGAAGGTAAGGGTGGGAAAACCTGGGCAGCACCAGCAAAGCATCCGAAACCCTGAAATGCTGCAGTGATGGGGTCTGTTGGGGTACCAGGATGCCATGCCTGTGAAATCCTGTGGCAGCCCTGGGGCATGCATAGGCTGTAGGCAGATAAGTAAGACTCTCTGGGAGGGAAAAAGGCAAGAAAACACCCTGTGATAGCGCTTTTCCTGCATGCATCACCTTTTATTTCTTACCCTGTGGTACCCCCAGCCAGGGCACAGAGCAAAGGGCTCTTTCTGCAATGCTCTGCAAAGTGCAGGCACCCATGGCCACCTGAAAGCATCTGTAGGGCTACAGGAGTCCCCAAGGACCTATCAGCAAGTTGGGTGCTCAAATTTACTAGAAGTGAACAGAACAGAACAGAATGGAACAGAATATTTCAGTTGGAAGGGATCCACAATGATCATCTAGTCCAAGTGCCTGACTGCTTCATGGCTGGGCAAATGTTAATGCATGTTATTAAGGGCATTATCTAAATGGGTTTAAGCTAGTATGCAGCCTGCTGGTTTTCTCTTCAGCATTTCATGCTCATAAATTCTGTTCAGTCTATTAAATACTTTTTCATTAGGAATAATTCATCGATGGATATTGGGTAAGAAATTTCAGGCACGACAAGGCTGCAGTGAAGCAAGCAGAGAAATGGTGGGTTTTGCCGTGTCCCGTTCGCAGGCAGTGATGGAACTACATGCCCCCTTTTTGTGCTGCCTCCCTTAGCAATATAATTCACTTTTCTCATTTAGTCCTGAAAGACTAGACAAGTATGTATTTCCTAATTATTACAACTGCCAAGAAAATAGAAACTTGAATTGATGTTAGAGAGAGAGGCGCATGAAGTCTGGATGCCTTGGGACCTTTGGAATGGTCCGAGAGGCAGCTGCAGCTGGTCGTTGTGCCAGTCTGCCACCATGAGTATGTGGGAGCAGGTCTGGGCAGAGGCAGTGCCCGTTCCATGCAGCTGACTGCATTGTTATTCCAGACCCTCTGCTGTGTGAAATGCCTTTGAACCCTTCTTCCTTTATTGCCTTCTTGCATCATTATGAGAGCGGAGCTTCTAGGGGAATTCTGAGGAGATAATGGCAGTGATTGGAACCAAACACTTCATTATCTGTCGGGTGGTTTATAGACTCAGGCACCTCTTTTTCGACCTGGAAGCAGAATGTGCTGATTTCAGGCTTCATCAAGTCGAACTGCTCAGTGCTGGGGTGCAGATTCAGCTACCAGCAATGAGGCTGGTATTTCGTACACTGCCGGCAAGATACACAGTGATGGATGGTAGGAGTCTGCCCATTTACAACTGCATTTCTCTGGGCTCTACTGCTGACACTTCCTGGAGCATTTGGGGTTGGTTTTGTTGCAATAGCAGAATATAACAGCCTTGAACTGTGGAGTGGTCCTGGCCTTGCTTTGCAGACTCCCCTGGGAGGACTCCAACTCATTTGCTGTGTTTGGCCTTTCTGGATCCCTCTGACACATGTGTCTGCATGAGGATGGATGGAAGCTTCCCAGAGGCCGGAGCTGAGGACACAGGGCTGAGGAGGTGCTGGTGAGAACTGGTGGTTCCCACTGTACCGAGTGCCCGCGGGTGATGTAGGGTTAGAAGCCACAGGAGGGTCAACATTGCTTTTCAAGCTTGTGCAGAGTTATTCTTTTGGCCAAACCTATTTTTGGATCTCATATCTCTGAGAGAGGGAGAAATTAGTGTGCTGAGCACAGCACAAATGTTCTCTTAGGGCAGCGCCAGTGTGACCCAGGGCTGGGCTCCGGCGGGAGGCGGCTGCGCTGTACAGCCTGTGAAAAACAGAAATCCCCAAAAAAGCGAAAGGCAAAGAACCTGGCATTAGTTTTTCCTACCCATCTTGATAATTAAACACCTTTGAGTTGGGACGTCATCAAACTTAGTGCAGTTTCACAGCAGTTCTGGTCTCTAATGGGACTCTGTGGGGAAAACAATTTGGAATATTCAAAACCATCGCTGTGTTTGATAATGGTATGCACATCTTCCTCTTCTCTTTCTCACATTTCTGTATGATGAAATTCAGGGGTCTCGTATACCCAGAACATTACTTCTGTTTTCATTCTTTGCTTTATCGTTTTGTGTCGGGGGATGCTGTGAGGCCACCCCACACCATGGGATGGGAAAGCAGCCTTTTCCCTGAAAAATAGATCTTTGGGATTGCAGAGATCAGCTATGTAGCAGCAGGTTGGATGAGAGTAAATTGTTTAACGGCCCCTTGCTAATATCTATAAATCATGTGAAGTGTCCAGAAATTTCACTGCTCTCATATATTGTAGCTTGTCACAAATGCTGTAATACATCATTACGTTGTCTGAATAGCATAAAATAACTCAACAAAGAATTAAAGGTAGGACACATCTGGCATGTCTAGACTAGGAAAATAGGTTACATTAGGAAATGTTAGCTCTTCCCCAGAGTCACTCATGACTGGCTAACATATTTTTCAAAGTACTAAATTACATTTGCACCATGAGCAAAATCACGTTTAAATTGCTATTAACTAATACATTTTCAAGTGTGGCTTATTTTTCCTCATTTAGAAGTAGCTGTTATCAGCTGAGCTGTCACCAACATGAGAGGGAATGTATGAAATGTGAAGAGGTAGGAAATGTTAAAGGAGGCTTTTTATTACCCCCAATATTTCATTTGGGTTAATTTCAACTTTTGACTGCAGATTCCTATAACCCTTTTTACTGAAACCAGTTTGTGCCCCATTAAATAAAGGTGTAAGTAGTCTGGGAAACATGGGGTCACTTTGGGTTGTTTTTGTTGCAATAGCAGGATGTAACAGCCCCTAACATCTCATTGAGCAGATGTGCTGGTTTTGGCTAGGGTAGAGTTCATTTTCTTCACAGTAGCTAGTATGGGGGTTTGGATTTGTGCTAGAAATGGTGTTAATAAAACAGGGATGTTTTAGTCACTGCTGAGCAGTGCTTACATGGTGCCAAGTCATCTTCTGCTCCTCACCCGCTTTCCCTGGTGTGCAGGCTGGGGGGGCACAAGGAGCTGGAAAAGGACCCAAATGGGACAGCTGACCCCAGTCACCAAAGAGATATTCCACACCATATGGCATCATGCTCAGCAATCACAGCTGAGGGAAGAAGGAAGGGGCAGACATTCAGAGTGATGACATTTGTCTTCCCAAGTCCCTATTATGTGTGATGGAGCCCTGCTTCCCTGGAGACAGCTGAACACCTTACCTGCTGATGGGAAGAAGTGAATGAATCCCTTATTTCGCTTCAGTTGTGTGCATGGCTTTTACTTTACCTATTAAACTGTCTTTATCTCAACTCATGAATTTTCTCACTTTAACTCTTCTGATTCTCTCCCCCATCCTACTGATGGAGGAGTGAGCAAGTAGTTGTATGGGTCTTATGCACTGGCTGGGGTTAAACCACAACAGCAGGTAAGTCTAGGAAGTGTCTGACATTGCACCTCCTTGTACTTCATTGCATCTCTCTATTTTGATATCAAACTTATAGTGTTTCGCTAAAAAGTTTGTTATGTGGGAAATACTGAAACTCTTTTCCTGTCCATCTGCTGTCTGAATGTGTTCAAGGTGTTCCGCCTTGTCATTGCACCCAGGTGGGGCTGGATTCTGTTCCTGGGGCATCTGTTCTGGGTGAGCAGGATCTACCCTGGATGAACCCTGGTTTGACCACCTGATACACATTAAGATTACAGCTTACCTGCTCTGTGAAAGGAGCATGGTCACCTCAGCTGATACAGCAGCATCTTTTCTAGAGTAGTTTTTAAACAACTGTTTAATGAATGGACTGATGCTTTATTATTTTGCCTTTTTTTCCCTGTTGTTATTCGTGAGAATTACTTTTCCATTAATTACCTTTCTCTTAATTACTCATGTTAGGCTAACAATTATTTTCCAAGACTAAGATTGTCAGTGAGGTTCAGGAGCAGAGCCAACTGCAGCGTGATCCTGGCATCTCGGTTTGCATGCAGCCGCTGCCCTCAGAGCAGATTATCTGCAACCTGCAGAGGGAATGTGAGCTTCAAAGAGGAGCTCCTGAATCAGAAATCGGAGGGGAAAGAGCATCCACACTACAGATCTGTCAGATGTGCTGGTGCACAAAAAGTCACTCTCTGCAGAGAGTGGAAAGCACCAGCAGGGTGGGTAGCACATTCCTAGATCCTGGCAGGAATGTCCCAAGGAATCAGCCTCATGCTGCCACAGGCACCATCTTCTTTCTAGTGTCTCATCATGTCTATTCTTTCAGTGTTTATATCATGCTCAGAAGTTGTCCAAGGGGTTAATTTTGCTGTAGGAACTGGAGATGGCAAATCTGGAAGACAACAAATAAATCAGCAATAGGGAGTTCAATATCTCTATTTGACCTCATTGGGTGAAGAGTAAAAAGCCCTTTGGTTATCTGAGAGCTGCCAAAGAATGAAGGACTGCAAGCCTTGAACATCTCTACATTGCTCAAATAAACTGAGCAAATTCATCTTATCAAGGGGCTGAAGCTGTCCTGGTGACATACATGGGCTCCACTGCCATGCAGTGTTGTACGCGTCTTGCAGAGCAAACTACAGGGCATCTTAGCTGTGCTGCACTTGGGACATTGCACATTAAATAACCCTTTTTCAATTCCTCTGTTTCAAAATCAGGGTGCAAATTAGTTAAGAACAGACACGAGAGCATTAATTAATCTTGGTCTATCCAATTCAGTTTAAGCAGCAAGTATTTTTAACTGCTGCTCATGGCAATAGTTTTGTAAGTTTATCAAACAGTTGGACTGAATTTTTTCGTTCCTCTGCTCAGAGGCAGACTGCTAGTGGTGGTTGAGCAATGGGCTGCTGAGGAAAAGGATCAGATGATCTCCCCAGAAAGTGCAAGAGCCTGTGGAGCTAACAAGGTAGGAAAATAAAAACAAAACCAGGAGGATTTTGTGGTTTAAGGGGATGAAACAGCTGACATTTTCAAGTACTTTAATGAGGACTATGTTTTGCTCACAGCTGAGGTACAAACCGTGAGGGTTTTGTGGAAGGAAGCAGAGAAAAGCCAATAAGTCAAAAATTTTCCTTGGTGCAAACCCCATGGGATCTGGAAAAGGCCAGTACATGGGCTGGAATGGCTGTGCTGCAGCGATAGACCAGGTGAGGCTTTTGGGGTGATGCATGGAGCAGCAACATCATACAAACATCCAAGCAAAGCTGAGAAGAGCTGAATAAAGGCACCAGCCGGTGTGGTTTGTGGTGGGAGCGGCTGTTAGTCTGGCAGAGGCGTACAGCCTGGGAGCTCTGCACGGTCAAGCAGCCTGTGAGTCCACAGCGTGCAAGGCCAAGCATTCCCAGAGTCACTGTCCAGGGGTTTATTATGTCTCGGCATTTCAGTTTTATTCTGGAAATCTCTTTCTAAGGGGTAGGTTTCAGAGATTTCTTTTGGATTTGTTTCCTGCATTTGTGTCTGCCCAGTAAATCCTGATGAATCCTGGAACAGCAGCAGTGCCTGGACCTGGGGCCACTGCTGGTGCTTGCACACAGCTCTGTTAAAGCTCTGCAGACAAGCTCACCAGCTCTCAACCACCATTGCATTGCTGCCAGTTTTTCTGATTGCAGTGGCCAGAGTTGTTACACGAGTCCAGTAGCAGAATGCCAATGGTTTGAAAGTTTACACAGTGTTATTTGTATAGGAGAGTGGCTGATATTCTTCATGTCATTAGGGCTTTGACTATCAGCGTGAGCAGTCGGTCAGCTGCAAAGTGAGGCAGAAGGGTGAGGCCCAGACCAGTGGAAAGGAGAGTACGACTGTCCCACCACGACATGCCTTGTGTTTCAAAATGCAGGGGAAGGCTTGTCAGGTCAGGCAGGTTTTGGTGCAAAGACATTTTCCCATTTTGGGGCTGTAATGTTCTTGGGCAGGCCTGGGCTGTGGGTGGGAGTCTCAGCGACGCAGATTGCCTGACAGAGTTCATCCCGTGGACACCTCTAAATGATCCTCCAGCGCTATCACAGGCATGCAAGCAGGCAGGAGTCTTCAGTGATTGAACTGGCTGGCATCTTGCTGCAGTGTGAATGCCTTTGAGACCTGCATACACAGTGTGTGCCACCGTGCACTGCTGCATCTGCTCCAAGCTGTTGCTGATACGATTGCATCCGCTGTGTGTTGCCTTTGCATGCTTTCCCAAACAGAAGCAAATATGCCACGACTGAGGTAATTTTGCAGGATTGCGGCAACTCAGTTGTAATGGTGTGTTTACTAAAGACAACTTACTTGTGCAGCTCACAGTTATAGGATGAATTTGACTTTGCAAGTATCAATATGTCACCGTCTTTTGAAAAATTAAGAATTGTTACCCTTTATCCATTTAGCCAAGCAGAATCTGACCCGAAATTCCCCTTGTAAACCTTGAAAATGCCCTTGGCCCAGCCCTTCCTACCCACACGAAGGACTACCTGGGCCTGATCCGTGACCAATGGCCCCATAACAATGGTATACAGAAAGCCCCACACTGCCCCTTTCTGATATCTGGCCGATCACACTGGTTGATGCAATGGGCATGGGGAGAGCTGCAGTTCTGGCAACTTTATGCGCCAACAGTGTAGCCAGGAGGACAAATAGATGCCTGTACCGTTGTCTGGGATTGAAAAAAGAAAACATGGGAAAGTATGGGAACCGGACCTGCAGCGGAGCTGGAGCTCATGTGTTGGGCAGGGGTTGGCCAAGGCTGTCCTAGGGATAGCTGGAGGACACTTGTGGTTTGGTGTTGGGGTGGTCAATGCATGCTGCCATTGTAAGACCACGCCCCTCTTCACATCTGTGCTAACGGTGTTCAGGCTCAGGTCAGTGAGACTCAAATGCTCCAGATATTGATTGTATTATTTTAGTTTCAACATTTTCTCTTTGAAGGGGAAGGGCCTTGAGCAGCCTGTGGCAGGATGGGGTCATGCACGGCAGCTCCCATGCCTCAGAGAGCCCGTTGGGGCTGTGACCCGACCCCGTGGGTGCTTTGCCCCTCGAGTAGGGCGGAGGCAAGCACCTGCCCTGATTAGCGCTGCCTCTTCCCCAGCGCTAGTCCTGCTCTCCTCAGCTCAAAACCTGTGGCAAAGTCAGGAAGTACAACAGGAGGTGTGCACACTGCGCTAAGCTACTGAAATCAGGCGCATGGAGGTGTTTGCAGCCAAATGTGTCCATCCTCTAGTTAGCGAAAGATTTAAATATTGTTGAAAATCTTGAGGAAATCAATAGACATGTTTAATGACTTCCTGTTGAAGGATGGCTTAAGCTACAGCAACTATTGACTGGACTGTAGCACTAATAAATGCATGACAGCTGGCACCCCATGCAGGTTCTGCAGTTCTGCCTGGGGGTGCCAACAGCTATTGGTCATGGAAACAACACATGTTTACTTGTGTCTTCCTACGCTTCCACTGTCCTGAGCTGGCTGCAAGCCTCTGGCCGTGGTAGGTGATGTCCTGCCTCCAGCAAACTTCAAGGGATTTTATCTCCAGCTTTGGTACAAGGCCAGAGGAGGGGGTGCCACGTCTAATGCATGGGGTCTGCTGAGCATGCAGGATACAGCTCTCAGGAACACCAAGAAAAGCCTTTGCTCTGTGTTTTGTCACAAACATCGGCAAGAATCAGCCTGGGACCTGTAAACAAAAAGCTGCAATCTCATTTGGGCCAGTGCCGGGGAGGCAGGGCAAAGGCAGGTGTCTCGTCTGAAGGCAGATGGATGGAGATGGTGACCCCAGCGGTCACCCGTCCTCACATTTTGTGATGCTGCTTCTCCTGGGAAAAGAAACAGAAATGTCTTTGTGTTCCCAGATTTACAAACTTCTCTTTGCAGTAGGATGTTAAGTCTGCAAAATCCAATAACTGCAGATTTAATCCATATTTACTGAAATACCACTTTCCTGGATTCCAGGTATTTGATTAAGTTTAATTTCACTTGATTCTTGTTGTTATTGATTTAATTCTTTTGAAAGCCAGACAATGATCATCATAGATGGAAAACAAATATTTTTGTAAGATTAATATGAACTTGTTAGGCAAAATGCGAGTGAAGTCAGCCACAGTTCCTTTTTTAGCTCTTTTATTCCTTGTTCCGTGTTGTGACAGTGCTGTTCCTTCCGCTTAGCTAAGAATAGCCGAAAGTCTCCCAGGAGCAGGCTCAGACATGCGCTTCCTGGGGCTTCATAAGAAGAGTCAACTTTACAGGAGTGTGTGAAAGGGAAAAACCCCTCCAGCAAGTTGTCTTTGTGTTGTCTTTACTGACCATGACTGTTTTCTTGTCTGCTCCCCTTTCCACAGTATAAAACAGCTGTGGACTTCAGCTGCAGTTAGGGGATGAACTAAGGCTAAATCCAAAGCTTTCTGTTGCTGATGCAGCGATCCATTGTGTCAATCTCACTGACTTTTAATGCACGAGCTGATATGCAGTGCTCCCAGAGGATCTTTTCCTTGTGTTTCCTTCTCCCATGCAGACTCCCTGGGAGCGTGGCAGGTGGATGCACGTCCGTGTTCCTAACTGAGATCGCGTTCCCCCTGGGGCTGGGCCAGGGGCTGGCAGCAGGCAAGCCCTGAGGCTGCAGGATCCAACACTGTATGAAAAAGTTGCTGTACTGAGGAACAGGGATAGATTCACAGCAAAGTCTGTATCCAATGGCAGGGAAAGCAGCAACATGGAGGGATACAGATGTTTCCGTCTGTGTGCTCTGCCACAGCATGTCCAAGGCATAGAGGCTGCATCCACACCTTGCCCCAGCCAAGAGCCGAGTCCCAGTCACTTATGACATTCCTGGTGAGGTGCCTCAACCAAGCAAGCTGCCTTGGCCACCCTTGGCTAACCCACCTTCGGCAGCGTGTCGCCTTCTAGTTGGAGCAGCTGAGGCACCAACCACTGTGTTTAGCTGAGACTGGCAGTGAGTGTGGGTGGGCTGAGAGAGGGCTTCACTCGGCATCATCTGCTTCTCTGTGTTTGCCATGACTCTGCTCTAAGCTGGCGCTACCATGGGAATAATTTTTCTTAAGAGACAATGCATACATTTTATGCATACAGTGGTATATATAACACACAGTGATATCTATCTTACCCAGTTCCTCCTAGACAATTTTAAAACAGGACTATATTCACCAGCTCTGCTAGGAAGCTGTCTCCATGCTGACGAGGTCTGGGTGATACCTCTGGCCAGGAATCACTGTGCTGCAGCTTGTAAGCAGGTTTTGAATTCAGTGAGGTGCTTTCTATCACATTTACACAGGGCCAGATAACTCCAGATGGACTTGATCAGAAAATTGCTCTTATTTATTCTTTTATTTGTATTCAACCCTCAGCTATGCAAAGAAATTTGCATTTGCAGCAACAGAATGAGGAGCAGGCTCCTTGTCATAGCTGCTCAAGTGGTCTTCACCACAATCATGAGGGTTTCCACCCCACACGTTTCAGATCTATTGGAAAAGCAGCAAGTTCATTACAGGAAATTCAACTCATTCTTGACACAACTATTATATTAATCAGAAGAAACAATTTTGCATAAGTGCAGCGGCAGCAAATGGCTGCTTACAAAAGAGAGGTTGAAGTAATCTAAGAGGTTTTTTTCCCACAACTGTGTTTTGACTGAAGTAACAAAGGTGTCATCTTCATGAACAATAACCCAAGCTGCAAAGTGCTGCGTGCTTAGAGACATACCTAAGTTTTATAGCAGAGCACCAGTTATGGGATGCTTCCATTCATAATTTAATTAACCCTGAATGCACAGCCATTTGCAATGGGAAACAATATATAGCAGCTCCTATAAAAACAGTTTCATGCCTTTGTGAGTATTTGTGAACCAAAGATGAGACAAGTCATTAATGTCAGCTTTTAGAGCTTGGAATTATTTTATTAAGCCCTGAAGGAGAGATGAACTCACAGTAAGAAACCCCATCTGTAAACTCACAAAGAATTGCTGAAAGCAAGGTGAATATTCTTAATGCTCGCTAAGGTCTTAATATGCAGGACTTTGTTTCAAAGACATCTTTTCCCATGAGTTGTTTTTATTGTAACTTGTCTCAAGCTTTTTTTCTTTCTCAGAATATTAGTACTTGTTTCAAGTCTTTACATTTTAAGAATTGATTTTATACCTTTGTACATCTGTCTTCTGCCTACCAATGCCACCGATGCCTGTATTTCTCCTCCTACCTGGCATACATGCTGGTGTTTCTCATGTCCTTGTGCTAACTCTAAACCCTTTCAGCTGGTATAGTTTTCATGTGTGTCCTGACAACCCTTAGAGGAGGCTTTATGAAAACCACCAACAGCGTTAGGAGCGTGGGAGCGCAAGGACTCCAGACCTTGTTTGACCACCATCTGATGGTAGCTTCAATTTCTGGGCAAACAGACTCCTTGGATAAAATCTGACATGTGCTTAACAGAGACACTACCAAGGAACAACTTTGCTCTTTGCAGGTCACTGGCGTCTTCTGGAGGTGAACGATGCAGAAAGTCTGATGACCGGTGTTTGGCTGTACATACCTGAAGTCTGCGCAGCAGGGAGGGTGGGAGGCTGTATCCTGCACACCCGAGCAGCACCCTCTCTGCGCAGCTGAATAATGAATGGTGCTGCCGGTTCAGCCGCTGAGCCTAGCAGGACCTTGTCGTTAACCATCAGGAGCAGCAGCAGAAACCGTGGTGACACCAGTGGCACTTGTCCTGAGTTCAGCTTCCTGATAGTTGCTGTCAGTATTTTGGATCGAAAATGCATTTCTGCAGCCTGCTCTGTAACGACTGAAGCTGTCAATGTCTGCTCAGGCATGCAGTGCAGGATGAGCTGGGGGAGGTGCATGGAGTACAACTTTCTCATAAAAAAACCCAAAGAAAAACAAGTTTGAAAACAGTTGCAAGTTTGAGATTTTGCTCAATTATTTTTAAAGATTCTTTCCTGAATCAGCCTCACAGCGTCAATTTTTGTTAAATATTCACAGACCTTTCTAGCCGCCAGATCTCTGTTCCCAATCACTGTGAGATCGCTGGAAGGAAAGAAGAAATGCTGTTAGCTGCTTAATGCGTTGCTCTTTGCGGAGAGAGATCCAGCGCCCAGGAGGCTTTCCAAGCCGTTTCCTAGAGGAAGCAGGAGCAAGGCACCTGCCTGACTTGCAGGACGAATTGCAATCCTGTCTGTTCCCCAGCTCAAGCCAGCATGAATCCCCCAAGAATGGGATCCTCTGCGAAGAGCACAGGAGCTTTCTGAAGACGTCTGCTCTCCCCCCTGCTCCATAATGCATCCTTAAATCAGCAAGTACTTGACATAATTGGATCCCAGTACATTGCTGACGTTTGTAGTGCCACTGCAGTACAAATAAACATCTTCACCACAGCTGTGGGGCTTACAAGAGAAAAAGGCGCTTATCTCCTAAGAAAAACACGGGAAAGCTTGTGCTCTGGCAGGTGATTCCTGCTACAATGGTATCTGGAACCAGGCCTCCATTTCTGCTGCTGATTTATTTTAAAAAGAAGCAAAATAAACCCAAAGGTAGCCTGCGTCGGTCCAATGGCAGCGCTGCAGGAGGGCTGGGACTCAGCACTGCTGAGTCAGTGACCTCCCAGTGTGGTTAACGACTGTGGCAGGTCCTGGTCAACATGGGGTCAGAGCGGCTGCTGCATCCCCCGGCCCTGGTGCCAGTAACGCCTGGCAGGGAGCAACCTGCAGCAGCAAAGGGGGTAGCCGGTCAGTCAAAGAAAGTGCAAAAGTAAAGCGTAAAAATTGGAAAAGGAAGCCGCAATGTATTAATTAGCACTTGGTATGGAAAGCTAGTATTTCCAAAATGCTGTTTTATTAATCTTGACACAGCTGCTTGAAGGTTATCTGGGAAGAGGACAAGTGGCTTTCCCGAAAGCAGGTTTTGTGTTCCATCATTTCTTTAAAGCATGTTATTGCAATTACCATTTACCTAATGAACTCTTCAAATTTAATTGGCATAATCGGTGCCAGTTTTGCTCAGAAAGATTCATCCTGCTGTAATAAAAGTTTAGATGAAATTTGCCTATAATCTGCAGAGGCCTGGGCTGGCAAATGGCTCTGGGACACTGCCCAGGAGGACTAAGAGCTGGTTTTGCACTAGCTTCTTCCTTCCTGTCACTGGCGGTTTGCTGGGGCAGCAGCCCAGGTCTGGTGCTGCTCTAACCACTCAGTCACATGGACCCTCTTGGCTAAGCTGCTTTGGTGCTAGCGAATCATCATCTTACATTGACTTAGTCACTGACACTGCAAATGTGAATAAGGACAAGTTTGAGACATAAATATCTATGTGGAGAGAGGTCTGTCCTTGTGACACTGTGACCTGATGAAGACACGAGTCCACACCTGTTTGATGGTCACAGAGAAGTGATATGTTTTTTTACTGGCAGACTCGACTGTGTTAAGTTTATGATTGAACTCAATGATCTCAAAGGTCTTTTCCAACCTAAACGATTTTGTGATTCTGTGATCTGGTCCTGCTCTGTGTCCATCTATGCTGGAGTTAATTCTGAAATGCAAACACTCTTGCTTCTGTCCATGTCCTGACTGCAGGAACGTTCCTCTTCAATTCAGCCACCTGGATAATTTGCAGTGATTTGTGTTTTGAACCCTTCCCTCCCCAAAAGCAGCATGTTATCTACTCATAAAAATATGCCATGAAGGTTGTGGCCAACATACAGATGGAGAAATTAAATGTATGACAAACATCCTTCACATCTGGCGTATAGGAGCTGATAAGTATTTCCAGCTGGATTTGAAATAAAAGATATAAAAACTGCCAGATGAGGGTCTGCCCAGCAGAATCAGTCAGTGACAGAAGGAAAATCAGTTTTTCCAACAGGAGATTGGGGTGCAGAGGTTGGCCTCTCGCAGTCTTGCCCTGCCCCTCGTGGGAATTCCAAGGACTCAAAGTGGATTTATCAACATTTTTTCCCCCAATTTTTTTTTCCCCAAAAGGTCTTTTTTTTTTTTCCCCAAAAATGTATTCCAGAGTTTGAGTGAAGTTTCACCAGAACAGATGCCTTACTGGAACCAGTCTGTGACCAGCAACACTTTCTGTGATACTGCTTTAATGAGAAAGCTGTTTTGCAGCCAAAACCTTGCTTCAGAACACCATTATTTTGAGTATATCTCTTAAATGAATTTGACTGTGTTAATTTTGCTAATATAATACAATGCAGAAGAACATATGTTCCTGCAAATCAAACTGCATCCCAGAGGACTGCCTGTAGGTGCTGCAGTGGGCCACGTGCTTCAGTATGCCTTACCAACACTGCAGAAGCGTTCCTTCTCTATTGAATAATTTCTTCTAGGTATGTGCTTAAACAGTCTTACAGATGACATTTTTCTACTAAAGAAGTCATTAATTTAACAGAAAGCATCCAATGCCTTTGCATCCAGTGGGAAACGTGGGCGGGGGTTGAAGAGTCAGGCCAGGAGGATGCTGATTTACACTCAGGAGCCAGTGCAGCAGCCTGTGGGAGTAGCTATGCTCTGTAAATGTGGACAAACAGCTATGTTTGTCCTCTCTCTTCCCAACAAGAGTGATGACTGGAGTCCATTTTAAAAATTGAATTATCATTGCTTGGGCTTTACCAGCCATAGTTTTCACATCTCCTTCTAGTCAAGTAGTCAACTCCTGAGCTGCTTTTCTTCTTCCCAGCCTCTTTTCATGAATGGTTAAAATTATGTGAAGGAAAACAGGAAAAGCCAAAGCAAACCAGCAAAATGTGAGATTCTAGACACTGCACCAACAAATTAAGAGGGGACTGTCATACTTCTGCTGCACAACATTCTCTTCACTCCTGAATTCCAACATCTGTCTTTCATGGGCTCCTCAACAGGAGATGTGCAGTGGGAAAAACAAAGCTTTTTCTGCAGCAAACCAACCACCTTTTATGTTGGATTCTCCCTTCTATCAGGAAACATATATCAGGAGATGCCATATTGTAAGTGGATTGGTTTTCGCTGCTATTGATTAATGAGGCATAGCCTTATGTAGAATATCCGCCTGAATCTAGGGAGTCATTACATCTTCCCTGTGCCCTTCATCTAACGCATACAAACACAATAAATACAACCTTCCAGTTCCCACTGACATGCCCAGCAGCAGTGGCCCGGAGTCCTCGGTCTCCTCTCCAGGCTTGGGGACTCCATGCAGGTTGCATCCCCATTGTCCCGCTGGTGCCAGCCTGTCTGTGGAGGAAGATCCCTCCCAACATGAACAACATTAGGAAAATGGACCCATCTATGTTTACCTGTCAGATTTTGTGGGATCCTCTTTGAGCAGTTTCTCATTCCTCCCCCATAACCTTCGCAGTATCCCATGGCTGGAATAGAGGCATTCACCTCAGTGCATCCCTCCAGCACATTGCACCCCCGCTTGCTCCCCAGTGAAGCTCTCCCAGAGGAGACCAGGACCTGGGCACCCAGACCTCCTCCCATCAGCTTGGGGCACCAAACCCTTGGTGCCTGACTGTTCTGAGACCAGGGTCTCCACCTCTGGAGTTCTGTCTGGCTCCTGGGTGCCAGTAAATATTGCTTTAGCCCCCACGTTTCATGAAATCTACTGGGGCCCATTCTTCCTCAGCACTTCTGGAGGGAGCTGCTATCCTAAAGAAGTAGGAAGGAGGAATTTTCTCATCCCTTGGCTCTGGCATGGCTGTTCTCTCTGTGGGTTGCAGAGTGGGTTTGTCTCTGTTTGGTAGCATGAAAGCCACGTGTCAGAGTTGAACTTATGTGTAACCAGTGTAACGATGGGACTGGTGGGATTTGATGTTTTGGGTGACCTCAGCAGGCACTATTATAAAAAGTTATATGCATGTCTAAAATTTCTTATTCCTGTGCTCTGATGAAAACCTTAATTTGTGTAATTACATTGCCAAGAAGCTGTTTATGTTTTAAGAGCTATGGATGGCTCATCTGGCAATGGTGCCCACGCCTGGTGTGGGTGATGCAGGAGACAGTGATGCAGGATGAGGCCCTCGCCATGGATGGGGACAGCCCTGACACCTCGTGGGTTGGCAGGAGTTCATTAAGCATTGTCAGAGGGTTGTGCCAGACTGGGTGTTTGGCAGGTGAGCTGTGCCAGTGCCACCACAGTAATCCATCGTGAGGAGTGAAGAGGATGGTTGGTGCGTGGGTAACACCTTCATGGCTTTTTCAGGAATCTATTGGGAATGCATAGGCCTCTTCCCTTGGAAGCCATAACTTCCAGGTTCTGCGGGATTCAAACAGGTATTTACCGTAAAGAAACATAATCAACACTAGTCCTGAGGTTCTTCAGCCATTGGGGCATTTTTAATCTTCTGTTGTCCCTTTGCATGCAATTAAAATAGAATAAACCCCTTTTGCTGTAGGATGTAAAACTTGTAGCTTTCAGAATTGTTAGTAAAACTTAATATTCCAGGAATATGGAGGATCTGTGGATGGAAATATTTCATGTTCTTCCTTCAGTATACATGTGTTGAGTGGTGTTGTTCGGGAGCAGGGAGTGGGGATTTGGGGCAGCATCCTGGTCCTGCTCCTGTCTTTCCTGTTGCCGTGTTCCCACCCCAGCAGCAGGGCTCCCCTGGCAGCTTTTGGGGAGAGCCCTGCCTGCAAGAGAGCAGCAGACCATCTCTGTCCATCTTTCACTGTACAGTCTGGAAATAATGGAGGTGAAAAAACATTCACCGAAAACCAGAAAATGGTAACAAGCGTGGCCAGTGCTGAGCGTTGAAAATGAGATTGTCTCTGCTTAGTAGAAAATTAAATTCCCGGTGGAAGTGATAAGCAATATTGCTAATAATTTACTGTGCTGTATTTCAATATACCAGGCAGCTCCACAAGTGCATTTCCTGAATAAATTAATGCCCAAGGGCTAATTCTCCTGTCCTTTGTAAAGTTTTCACGCGTGTCGCTCCCCTGCAGTGTCCATCCCTGTCTCACTGCTGAGGAGAGCACAGACACCAGCCCAGCAGTGCCAGGTTTCTGCCAGGGCTTTGTTCTCTCCCATGGGTGACTGCAGAAGTGTTTTCTCCTGGGGAGAAGGGCTCCTTTGTGCAGATCTTCAGCGTCCTGAGGTGCTGCACCTCCCGTGCTGTTCAGGTGAGGTGTCAGGAGGGAAAGCAGCCCGGCATCACCTCAGACCTGCAGATCTACCCAGTCCCAAGAGCTGCTGCTACTCACCTCCATGGGATTTATACATACACGTAGAAAAAAGCATGAAGCACATAACAGCTAAAGTGTTAAAACCAAAGTTAGTAAGATGCTTATTCTCACAAACAGACAATAATACCTGCTGTTTCTATCTGGTATACTTATTATGTTTATTCCCTTAGCATCATTGCTGGAGGTAACTGCCTTGCCTCTCCTTTTGAAGTATTTGCAGACTGCAGAGACTGGGAGCTGCTTGAGTCCAATACACAGGGGATCATGCGGCTGGATGATGAAAAGCAAAGCAAACCCACAATACTATTGAAGAAATGTAAAAAGCTTTTTATTATGCTTCCTGTCATAGATCTGGAGTGTTGCTTGGATTGAAAAAATGGCAATAGGGGTGCAGGGAAGAGATGAACTGTGCCTACCGGCTCCCCAAGGATGAGAGTCATGACACCCCTTCCTTCTTGTCTCTCCAGTCACCAGGGCAGGGTCTTGGGTTTGCTTTCCAACAACGTATCTGTGTGCAGCTCCATAGCCCTCCCTGATACCCCACAGTTATCAGTCTTTTTCAGACAGGAGATTCTGGAAGATGTCATCTCTGTTTTTAAACACACAGTAAAGGACACATAAGGCTCTTTTTTCAGTCTAAGTAGCATCTAATTTTGCCTTTTTCATCTTCCTGTTTAAACGGATATCAACTTCTTTTGTTTATCAATACAAAAGGGTAAGGTAAGTTGCTTTTAGGCCAGCTTTTCATCTCACATCTCTGAACAAGGCTGCCTGAGGTCGTGCCAGTGCTTGGGAGAATCCCACCTCCAGTCCCTGCCAGTGCTTCCAGTTTCTGTGGTAACAACACATCTCCACGGTTTCCCCATCAATATGCTAAAAAGGTATTAATAAAAGTGGAATTTCTCTTATATGATTTTTCATTTGAACGATGCCAGGTTAAGAGTTAAACTGGCCAGGTATTTTGCTTGCCCTGATTTCAAACTTGCATTAATGGCAGGCAAAGATGCTGGTGATTTGGAGTGTTGTCTCTGGCATCCAACACGGCCACCGGCAGTCCTTTGGCTCTGCCCACATATGGGCCTGAGGCCACAGAAACGCTTCCTTGCTGTTACTCATAATTGTTCTGCCTTCTGATGTCTGTGCGCCTGCGGACTGTGATGCCTGCAGGCTGGTCAGTGTGGGTTTGCTGCTCTTCGTGGAAATATCTGTAGGATTTAGGGCTCTTCTAAATTCTTACAAATTGTTGTGGCTGACTGCAGAGCCCAGCACTGCCTGTGCTGACCTTCGGATTCTGCTTTCCATGGTCTGTTGTTTGAACCAGTGTTAAAGAAAAGCAATAAAATTAGTTCATTCATGCTAATACCTCTTTATTGTGTCAGCTGGTCACAGCTAGAAAAGTTGAACTTTTCTTCCGTGATCTGGCTTTCTTTCTGCTGTATGTGGTTTATAATTATTAATGGGCAGCTTTGCTTTTCCCATCACGTGAGGCTGAAAGTTTTCTTCACAGACTTTGGGATGAATTTACTGTTCAGCTTTCTTCTCATCCACTTCTCTCATTTGAAGTCTCGGGAGAGAAGAACTCCTGCAGGCAGCAGGCCAGCTGAAAAAGGCCTCTATGGAAATATATCCATCGTACTTCTTATTGGAGGTGGCTGTGCCAAGCGGCTCAACCGAAGCATCCATATGAGCTCTGCATGCACAGCCACTGGTTCTGATGGACGGTGTAGATATTTTATTAGCCTTTGAAGAACAGACCTGGAAAAGCTTCGCTGCTCAAGCTGGATTACGCTTGTTGTTAGAGTGGGGTGTTTCATGCACAGACAAAGGAGGCTTGGCAGAAGGTAGACTGAGAAGCCAGCGGGAGCAGAACCATGAGCTGACACAATCTAACTGTGAAATATATTAAATTAGGCTTGTGGGTGAAGAAATTTGATTATTTTTTTTTCTAGAGCAATAGTTCCTTTAAGATGCATGAGAAATATTTACCTGCAGCAGAGACATCTTTCCCATACTGCTTGTGAGCACTGCGGATTTTCACAGCAGTGACAGCAGAAGCCCACACTGTGATTTCAGACCAGCAGAAGCAAACTCCAGCAAACTCGGACAGTCAGTGCCAGTGACCCCAGTCCAGCCAGCCACACAGACAGCTGGTTTGTTTGCTGGGCTGCCGGCAGCTGCTGTGCCTGGCCATGGATTTGCTTCTTTACTCTTGATCTCAGGGATGCAAAACTGATAAGAGATTAAATCATCCTTGAATATGCCCTGTATGCCAGGTGGGTTCAAGTTGGAGTCTCTGATCTGTGGGATGTCCAGCTTCCAGATATAGTCTTATTTTAGAGGTTATGCTGGTTTTGCCACCTGTGACAATGAGATGGCAGGATGAGGTATTCAATGCATTTGTTTAGTTTAGGTCATCACTGAATTTAGAGAGATCTCAATATAATTTTTAGGATAAATCTGTAATGGTTTATACTGCAGCCTCATACGTTCCAGTTGATTTCAAATGAAACCCATGTAATTTCATTTCTACTTAATGAAGTTATAAAGTCTTATTGCAAATTAGTAAAAGATCCCTTTATTCTGTTTTGGAGTTTACTAGAAAGAAAAGCAGCTGCAGTTAAAGGGCCCTCGAGGGGAAAGTGACCAGGGAAGGGGGCCTGGAGGGCTGCAGGGACCTGTTCTTGGCTTTTTTCTTTCCTGCAGCCACTGGGCTGAGTTCTGTGGGCATGGCCACTGGGGCTGAGTTTGGTGGCTGCTGTACCTGCTCACCACTTCTTCCTTCCCAGATGGAGAAAGTGAGATCTGGCCCACTGCTGACTCCAGTGGTGCACATCAGGAATGTGGAAGGCCTGGCGAGCCCGCAGCAGGATGTTTGGGTGGTCTGTGACTGGGAGGGGCTGTGAACTCCAGCACCAGCAGTACTTCCACAGGAGTGAAGAGGGGAGAAAGATATGTTTCTGTTGTATGTTGTGCTAGGAACAGGCAGCTCCAACAGTGCTGGGACTTTGCTGTCCTGGCATGAGGTGGGGCGAACCCAAACCTGACGTATGTTTATAAACACAGATGTAAGCATTGTACAATATATGTGCAAGAAATATTACAGAAATGCAATGGGTCTATGTGCCTTGTGTGCCAACCACAGGAGCCCCTGCAGTGCTGCCCATGCCCTGGGGACTGCCCAGAGGGCATTCATGGCTGAAAACTGTGTGTAAATAACTGAGGAAAGTGATGAATCATCTGCCATGCTGTGGAAGAATATCTTACCCTTAACAGGCAAGCGAGCAATCCAGCTTATGGTGTTGGAGAAACTGTATATATTAGCTAAAGATGTTATTAACTATGGGTTAGCATAAGGCTGTCAGCATAAGCATAGGCTGCAACATGAGGTAACTATAGATCACATTTAATGCCACATATGCACTAGAATAAGGAAGATAGCAAGAAGAAAAACAACTCCCGGAGTACACCTGGACTTTGGAACAGTGCAATAAGAGGAAACAATGGATAGTAACAGTAAGCTATGGCTATACGCCCAGAAGCTGAGAGGGAGGTGTAAGTTAGAAAAGTAGAAATTATGATAACTTAGGGGAAAAGCATGCAAAATATGTAACGCTAATTAACCAAGTAAGCATTATCCAATGGCTAAGATATGTAAACGTGTACCAATCACTGTAACAACTAGCTGCATGATCACGGGGAAAAGACATATAAGATGCTATCTGGGAATAATAAAGTGTCAACATTTTGATCACATTGATCTGCATATAGTCCATTTTTCTCCTGCACCATGCTCCATAACACCAAATAACTCCATAACACCCATAACACCAAAAGCTCCTTTGGACACTCAGCAGCAGCAGCAGCAGCCGTGGCAGCAGAGCCACCAGTGCCTCTGAGGCCTTGCACGTTTCTCATGCACTTTGGGGTCCCTGACAGTCACAGGGGCCCAACACATTCAGATCTGGTGAACTTCCCACTGCACCATTACACTATGAATACTCGCAGTGTCTCTGGCCACCCTCCCGCTGCCCTGCAGTGCTGGGCTGCAGGCCAAGGGGCTGAGGAGGGTCAGAGGTGAGCAGGGCTGTGACCTGTCCGTCTGGGAGGACAACTCTCGTATCCCCATCTCCAGCAGGGAAAATCCACCTGCAAAGCCTCAGAGTTTTAATTGAACAAGGCATTGAGCCTCTGTGCCACAGTGAGAAAAACAGTACAGAAAACCAGTAAAATGCAGTGCAGGACTTCCCTTGCTGCCAGGTGCAAGGTCAGACCAGACTTGGTATTTCCTCCAGTTTTAAAGTGAAAATGTAACAACTTGTGACCTGTAGTGTCTCAGCCTTAGGGCTTGAAAGGTCTACTTCAAACTGCAGTAGCTGTATCCCCATCTTCTTCTTTACTTTTTTCTTTTTTTTTAAGAAAAAGATGGTTAGCCCAAAGTTCATACATTCTGTTCTTAAACAATCCATTCAAACTAAGCAGTAGAACTGACTGCTACTTTTCACCCTCCAACACAGCAGTCACCTTTATAAGATGTCGAGTTTGCTCAGGAGAGAAAGCCAGCAGTGTTTTCATAGAGTCATAGAATGGTTTGGGTTGGAAGGGTCGCTTAAAGACCATCTATTCCAACCCCTTTGCATTGACATCTTCAACTCAATCAGCTTGGTCAGAGCCCGGTCCAACCTGACCTCAAATGTTTCCAGGCATGGACACAGCACCTCTCTGTCCAATCTGTACTAGTGTCTCACCATCCTCAGTGTAAAAAACGTCTTCCTTACCTCTAGCCTAAATCTCCTTCCTTTTAATTTGAAAGCATTACCCTTTGTCCCATCACAACAGGCCCTGCTATATTTTCATCATTATTACAGGCTTCGTTTAAGTACTGGAAGGCTGCTATAAGGTCTCCTCAGAGCCTTCTCAGAAGACAAGGCAGAACACCCTCAACTCTCTGAGCCTTTTTTCATAGGAGAGCTGGTCCTGTCTGATCATTTTCTGGGGCTCCTCTGGACCCGCTCCCTCAGGCCTATGTCTTTCTTGCAATTAGGGCTCCAGAGCTGGTCATAGTGCTTCAGATATTTTCCACCAGAAATGGTCCACTGGCTTCTTGGGACTACTTACATAGTTAGATTAAGGGAAGGAGGCCAAAGTCTGTCTGTCATCTAAAGCATGCTTAATGGAAATAGCAGGAGTAAGTCAGTTTAACTCCACTGAAATCAGTTAACTTGCTCCTAGTTAACTGGTGGATTTGTCATCAAATACTTAAGGTGCTATATAGATGGATGGAAACATACTATACATTCTGTACACTAAAAATAGTTTATGTGCTGGTCTTTCATTATCAATAAAACTCAAAAAAGGAATAGTGTGCAGCCCAAAAAGCCCATGTGAAGGTAGTTCATAGTATTAATTGGCAATGAAGGTGCTTCACGGCTCATATTGTGCTGAATGCTCGGGTCCCGCCTGTGGCGGAGACGTGCAGATCCCCAGGCACTCACGGGTTTGTGTGGGAACTGGGCCATGTGGTCACAACCTGCCTGGCTTTACTTGTCTTCCTTGACATGGTTGGGAACTGCCTGTGCACTTGACTCTGCTGCAATAGCTGGTGCTAATATGAACTCTTCTGTGACTGGACAAAGGTGGTGTCAGAGCATGGAGAAACACGCCCACCTTTTGGGCTAAACAGCAGCTTTGGTTCTGGTGGCGGCTGGGAGACCTCAATCTGTGAGATGCTGGTGCTGAGAGCTGTGTACAGTGCTGCTGCTGCAGCACCAGTCAGTCCCTGCTGCCAGTCCCAGCTGAGGCAGGACACAGGGAAAACGCCTCCAGCTGCTCCTTCACAGCTCCCTGTAAGGACAGGAATGACATTGCTGTCTAACAGCAGCGTAGAGGCAGCAAGAGCATGTCACACAGGGCTCCAGGTGTTCTGCCATGAGCATATGGGGATGTATATGTTACTGATTGTTATATATGATACGTGGTTATCTATGATGCAGTGACCTCTTGCCATGCTGCCTGTGGGCCTTTCTGATTTTCTGTTTCCTTTCTCACTTGGCTGTACAAAGGTATCACGGAAGACACAGACTGCTTGTTTTTATAAGATCCTTGAACAGAGAAGCTGCTTCAGGGGCTCTGAGGAAACAGCTGCTGGGGAGTCCCCATCGCCGCAGGCCATAGTGGAGCTGCAGATGCAGCTTGGTTTGTGTGGGACCAGCCTGGGTGAAACCAGGTGTCAACCCAGAAAATTGCTTGTTTGGGACTCTTCCTTTATTGGTTTACTTGGCTTTGTGGTTTTACTCTTGTAAATAGCAGTATTGTGAATGGACTGGAGTCAATTCAATGCTTAAGTGCTAAGGTTGCTCTTTTTTATTGCAGATTCCATTCTGAAGAACAGAGGTGCCAGCAACGTCGAGGCACACGTGGCTATTGAGCAGGGGTTGTCGAGGTGCCGTGAACAACTCTGGAAAGCAGCAAGTGTGAGACATCTGCTGATGTTTTATGTGAAAACCAACTTTTATTTGTACAGACTGGGAAGACTGCAGTTTGAGCCCAGAGAGGCCAAGGAATAGCGTAGCTGAAGCGTCTGACAATGCTTTCCTCTGCACAATAGTAGTCACGGGAGAAAAGCTGCTGCCCTCGGCGACCCTCCCGCTGAAACCACAGCTCAAAAGCTCCCAATGAAGAGGCTCTTTGGCAAGACCATGGGGCAGAGAAAATCAGGTCAAAATAAATGGAGCCATAATTAAAAATTAGGAGCTGGTCTTCGGAAAAGAAGATTAAGGTATTAGACTAAGGCAAAAGCTGCAGCGACTACACAGCAGCACTTAATTTTCTTCCCCAAGGCAGACTGAATGCCTGACTTCTGGCCATTAGTTGATGTTTCTGAGATTACTGTGTGGGTCGCTGCAAAGCATCTGCCTTTTTCCCCCTGTTCAGCCTGGTATTATTATTTCATATAATTACATTTTCACAAAATGAGACAATAAATATGTGCTTTTTTTTTTTTTTTTTTTTTTTTTTTTTTTCAAACATCAATATTTCCATGGGGTTAAACTGGCAGTTCCCTTATTTTGGAGCAAGAACGTCAATGTTTCTAAGCCTGACTTGTCAGCCTTCTCCTTGGCCAGATAATAATAGACTTATTGATCGTTACTTAGAAAAATAGCATAAAGGAACTTGTTCTTTCTATGGAAAGCCAGAATTTGACCTGATAGATTGTGAGAGGAAGACTTTGTGCTCCCTCTCTTAGCTAATACATGTTAGGCATTAAAGATCTATTTATTCATTTCAGACCTCCACAACAAGATGTTTATATTTTAACGTTCTGCTCTGTGCAAATCCAGCTGCTGTTTTACAGCAGGATTCACATTGAAACTGGTTTTTTAAAATAAACCACGGTGCAGACTGGGACTTTATTTGGGAGTGTGCAGTCTGGTCACCCCTGCTGTGCCCCAGACTGGGAACAAAGGCCTTGCAGGTATCTTTGGGACCTGCTCAAGGTGAGTGGCTGCTTTCGCGCTGTCACGCTGGGAGCTGGTTGTGTCTGGGCATGCAGGTCAGCCCATCTCAGGACAGTTATCACAACATGTGTGGGGCTGATGGCTGATGGATAGGCTGAACCGGTAGATGATGGGCACAGCGCATCTCTGAGCTGGATCCTGAACCTCTCTAGTCAGGAGGGACTCGAGCAGCCTTTCGCCTCCCAGACAAACAGCTTGACCACTGAGTGGCTGCTAGTGAGTCATTGGTCTTAGTTCCCTGCTGGTAATTTTAAAGTGGTTTGAATTCTTGGCAATAAGAAACAATGACAGAAGCTCGGAATTCTGGTTTCTGAAGTTATTTCTTGACGTACTCTGAGAACCAGAAAAGGCTTTGCAGGCTAATACTGCAGGCCCGCATTTGTCCCAAGTAACTGCTGCACGCATTTGTATAGTTCATCAGTTAAAAAGGCATTTATTTCTAGCTGCCAGCCATGGAAACTCAGGTTGCTCCCTAGAAGAGGCTGATGTGACTCATGCACCATGACAAGTGCAGAGGCACAGAAGCTGCATCTTTCCTGCCTTTCCACCTTCCCACTCACAGCTTCTGCTGGGGCTCTGCAGATGGCTTGATTAAGGACAGCACATGCAACCCCTTAGCAAGGTGTGAACCACAACAGAGTCTGATCTGCCTTTCACCAGCCCCAAAAGCTACTGCTAAGCATCAAGTCATCAAAATTATGATGTCCAACAAGCACCAGGACATGATTGCTTTAAGTGCAAAGCTGTCACTCATACATTGTCTTTTTCACTCGTGCTATAAAGATACCAAGGATACACAGTCAGATATTAGAAACATCAGCAAGGGGAGCTGGATGGTACGAAGCTGTTCGCTGCACAGGTGTTTGAGGGAGATCTGAGGAGCTCTCAAAGCCGCTGGTGACTGCAACACTTCTTGAAGTGCTAGCACCTTCTTTGCTGCTTCTGCTCAGCAGGTCAAGAGCAGAAAGTGAAACTTGTGCTTCTTTGTCCTCCTTTCTATGTGTCCCTACTTAAGGATCCCTTTGAGCTTTCCTGAGTGCTCATGTTTAGATATGTGTTTAACGCAAGGAGATCAGATTGTCTGTTACATGTAATCAAGTCCTCTGTTAATGGGTTATTTTCTGAGTTGTCTTAGAGGTTACTCACTACAATCCACATACAATAAGCAAAGTATGGCTTTGTTTGGTTTAGTTTGTTTATGAAATTGGGAAAGAGGGTATGCTTTGTGCTTGCTAGAAAATTCCCTGAAGAAGCGTATGACTGTGCAGTGAGTCGCCCGGCAGCATGCAGCATGTCAGGTCATGCATCATCCCCTGGTCTGGGGCCACTGCTGACCCAGGGCTTTTCTGAGCCGCCCATGGGAATGGAAATGGTGTACCTGGAAGAGAAACCTCTTCCAGATCCCAGCTGCCCAACATAATGTAGCAAAACTTTGAGATTAATGTGAATAGCTTGCAAAGTGTATCAAGTACCATGATAAAGCTATGGGTGGGTTTAGGTAGGAGCTTAAACAATACTTTACTTATAACATGATCACAATACAAATTCATAGAAAATTTTCCTAGATCTGACATAGTGCTTGAAAACTGCAGCTCCAGCTATAAAGCCCAGAGAACTCAGATTGATGCCTGTGGAGGAAAGCTGACTGCCAAACCTGGGTGACCAGTGGCTTCCCTTGGCAATAAGATATAGAAGAAGGTGCTGCAGAAGGAGAGGTTTTTGCAGGCAGTAAGAGCTGTGGACCTCACCAGAGAAATCGTGGCCCATTAAGCATTTCAGGTCTGTAGAGGAAAGTAGTGAAGCCTTTCATTTCTTGTTTTTTTCCAGATATGTGATGTAATCAGAAAGAAGCACTGACTGTTTGCATGGCAGTGTTAGCAAAGCAAGTTAGAAACTTCTTAATTTCGAGTTTAAATTGTCTGAGCACTTCAATATCACAAATTGCATGTACTGGCTGCAGCCTGACAGTCCATCTAATGTGTTGATAACAGCATCCTCTAGCATTTATAGCATCATAGAGGAAAGGCATACCTACCCTCAAAATCACACTTTCATTGGGTGTGCAGCTGAGCTGGGCTTGGGGCTGGGGATGCTGTGGCCCATGCTCCTGGCCAGGGTAAAACACCACGAGCATCCAAAAAGCTTCAGGCTTTGTGTGACACCAGATACATCCCCAGCACCACTGCCATGGTGGGGCTGCCACAGCACCACAGTCCAGCACCACTCATCAAAGCTGTTGTGCGCACCAAGGGGAGTGCCAGCTGCACCCAGGGGAGTTAAAAAGACAATAATTTCAGATGGCTTCTTACAGCAGGAATCTGCAAGGTGGTAACCCACAGTGTTAAAGGGCAATAACAATTTTGATCTGAAACTTCTCACTTGCTGAAACCTCTGGTTTTCGCCAGATTACCTACAAAGATTTCCATATGGATTTTCAGGCAGTGTGAATTGCTGCAACTTCTCTGAAGTCTGTGGAGGTTCGCAATCCTGTTCCAACTGATAATTTGGCCCCGACTTCAAAAAGGAGTCAGGACTTATGTTCATGACAGGGAAAAGCTATTGGTAACTGAAAATGCCTTTACTTCTGCTTCTCCTCTTGACAGTAAATAACAGCGCAGAAGAGCACTCATAGATCTATGGGAGTAGGAGCTGATAAAAAGAGAAAAAAAGTAGCCAAAAATACAACTGCAAAGGATAAAGCAGGAAAATGGATCAATATTTTATTTCCTGCTGTTAAGGCACGTGGCCCTGAGTGCTGAGGCTCTCGGAGAAGGGAAGGGTGGTGGTGCTGCAGTGGTGGGACCAAGCTGCAGGAAGAAACAAACAGGAGAAAAGTTAATTCTACCTGGGTTACTCAGTTTCATGAAATACTGAGGAGAGACAAGAACTTCAAGCAAAGCTTGTCAGTAACCCAGGGTATTGGTGTGACAGCTGCAGCACTTGGACTCGGTTGGATTCAGTATCTCCCACAGTTCAGTTTAGGGTTATGACATGTAGACTGCTCAGATTCTGCTTTTAGGTGATGATTTTAATTTATCTGATTGGACTATTAGGATCTTTTGCTTGCCCAGCAGTAAATTTGGGACACTTAAATCCAATCAGAAATGGTGCTGTAACAAGTGGAATCTCTTCTGCTGAAATTAATTAATTGCTTTAGCCTCAAGACATGGATCAATTCCTGGGTTTGCAGGGGAAGAAGCCCTTGATGAGTAGACCTAAATCATCAGAGGAACTATCAGGTGGCAATGGCTGCCACTTGCTTTGTAATGTTGACAGCATGCAGCCCGCCACCCCAGGCTTGTGGATCCAAACCTGACTCCTAAGCCCACTAAATTAATCAAGTGTTCCTAAAGATGATGATATATTTTATGGGATAGATTTGGCTTCAGGCAGTGTGGATAACCAGAACCAGTGCTTCCAGGTATTTTTGTGTGTCAGAATTAGATTACATAGAGTGGATGTATAACTGCAGGTGTCTAGCTTCAGATTCACTGAGAAGGAAGGTGAAGGAAAAAGGCGGAATGTTAATGAAAGCACATCATAAAGTGGAGATGAGGTGGGAAACCCTAAAGTTTAGAGTTCTCTAAACTTTTCTGTGTCCAGATGCACATGTAAATGTGTGTGTGTGCACATGCATGTGTGTACAAGCATTTCCCCACCCAAGGGTTGTTACATATTGGTGGAGGATTGTATTCTGAAATGGTGTGTAAGAGGCTGAGGCTGTGTTGGGGCACTGGGTGCTAGGTCTCATCCTGAGTTGTGACAGGGTGGGAATCTCAGATATGTTTCAGAAACCCCAGTTAAATGCTAGAGCTCCCTGGTTTTGTTTATAAAAGGCAGGGCCAAGTATCTCTGATTTCCCAGGAGAAAGAAAGAGCTATGTCAGGGCAGGAGATAAGTAAAAATTACTAAGAGTGTCTGGATTCTGTGTAGTTGTGTTTGCTGGGTAAAGGAAAACCATGCAGGTGTCTTGCAGCAGCTGGGCAGGCACAAGGCTCTCCTCTGGGCTGACACCATCGCTCCTTCAAGCTCCACCAGCACCTTGGCTTAGAGCATCTGAGAGTTTACCAAAAGCAGAGCCAAGTGGCACAGACAAAAGCATGGTCTAAAAATAGGATCCTAAATAGATCCTTGGGTCTGGCGGATGTTTTTAACTAGTGCACAGAACATCTTTCCCACTGGGAGGGAAGACCTGGAGTGAAAAGTTCAGCAAGGGCACACGCTGCCAGCCTTCCTGACTCCCAGAGCAGAGGGTAAGAATGGAAATAACAATCTGTTTTTTAAGATTCCAAGGACATAGGCAGCACAGGCAATACAGCCACCAGTGATTAAAGATGGAATGCTTCTACCTAAAACTACAATTTTCCTGGAAGCAAGTGAAAATCTGTCCAGATAGAGCTGGTCAAAATGGATTTTCTTTTCAGGAAACCTGAAGACAAATAGCAGCAGTGCACAGGGCTCCTCTGACACCAAATCTGCTGCCCCTGCCAGGCTCCAGGTTTGGCTCCAGTGCTTGAACTGTGAATGCTGCTGCTCTTCACAACTCTTTTTATTGAGGCTGGGCTAGAGCTGGCTCTCATTGAAGGAGGGGAAAGGCTTTCTTTGACATCAATGAGAAGTAAAACGAAACCTTGGAAAGGATCCAAGATGAAAATGAGTGAATAATTCATGGCAAATAATTTATGCAGAAAATGTAGTTTCTTGTCTGTAAAATGGAAAAGATTACTTCAGCTGTGTTTGTTGTTTTTATTTGTTCAATTAAGCTGAGTGAAGCTTTGAATCTCAGGTCTATTTTTTGGATTGATTGTATATAGTTTATATATCTGATACCTAATTTTCAGAAAACCTTGCCTGGTTCAGTTAGGGATGAATTAGCTGAACTGTGTCTTGATGCTGATTTTTGTGCTCTAATTGAATAAGCATACTTACAGGACTTGACCCAAATCTCTTTTTCATCTCTTGCTCTTGGATTACACTCATGATCAAGAAAAGTCTTGAAGAAATACTTGTTGTAGATGTTTAGGACATTCAAGAAAGGGAAGAGATAAGAACTTGGAAATTTTACTAAACTTTGAACATTTATTGCATCACTTTAGAGTTATTTGAAGCATCTGAGGTTTCTTGAGAATGAGCCTTCTGTGACAGGTCCTGCCTTGCTGTAAAATGCAAAAGTGGGTCTGTACGGTGAGCTGTGAGGGAGAGGGGTGGCAGAGGATGCACAGCCCCACCTTGACTCAAACATCCTTTCATAAACCAGGAGAAACCCAACCCAACAACAACCCTCATACATTTAATTCAGCCTTCCACCTGTGCTACGGTCTTGTTAAATTCGAGTAGGTAATAAGCAAAGGGTCTAATTCTGTTGAGACAGCTCAGGATACTCCAGAGGAATGATGAGTTTGTTAAAGCAGGCCACAAATAATTAGAGATGTGAGGCTTGAAAAGACTTTAAAAAAATCCTAATTATTCTTTATAAATTTTAATAAATGATTTCTTTAAAAAAAGAAAAAAACTTACTTGTAATAAAAAAAAAATTGAATGTTTAGAAAGCAATTGCAGCAGGTTTTATTTTCTCATCCTGAAAGACCTGAGTCACTGCCAGTTTTAAATGATGAGTTTAAAAGATTGTTCCTGGTATTGCATATAGCAGTACAGGTAACTGGTGCCCTCCCTGCCTGGCTCTGTTGACGGCTGGCTGGAAACAGTTATTCCCATTCTAGTGTGCAGGGACTTGTGGAGCTGGGAGGCAACCCTCCTGCCTTTCCAAAGCCAAAACTCAGTGCTTACAGCAGAATTACTTTCATTTTGTTTTGTTTTAATCCTGATGTGCATGCTTTAGGCAGTCTTTAAGGGCATTCCTAAATCATCCATCTTTTCATTGGATGCAGCCAGCTAGTGTTCAGCTGTCCGTACACTCCTCTTTCTGTGCTGGGGCCAAAAATTGCAACGCAATTCTGAGTTAAAAGCAAGCAAAGACCTGAGGCCTTTGAGGAGCCTCATTAGTGATTCCTCTGCAGCCAATCGTCCCTCTTCCATGATGCTGCTTTTTTTTGTCCTTGAAGTCCATGTCCACATGAAAAGCTTTGCACTGGTCCTGCTCCCCTCCAGGTAAATACTAGGGACTGTGGTTCTTGGTTACACATCACGGTCTGTCTGTTCTCTGCTCCGAGCGTGTTGGACCTTTCCAGGCACTTAAGGGATTTAGTGTTCATATACCTTTATTTTTAGTATGGAAGATGATGTAATATCTCATGGAGGAGCCATTTATGCTGAGAACTAGAGACAGGGTAGCAATCACCAGGGTTTCAGGAGGGACTTTCAAATTCTGCTCCTGCGAATTGCCTACTTATACTCATCTCTGACTCCTCGAAGTATTTTCTTTTTCCTTTTGTCAGGGAAATAAATGTAATCACCAACGTGCTGTTCTAAAATGTACTGCTCATTTTACGTAACCTATTGCATTAATTAACATTCATCTGTGCAGGCATAGGTGTGGTGGATAATAGAGTTCTTATAATCAGTCTTCTGGGAAAAAGATATCATAATTCCAGCATGTGAATACTGTTTTATCCATTGAAAAATATTCCCCTGTTCCCTCATCAAGAGTGGATTGAAAAAGAGAAAGAAGGAGGATGGTCAGATTACAGTTGTTTCTAATTCAAATGCAAAGGCTCTTCACAGCACTGAATATTTTGAACAGAAAGTGCCTGCAGCATTGGGCTTCACCAGACATAGAGACTTCTCATCTCCGATGAATATATTGCTTTGGTTTAGCATGGTTGGTGTTTCAGTAATGTGGCAGATTCAAAAATCCTTCACTGAAAACATCTGTGGGACTCTGACAAGTGATTAACAGAAAAAAACGAGCATTTCATTAGGACATTCATGGTTTTATGCCGAGCTGTCAGTTTTGGTCTATCTAGAAATGAATAAGGAGTTGTTGTTTGGGGCACTGCTGATATTAATTATACACCAATCAAAATTGCAAAGGAGTGAAAAGGGACAGGAATAGACATCTGCAGTGTACAAATCCACTTCTGTTGCACTCAGTCCTCTGATGCTGGAACTTGTCCTGTAAATACCTTAAGTCCTGGGTAGAGGCAGTTTGAGGGAGACATTGTCCAACTGTGGAAGAATCAGAACTGCAGCTTGGGCTGCTGGGAACCTCACGGCAGCCCCTCCATCCTGGCTGACCACTGTGCAAGGAATAAAAGCAGATGAAGTAAAAGTCTCTAGTGAAAGGAGGCAGGAGCCAAGTGCTTAAGCAGAAACAGGAGGAAAAAGCCTGGCTGGTGCTGAAGCAGTGCCTTTCCTTCGGCACAGAGCCAAGGACAGGGGTAGGCAGCTGCCTCTGCCAGCCCCTCTGCAGCTCCAGGCTTCAAGAGTTTTCTATTCATTCCTCCAGATGCACCAAACTGTGCAATGGTACTGGGGGAATCTGAGAGGTATTGCACTCCAGCTGGGTACGACAGTCAAGGATCTGATAGGAAAATGAATCGGTAGCAGTCCCAGCTAAGGGCATCTCTGCCATCCCGAAGGGCTGATGGACCCTCAAGTAGCAGAACGTGTTGTGACAGCAGCACTGGGGACAGACCCTGGGGGATTCCAAAGAACAATCTTGATGGCAAATGCCATGTGCCAGCAATGGGAGCTGTGAAGTTTTGGAAGGTGCACAGTGCTTTGTATGTGACATGGAATAAAAAAATGTTAAAACAAGGCAGGTGGAAAAGGATGGGGAGTTAGATTGAAAAGAACTATGTACTGTGTGAAACTGGTCAAATCAGAGAAACGCTCAAGGTCTGGAGGAAAACACATGAACTGTGATGGATTGTATCACACGAAATCAGGGGATAAATACTAAGCAGGAATGAGATGAGGACAGCACCAAGGGTTCGGCTGAAATATTCAGGAAAATGTGGATGTAATTGAAAGGGATAATAGACTGTCAGCTGGGAGTTTCTAAGTTCTGGGGAAAAAAATGAAGGTGGAGCAGTGACAAAGTAATAGAAACCAGTTTATTGATCAGGAATGCTTCTTACACATAGCAGACTTTATAAAATGCTCCACGAGTGGTTTCTGTTGTCCAGATATTTATTTTGGATGGGGTGATGTCACACTGAAGAGGCTGTGGGGAAGGAGGCTTTGTCGTCCAGATGTACCCCTTGCAGCCCCTGTCCCAGTGGCCCAGAGAGGGAGTATCGCAGCAAAAACTGTGTGGTTGGGGCCTCTGCAGGCCTGCTCCCTTCCTTCTTGAGTGCTTCTTTTAACACAGCTCATTTTGCGTGCAGCGGAGGATGCAAAGGCGTCTCCCTTGCAGGCTGCAAGCCTGCCTCTTGCACAGACTCACTCTTCCCATCTTTCCTTCCTTTCTCTTCCCACATGCTGGATGGGAGCTGTCATGCCTCTGTTTCCTAGCCCATCTCTTATCATTACTGGCTATTGCACAAGAGAAGGTACTGCCATGTTCATACAGTCATGCGTGTGTAGGATCATAAGTAATTGCTGCTTTTGAGGAATGACCACGGCTTCCTTCACAAAGCTCTAACAGCATGACTTCTCCACGGGTTGCAGTTATTGGGAGCTTTTTTCATTGCCTGAATGTATTCATCGTATTTGCCAGTGCATCCATCTTTCACATTTCCAGCAAAAATGTGTGATACATTTGATGCTGTAGAAGGTATTGAGCTCTACATAGATAATGGTTTGGCCTGGGAGCAGCTGAGCAGACAGAACCTTCTTTCCAGTTTCAGGAGGAACTGTAGTGTGAACAGCTAATGAACTGCAGCTCAGCAAGAGCATGATTAAAGTTGCACCTAGACTAACAACACACAGTGTGAGACCTTGGAGCAGGGGAAGCTCATTTCGCTCATTCTTGTTCACTTATTCTTTGCACTCACAGGTACTGGGATGTGCATGACCACCTGGGTTGGCCAAGATCATGTGGACACATAGGACAGCAGTTATGAGCTATGGAGACCTCACCAAGAGTCCACTTCCACTCCTGGGTTCTGCCTGCCTGGCGACACTGGGCTGGTCTTTGCATGTACCCTTCAAGAGTTGTCATTTGTTTCATCCTGCTGCCATCCTGCAGAATGTGGATGGGTGCAGCAGAGCACTGCTCAGATCTCAGTGTCAAGTAGATTCATCTGTGTATGGAGGACAGCTATTCAAGTGCTAGAAAGAGAACAGAGGCACAACATAAATCAAAATATATCAATAGTCTTGGTTAAGTCCCAGCTAAAGAAGTTGAGGCTGGGGAGTAGCTGTGATATGTGCTGTGATATGCTGTGTCAAGCTGTATGGGGACCAGTGAGCCTCACAGTGGAAATAGGATGCTCCAGCTGGCACACGAGAGCCCTGCCCAGGTGCTGGCACATGCCGGAGAGGACACCAGTCCTCACTGCTCTTACGTTAGGTCAACAACATCAATGCTCATGTGTCTGCTCCCCTTCTTCTCCTGCAACTTGTCTCTCATCCAGCTTGAGTCCCCATCCACATGGGCAGTATGTGCATCCTCCATGGCATGGCCATGCTGTGACACTTGTCCTGGCGAGCAATGGCAGGTGATACTATTGTCAAAGAATGGGCACACCACGCTTAATCTTAACTTTCAAATGGGTTTTGTGCTGCTCAGCTCTCTGGTTTGGTGCTCCTCACTGAGAAAGTTGTGAGCCCTGGCCACGGGGTAAAAAAATGTAGGTGATTCAGGAGAAAGTATGAGGGTTTTGGAGCAGTCATCTGGGATTCCTCCAGCTTTCCACAGCTGTACACGCTGCACCTCAGGGCTTGTACAGGGCTCAGCACTGTTTGGTCTTCGGAGTTCCCCAGACTAGAACACAAATAGCATAAAGAAGAACAATGTGAATGCCATTCTTATTTTTGCAATCTATACTTTTGTCTGTAAATTCATGAGCAATTTCAAACTTAAAAAGGGAAAGATTCTTATCAAAGGATGTTCCTTGGTAGTTTCTTAAATGGTAATGTTTGCAGAAGGCTCAATATTTCACATAAATTAAAGAAAATATATCTTGTTACAGAAATGCTATATAACTGTCTAAGGATGGAAGCAGAAAAAAATATTGCCTAGTAAGTGATAATATATCAAGGTTTCTCTGCTCATTATCAGCCTAAGAGACATAATATACATAAAATGTAGGTCATAGCATCCCATTTAACACCATATTTATCCTTGGCATGAGGCGGCTGTGTGCTACTGCACAACAAGACATGTTCTGATAAGAAATTTCAATGGCAAAAAGCCTCCTTATCTTTCAGATAAGCAAATGTGCTTTCATTCTCCATGGAGGCCTTTTTACAGCGTGTCATCTCCTCCCCCTTCTCCCTGCCCCACTGTTGCTGCTGCAAGGTGGGTAAGGCTGGGCAAAACTCCTTATTCTCAGAGCTTGGCCAGCAGGGAGTGGAGGGTTTGAAGGCACCAAGGAGTATCTCCAAAAGTACATGGGCAGGAAAGCGTATTGGCTGGGCTCGATGATGGCAGAGCAGGAGGAAGGAAGCAGGCAGAGGAGACCAGAGTGTCCTTCCTGCGCTGGCGTGTGGGACAGGCAGAGGGGCCGCAGGGCCCCAGGCAGAGCTGTCCCACCAGCAGGGACCCACACGAGTGCAGCTACTGGTTTCAAAAATGGAGGCAGATGCAAGAGAAATCCAGTGACATTTAGGACATTTCTGGGTGTTGTGCTGTGGGTTGCAACAGGGGAAAAACAACTGTTTTCAATGTGGGATGCTACGGTAAAGGAAATTTTACTTTCTAACAATGTTCTCCCAAAAGATTTTCAAGCAGCTTTGTAATCTGGCCTGAAGACCCTGCCCAGAGCCACCGAGCTCCTCCTTTAGCAAGAGGAAATGTTTCAGTGGTGGCAGCATAGAAACGTGGCATGGGGTTTGCTTTTGGAGATGAGGAGGAGAGGATCATGCACTGCTCCCTGCTGGAGGAGGTCAGCTCACCCTGCAAGCAGGGACAGGCTACACATCTGTAGCACTCATCAGTACTGCCACTTGAATTTTATGATTTTGTGGTCATTTTTCTTTCCTCTTTAGTGGAATAGTTTCTCTGATGGTCACCTGGCTCTGCAATTGCCATTGCTGATTGCAGCCAGGCAGGAATCCTGGATTTCGTGGGGATGGGGACATCAGCAGCAGGCACTCACGTGTGACCTGGGGTGCAGCTGGGTATCAGTGCCACCACTCAGTCCCAGCCTCAGCTATCTTTTTTCACAGCTGAGTATTCACAGTTTTTTTTACTTTGGGGCGGGTGCTATTTGATGAAAATCATTTCAATCAGGAGTACAAGCAGAAAAGACACAATTAGCCTCCGGTCTGTTCCCTTGGCATTATTCAGATGAACTGTATATGATGTTATGCATAATAATAAGAAAATTAGAGATAAAACCTACCACCATTAAATATCTCCAAAATAATTAAGCAATAAAGAGTAGTGCAGGAGCATGCAGGAGATGCCAACAGATAATCAGAAAGTTGGTGCAGGTGAAAGCTGACCAGAAATGATAAATGGGAAGGCAAGGGAGAGGAGGAGGTGAAGGGGAAATACTGTTAGTCTAGAAAAAGCTAAATAATAGGATAGTGAAGCTCCTACTTGTCCTCCTTTGCCAAGGCAGGACAGATAAGCAGCAGGGTGTCAGGAGTGCAGAGATGGATCATCGAGCAACTGAAATTTGTCTAAATCATGATGATGAGTGAGAAGCCGAAGTGCTGGGCTGAAGCCCATAAAGGAGACAGTCCACGAGGTGGGAGGTGTCATTACAATATGGATGAGGAAAAATATTACTTGTGAAGGCAGGAACCGCCTGAAATACTGGCTTTATCAGGCAGGGAGGGTTGGACTAATGTTTATCACCCACCCCAACCTCAATAACAAACAAAAAGAAATTTAAAAGCCAGGGGAACAGCATCAAAGGTTGATGATCCGAAGCCTGAGAAAACCCGGGGGTTACCAGTGCCCCCAGACAGTCCCACACTGCCAATGGTGCTGAGGCCAGGCACGAAGTGAGGAATTCGTACCCACAGTACCCCTCGCGTTGCAGCCGAACCTGAGTGCTCATGGCTGGGCACAGGTTGAAGTGGCAAAACCAACACTCATCTTTTGTACTATGCTACAGCAACTTGTTTTGAATAAATGTGCAAAATTAAAATAAAGGTAACATCAAGCATTCAATATAAGCAAACACATATTTATTCACAATGTGTAAGATGAGGTGGAGAACAAAAAGAGTAGCAGTAGTGGCAGGGGTTGGAAAAGAAAAATTAATAGTATTAAATAGAAAACGGGAACCTGGATTGAAACACGATGCTATGGACAGAAATAGAGAAACTGCTGCACAGTACTGTAGAAATGAAAAATACCTTTCTGAAGCTACGCACGGGTATAGAACTGTGTGAATGAGGCAAGAGTGCAAAGGCCATGGTGTCACTGACCCCTGTGGGGCTGAGTTCGGGGCATTTCTGCCGTCTCTGCTGTGAGCAAAGCATTAGCGAATGAGGTTGGAGGGATGGAGAGATCGTAGGACATTTCAGGTGGTTTGGCTGAACTTTTGATGTGTGGAAGCTTTTGAAAGTAGGTTAAGACATCTAATAAGCTACCCAGGCAAGCAGGCCTCCCTGGGCCCTCATGACACCATGCTTCTCAGGGAAAGAAAAAAAACCCAACAACAGAAAATTCAGTTCAGTTGTCTAAAATGAGCTAAAATGCAGAAAGCTGTTTTTTTATTAGGCATAAGGAATATGTTGCTCTGGATCTGTATAGCTTTCAGAGCACCTTGCAGACTCTTTCTACCCATACAAAATTAACTGTAATAGCAAGATTTTGGGATTTACAGTGGAAGATGAGCTGAAAATAATGAAGATACCACTGACAAGGCAGGAAAGTCCTTATGCAGGAGATCCATGACAGGTAGTGTCCCTCAGGAGTCTGTACTGCAACCAGTGTTGTCTCATACCTTCATTAATTGTATAGACAGTGAGATTGAGTGCATCCTTAGCAAGTTTGCAGATTACACCAAGTTGAGTGCAATTGTCACACCAGAAGGATGGGATATCATCCAGAGGGACCTGGACAAACTGCAGAAGTGGGTCTGTGCGAATCTCGTGAAGTTCAACAAGGCCAAGTGCAAGGCGCTACACCTGGGCTGGGGCAATCCACAATTTCAGTACAGGATGGGGGACAATGTGATTGAGAGCAGCCCTGTGGAGAAGGACTCGGGGGTGCTGGTTGATGAGAGGCTCGACATGAGCTGGCGATGTGTGCTCGCAGCCCAGAAGGCCAACTGTGTCCTGGGCTGCATTGAAAGAAGTGTGGCCAGCAGGGGAGGGAGGGGATTCTCTCTCTCTACTCTGCTCTCGTGAGACTTCACCTGGAGTATTATGGAATCCCCAATGTAAGAACATAGAACTGTTGGAACTGGTCCAGAGGAGGCCACAAAGATGATCAGAGGGCTGGAGCACCTCTGCTATGAGTACAGGCTGAGTCAGGCTTGTTCAGCCTGGAGAAGAGAAGGCTCCAGTGAGACCTTACAGAGGACGTCCAGAACCTGAAGCGGGCAAACAAGAAAGCTGGGGAGGGACTTTTTACAAGGGCATGTAGTGATAGGAGGCTTTAAATGGGAAGGAGGAAGATTTAGATCAGACATTAGGAAGAAATTCTTCCCAATGAGAGTGGTGAGGCACTGGAACATGTTGCCCAGGAAAGCTGTGGATACCTCCTGCCTGGAAGTGTTCAAGGCCAGGTTGGATGGGGCCTTGAGCAGCCTGATCTAGTAGGACTTTTCCCTGCCTATGGCAGGGGGGTTGGAACTGGATGATCTTTAATGTCCCTTCCAACTCAAACTAGTCTATGATTCTATGATTCTATGAACTGGGAAAATGCAGTGTGATTCTGAGTAGCTCAAGGGAGAGCAATCGACCCTTGGGAGGTTAATAGGATGCTGGGGAAGCCCCAAACTGAAGTGTCCTGCACTGCACCTGCAAAAGGTCCGGCACCCCCTCCTCCGCCTGCAGCTCGGTTTTCCCTGCGTTTCTGCCAGAGTGTGAAAACCAAGGAGTATTCCACAGTGCCTTGGATGCAGTTACTGCTAAAATCTCACCTTCAGTCCCCCTTTTTAGAGGCAATATTCGCTGACATATTCTGATTCCCTCCCCCCCCCCCCCCCCCCCCCACTTTTTACACTATATGTATTTACCAGGCTCTATTTTTAAAATATGGGAACTACCTAACTTTATTTTTTTCTAATATAGATATTTTTTCCTCTCTCCATCTGGAAGGCCCCTTGGAATTCATTTCATGATCTACGTTCCCTATTAGAGGGAACGAGGCTAGTGCGTTACTCAATTCAATAAAAGTTAAACTAAACTGAAAAAAAGGAGGAAAACAGCTTCTATATTTATACGGAAACTAGAGGTGAAAACACAAGGCTGAAGCATTGATGTTGTAAAATTGAGAACATATTTCTAATTTTATGAATAGTGCAGTGTATTTCCACAGGAAAATTTCTTGTACATGGCTTATGCCTAAACCCATCCCTGTGACATCTCTGTGAGCACTGGCGGAGCAAAATTTCCAGCCCCAGCAAGAATGTGCCGACAGCCTGGGGCAGCACAGCCAGGGTCAGATAGCCCTTGCATACACACAGATTCAGGGAAGCTGATGTACGTATGCCTGAAAATTTGCTACATACATACACACTTTCAGTGTCCTCCTTTTTTCCACTTAATGAGAGGAAGTTGTATGAAGAAGTTGTATTTTTTATTCTTTTTGCATTTCTGAGTTGAAACTGACTGTTGCTGAGCCCGTGCTTTTAAATGTGCTGTCTTTTCTTGGTTTCATTTCTCACATTAGTATTTCCCATAAATAACGGTGTGAGCTGAAGGCCAGGAGCAAGAAACTGATGCTTGTGGGCCCTGCCCAGAAAAAGTTAATGCCATATGGATGCTGCCTTTGCATACCTGAAGGATTTTTGGAGAGTGGCAGGGAGTCCAGGGCTGAGCCACGTGCAGCCAGCAGCCTAACCGCTCCAGACTGGGTCCTCCTTCCTTTCTTCTGTCTGCCCCGGCATGCTCCAGGACGTAAGGGGCGATGGATAATGGGTAAGATTTGAAAATACATCCCTGCATCTGCATGGATGTGCATTATCCGAAGCTGACTCAGCACATCTTTGCAGGTGAGTAAACATGTTTTGTACCAGCTTGAGTCTTCAGGAGGTCAAAAAAATAACCTCACTTCTCTGCAGCCAAAAGACAGCATTGGTTTCCCACTCAGTGATGAGTGATGAGGCTGGGCAGTGAGCCTTGGCACAGTCCCAGCCCTGCTGAGCCCTTGGAGGTGGCATGCAGTCCTTGCGCCCTTCCCCAGATGTGCTCACTCCATCCAGCACTGAAGTTATAGCAGCCTTTTCAGTTGTGACAGGCCTCTTGGATACTGAGGATTGCCAAGCACACAGGAAGCCTGGATGTGACCAAAAAGCTGTTCATTTCATATTCCTATTATGTATCCACATAATACTGTGTGTTCCTGCAGCCCCACTGAGGAGGGGATTTAGAGGAGCCCGACTGGCGGGCAGGAGGGCAGCTCTGTAGCAAGTTCTTAGTAAAATGCTGTTCACTGATGAATGGATTTCCATGTATTTATTATAATAGACCAGCAGAAAAGTAAATAGATGTGCTAACATGAAAAATCAAGTTTCATTTTAATGAAATGTTTATTCACAGCAAGTTTAATATTAATGATAAATTGATCTATGGAATTTTTTCCCCATCAAAAATTAATGTGATGCAGTCTGTGCTTTTCTGCGCTGTAAGCATCTTCCAATTAATTGCCAGATAATGCACTGTAAATCCAACACTGCCACTCAGAGAGTCCTAGGCCATAATTTGTTTTAAGTGCACAGCCAGTCAATGAATAATTAATAATGATTTGTAGTGGTATTCAACTATGACTGGTGTATCAGTATTGTAGAACAGGTAACAATTTTTCATTTATAGCTGGGAAGCAATGAACATTAAGAATGAATATATATAAAAACTTGTTATCGTGCAGATCATGCATGCATTTCAAGTCTGAACTAACATCTATATGGCAAGATACAGCTGTTGTGTTGTACTTTGTAGAGAGGAGCTCCAAACTTTTCCAGGTACCTAAGCGAACTGTTAACAAATTGATCTGATCTGGAAGCAAACGTGCTGGCATTTCTCCCTGTTTGTGCAAGTTCAGGGCCAGCAGCCAGGGCAGCTCCACATCAAGAGGATGGCTCAGCACCTTGCAGTGCGTTGCAACAATTAATGTGTGGTTTAGAAAAAACCCTGCAATTGAAATTAAAAATGAAAAAGAACTCTTACCATGGCAACTAACACAACATATAGCAGTGTGTGTCCTCCACCCCATAGCGTGTATCCACTGAGAGACGCATCTCCTGTGTGGAATAGGGCCAAGATTTCCTTCTTTGCACAAGGCAGAAACGTGACTGGGTTTATAACATTAATATTGATTAAAGAGTTTTATGACTAAGTGTGAGGAGGAAGTAAAATCCTGTTCAGTGCTCCGAATAATTTTGAATGCTTATTTTTAGGCCAGCATGAGATAATTGATTTACACAGAGCTGTTAACAGCGCGAAAGAGCCAAGGGCCGGGTACTTAATCTTATTCCCAGTTTTTAATGGCTACGGGTTGCAAAGCAGCCCCAGTGCCCTTTGTCACTGATGGGTCCCTGGACCACACTACCCAGGGCTCTTTCATTCCTTCATTATAGGAAGAAACAGCAAGAGCTTGTATACTTTCCACTGCTCCTTTCTCGAGGCTTTCTGCTCCATCAGCATCCTTTTGAACTTATAATGAAAACAGATAGGCTGTAAAGTAAAACTAGTAAATATAATTTAACACGAAAAACCTCTCCAAAACCTTCTTTTTATGTGTTTGTTTGCTAATCCATGGCTTTTCTTTAAACGTGCATACACAAACAAAACCAGCTCAAATTAATAAACTCTTCACATATTTAACTCTGAAAACATGAAATATTCCAGCCCCCAAAATTATTTCTCTGGGAAGTTGTAAGAAACCAAAAATAGGGCTTAGAGTGAAAGTGTAGCAATAATACTAATACTAATACTAATACTAATACTAATACTAATACTAATACTAATACTAATAAATCTAAGTGAGAAGAGCAGCCCAGCAAAGGCAGACAGAGCCTGCAAGGTGGCTTGTGCAGAATGCTGGGGCACCCAAGGAGGAGGACATGTGAGGAGGTCTCGTCCACACTGGTAGGGAGCTCATGGGGGGATACAGCTGGCAGGATACAGTATTAGAGGCCCCTGCAGTGGCGCAGACCCCATACTGAAAGGCAGGGATACATATCTAAGCCTGCTTGCGTGTGCACTGTGTCCTTTCCACCACTGACCCTTCCACGCACCTCTCATCTGTTGAAGGAAATCTGTGGGATTTGGAGCCAAGCCTGTGCACCTGCCCTCTCCTAATACTGAGCACCTTCCAAAATGGGAGGAAATCTGTGTGGCCATATGCTTTAATGAGACCTACAAAGGGAAAAGTAAAGAGTTCATGCCTTCGTCTTGTTGTTATGGTATTTATTAAGAAGGATGTCTGTGATCTTTTTCTGCTTGGTCCCTGCTCATTTAAAGAAAAGACGTTTCTCCTGCACAAGAGCCCCGTCTGCGATGCAGGGAGACGAATGATTCAGTGGCGTGGAGGTTTTCCAGCCTAACTTTTCTCCCTAAGTTGTCAGGGAGGATGGTCTGAGCTGAATTTTAACAAACTTGCTTTCCTGCCAGCTCCTTCAGTATCAGTAGCAAAATATAAATAGAGAATTTGAAATAGCCTGAACAAAAATCACACCTCACTGCACGTAACTGTGTCTCATAAAGGAGATGCTGCCATCATGGACCTTCTGGTCTTCAACTATTGACAGAGATAGTCTGCAGGTCAACCAAGAGTGAACAATCCCTGCTCTCTCATTGTGAAAACAGAGGTTAAAAATGCATCTTTTGCAGTTTCATGTGTTCAGAAGCACTCCCTCCACCCACCCAAATGTGTCCTGGATCCCTTTGCTTTGAGGTTTTCTTGTTCTTTGGGAAACTTAAATGTCTGCCTGTGCTTCAGGAGGGCACTGGCTGTCATTTGGCAGCCTAAGAGGGAACCAAATAGATTTTCATTAAAAAAAAAACAAAAAAACAACAAAAGAGAAGGGTTCAAATGTGATCAGATGTTAGCCCCCACGGTTTTCTGAAGCAGCAGCAGGGTAGGGAGCAATTTTTGAAGGACACTACCATCTCTCCAGCTGTGGGATTCCTAAGGAATAAGTTTGCTATACCTTGTACCTAAGCTCACATCTTGTTTTTCAGGACTGCCAAGGTGAAAAGATGTTTTTTGAGGCAGTACCCACATTTGCTGTGACTGAGTAGACTTAGCTTCATAGGACACGAATTCTACACCCAGACCTTTTAAATCTTGAGCACAAGCATCCACCAGCTGGTAGACCGTCTCAGGAGAAACTGCATCAAGATTGCTCACCAAAACAACAAATTAAGGCTCTGTTGAGGCCAGTTATTGCCTTTAAAAACCTTCAGCCAAATTTAGGTAGAGGTGAAGAAAATACTCCTTTCCTTGCAGGGAACTTTTTTGCAATTATAATCCTCTGAGGATGGTGACCCCCAGGTTTGGGGAGAGCCTGCCCCATCTCGTTCCACTTCCACCTCTTTGCAGAGCTGGAATGGCAACTCCAAATGCCTTTTCAGTAGAAGTAAAGGTTCATTTGACTTAGCAGAGGCTCATCCTATAATAAAGCTTTTCTGTCCCCCTGGAAAGACACAGGCCTTAGCCCCATCCCTTCAGGGCAAGGGCCTGTACAGCACTGGGTGCTGCTTGGAACTGATCCTGTTCAAGAGGTCATCCATGCTTGGATAAGTTTAGTAATGATAAAGCTCCAGGACATACTGTGGTGAAGGACACTGCTCAGAAATCATAAACCAGCTCCCTCAAGAGCTCCTATTCAGACCTTAGTTATCAACTCCTGTGTCCCCTCAAGCATCCCAGCTGCACATCTCCATAGCTACTTCTCTATTTATATTTCCCTGTGATTTCCCTTTCCCCTTCTCTGGCTTTACTTTCTGTCACCCTGTCTTCATGCTAACACTTCTGTTGTGGACCACATTAAAGAGCCAAACGTGTCAAGCAGCACATCCCAGCAGTCCAGGCTCTGCTAGGAGATGCTGACGGGTGCTCTGTTTTCAGCTTTGGCTTGTGCCTGTCTATCTGCTTTCCACTCTGCTGCTCCTTCCCATTTTCTCACGGACCCTCCCTCGACCAGAAACAGGGGAAGTCAGGCCATTGTGCTTCTGCTGGCCAAAGGCTGGGAGGTGTAGGATCCCAAGGGTCAGTGAAGGCAGCTACAGGCAGTGGACATGATGGGTGCACAGACTGAGGATTTGAACTTTGCGTGTCCATCCCTCCATGTCTGCCTGTCCATCCTGTTGCCTCTGTGTGTCCCTCCTGTCACACAGGGCTGCAACATCCTCCTGCCTGACATTCTACTGATGTCATGATAAGCTGCTTGAAGCAGGGAAGAGCAGTTCCTCAAGTGGCAGCAGACAACTGGAGTGGTAATAAAGCAAAGCCCAGCCAGTGTCTAAACCCAACGTGTTCCCATGGCCACCACGTTCCACAGAGCAATCAGGGCAGTGCAAACCAGCGCGTCCCAGTCTGTGGCTCACAGCTGCCCTCAGCCCTGCTGCAGGGCTGAGGTCCCTCTTCCACCCCCAACCTCAACCTTCCCACAGGGATAAGGCAGCACTTGTTTCCAGGACATGCCTCCTTGGGCATACTCATGGGGTGCCCTGATTTGAGCCCAAACGAAGGGCACGCCCTGGCATGGGACACCAGTGTAGGTGCCTCCTTGACAAATTCATGGTTATGTCCATAGGTCAAAAGCTATCCCAGAGGAGCAGGCACACATCACCACTGGCACAAAGGCAAAGCAAATATAGGAAAGCACTAAAGCCATCAATGAACAGCTAAATGCAGTAAACTAAGAGAGCATTTTCCTTTGTTCTCCACTTTTGATGTTCTGTTTAAATCAAACATGAGCTCAATGACTACTTGAGTTTACCTTTATATCTGTAATTAAGGGAGACTAGAGATCTCTGGAGTGTTGTCGTCTGCTTATTTTTGTATGCTGGCTTATGTTAAAATCTGTCATGCATTCCCGGCGGAGGGCAGGAGATACGGTGCCAGGCTTTTGCAGTCCTTATTGAAACATTTCATGTACCACAACCATTTCCAGGCAGCTTTTCAAGCCGTTCTCACTTCTGGGTAGCTGGAGGAGTTTTGCTTGTTGGAGGTACTGTGCAAACCCCAATCCAGTCCAGTCAGCAGCAGGGATTGTCTCTGTTCCCCAAAAGCTGGCTTGCACGCCGAAATGGGGGTGTGGCAGCTTGTTGTCGCTGAACCCTGCACTGGGGAGCTGCTGCATGAAGGATTCGCCACTGCCCAGCAAACTGCCTTTAAGAGAGGAGGCGCTTCCTGGGAAGGAAAAGATATGCTTTCTGCCTGCAGTAAGCCAAATGCCAGCACCAGGTCATCCTCAAGGGTGTGAGAGGTTTAGCGAGCCCTTGTGTTACTGTGGCTCTTGCCAGGGCATGCTAGAGGACAAAGGTGTGGTTGGTGGGTACTGGCCCTGGGGGAAGGGGAAAGCAACAGCTCATTGCCTTGGTTTGGTACCATGGATGATCAGGGTGATAGGGGCTGGGTCCTTTCTGTTCTCCCAGAGTCATCCTAAAGGGGACAGCAAGTCGTAAGAAGTGCTGGCAGGTGTTCAGTCAGTGAATTATATGCTGTGATGCAATGCTGATGAAACCAGCCCTCACACATGGGGTGTAAGGCCTTCACTGTGCAAGTTTTTGTGTCTAGGTTTTGGGATTGTTTTGTTTTGTTGGGATATTTTGATTTTCAGGCTGTTGGGAGCTACCTGGGATGCTTGGAAATGGCATGTTGGTAACACCGCATACTGAGCTGCAGAGGTGAGGAAAGAGGCATAGCATCTGCTCCCCTTGAAATCAGCCTTTGTTTTACTTTTCACTTTTAAAGACTTAGAGATTGCAAAAGTATATGACTCCCCAGAGGCCTTAACACAAAGCAAAGAACACATAGTCTGAGGTCCCTGGTATGTCTAAGCAGAGTATTTTCAAGATCTTCCTTCCTTGATCAGACATATAAGAAGCTGGTACGAGCCCAGCTGATTAAAAAAAAAAGAGATTACACAAGGTGCTTCAGGAAACTTGTTGTCAGTAAGTGAGAGAAAAGCCCCTGAGCTTCCTCAGTGGAGAGCAGAGTGTAATTGGCGTTGCATGTCCATGGCAGTGCCTTCAGGCTGTTTCACTGTGAAACAAGACTCTGTCATTGGCTTCCTAGAACTCTGGCAGTACTTTGCATTTTTTGATTACCTGCAAGCTTTTACAAGCTGGGTGCTCTGCAATGAGAAGCAGGAGAGCAGCTCCTTCCACAGACCTTCAGCTGTCTGAGGTCTGGGAGCTGTAAAACTTCCTGGGAAGCATGGGGCCAGTCGCACCATTTGAGTGGGTGTTCTCTAGCACCCAGCTTGGCTCCATGCCTGTTTCCATCACTAACTGCACCATCCTGTGGCTCCCGAACAGTTCATTTCAATACGAATAAACAGAGTTACTGATTGCACTGGTGCTTGCCCGGCTCTGCTACTGAAGCCTTAGTGCTCTCGTTTGCTGCCTTTGTGGCTATTACTTCACTGCTGGTTGTATGCCACTGACAATGTGGTTATTTTGCAATAATGAATGCAGTAAATATCAAATACTGTAAATACAGTCCAATATGATCCAGTACAATTTTGCTGCTGCTATTCTACATCAGGTTTATTTTTCACATTCTAATCTCAATGCTTTTCCTCTGCTACAGAATATGCAGTTTACAATTTCCATCAACAATGGCTTCACATCATTTTTACAAACAGGCTACAGAGAGATGAAGCTGATGTGTGGCATTGTACAAATAAGGAATAACGCCACGTGAGTCCGGGAAATCCTGCTCAGCTGGTGTGAGGGGGAAACCAGCACCACAGTGTTTCACCAGGAAGCATATCATATTTCTACTGTTAATATGTGGAGCATTTTTCAATCTGTCCTTCCGGGCTTAGGTTTCTTTCCCAGTTGTGGTAAGCACCAGCCCCTATAGCCATCCCTCTCTCCAAGGGAGTCTCATCTGCTCTCCACAATGACGTTCGCCCTCTCAGAAGCTTGACTTAGCAAAACTGTTTCATTTACTGCTTCAAGCCTGAGCAACAGAAGATGTATGGTTAATCCACTGCTATTACAAAGAATATGGTAAACATGAAAACCCCCTTGCCAGATGACCAAAGGCTGTCCTCTGGGAAAAGGGAGGAGAAAAGGAGCCTACTTTCTGCTCCTGGGTGCTCCCTGCAGTTGTTGGGTTGAGAGTTTGTGTACTATGAAACCCAGTAAGGATATTCCCTCAAAGTGTTTATGTAAAATAAGCAAATGTAAGTTGGAAACTGTTGACCATTTGGTCCTCGTGCTCCATGAGGCACCAGGGAGAGTGCTGCCGCAGGCACCTGCGCATCCCCAGGTCTCACAGCTTCACAAGCAGACATACCACCCATGTCAGCTCCCTGACAACCAGCGTATCCTGCTTTTCACCAACCACCTTCCCGGCAGCACTGTGCTCAGGGCCTGGCTGCTTTCTCTGGGTTTGTCTTATTCTTTATTATAAAAGTGAAACCTCTAGTAATTTACTGAAGGACTGAAGTAATACATTAAGTTTCAATTTCCGGTTACTGGAAACAACATAAGGACAAAGGAAGATTTAGTACAGCAAAATATGATACTTTGCTGGTTGCTCCCATTTCGCTCAGCCAAAGTTATCACAACGTGCATTAGGTGAGAAGGTAATTGTCCCGTTCTCCCAGAACAGTCCTGCTGTGACTGTTCTAGAGGTTCTTTCTCCTGCAGATGTGAAGGGAGTGCTGCTTTGATGTGATGAGAACATAGTCTCAGTGATGTTCTATTCATAGTTTCATTCTGGGAGATATGGCCTAGTTCCAGCCATATCTTGCTGCTCATAAGACTTCAAAAATTCCTAGGAGTACGACCTTAGATTGTAAGCACACAAAAGCACTGAGTGTGCATGATCTCTCTCTCTCTGTGGACTTCTTATTAAAGCAAGTGGCAGGTCCAGGAGTGATGTATTTTGCTTTGACATTTTTTGTGAGTGTTTCCTGTTTCTATCGCTTGTGCCAGGCTCGAGCGCTGCCCATGCTGCCGTGCACAGCTGTGAGCACCTCCTCCAGCTCCACAGCCTGTGCTCACTGCACATCCACCATAGATCTCCAGAACTTCACCGAGGAGAACCCTTGCTTGGAAGGGGTTTCATGAAGTCATCTTTTTTGCTGTGCAGCTGTGGGCGTCTCTTTGGAGGGATCTGGCTGCATTCTCCAGCCACGAGATTTAATCCATTCCACCTGCCACCCCAGCCTGGCCAAAGCCGGGCAGAGGAGCACTGGGCAAACAGCTAGAAGGGAAGAAGGGTTACCAGGACTCTTCCAAACATGCTCACGGATATGAAGCTAGTTGACAAGTAAATATTCCGAGCTGCTGGAGTTACTGCCTTATGTATGTGCTGGTTGCATTATTTTGCTCTATAAACAGCAGTAGGATTTTAGATTACCCCTTGTAAAAGAAAGCTCAGCTTTACAGCAGGGGAACCTCCCAGGCTGTGCTTATATAAGCAAAGACGAAGAGAGACCACCTTGATCTTTAGCTACAGATGACATTTCTCTTGTCAAGGCTGACCATAATCATGAACACCAAAGCCAGTGTAATCAGGAGAGGTTCTAGACATAACCCTCTCCAAACAGCCCTTTAAGATTCTCCCTATCTGAGGGGAAGGTATTGTATGTAGCAGGTGTTCACAGGAGCACCAAAGAGCTGCCACCATCCCACCTCTGATGAGAAGACGACAGTGAAGGGCTGCTGAACATGAGAGGTTGGATTAACAGGACTAGTGGCTTCTCATCTGCAGGTGGCATGGGATCTTACATCTGTTGCAACAGCCCGGGAAGACACTGCTCACATCCTCCAGGCAAGACACACGTCTGACTGCACCAGCAGTTCCTCACAGAAGAGTCATGGTCTAAAGAGTCCAAAATACACTGACAGGCTCTGGTCAGCTGCCTGGCCTGGGGGTACAAACTTGTATTCATTTTGCCTTGTGAAATGGAGTTGCATTTGGGAAAGCCATGGAACGCATGATTACCTGCAGCAGTCAGCACTGAATGCAGCAGAGCTACCCACCACATCTATGTGAACATGAAATTTTAGGAGCCCACCTTCACTGTTGATGAAGGTTAAGCTTATGCAGCACCCCACTGCTGGAGTGGGAGGGCAGGAGAGCACCGGAGAAGCTGAGGGGCAGGAAGGAGATGGAAAACTCAGTGCTGTCAAACTAAAAACTGTTGGCAGCCAGCACAAAATCTGCTGCAGGCATAGGCAGCTCTGCACTTGCAACATCCTTGCAGAAGCTCGAGCTTCAGAAATCACCCCTGTGTCCCAGTGGGTGGGCATACAGGGAACTTGGTGTTTGGACTTGCTGTGAGCCACCAGGGTCTTCTCTGGGAATCACCAGGACCCCTAAGTGTGAACCCCGAGTCTCATGGACGGGTACCACAGGTCACCATGGACAAACCCTCCCAAAAGCAGTATTTTACTTCCATGATGGAAGCATCACCCCCAAGGGACTGGGCTCGAGTCTCCCTCCTTCCCAGGCAGGATGAGGAAAGCTTTGCTGGAGCATTGGAGGTTTTGGTCCCCTACTTACAGAGGTTGTAGTGCCCCAGGACTGAACTAAGGTAAGAAGGAATGTGTAATATGAAAGCAGATGAAAAGTGAGGCTTTTCACTCAATGCACTCCCTGGCCAGGTCCCCCCGCCTTGGCTGGGATACATGCCTAGTGTGTTTCCCCTGACAGGCTGGAAACACGGAGCAGCTAATGCAAGAGATGATCTTTTTTCATATTCACTTGCCTTTTTTTCTGCTGAAGAAAATAAATTTTTTAAGTTAAGTTTTCCACCGTGTCTGTCCTAGAGCATGGACAAGAAAGGTTATTTATAAATAATGTACTTTCGCATCCCCTGATGAAAGGAAGGCAAATACAGGGAAGCTTGTAAACAGCAGCACCCTCAGTGGATGGGGATGAGCCAAGGGAAAGAGAAATCCTGCCAGGCCACCACAGTCCTTCTCCTGCCCATAGGGAGAGCTGCCCATGGACCTCTGGCCAGGCAGCAAGCAGTCACGTCTGTACAAGCCAGTCCTGACAGCAGCTCCAGAGGCTTGTCGGGGCAATGAAAAATGCAGCAAAGGCAGTTAGATCAAAGCAGCATCTGAGCACAGAAACACTTAATTGGGCTGTACTCTGGAAACTATTGGAAGATGAGTCCAAAGAGGAAGGCGACACCTTCCACCCAGCTTTTTAATCAGTTCAGCCAATTTTTTGTGTGTTGTAGACAGCTGACCTAGCTGCTGTCTGTCCAGCACAGTGCATCACCCCCAGGTCACCACCGCATGCGCGTGCTGCCTGTGAGGTCACGCTGCATCAACACACTGGGATCAACACCCTGCATGAATGCACTGCTAAAAGCTCTGCCCCGGGATGAAGCATCATCTCACTGCACTCCCACCTCAGGAGAGCCTGGCAATGCAATGTCCTCACTTTGGGGAGGCTGACAATTTACTGTGGAACACTTGCTAATTCGTGGTTGGGCACCCAAGCAGTGCAAGCCACACAGGAGCCCTGGAGCTGCAGCCTGCCACCCCTGCCCACATTTTCTTGCTTTCTTTTGCCTTTTCATCCACTTGTGCAGAAAGTCAGTCGATCCTCCTGCAACATGAAAAGGACGATGACTCACTGATGGAGAAAATGAGCTTTCGGTGGTGGGCTGTGGGACGAGCTTCACGTGGGAAAGAGTGCAGAGGAGGAAGAAAACTGCTGCAGAAGTTGCATGGAGTGTGGGTTTGAAAGGACCACAGAGTAAGGTGGAAAATCAGGAAGTGGCAATGTCTCAGGCAGCCCAGTCAGTGCCTGCCTCCTGCTTTGGGCACAAGCACAGCTGCAGCCCAGAAAGCTGCTCTCTATCGAGCCCAGCAGCGAGTGGGGCTGACAGCTCTCGGGACGGAGCAGCTGCGCATTGGAAAAGTCACCTGTCCTGGGATGGGAAGCTGAAATCCAACGCATGTTTCTGAGATCCAGCACCTTTACAATTAAGGTGGCCAAGTTATTTTTGTAATGCTAAGGGTGTAATGGCTTTCCATGAAAAGCCATTTTATTTTCTACGTAAAGGAAGCTGAAGCATTAATAGAGAAAAATAGGTGTTAGTCATTTTGTGTGGGAAATGAGACAGCTTTTGCTTTAGACAAATAGGAAAACAACAGACCTAGACAGAAAAATAAGGGGACAGTGATGTGCAATTGCGTAAGTAGCAAAATGGTTTATCTTACAGGTTAAGAGGATTTAATTTTAATTTTTCAGTAGAAATTTCTGAGGAAGAAATCACTCAAAAAATTATTTTATTTCCTCTGACAAATGTAGAAGTGGCTCCCCTCTATGTCTTTGTTTTCCTACGTGGAAGAAAGTCATGCGAGCAAGACACGGCCAAGGCACAGGGGTGAGGCTGCTCCTCCCTCCGTGCTGCAGGGCAGGGCTGAGTTTGCCCCCTGGGCAGCCAAGCCAGTCTGCCACGCTGGTCTAATACCACAGTTGGGAAATCATAAATAGTTTATTGATGGAAACTGTTCTTTAATTATATACTGAGTATTACGCTTCATGGTGTTCATGAAGTTACATAGAAAATGAGCATGGAATTCCCAAGTCATCTACTAAACCAGCAACAGCTCCTCAGAGGACACAGTAATGACCAAGAAGGTGGCAGAACCTCCTTGCTACATGTTTAAAGCTTGTTATTCATGAAGGGAGCTGGTGTAGGAGGCCTGGCAGGGGCTCCTTGCAATACCTTTGCTCTTCTGTCTCACCTCCTGTGGAGGTCCAGCTCTGTTCAGTTCTCCACTGCCCACACTACACCCCTCTTCTGCCTGGACACCGCAGCCTGGCAGGGGTTTAGGTCCCAAGCAAAGCATCTTCCAGGAATTTTTGGACTGTGGGGTGGTTGGGCTGGGCTGTTGGTTTCTGTAGAAATAAACACAATTGCAAGGTGGTGGTTTTGTGTTTGTGATGATGCGCAATGCTCTGCAACAGAAGACGTGTATTACACCCTGCTTAATTTTAAGGGAATAACTTTTTGATATCTTTGGCTGACACAGAATCTTGTACCAGGGCATTTAACTTGCCTGAGCTGACCTATATCACAACATTATTATTTCTTTAAGGAAAACTAAAATGTGTTTGTTGCCTGACAGCTAATGATTTCTTCACCGTGTGGTTTCTCATGCTTGGTGACTTTTTATCCTTGTGTCATACAGCGTCGGGAAAAATCCAACTGTTTTTAAAGATTTTTTTTCTTTTGAAATGGCAAGGTTTTCAGTGAAAAGGTCTGCTTGGGAGAAAGAACTCCCCTGCCTACTCTTCCTATGGCTCTCTCACAAGAAACTTATCGGGAGCTGTGTTGTTGCTGGACAGGGGGCAGGGACCTCTGTGAACAGTCCAGCCCAAGCCCTTGCTTGAAACAGTGTCACATGCAGCAGACTGCCCAGGACCCTGGAAACTCAGAAAATCAGGATATAAAAATACAGAGAATCAGGGAGTTGTGACGCACCGCTGCGGCAGGGCTGACTGCAGCAAAATCACCTTCACCATCCTCTTCCCTATCATGGGCAGCATAAAGCCTGTCTGCCACTAAGCTGTCATTCAGAAAGCAGAGGCTGCGTCGTGCTGGGCTAACTGCCTTTCAGCTGTTTCACACCAAATCCGTAATTCAGAGCAGCAGCCTGAATCCCAAATAAGTGTGAGCTCCTCCTAGGCTCCGGGATTAAAGGAAGAAGCGCAGTCCGTCAGTGGTCCTAGGAACAGATAGACACTTTGGTCTTAAAGTATTTCAGCACTTTGGGGTCAGCTTTGTGATAAATTTAACCTGCCATGAGGAAGCTGTAGAGTGGGAGGAAGAAGCTCTGCTTTGTAGGGGCACGTTAAATCCACTGCGGGCACATGTGCACCCTGCAGGCTGGTGTGCTAAATTATGTATCCGGCAGCAAACTTTAATGGAAGTTTTCAATTCTTTTATTGCTCAGTTTTCTACTTGAAGAGAAATTCATCAAACAGGAACTGCAAGGAGAGCAGAGTTCTGTGCAACTTTTCAAAAAATCCCATCTGCTTTAAAGGCATCACTTGTTTCAAATCTGCTCTTTACACAAGCCAAGGCTGGCGGCCTCTAGCCAGGAGCTGTTTTTTCTGATGGCTGCCTGTGGGCCACATCCCTGTGAGGCACATCCCTTCCTCCGCTCCACCAGCCGCGAAGCCCCTCAGGTGACTCCTGGGTTCCCACACCACCCTAGGGCTGGAGGTGGCAATGGCTCTGCCTCTCACTCCTCAGCACCGCTGAGGAAGCAACAGGGTTTTGACAGAGACCACCCCCACGTTCCCCTGCTGTGTCTTCAGCCTATCCACCTTTTCTCAAATTACGAAATTCTAACTTTTGCTGCTGAAGTTGAACTCAGGGACTTTTTAGATGCCACAAAAAAAAAAAAAAAAAAAAAAAAAAAAAAAAAAAAAAAAGCCCTGTATGGTTTGCAAAGAAAGGAGAATCTGATAGGTGAATCATTTGCTCATCCCTTCATTTTTCTTTAGCCCTTTACTTGCACTAAACTGTCTCAGAACAGTATATTTCATAATTTAGTAACCTAATAGAAGTCATATATTGCTCTGTGAGAACAGTAAAGTGATTGCATTTAGCTGGCATATAGCCTTGCGCATATGGTTACCAAAGTTACCTAATTGTGGTGGCAAATCTGAATACCTCAGTTTAACTGAGTGCCAGAAATCCTGCTGCTACAAATGAAAAGAGATCGACGTGCTACTCACTTCCAAAGAGCCATTAAGATGGGCTGAGCTGCACTATTTTTTATCACAGAGGCTGTGGCTGTGAGTGGCTGTTTCGGTAGAGGAGGCTCTACGTGTTGGGGAAAGTGGGTGATTTTCTCATTCAGTGCACGATTATTTGGACACAAAAGAGCATGGAGTATGGACAAATCTATCATTCCTTTTGATAATTTCAATACGTGACTTTTATTTTTAATACTTGGCTTTCTCCAGCTGCATCTTACAATTTTTATTACCCTGAGCTGTACTTTTTTCCCCATTTTCTCTAGCAGACCTATCAATTCTAAGCCGCTTTCTTCCTCTGCAAAGTCTTGGTTGATTGAAAATGTCAGTTATTGTATTTGATTATATTTTCACCCCTATTCTTACTCTGGCTGTGATAGTGATTGTTGTGAGAAGAGACTTTTTCCTAAATGTACTCATAAAGACTCCATGCAAAAGTCTGAGCTGCCATAAATCAATAAGGGATTCAAGAGAGCCACTTCAGCAAACAAGGATTTAAACCCTAGTTCTCATGTATCTAATGCTTTGTAGGAAAAGTACAGACATTTTTCCAGTTTCCCCTCAGTCTTGTTTTTAGTTTCATATATTCTACATCTCTACCAGTGCTACTCTTGACTTCTTACAGAGATATTGAGACCTATGAAATTAAAGAAGTCTGAAGAAACAGCACACGCTTTGCTTGCAATTAAAGCTGCAATTGCCATAGGTGCAGACTCAAAGGTATCAGAGGAGTCTGGAAACAGCCAGGGAGAAGATTCTGCTGCACTGAACGTAGTTGTTGAAGCAGGGCTGGTTGCCCTGACAAGACGATAAACACTTGGTTTAGGTCAGGATGAATTCCCTGGAGATGTTTGCTCTTCTGTTGTAGAAGGTAGCTTGTTAGATGTCTGGCTGCTAGATGGTTAAAGTCTGGGATGATGAGTCCCTTCCCAGCTTCCTAAAAAATCCAAACACCAGTTGAAGATTAAAAAAAACCTTCAGATTTTTCAATTTACCAGCTAAATTTAGGAAAATGAGTGGAACGCTAGGAAGCATCAGCACAGTGAGAGCAGTCTGTAGCAATGGGGGAAGCAGTGGAAGAGCTGCCTGGGTCAATTATCCAGGCTGTTATGATTAAGAATAAAAATTTGATCCTCTTGTAAAGTCTGATGTGAGGGATTGTGTGGAGAAACTGTTTGTAGGGGGCGAGGGGAAGATGAGAGTCGCAGCTTACTTTCTTTCTCTAAGATCTGAAAACCCTAAACTTGCTGCTTCCAGTGCTGTGCTGGGAAGATGCAGGAGTTACCGGGAAGTGTGAGACTCTCTTCGCTATTCCAGACTTTTAGGCAATGTTCAGCTTCATCAGTAGCAGAAAATTATAAGGCAGAAGAAAATGTGCAATTGAATTTGAGCAAGGACCCGTGAGCCACTCTTTGCTGGAAGTGCAATGACCCTCTCATCATCATCAAAAGAAAAGTCTACCCTTGGTATGATTTTTATTCTCCAGCTGCAGACGTAACTCACTCTACATTGTGTCCAAAGCTCCTTCCCAATCATCATGAAAGAGGTTGACAAGGCACAAGATTCTCCTCAAATACGCACTTTTTCTTACATTTATCTGACTACCCTTCGCCATCTGACTAGCAAAGTATGCGTGTAGAAAATGTAAGTGGATAAGGAGGAGAAATGAGCACAGGGAGACCAGCTCTGCACTCAGACAGAGATTGTAATTCCACTTTAGTTGTGAAGTGGGAATCTGTTCAAGTCTCAGAAACTTTTGGAGCAACTTTTGGCGCCAGCCTGTGATATTTAATATTCTCTAAAATCCCTTCTTAGCTGACATCTCTTTATCAGCTGACACTCCTCTTCACTGTCTACAGCCATGAGTTTCCAAAAGTACTTTAGTGAATTAAACCCAGATACTTCCCAGGAAATTTATGAGCTTATGGTGTCTCGGAAATGCCCCGCACTGCAGAGTTGGGGTTTTCCCATTGAGAGCTGCCTGTCTCAGAGCAGGGCACGGCGGGGCTGGCTGCGGGCGGGCTGCATGGCACGCTGCTCAGGAGGGAGTCTGCAGCAAGTACAGCGCTTCATGACTTATAATAAATGACACTACTAAATGAAGTGAGACTTTGATTTTATGGGGTATGAAATGCTACTTACATACTGCAGCCTTCAACGGAGATGATCATTGAGCAGTTATTTGCACAAGAAGTTTGGGTGAAAGCTGGATGTATGGTTTCTTTCCCCCTGCCTGGGGAGGCACTGCTGGCAGGCAGCACCCGCTCTTCTCCCCAGGAGCACCTGTGGAGAAGGAACTCCCGAAAAAAGTAGTCGGAAGCAAAGAGCTCCCAGTAGTCGTTGGCGCTGGAGTGGAAAAGCATCCTCACATCTGCCTGGGCTCCTCTGGCAGACTTGGAGGTACTCTGTGATTAAGTTTGATACACAGTATTATGAACAATAGATGCATTCATGCACGCCCTGCGTTGCCCCAGCTTCTGCAGAAGGGACACCCAATGCAGGAGCCCTACCCAGACGGACACAAGGCAGCAGGGGGCAGGCAGGATGGCACAGGACTGAGCAGTCAGAGACAGAGTGGATGGTCTCAGTGTGAGGGGCAATAACGCTACTCTAAAGTGGCTCCTGGATAGCGCACCATAAAGGTTTCAGGAGGAGCTTTGAGGTAAGAAAGTAAAATGGCTTGGCCACTGCCTAGGGCAGGCTCTTGCTGAGCACAGAGTACTTTACGACAGAAATGGAAATTCTGGTTCAAGCTGTAGCGGAGAGGCCCAGACAGAGGCCAGGCACAGCTCAGAAGCAGGACCCGCGCTGGGGCAGAGGGGCGCAGGGGGGGCTTCTGCACAGCCACAGGCTGACTGTGTGTGAAGAAATATTGAGGATTAGAAGCAGAAGAAAAATGCCACCGTGCTCCTGCAGCACCACACTGAGAGCGGTGAGGGCAGGAAGGAAGGGACGGCAGGCACGGGCAGAGCGCTGCTGCCTGCAGCGACCGGACAGGGTGGCACAGGAGACACAGGGTTTGTGGAGCTTGCATGGAAACATTGTTAAGCAAAATATAAATACCTAATGTCGGCAAGAGCTTTGATGCAGTAAGATACTCTATTATTAAGATATTCATGCCCAGGTGGCTGTTTTTCTTGTAGCAAACATTATAACTTATTCTAATGTAGCAGAGAAATATCAGTCCAGTTTGCAGTGCCTTTATTAAAGCAAACCCTTCCTGCGGGGTTTCCCTTTGTCTCTGGCTGGCCGGGCTGGGTTTGCCAAGCCCAAGGCTTTGTGGGGACAGGCTGGTTTTCTCTCCATCAGTTTTTGAGTTGTTTAGAAATTTGCGTGGACACTTGCAATACACAATTAAATTCACTGTACTGGTGCAAAACTAAGCTTCATTTCAACGTGTTGCCAAGAGAAGTATGAGGAGTCAAGAATTAGGGGAATCTGTACATCAAAAAGAACAAAGAAAGGAACTACTTTCACCTGTTGACTTACTCTGCCATTGCAATCAAAAGTACCTTTTGCTTTTCATTTAACAGCCACTTACCAATTTCAAAAATCTGACTTGTTGAAAAGCCAAGAAAAGCAAAGAAGCAAAGGCATCGCTTCCACTTGTGTTTGTGACTGTGGCCAACGCTGCAGCACAGGTGCCTGCGCAGGCATCGCAGGGCTCAGCCGTGGCCGCATCCTGCATCCAGCCCACCACAGCTCCAGCTGTGCTCTCTTGGGCTCTGGGTGTTATTATTGTATTAATTCATATGCAATAACCTGAGAGTCACATGATTCACAGCCAATAACAGTTTTTGATAGCAATAACGCAATTGCTAAGTCTGAGTCCTTAACCAGTACAGCTCAGTAGGGAGACATTGAATTCAAATATGTTGTGCTGCTTCAGCTCCTAACAGTCAAAATACTTAATATTGATTTCTTCCTCTTTTTTTTTTTAAAAAAAAAAATTGAATTAGTCATCGTGTACTGTTTCCTGACAATTAATGTCTTTAATATATGAAAACACAGCATGACATTATGCAGGTTTGACACAATCAAAGTAATTAGTGTATGCAATAACGAAGCTTACCATTTTTCCCAACTGTAAGAAATAAAATAATATAATTGTAAATAATTTGTTAAAACCTGGACAAGTCAACAAGCTTTTAATGCTTTGTTCAGCACTGTGATTAAATCAAGTTCAGCTCCATTTGGCTGCTGGTCCCACCAGGCAAGGAGGAGCTGCTGGTCCCCAGCCCCACACAGGGAGCTCCCCTGCTCTCCCCTCTGCCCACGTGCTGAACCAGCCGAGCACTCGCCTGCAGTGGTTCCCTCCACACAGGTGAAGCAGCACCACCAGTGCTGAAACTATTGATTTTTCCAGTCCCTGTGAACATGGAAAATGTTATTTCTATGCAACAGCCTCCAAGGGTAGGGCTGCTGCCTGGCATGTGCCAAAAGTCGCACCACGCCCTCAATGTGGGCACAGCAAACAGGGAAGGCATGGCCCCCCTTGCCCCTCTGCAGGGACTGCAGAGACACACCGAGCACTCAGCATCTGATGCCAAAAGACCCTGTCTCAGCCTCGCATCACCAACATCCGCTTGCTCACAATCCCTCTTCCAGGAACCATCTGCAGTTCACCGCCATGAAGCTGTTCTTTAAATAGGATGAGAGCACTTGGCACAGTAACAATGGGTGGTCTTTGGTTTGTTTAATCTGCCATTCTCCTTTTGAGAAAATTGAGGAGGGGTTGCCTTCAATTCGAACACAGTTATTGAAGAATTCACTCACACCAAAAAGCCCTAAGAGTACATAGTTATGAGAACAGCAAAAGCTGGATAAAAATGCTTGCCACCTTCAAATGCTTTTAAAAGTACAAACTCGATTGCAGCATGGAAACACTGCCATAAGGAACTGCAGTGCTGTGATGCTGAGGAGCTCCTAAAACGTCTGTCTATGGGCAACAGCTTAAAAGACTCTGTCCAGTACAGACACTCTGGTTACGATTCAACCTCAATGCTGGAGATTATGTGTTTTCATGTCAAAGCAGTTTTTACAGCAGTTCGTGTTGCATTAAAATAGTATTTTAGTGTTGGGAGAAATCCTGGTATAACAGTATTTGAGACAAGTTATACAACTGTGTTGAATTTTTAAACGGTCGTTGGAACAGCTGGCAGCAGCGTGGGCACGGCTGTGGGAAGCCTGCCAGGGTGGAAGCGCTGTGATGCTGAGATATGTGTAACTCCTGCTTGTGAGGAGATCCCTGTCCACGGGCAGAGCTCACCCGCATGCTGTTAAGGACTTTCCTACTTCTCAGAGCAAGGCACTACCTTAGCAACCACAGCAGTTATAAAGATTTTGTTTAAAATCTCACTTCTGCTTTATTTAGCCATCACTGTTAGTCATTAAATCCCCTTGATTGCAGTGCTGCCTGGCAGGAGAAAGGTCACTGAGGCACCAGCATTTGGTCAGAGATGTGCTGACACTGGGGTCATGTCCCGTTTCTCCTTTCTATCCCTGCTGCAACCAGAGGGCTGCAAAAAAAGTTCAGTTCACTCAATTGCAGGCACTGGTGCCTTTCCATTAGCAGCTCACGTCTTACGATTTTTCCCTTTTGTCCCTATTTTTCTTACTCAATAGCCCTATCTGAATGATGGAAATTTAGACTGATTTCATACATGGAAACAATTGGTCTAAAAAAGCTGTCTTTTCCTTACTCATTCTGCAACTGCAGTGCGAAAATGCCACGTGTGCTCTCCTGAATAGCAAAGGGGATGGTGCAGGGTGGGTTTGGTGGCTGAGAGGCCCCTGCCCCTCCAGGGGCTGGAACATGGGGGTCCTACCACACTGGGTGTTGAGGATCACACAGCCCTCCCTTCTGCCTTCATCAGATGGAGACTGCGGCAGCTGTCGTGGTGCAGCAGCAAAGCTCCAGGTTCTCAGGCAATGGTTGCATAGGAGCCCACAGTCATGAAGGAGCACAGAGCTGCTCCTTGTCCGATGCTCATCCTTGGGTGCCTCAGCAAAAGAATGACATGGATGAATTTTGTTGTTCAATTAGGCACAGATGATTTGACCGGGTTTCTGATTGCAAACGACTGTCTCTTATGTTTAAGATCGTGTGAGCTGAGCTGCTGTTGGGAGCAGGTGTCTGAGCAAACAGTCCGGTGGGGCTGGGCAGGAGGTGGGTGTTAGCACTATGCTGGGGATACCTTGGGAAGAGCTGGGTGGGTGGGTGGGTGTAGCTGTGCCTCGGACCACTGGCATGCCAGGCTTCCCTCCACCTGAGCCCTCCACAAATGCCTGCCAACGGTGAGCAATCTCTGGTGCGCTGCTGAAGTTAAGCCCATAAGTTATCCCTGAATTGGAGCTTACAATTGAAGTAGCCCTGCTGAGATTGGTAAAGATAATTTTGGTCTCCATGATCAAAGCTGAAAGCAAAATCTATCCCCAGGAGATATTTCTCTGAACACATCCCACTGGAAGAAAAGTATCCCTGTGACCAGTTTTGGATGCAGCATGTTTCTTATTGCAGGTGGGAGCTGCCCACAGCCACCCTGCCACCATTGGAAGGGGATCCAATCTCACTGAACGTCTCATAAAGGATGTTGTGGAGCAAATGCAATCTCTTGAGCAAATAACCACAAGACAGTAATGAGGTAAGCAATTTTAAGAATTAAAAAAATCAGTTTTCATCCTGAAGTTAGTTTTGGGTCCATGAGGGACAGTAAGAGCTGCAAAAGTGCAGCTGCTCACCTCTCACTGCATCTTTTTCTGGCTGGATAGCCCCACCAAGCTCATCTTCTTAAAGCGGGAACAGAAAAGGCAGCTGAAACAAACAGTTAGAAAACACAATGAAAAATATTCTGCTTAGTCCCTGAAATGTCTGGCAGTAATGGACTTCCCTTTTGCACCTCACAATGTGGTTTCTCTCCCTGATGTACTGCTGGTTACTGGGTTTAACATCAGTCCATGTCCTCCTGCTTCTGCACGCTCAGCCTGCATCCTGGTAAGCTTGTCCTGAGAAATGAGATTCTCACTCTTCTCCTCAACCATAACTTTAATGCAGACTGTAAAATGTCTGCAGCGATGCCTACACCAAGCTGGAGTCACCTTCCTGCTCCTCCCTGCAGTAATCTAAGAGGGTGCCCATCCCGGATGATGGGTGGGGGTCTGCCAGGCCTCAAGGACATGCTCGGGGCAGCGACAGTGGGCACACAGAGGTGGCTGCCCAGGGCTGTTCTTTGCTTTCAGACCTGAGCACCATGGACATTTCTCCTGCTCTTGTCTCCTGTGGTAATCCAACTATATTGCAATATCATCGCACTTATTTGTTTGTTTAAAGATGTTAAAATGTCTGAAAGGCTTGAAAATCTAACCTGAAAACCAAGATGTTCAAGGCCAGAGTGAAAATACACAGTTCTTAATGGTTGCCGCTATTGTTCTCGGGGATAATGGGAGAGATGCAGTGCAGGCTGGGGAGAGAGGGCTCTGATTCTTAATTTGTCAACCCACAATGTTTACAGTACCTAGGCTGGGAAAAATACCTGTTCACAGAAATGATCCCCATTAGGCTTTGCTTTGCACTTAGTGCCATTGCTTAGTAACGGCTCTATTTTTAAATGCTAAGAGAGTATTAGACAAAAAAATCCGAAAGTTTACTCAACCTCTGATCTAATGCACATTACATTCAATGGGGAGGTGGCCATTGGCCTTGGGGGAGCTGGCCTGAGCATGACTGGACTGCAGACATAGTGAGCCCTGTGCCCAGGGGCTGTTGGTGCCAAGCACTGCCCCTACCAACCTTCGAGTCTTCCAGGAGAGTTAAAAAAATAAGTGGATATAATCTGTGCACTCTTCAACGTCGTTAGCTCATGGAGCAGGCAGGTAATGCCTGTCAAAATGAGTGATGGACTTTCCTAGTACAGCTACAGGTGGGCTGATGAGGAAGGAAAGCCTGGACGCCAACAGTGGAGCTTGGGAAGCAGGAGCAGGGGCTCTTCGGGGGCACCTGCTGGTTGTCTCCTTCCCTGGGTGATCTGCTCCCATCCCAGCACCCCTTTGGAAAGAAATTTCTGACAGCTTCGGCTAAAATGCTTTTCCGGGAGTATCTAAATCTGAAATACCAACCTGAGCATCTGATTTGGGAAACAGATTTTGCAATTCCCGCGGAGACAGGGATGCAGCCCGTCCATCCTGCTGCCCCACAGCAGTACCGAGACGGTCCTGGCCACATCCCACCTGTGTCATTTTCCCTCCTTAAAAATGTTGAGATATATTGGATGAGTTGTTTTGGACTAACCCCTGTCCCTGATCCATGGAAACTCATGGGGAGTTAATTCAGTTCACTAAGATTTGCAGCAGACAGTGTATGTCCCTCCACCCAGGTCTAATGATCAGTGGTGATTAGTTCTTTTCCTCTCCTGAGCACGCAGCAGATAAACCCGCTGAAATCCTTCTCGGCCAAGGGAAAAGCCAAGTCCAGTGAAGAACTGATATTTCTGCTAACAGGTTGTCCTGAGAGACTCATGCCATTAGCACCTATTGTTGTGGTTTTAGTATAGTTATATAAATGATATGGAATTAAACATGTACAAGAAATTAATTGATTTGTGGTTGATTAAGTGCCAAAACAAGGCTCAGGGTTTTGGAAACTGAAACAAAAACATTCACTTGTACATATTTGATTGCCACGAATATCATTCCTGCTGCAAAATTATCATAGTAAGAAAGTAATAAACTTAAGCATAAATGGCTGCTTTATTTTTTTGAGATATCCCAGTGATGCTGTTTTGGGAGCCCTGCCAGGCTGCAGCTGCCTTCTGCTGCCATCCCTGCTCCTCCATGCCCACGGAGGCTCCCTGCAAGTGTGGTGCCCTGCTGGAATGGGGAAACCTGTGCACAGCAACTCTTCAATCACTCTCTACAGATACAAAAGTAGGGTGAGTTGCCAAATACCAAGAATCCCAGAAATTATTTAGAGCACTTTTGATAGCTGTGAATAATAAGAGGATGTCAGGAAAACGTGTTTTTTACAAAACGATGAAAGGTGTGTTACAAACGGAGTCCTGAGCATGAAAATCATAGCTTCCCAGGACATTTAAAGCCAGAGTGATCATAACAGTGAAACTTATGGAGGAGTAACACTGGATCACCTGTTTGATGGCTTACATTGCTCACGTCTATGAAGAAATATTTGCTCTTGGATGTGTTCTGCCACTTGTGGTCTTACCATCGAGTCCTCCTTGGTGGCATTTCTTCCAGTGCAGCTTTAATGGGTCCTCCTCCCACAGAGATGCGCACATGCTATTTTGTGCACCAGCATATGGCTATGCATGGCCGGGTACTCGCTTGTGAGTGGCACGAGACCCCTGGCAGCCCAAAACAGCGCATGCTGCAGGCTCTGAAAGTGAGCTGTGCCCTGTCACCTGGTACCATCTCCCCTCTATTGCCATGTCAGTCCACATCTGGTGCAGGATTATTATTTATCACTAAATTTATCATACCTATTGGGGTCTGCAGCATTTCAGAGCCGGAAGCCTGACTGTGGTGGGGGCAGCTGCTGCAGGGGGTCTCGGCTGGCGCCTGCTGGCACCTCTCCCTCCTGAGCACCTCGCCTACACAGTGTATATTTTAATTTCAGAGGTAGAAAGAATTCAAGAATCTTAAAGGTCAGAAGGATATGAAATAAGGAATAAACACAGACTGTTTCTGTGAAAATATAATGGAGCACATGGTGAGTATTTGTTACTGCTGCAGTATCTGCAATGTATTTTTGACACACGCTTGCTGCAGAGTGCAGCCCACTGCAGCAAAGGAGGCAAGTCGAATTTTCTTCCCTCTGCGCTCGGCAGAAAGCACCGTGTGTGTGCTTTGATGAGAGGTACAGCAAAAATGTAATAGCCAACAACTTTGCCAGCACTGACAGAAAACATTAGTGGGAAGCCTCTGCACCAAAGCAATTCTAATTTCCCCATGTTAGCAGTGGAGTTAGGAATGACCTTCATCTGCTCTTCATACAGGCGGCTCTGACAGGGAAAGTCATGCATGAATTGTGGCAAATTTAGATGAAATTATGGATTTGAGAGACAGCTGTAATTAGGTTTGAAGCAGACATTTAAATACTTTTTGCTGGATCTACCTAGAGAGCTCAGCCTTCTCCAAGGTGGAATTTAAATATAGCGAAGGCTTTAGTGCACCACCTGACCATCTGATCTTGGGAGACAGGTACACCGAAGGAAAACAAAATGGAAATCAGAGGATTAGTGATTCTTCCGACAACAGCCCTTATGCCTGTGGCCAGCACTGAACGTCCTGGTTGCCCCTGCCCATTGCTGGCAATATTAACATTTAGAAGATAATAATCTGAAGGCAATTGCAACATCAGGAAATGAATAAGTGAAGGGCTCTCCTCGGCGCTGTTTTGTGTGACATTGCATGGTGGCTGCCTCTGCAACTCCTTCTGCAGGGGAGCAGTCATTCCTTCCCAGGTCCCTGAGCACCCTCACCAACCCCACAGCAACGCCCCATCACTGAGCAGGAGATGCAGGCTTGTCCCAGTTCCTCTCACAGCTTCGTTTCCCTTTCTGACGAGAAAACCCATGCAAGCTATGCTTCCTGTCTGGGGGATGAATGGGATGGGACTCTATTAACCAAGTTGGATGGAGGTTCAGCTGCTCGCAGTGAAAATAACCTGAGAAAAGGCATGGGGAGCTGTTAATTTCACAAGATGCAACTGGTGGCTGCACCAGCTGATTCTCCCTGCGAGGTCCTGCCTGCAGCCCCTGGACAGCCAACACCTCAGTGCCCAGAAGTACGGTCCTTGCAGGGCCTGTGGAGGTGTTTTAATTCTGCCAGCAGAGAAGAGTGAGCTATTTAAGATGCCTGGTCCTTATATTTTGTAACAGGTTTCCTCCTCATGGACAACAACAGAACCCGAGCGCATACTGGAGACCAGAAGTGAGGGTGGTACCTGGGTGGCGAGTACCTTTGGAGGGAGGAGCTGCACTGGGCAAGGCAAACTTGGGATGGACTCTGGTAGCAGGCTGCTTTTTGGGTTTCCATTAAGATATTTTCTTCTTTCAATCACACTTTTCACCCTCTACATGGTCTACTAAATTCTGCAATGATCAGGAGGGGGCAAAGGACAGTTTGGGTGATGTCTGCTCCTCCGTGTCACAGCTCCATTACTCTTCCTGCCAGTTTTGCCACAGAAAGAGAGATCTCAGAGCCTTTTCCTCCAAAATGCCACAGAGCAAGCAAGCACCTGCTGCCTCCCAGCTACGTCTGCCTTCCCTTTCACAGGAAGATCAAAAGTGTCAGTGGTGGTGGTGACAGTGCAGCAATTTGCTGACTCTTGACCCAGGCAAGAATGCCCTCACCCATCCCATTCCACCCACCCCTCTCAGTTTTGCTTTTTCCCCCAAGACTCCCAATAAGAAGGTTAATTATTGGCAGTTCATGTTGTTTCTGAAGTTATTGACCTTTATGCCAGGCACTGTACTGACAGGTCCCTCACACACCCAGACTGGAGCCTTGTTACCATCTCGCAGCACCCAATGGGACTTTTAGTTACCGTCCACCATGGCCTACTTAGAAGGTGACCTAAAAGTCAGCATCCGCCTCTACCACAACAGTCTATGACTCATCTGCTCTTATTAATCTTAAAATTAAACCCTCTAGAAATGGAAATTTTCATTGTCAGGGAATATATAAAATAGCACTTGAGGGGACTTAGTACAACCAGAAGGAGAAAAAATACATTGGGACTTCTACAGCAAAAATGTTCAAAGGCGTGTAGCACCACCATTTATTAAATACAAGGAACCATGACCTTAAAAACTGTTCCTTCTCTACATATTACAGATTTATTTTAAAAATGAGAATCAGAAATAGCTTTATTTCAGGGTTATCATTCTTAAGGATATGCTTGGATTTAACACACTGTCTTCACAGCTAGTGTGACTCCAACAGACACTAGTGTAGCCCAAACCTGCAGAAGGTCCTTGAGGAACGCATCTAGCTTTCCTATAAAATTTGCTGAAGCAGTTTCATGATTTTACAAATTTTCTCATTCAGGTTTACAAACCAATAAAATCAGTATGGGGGTTGGAGGATTATATATGCATATCAGTGAAAGTACATCCAAGTACACGTGGTGAAGAACAGACTATGGACTTGTTCAACTGATCAACTTCAGTTTTGCACTAAGCAGCATTTTGGGATATGCCCAGAACCATATTTCTTCAGAAAGTGAGTATTTTGGCCTTCTCTTGATTTGCCTTGTTTTTCATGTCTCCACTGGAGTTAGTAGAAGTGAAACCACTATGAAACACATGTCACACAAATGGAATTAGAGATTTAAGTTCAGCAGTGATTCAGGATCCCCGATGATCTTTGTGTGGTATTCAACCATTTCAATGTCATCCACCAAGAGGAGCAATAGCACACACACACTGACAACCAGTCTACAGTAGCATCAGCCTGATCAGCTGCTGCCTCTCTCACTAGAATTGCCCCATTCCAGAGAGTTTTTCACTGCTCACACAGCCACTTTGCCCCACCAGGCAGTGCAGTGACTTCTGGAACACAGCAAAGCTTCAGAAAAATACAAGACACAGTAAACAGGTTCTTGCTTGTTTGTATACGCTACCTGTAGTGGCTCATTGTGCCAGTGACAGCAATGCAGGGAGGTGCAGAGAGCAAATCCCAGCATCTTGTAGAGCAAACTGTGCCACGAGCCACCCCGGCCACTTGAAAGCATCTGCATTTTTTTTCTATATGAGGAGCATATGGGGAAAGGCACTGGGATGGCTGAAGTTACAGATAGTGCTGCCACTCAGAAACTAGCCCTGCCTCGCTGCTCCTGGGCCATTTCGCTGTGGGAACGGATGAACAGCGCTGCTACCCCCGTGCGACTACAGGCAGGGATAGGCTTACCCCCACCTCTCCCTGCACTCCGGGGGTCCCACGGTGGCTACCGCCTCTGCAGCAGCTCCCTCAACAGTGGTCCCACCTCTACCTCAACAAACCAACCCGGTAGCCCATTTACAGCAGACCAATGAGTAGCCACAGACAAAGTTGAAGACAGAAAAGAAAATCCTCTTTACTCCAAATTCTGCCATTGCCAAGGCCACACTTACAGGAGGTGCAGGAAGATCTCTAACACATGCTGCTAAAAAGACGGGAATTTATGGAGGTGTCTGTAAGAGGATAGGTTGGTGACACAGGCAGAAAGCTCAGAAATGTTAAGCAGGGAACAAAGCCTCAGCCTGGAGCTGAACCTTCTTCCCATACCATATCCTGGCCATCCCCTTTCCAGGCTCCAGCTCACAGGGACTTTGCCCCCCAGAGAAGGTTCCCACCTACCCCTGTCATTCTGCAGCTCTCCCATGGCACAGCTGTGCATTTATCCCACTCCACACTTTACTGGGGAGAAAGATCTGTATTTTGCAGGTAAGGACTAGATTCTTCCAGGATTTTACAGCTGAAAGGCTTTTTGCCCTGTAAAATCTGGGAGAGGTTTATCAAGCCTGTAGGGAACATTCAGGAAGGGAGAAGAACTTCCCATTACAACACACACATGCGATCTCATATCTGATGCTACAGTAGATCTCCTGGGATATAAATTTCCATCACCTGCCTACCAGAAGCTGCTGTACCCATCACTCCTGTGCAGACTGCAGTTTGCCTTCTCCAGAGTGCACAGCACCCAATGCGCATTCGCATTTGGCTGACACTGGGTTTATGTGTAACTGGTTATAACAGCAAAGGCTTCCTCTCGTCTTTGATATCTTTCTACTGAAAGAATATTCTATTTCATGGTTGTTTCCTGCTGGAGGCAGATGACCCCAAGGCTGGTGCCATGTCAGAGGCCAAGGAGGCAGTGTATGCTCTCTGGCTGGCAGGAGCAGATGGGGAGATCCTAACATGGAAGACCTCTCCCCATTTCACTACTGAAACCAAACCACTGAATACCCACTTTGAACAAAACATGTTGGAGGAGCAAAACCCATCTGGGTCAATTTCAATTCCCACTCTGGAGACGGTGAGAGCAGGAGAGCCTGGGAGCTGCCTGGCTGGCCCGTCTCCAGGGCAGGTGTTCCTGCATCAGTGATGTGGAGATGTTCCGTGTTCCAAGGGATTAGTCACTTGGGACAGGGATGGAGAACTCACTGCTGGTATAAACCCTCCTGTGATCCTCTTCCAGCCCCTACTAAATGTTTTCTTTCTCTGATGCCGGCAGATCCCGTGGCGCTGGAAGAGCAAGGTGACACGCTCGCCCAGCGCAGGGCAGGCCGGCTGTAAAGCCACGGCCGTACCGGTGCCCCCGCCAGGGCCCGCGCGGGAGCGGCGCGGCAGCAGCTGCCCCAGGGCTCTGCACTGGGGGCAGAGGGGACACGCCAGGGGCCACGGCCGCTGCGGCGTGTGGAAACAAAGAGCAAAAGGAAAGAGCAGAGCAGCGCCTGCACTTGCCAGCTGCAGCAATTGCTCTGCAAAGCGCAGGAGAAGCTGCAGAAAATCCAACAGCCGACAGGTCCTCAGCATCGCTCCCAGGTAGCGCGCAAGCACCTGCCGGTCCCACACCCAGGCTTTCGCCCCTCTCCCTCTCGCAGCCGCTGGATGTTCCCGGTGGCGCAGGGCAGCCTCCACCCACGGGCAGGACGCCCCGCAAGGTCTTCCTGATCGCCCACGCTGGTTTAGCTCACGGCCTGCGACATCCCAGTGCGGTGGCGGCGGGGATGCTGAGCCACCTCCCAGCGAGGCGCGGAGCCTCGGGGCAGGTCACAGCCCCCGCAACTTCTCAAAAGTGACGGCAACGGCTCCCGCCGTAGGGACAGGACGGAGACTGAGGGCGGCGGGGGCCGGGGGCGGCCGGCGGGACCAGGACCGATGGCTTTGCGGCGTCCCCCCGCCCCCGCGGCGCGGGGATGCCTCGGCCTCGCCGGGGATACTCCGCCATCGACGCGCCCCGTCGGGGCGGCAACGGGTGGCACCGCCTGCGCGCTGCGCTCCGCACCGCACCGTATCGCCCCGCGCAGCTCCGCACGAAGGCGCGGCCGCGGCACGCCCCCCTCCGCCCCTGCGCCCCCGCCGCTCCGCCCCGCCCCTGCGCTGCCGCGAAGCGCAACGCGGGCGCGCAGCGGGACCGAGACCGGGACCGGACCCGCCCCGCTCCGCCGCCGCCGCCGCCTTTGTGTCTGGGCGCCGCCCCGCGCACGGGGGCGGATCCTGCGCGGCGGGGCCGGCGGGCGGCGAGCCGCGGGCGCGGGCAGCCCTCGGCGGCGCCCCCGCAGGCTCCCCGCACCGCGCACCGCGGCTCTGCCGCACATGGACGCGCGCTCCCGCCTGCACCGTGAGTAGCGCCGAGACGCGGAGGGGGCGCGGGGACGGGGGTGGGGGTCCCGCGGGGTGCCGTCCCTCCCCCGCGCAAGGGATGCCCACGCCCCCAGTGCGGGATGCTGCCGGTGTCCCCGGTGCGGGATGCTGCTGCCGCGGTGCCCTCGGTGCGGGATACTGCCCGCGACTCCGGGATGCTGCCGCGGTGTCCCCGGTGCGGGATGCTGCCCACGCCCCCTGCGCGGGCTGCTGCTGCCGCGGCGTCCCCGGGGCTGCGGTTCCGCGGAGCTGCAGCCGAGGACAAAGGACCGGGGGAGGGCAGCGGGGCTCCCCTCGGGGCGCAGCCCTCGGGCACGGCTCCCACCTGGTGGGACCCGCCTGAAAGGAGGCAGCGGGCTTGAGGGGCTCCTGGCAAGCCCTGCGCCCTTTCCCGTGTCTGTGCCTTCTCCCGGAGCGCCGGCGGCTCGGGAGAGGGGGCGAGGTGCCGCCGGGAGATCGCCACCTTTCCAGACCCCCCCACCGTGGCCGCCGTCCCGTGTGGCTTCGTGCTGTACCGCCCCCCCCCCCCCCACTATCACAGCCCACGTTTAGGTCCCGGCCGCTGTGGAGGAGGCTAGCGTGTGCCCAAGTTCTTTGCCGGGGGATCGGGGCGCCGCAGGGCGATAAGGATGAGCTCATAGTTATTCCCGGGGGATGCAGGAGAACCTCCCGGGCAGGGGCTGGGCTGCAGGCATAGAATCTTGGGGTCTGCATGTCCCCCAGACCCATCTATGTCTCCCTGCCCAGGGGAGAGCGTGTGCTGGGGAATGCGGGGAAGCGGCCAGGTGAGCTCGTGATGCCCCTGAGCTGGACCAGGGGATGGCCATGGCTGTGAAAGCACTGCTGAAAGTTCCTTGGGTTTTGGGAAATAAAAATGATCTGTATCCTGGATATTCTTGGGATGCCTATCCCTCTGATTAAATCCCTTCATTTTGCTTTGGCACATCTGTGATTTTCAACTAAAAGCTCCGGCCATGTGCAGTTCCTGGTTTTATCCTCAGGTGTTCTGAGGAATTAGAATCCTTAGGAGCAGCTGAAATGTAAAGCATTTTCCTCATCAGGCAAGAGCAGTGACTTAATCCAGTGGGTTTTGCCATTACGCATCTGCTCACTCCAAGACTCGGCAGAGGATGCGTGCTTGCCATGGCAACCTCCACCCTGCAGATTGCAGCCACTTTTTTGGAAGTAGCAAGCCTTGTTAAAGGAATAGGAACAGATGATTGCAGAATCCACATAATTCTAAATAAATTCTGCATTTTGGAAAACATGACCTCTTTCTCAAGAATATTGACGTTGCTTCCATTCATAGGTACGGGGGAGGACAGGGAATTGGCTTCCTGGGCAGGTCACACATTTCTCTTTTCATGCAACTGCAGTGAAAGAAGGTTTCTTCATTGCCAAACAGTATTAATTACTGTATTTTATTTCAAAACTGCATTAATTTAATGATCATATAATCCAATACCTTGATTTTGTGTTAGCTCGGTGTCCACGTGAACTTGAACCCTTCCCAGAATTTGATGTGTAGAACTTTTTCAGTGATAAACCAGTGGGTTTTTTAATGGCCTTGGGCAGGAGGAGCTTTTCTGTGTGCTTCTGTCATACAAATAATAAGGAATACTGGAAAAGTGGGTTTACATTAAACCATTTTTTTTGCCATTGCTCGAGTAACAGCAATCCTCCCCAGCTGCCCTCTGTGCCCTGGGTGCTTAACAGGTAGCGAGCAGGGGCTGCGAAGCAAACGCTGCTCCCTGCGTAGAGCCTGGCTGAGGCAGCTGCTGGGACACGGCACGACCAGTGTTTGCTGCCATCTGGGAGTCTGTTGAAAGGAGGAATGGGGCATGGTCATGAGCTGATGCTTCACTTCTTGGTCCCACAGGAATTTATAAATGCTTCTTAATCATTCATTAAAAATCTGTTATAGACGTAGTTGCTTACAAAACAAAACGGAAGGTTATCCATTATTTTTGGAATATTTCAAGACAGCAGTGTGTGCGTGCTGTTAAAGCCACAAAACTTCAGCTTAATGAGGAATTAATAGCCTCAGAGGTATTTACATCTGTACAAAGCCTGGGCTGTGAGCCTTGGTCTCTGTAGGCACTAGTGATACAGAATACAGCAAAGCATCAGACTTCATCATAGACCCAGAAAACTGGGATTAACCCATATCTGAACACATCTGACAGCTGCTCCTGAGGGAGAGCAGGCTGCAGCAATGAGGTGGCAGTCCCTGTGCCCCTCCCGGGCTTTGCATGGTCCCCTGTACCTGGCGATCTGGTGCCACTGGATCCTGTGGCAAATGCTGGGAGCTTCTGCCTGTTTGGTGGCTGAGATCACGGACAGGAGTGGGGATGTGCAGCAAATGTTTCCCAGTGCTGCAGAAATGGTGAATTTTAGCCTACTGGACATGGAAGGAGCACAGCCTGTACCCTGACCTGCTGGACGATGGTGTGTGAGCAGTGGCCCCATCCCTGGAGAGCTGTGGTCCAGGGCAGCCATCCCTGGGTGACCTGGCTTGGGCACAGCTCAGGCTGGTGACCTGAGAGTCAGAGCTTCTGCAAGCAGATGTAGGAGGAAATGCTTCCCCTTAAATGATGGAGTGTGACTCCATCAGACCAACCATGGGCACTTTGAAAATCTGCTGGTCCGCTAGGTCAGTGTTGGGAAACCTCCCGGGACTTCCCTGAGCAGTGTAGAAAAGTATCCCAGAAACAGTAAGTGCTACTTTGTAACATATATTAATGATCTCCTTAGACCTAAGCACAGACCAAGCGCCTAAGTTTTCTGCTAAGCCCTATTTAAAGATTCCGAAGAGCCACCATGTGTCTTTGGTTTTCATCTCAGCTCTCTCTAATTTTAGCGTGGTTTCTGTGGGCTTTCATTTGCCTGCATGGCAGATTGCATCAAATCCTAGGACAGGTCTTTCAGATCTCTTAGCTTTTTGTCACATTTTTTTTTTTTTTTTTTTTTTTTTTATGGGAATTTGTTGATGGCAGAGAAATCCGAGGTGTTTGACTGCACCTCCACTGGGCAGGTACACACCTTTTGGCATGACCTGTCTGGAAGTAATGGGAAAGTGGAAGGTGGAGAGATGTCATGGTCAGGAAGAAGAACACGTGGAAGATGCTGTGAACTAGGCTGGGTGCAACTTTGTGCAAGAGGTCTGCCAGCCCTACGGAGAGGCTGCCACTGGCAGTTTTGTAGCTAAGTGCAAAATTAGGGAAGTAAAGGAGCAGAAAATCTGTACAGCTCGAGAGGTGCTCTGGTGAGATGGAGCAAGTAAAATATTAATAGATCAAGATACAGTGAATAGAGAAGGGAGGGAAGTCATAAGCTCAGGAAGGCTGCTCTTTTTTTATTACGAGGAGGAGAACATTCTTTAGTTCACTGGTATCCAGAGTGAAGGAATACGGAGCTACAGGAGTTTGAACTTATTGGAGTATACTGGGTTTTATTTGCTCCCCCTCCCCCTAATATTTTGCTGGTGGAAATAAATGAAAACGAGATCTAGTGCAAAGCAAATCCGAGGATTTAGCCTTTTATAAGCATAGGAAACAGTGGGCAGAAAAAATTGGATGTGTCTCAGTTGGGTGGCAAACAGCAATACCGTTTATTCAGATGCACTAATCAAGATGTGTGAAACAGTCAGTGAGACTCCTGTGGGGCTGTGCGTGCTGTGCAAGTTCCCATGGATGCAAACAAACACTCGGCTTTATGTCATGTAAATTGTTAGTCATTACTGTTTTTTCAATGATGTGCTTAAGATGCAAAGACGCACTTGTGAAATCTTTGATGCTTACTTTATTACTGAAGTTTGATGCTTGGAAGATGAGGCACGGACTATAAATAGAGCAGTCAATAGAGCAATCTTCCAGGTATAAAATATATACTCAAAGAGCATTTTGATAAACAGAAATCTGTGTGAGCTCAGAAGTCCATGTTGTATGATGTCATGAGCAATGTAGCAGAGCAGAGCATGCCTGCCTGCTCACGGACAGTCAGAGTCCGCAGCACTAACCTCAAGCCACATAGCTGATGCTCCATTCCCTGGAGAGGGCCGCCCTGAAGTGGAGAATGGAGTGGAATTTAAAGCTTTGGTTGACTTGGGTTGTTTTTCAGCTGCTGATTTTAAAATACTGCTTTGTTGTTGTCTGGTTTTGTACTTTTAAAGTTTTTACTGCAATTGACTTGAGGAAGACTGTGGAAGAAAGATGATGGCATGCCAGGATAAAGATTACATGCCAGAAATGGCTCTGAGAGGAACCCCCTGTCCTGACACCTTACTTGTGTCATATCAGAAGGTACATGGGAGACCATCATCAGTGCTGTCTGTCCCCTCCTCAGCATGCATTATTTCACCTGTAGTAGGTGTTAGGTCTTGGTTGTCATTGGAGGTGAGCAAGCCCTCATGAGAGCTTAGCCATTAGGCCAAGAAGGTGCTGTAAGGAGATGAGTGGAGCTCTTGGTGTCTTTTGGTGGCCAAAGCGTGGAGCCGTGGCTGGCAGGTTCTGGTGGCAGAGCAAGGGGTGACTGCAATGGCTGCTCTGGCAGGGTCAGGAGCCCCAGCTCTAGTTCTTCTGGGGTCCCTCCCACTGTCTGCTTCTTTCTTGCATCACTTTATTCTCAGATACAGTAAAAAAAAACACATTCAAATGCCATATGCTCTGTTTTCAATGCCACACGCCCATCTTCTCTTCATTGGTGTTCTCAGGGTTTGACCATTAAAGAGCCTGTTTGGCAGAAGCTGCTCTTCATCCCTGGTAGGTGCTTTGCAGGACATTTGTAGTCTTCATTACTGTTGACCACAGGGCAGTTTGAGGAGGAGCTGGAGCACTGCCACGACAAGAGGGAACCATGGGGATGTTTATGGAGCGATGCCTGGAGGCTGGAGCAGCTGCGGGGAAATGGATGAGGCTGGGGAGGGGAACGTGTCACCCCAGCAGGAAGGGGCCTCTTGGTGCCTGGTGGGCAGCTTCACTTCGTAATGAGCATGAAATCTGCAAGAGATGTTGTTTGAGTGGTGTTGAAATCTCTTTGTACCTCGTGTTTAATTTTGCCTCACGTATTTGATACACTGATGAAACTGTATGGTGCGTGCATTAGGCGTTCCCACCTCTAGGCATACTGAAGCTTTAGCTGTTGTTACAATAAAAAAATCTTACATTTTAAAGCCTGAGTACTAAATTGGTAGCTTTCAGCAGTTCTCTAATTATGTGAGACATTTTTTGTGCTTAACAAATGGTTCTTATTCTTGCCAGCACTTCAGCCCGGTGTTCTAGGACTGTGGGTGTCAGGGAACAGAACATATTTCTGTGTCTGTGAATATGATCCCACACGTTGTCTTAAGTGGGGAAAATGTTCACAGCCCTTATATGGCAAAGGATTTTTTTCCTAAATCCATCAGTGCTTTCTCCTGTAGGAATAACGTCGTTTTATCTTCCCGGCACTTTGTAGGCTGGATATTGATTATGAACTAGAAATATGAAATGGTCTTTCTTTTTTTCCTGGCAAAAGTGTCCTGCAGTGTAACCTGCTCTGTCTTGTAAACCATGAAGAATTTTTTTCTAGAAATGGCTGATGGTTTTCACAGCTAATCAAAGTATAGATGTCAAACTAATAGAGAAGTGCCTGAGAGTGGCAAAGGTGCATTTATTTCTGCCTGGTGTTGTGAATCTTTTAGAATCATAGAATCTTAGAATTATAGAATGGTTTGGGTTGGAAGGGACCTTAAAGACCATCAATAGAGACCTTCCAGTACCTGAAGGGGGCCTATGGGAAAGCTGGAGAGGGGCTATTCGTAAAGACTTGTGGGGATAGGACCACGGCCAATGGGTATAAACTGGAGGGAGGCAGATTTAGGCTAGACATTAGGATGAATTCGTTCACCATGAGAGTGGTGAGGCACTGGCACAGGTTGCCCAGGGAAGCTGTGGCTGCCCCATCCGTAGAGGTGTTCAAGGCCAGCTTGGATGGGCCTTGGGCAGCCTGATCCAGTGGGAGGTGTCCCTGCCCATGGCAGGGGGGCTGGAACTGGGTGATCTTTAAGGTCTCTTCCAACCCAAACTATACTATGATACTATGCTCTAGTTCTGCCATGGGACACCTTTCACTGGATTGGGTTCCTCGAAGCCTATCCAACCTGGCCTTGAATGCTTCCAGGGATGAGGCATCCATGACTTTTCTTTGTCTTCACTGTGAGTTTACATACTCCTCCTCGTGTTCAGCCATTTCAATAGACGAGTTGCAGTCTCCTACAGCCAAATGCTGCAAAAGAAGCTAAGCTTTCTGTGTGACATGGCACAGTGACATATTGCATGGCAATGTGCCATGCTTTTCAGTCATGTGCCAGGAGAGATCTTGCCATGTTATGCAGTGAGATTTGTGAAATACATGAGTTACCAGAGTACTTCATGATGTTCTGAATGAACGCTGGCAAGAGGCAGATTACAAATTCATGAACATGTGAAACAAAGGGTGAAGAGTTCTTTAGGGTGATGGTAGAGCAGAATTGCCCTCAAATGGATTTTGTTGAAGAATATTCATTTTTGCATTAGATATTCCTGCTTAGGGGCATAACATCCCATAATCTGTTTGACTTGTAACAGGAGCACTTTGTGATGCTCATGGTCATATGCAGGAGGAGGAGTTGTGAGGCTTTGTATGTGATAGCTGTTGGGAAAGCTGTAAGTTGAGCCTGGAGGGGAGGATATATGCAGCTAGAGCCTTGTGGGTGTTCAGTGGAGTGGCACAATGCCACCTGTGTTTGGAGGCTCCTTGCCATGAAGATGTTTGATGCAAAGCCTGTGTGGTCACTCACTCTGGAGGGCAATCACCCCATGTAAAGAGCACCCAGCTAGTGTGCACGGGAGGGAGGGAAAATTAATGTCATGGGCATGTCAGGTGGGTGTTGGTCTCTTCTGCCGAGTAACAAGCGATAGGACAAAAGGAAATGGCCTCCAGTTGCAACAGAGGAGGTTTAGATTGGGTATTAGAAAAAAAAAATGCTTTACTGAAAGAATGGAGAAGCATTGGAACAGGCTGCCCTGGGAAGTGGTGCAGTCTCCTTCCCTGGAGGTTTGCCAAAAGCATGTAGACATGGCACTTCGGGAAATGGTTTAGTAGGCATGGTAGTGTTGGGATGATGGTTGGACTTGATGGTCTGAAAGGTCTTTTCCAACCTCAATGATTCTGTGTGTTCTAGGGTCTATCCGATCCCTCCTCCTGCTCCATGGTAAGGATGTGTATATGTCTGATGCACAGCCTCAGACTGCACCTGCCTCTGGTGGCCAAGGCAGCCGCGCTGTGCCCCTGCTTGGCCTTGCCCGGGTCTGAGCGTAGCCGTGAGGACACTGTTGATTCATAGATGCTTTCTTTGTCTCATGAAATAAGAAAATGTTGTAATCCTGTATATGAGCAGGAAGATGAATCATTATAGTACAGAAATGTAGTTATGATCGATATTAATAACATTCCAAGGTTTAATAATCTTCTTCATACTTCTACAACTGAGCAAAACTTATTTATTTAAACAGGTCGATGTTTTTAATTTTTCAGGTAGGGTTTAAGTATCAAAACAAACTGGATCAGAAATCCCGTGAAAGCCTGTATGATTTTTAGTATCTTGGAGTGACTGTTAAGCAGAACTATCTTTTGCTTTCTGAGAGGAAGAAGCAATGGGAAACAAACTTTGTTTTTTGACCTCCATTTTTTACCAAACACTCCATAAGAGGATAACAGTTTATGTAAGAAATGCTAGAATATAGATACGTTGTATTTGTAGCCACATATTGACCTGTCCTGTATAGCAATATGATTTGTAAACGTATCCTAGAACAGAGGAATTGACTCCGAACTGTCTCCAGGACAAAGGCAATCTTCATGGAGCCTTACAGACTTGGATCCCGGTAGGGGCTTCTGCTTCATGTGCCACTCTGGGAACAGTGGTCATCATGAAATCTGAGATCAAACTTCACTTAATATGCATGTATTTGTAGGAATTCTCCTTAGTGCCGTAAAATAGGGTTTTCTTTATTTGTTTTTCCAAATTTGCAGATGCTGCAGTATTTTTCCAAGCACTGAGGGTTTCTTACTGGTAAAGCCACATTTCAGGATTCCTGCAGAAGTATAAAAGCTATGAAAGAGGCCACACAAAATGAACACTGATGTGCTTGCCTCTGCTAGCCCATCAGCTTTCCAATCTGTGCACAGAAGCTCCTTTAAAGTATTTCTGTGCATTTTGCAAGGCTCACTGGTGTCTGCACTCCATTCTGCCAGGGAAAGGCACTCTTTTTAATGGGATGTCATTAACACTCTGCTGCCGAATGGTTATTTCCATTTATAATAGCAACAATATGTTAACTTCGACAAGTTAAGAATTAAGATCCTGAAACTGCCAGTTAGAGCTTAAGAGCTGCTGGCGCTTTTTAATCATCACTGCTATTTTTATGTGGATAGATTTAGCTTAAATAGGTGTGATGCAAAGTGTCACACCCTATTTAGCCACTGTCCAAAATCTTTGTTTTGGAACGGCGTTCTTTGTATAAAATTCGTCAAGAAAGTCAACCTTTATCCATGGTGAACAGTAGGGGGAAGAACCAAAGAAAGAAAAACTAGTTGATAATTTGTGCCCCTCCTGCCCTTTTTCTTCAGTTTAACTGACTTTGCATGAAACACAACAAAGAAAACAGTTTCTGATACGTTTAAGTGATGGCCCCGCTTGTGAGGTGTATGTTTTGTGCTGTAGCTTAAAGCGCTGCTTAATTTGTGGGAAATTCAAAGTGCATGGAGCTAAATGGGATTACATTGGTTGTGGCTGGGTTTGGCTCTGGTCCACAGCTGTCTTCCGAAGCATTGAGATCTACACCCCTTATTCAGAATATGGCACTTTAACATACTCCTAAGGTTTCTTTAGTGTCATATACAGCAGTGTTTTGGGTAGTTGATGTTTTTTCCACCTTTCAATATTGTGCATTGTGTCATGCAGAAAGACTTTTCTGTGGTCATCTTCATTCTCCACTCTGATGCCCCATCAGCCCCTCTACCAGCTCAGGCACTGCCTTACCCCAGGGAGCAAAATTAGAACACGAGCAAACGGGCAGGAGATGGGTGTTTCTCAGGACTTGTATCTCCTAGTTTGCAGCTCCTGCCATTGGAATATGATCTGTAAATATAGTTAAAGCAGAAAAAAAACCTTATCAGTGTTGGCTGTCAGATTAGCCTGAGATTAGATATGTCTTAATTACTTCTGATAGATTTGATTCTAACTAGTCACACTAAACTCATTCTAATAAGTTATAGGGTCGCTTAGGGAGAAACTGAGAGGCAGGATTAACATACTGTGCTATCAGAAATTATTCTCTGATGCCAGGTTTATTTGGAGCTCTCATTTTTTGCACTGGAGATGATGATGAGCTGCTCCCAATCCATCTTCTCATGCCACCCAGGATTTGGTACATATCTATGATGTTTCCCCCAGCTTATTTCTGTTTTAAACTGACCTACTTAGTGACTCTTCACAGACAAGTCTCTACCTTTACCTGTCCTTTTCATCCTATTTTGGGCATTTTCTGTATCTAGTATGTCCTTTTTTTTTTTTTTTCCAATGAGGGGAACATTTTTTTTATAGCTTTAGAGTAGCTCTGGGAGACCTTAAAGCAAAAGAAATTGTGTCCTTTTGGAACGATATTGCGTTTTTCTAGTCCATTAGTCTGAATGCACTGACTTTGGCTGCATGGGGTGAACAGCATGAAAAACGTAACTGGCATTAACAGAAATGTAAGATTAACAGAATGCAATGAGTTTGCTCTTCTTAATAAATGCTTACCTAAAATACAATATCTTTTAAGAGGAACGTTCATAGCTGATAAGAAAGAAGAAAGAGTGATCATTATATTTCTAATGAACTGCTAAGTCTGAATATTAGATCATCTACCGAAGCTACTTCTTAGCTTCTATCCATTCTTTTCCTCCATCTACTTTACAATGGAGAACTTGTCTGATTCTTTCTTTAGCGTTAAGAAAAAGCACTTTAGCATTAAGTACAAAAACCTATGATCAGACCTTGTCTCTAATGCATAATTTGTGTATGTGCATGTATGAATGTATATGTGCTTATATATAAAAATACAGATTTGTATTAAAACATGCATAAAAATTTGGATTCACATTGCTCATAGAAATTGCCCCATTCTCACAGTAGTAGAGGACCTGGAAACTATCAGCAAGCAAAATGCAAAGCATTAAGGAGTTTTATGACTTTGCAAAACCTTCAGCATGTGGTGGTGCCAGGTTAATGTTTACCTCCTGTGGCTTCTTGGTTCCCTCTGATGGATGTGTAGTGGAATAATTCATGCTGGAGCAGGTGAAACTGGAAATGAGGTTGAGCAGAGCATGTTTCAAGTGATGTGTGTGTTTAGGAAGTGTCATGATACTCATGTATTTGAGAGGAGGCAGTAAGTGAAGGCAGGGACTCTATGAAGCAGTACGAAGGCAAACAGCACAATAAAGAACTCTTTGAGCTAGTTTTTTTTCTCTTCAGGGTCTGAAGAGAATTAGTATTCCTTGTTAATGCAGAAAAGAAGGGCAAACCGCTTGCCTGAGGGCCTTCTTGACGCTAGGTTCAGCCAACAGTGCCCTCAGACTCCCTGTGAAGGGGCAGGTTGCACCTAAATCCCCATTGAGTCATATTGTCATAGCCGCTTGGTTGCCACTTCAGGATTTTTTTAATAAGCAGCTTGATGTTTCCCGTAAGCCCTCAGCACGCAGGAGCTGTGCAGGGACCTGTACTGCTCCTGCTGCTCCTGGAGCCCAGCAGCTGGGTGATGGCCCTAGGCAGCTCTTGCTCAGGATCCCGTTCCACATGCCACTGCAGCAGAAACTCGTGGCAGCCCCCAGCTCAGGCAAGCAGTGCTTTGAACCACAGCGTGCTTTGTACTCAGTGCTTTTCCTTCTCAGCTGTGCCATGCTGGTGTCTCCACCTTGGAATGGTGACCAGCACTGATGACTGTCCCTCGGGTTGCCTTTGCATGTGGAGCACATGCTGGACATTCAGAGCAGTGTCTGCAGACCTGCAGTGGACCAGAGCAGCTCCAGGGCTGGTCTCGCAGCTGGGATCTCTGCATCTGGCTGGGACGCTGTGCTGTGTGGAAGTCCTGACCTCGTGCCTTAGCGGGGAGCTTCATGAAGACCAAAGGGCAAATCTCTTCCTTATGGAAGAGCTGCATGGATGGATACCGGCTCTTTGGAAAGCTGCTTACGGGTGATTTTTTATTTTCTTTTTCTAGTGTACCTAGAATCAAAATATGAAACATCAACATAAAAAAATAGATCTTTTCAGGCACAGAAGGATTTCTCCACACCTGCCATTTGCTTCTTTGATCTCCTGAAAAAGCTTGTGCATTCGCAAAACTTTAGGTCCTGAACTGATTTTTTTCCAGTTTATCATTGCTTCCCTGAAAAATATTTTCTCCTCAAGACTATTAAGACTAGAGGGGGAAATCCTCAATTCTTTGCATAGGATAGTAGCTTCTGATGGCTTTCTGTTTTGAAGCGTTCTTGCCCTTTCAGAATGAGAGTGCACTGTGGTTTGGTGTGGCCATTCTTTCACTGGGGATGTTTTTCCCAGCCTCCTGAGAATCCAGGTGGATTTACCCAAGACATCAGCCTTTGGAAGAACACAGCCCATCCTGTGGTGGGGAATGCCCTCAGCTTTCAGGAGCCACCTCACTATGAGTGGCTGGAATGCTCAGCATGGAGCTGCTTGCTGTCACAGGGGTGAGAACAAATGTTTCTGGGCAAGAGAGCAGAGACTGGCTGGGTGTCTCCAAGAGGAAGAGCTGCAGCAGCTCTCTCATACCCATAGAAACATGGAGAGTCCTACTTGTTTCTGAGGCTTAAAATAGTGTGCAGTAAATAAAACTGTTCTTAGAGGATGAAGAAAGGATGAAGAACGAAGATATGAATAGCTGTCCATGAAGTATTGTCCAGTGTGTGCACTGAAAGAGCTGTTCTGTGGAGAAATGAGTGTGAGACCGTGTGGTTAAAGGTGATGTCATGAAAACACACTGCAAAACTGCCTTAATGCCAAAGGAGCATTCCTTCTGTGCTGTTGTAAAGCTTGACATGCCATTCTGATCCTGCTCCATTGACCTTTCACGTACAGAGAAGTGGAATGTTAGTATTATTTTTTCATATATAGCATCAGTTGCTGTCTACTAAAAACACATTGCAGTTCTGTAATTCATTTAATACTTCATGTGGCCCTGACTTGTAAACTGCCCGTTGAGCATTAACAGGAAAACCAGGTTTACTATAAGATATCTTAATATTTTTTCTATGTTTGTTGATTTCATTTCAACCAACTCTGTTCCAAGAAAACACAGAGAAAAATTGAATTTTTTTTTTTTTTTTTACTGTGACATTGTAGACACCCTCTGCATTATTTACTGACCGTTGAGGAGTACTTATTTCAAGCTAAGAGCTACCATCATCCAGAACCTTGCAGTGAGGCACAGGCATTGTTCGTCACACTACAGGCTGTGAAGCAGGTGGCATGAGTGAAGTATTAAGCCCTTGCCACGCAGAAGGGACCAGATCCAGGCTCCTCTGCCATTCTCGGTTCAAGACTGTGGTGTGAAAAGCTTTTGGGGATGAGCTGTATACAAAAGAGAGGTGACCTGTCCATAGATTTTGGGAGGCAAGGCAAATGGTGTTTCACTGCCTGAGCCAGAGAGGAACAGAAAGGGTTCCTGGAAATTACTGGTGAGAAAAGCTATTAATATTAAGGCACTTTCTCTTGTTTTCAGCTGTGAACTGTAATTTACTATGATTATTTGTTTCCTAATAAAATGTATGTAGCTCATCTCAACATCAAAACACATTAAGCTTTTTGCTCAGATGTCTGTTATGCAGGCTAATTTAATTCATCTCTGGAGAGAAGTTTATGACCAGATGCATGAGATTTGACTCCGAGATACCATGCAGCTTGCTCTTTCTATCTGGGTATACCCAGAAGGTCAAATACTGCTCTTGTCGATCGTCATAACTTAATTGAAATCAAAAGAGCTCCATAGGTGTAAATGAAAGTACACTCATTAGATACCAGTGCAGTATGGGAGGGCACTGAATTTCAAGCAGAGGTGCTAGCGCACGAATGAATTGGCTGCTGGTTTATTGAGAAAGCCATCCGCTGATGTTTGTCTTACAAAAGCTTCCAACTGGAGCGGCTACTGTTTAGCTAATGGGATTAAAATAGGATTTTACATTTAAATAGAATTAAAATACAGGGTAGTGACTACTGACACCATTTAGCTTGGAGTATAGATGAATGCTTATTATTAATTAGTGAGTGAAAAAAGCTTATTAGCAAGCTACATCATGACATTGTTCTGGAGATGAGTGTTCTGTTATTAAAATTACTTCAAAAACTGAGTCCACGTAGAAGCAGCTAAATGTAATTTAAAGTTGTTCTTCCACATTTTGTCTCTCTTGTTTTCTGCTCCTCTTGCTTATCTTTCCAAATTGTGATGGGTCAAATTCCGCTCTTCATTCATTTGCTTCATTGTAAGTTGGTGCTAAGTTTGTGTGTGCACGTGAAAACAGAGGTTTGTCCAGTGCCTGCCTGGGCATCAGCCACGACGATGTTCAGCTCCCCACAGGAGGTTGTGGCTGCCACTTTGTCCAGCCTGCCTTGTACCAATTCTGACTTGCTAGCCAAACCAGAGCTTTTCTATGTTTTCTTTTGTCCCTTTAGAAGATTTTCTTGCTTGTTTTGTGTGGCTATGCCATCTTGCCCATTTAGAATTCAGAATCATGGAACTGTTTACGTTGGAAAAGACATTTAAGATCATCAAGTCCAACTGTAAACCCAACACTGCCAACCTCACCATTAAACCATATCCCTAAGTGCCACATCTTTTAAATACCTCCAGGGATAGTGATTCCACAGGCTCTTCAAGGGCTTGACAACCCTTTCAGTGAAGTAATTTTTCCTAATATCCAGTTTAAACCTGCCCTGGTGTAACTTAAGGCCATTTCCTCTTGTCTTATCCTTTGTTCCTTGGGAGAAGAGACCAACACCCACCTTAAGACAACCTCCTTTCAGGGAGCTGCAGAGAGCAATGAGGTCTCCCCTCAGCCTCCTCTTTGCCAGACTAAGCAGCCCCAGCTCTCTCAGCTGCTCCCTATAACTGTTGTGCTGCAAACCTTTCCCCAGCTCTCTTACTCTTCTCTGGATGAGCTCCAGCCCCTGAGTATGGTAACACAGGATTCGAGGTGCAGCCTCACCAGCGCTGAGTACAGGCGCATGATCACTTCCATACTCCTGCTGGCCACACTGTTCCTGGTACTGACACAACCAGGGTGCTGTTGGCCTTCTTGGCCATCTGGGCACACTGCTTGCTCATATTCATTCTTTTAGTCTCTATTTTATGTTTACTGTGTTACATTATGACTGCAGGGAGGAGAGAGACGGTTGGATGTGCTGGCCTTTGTGGCTGCACCAGTTTAAAACCCCACCTGAGAACTGCTGGAAAATTGATATTGCTGTGAGCACCACTGGGAGTGGAACTGCATGAGAGTCCAGCAGACCCCAGGCAAGAACATCGGTGTGCGATGAGGGAGTCAGGTCACAGACCACGGTCAGGACCACTCCTGGTTTTGCCTGTGATGTGCCTGCTCTGGCATGGTAGCATTCAAGGACTCGTTTGGGCTGGTTTAACACCCACCCTACAAAAATATCCTGCGTCAGTATATGTGTCGCGTTCTTCTCAGGGAAGAAAATAGATCTTAAGGGTGCTGTGCTGCATCCTCACAGCTTCTCCTACACACACTTAACGGCAGCCAAGCAAGGACAGAATGAGGCAGTAACCTCGGTGGTTACGTGGTAAAGTAATATATGAACACCAATCCTTAAAGAAAAGCATGCCAAGAAAGAAATCCAGGTCTTTTGCAATATCAGTTATGATTTTTTAATTTATGTCCTGGAGCAAAATTTTTAATTTTATGGTATTTTAATGTCTTATATATTTGTGATATATTTGTCAACAAGATGAGGAAAAGCCAGGTTTATTCATAGTAGTTCTAAGAGTCCTGTGACAGTGTATATTTAATGAAGTGTAGTGGATATAAAGCAACTTCAGCCATGGTTTACACTGCCCAACATTAATGGAATTATACTGGGTACTTGGTTAAGTTGCTGAAATGTCTAATACAGAGTCAGTATTGTAAGGGCTTATTGTTGAATATATCTTATTTTTATATTTTGTCCTGAATGTTGTTGGATTTGTTGTATCTAGGAACTGCTGCATCTTTCCTTTACCTTTCCTTTTCACTGGTGTAAATCCAGTTATTTCTTTGGAGTTACCACTGAATTGCAGCTGTGGAACTCACGATGAAGGGTGTGTATGGGTATCCATGGTAAGTACGAAGCAAAGTGCAGCAGCCCATGTACTGCACAGAATGAGGAGCCCACTCTGCTTTCCTAGCAGTAACATACAGCAGTGTTGCTCACTTGATGTGGTACAAAGTGGAACTGAATCTCCGCTTTCACAGATTTTAAGCTGTTGAGCGTTCAGGTCTTGCAGGCAGACCTAATAGTGAAAATTCCAGGACCAGCCTGAGGTCCGGCTCTGAGAAGCACCGAAAAAGGACCTGCAGGTCCAGATGTTCGGTAGCCTGTCCTTTACTAGCTTGAGCAAGCTTTGTGCCTCACATGTGGTTACGAGAGTGAAACACAAATCTGAGCTGGCGTTCAAACTATTATGCAAGCACAGGAATGACCCAGCAATACAGGACAGGCAGCAGTCCTGTGTGATTTAATCTGAGCTGGTGTCTGTAGCAGTGCCTGTAACATACCAGCAGTGGAATAAATTCAGTGCCCCAAACCTTTGTAAAGCTTTTAAGATCAAGGGTAATATAAGGCATTGGGATGTGTTATGTGAAGAAATCACAGGTGACTTTCTAATGAGAGAGTCTCTGTCAAGTTTTTATTAGCTATGTGCAGTAGGTTAATGCAAAATAAATAATGCCTCCCATTTTGTTATTGCTGGTTTTCTGAGCTTTTTGTTTTGTTTTTGCAAGGGCCTGTGGTGTCTCAATTTGAAATTTGAAGAATTTGAAGTTCTTGAAAGGTTGTTCAAGAACTTCCAAATAACTTAATTCTTTTTCTAAAACCATTGAGGAAGAGATAAGAAGTTATGAGTCCCTTCATGCTCTCAGAATCAAGAACACAACCTAGATCCTGATCCAAAGATTCCCTGAGATCATTAAAACTTGCATTAACTTGCATGAGAGATGAATCAGTCTGTGAAAATATGTGTATTTAGCACAGCTTGGTCAGAGGTTTTATTCTACACAGAGCTAAATACAGTTTTTTAATGAAGCCAATAGTTGTGCTTGAAAGAATGCATAGTGTAATGGAAATATAAAAATACTGGTAAGGGATCATTCTGAGGTGCCTTCCACTGTTTCAGAAACTGTTCTGCACAGTGTCATGCCCTGATAATATTTCATTTTTTTTGCTGCAAAGTTTTGTTTGGAAAAAACAGAACAGCTCAGTGGGATAAAATCAAGTGCCTGTTACAGGTTTGCAAACTGAGTGTGGTGACAGAAAGGTTGTGTTTTCTTGACCAGAGATCAGCTATGTTATATTAATCTTCAGAAAAAAGAGAGGCAAGGACACCAGAGGCAGGTGAGCAAAGTGGGAGCCAGCTCTGCGGCGGGAATGGAGCTCCTTGGCTAGCTTGGGTGAGAAGAACCTGCACTCATGGCACTTGTGAAGTGTTCAAGATGCAGCAAGTACTCATCCACCGTCTTTGTGTTGTTTGCGTAGATTAGTATGTTTGCTAATGCTTTCTGGTCTAGAACACAGTAGAAGTTTCGTCATTGAATTTTGTGTGTGTGTGCGGTCTTTAAATAGCAACGGGAATCATCTTACGCACCAAATACAGCATTGTGTTATTTGCAATCACTGACCAGAACTGATCAAAATAGAGTCACAAGCCAATTAAATGTAGATAGGAAACTGTCCCCAAGCATCATGCCATAGTGCATTGCTGCTCGAATGCCATGTGCTCAGTCTGTGGCCTTCTTATACCTCATCCCAAGTGCAGCTTCAAGGATGAGTTTCCTCAACTGCTGTCTGCCTGCAGGTTTCTCCTGGCAAAACTAGGTGCTCGTAGAAGAAAAAGGACTGGCTGAGACATTTAGTCCATTCTAATCAAGACTTTTTGGCTGTCATCTTAAACTATAAATGGATTTGTGGCAAGTTTAAACATTTCAGTCAGAAGCAGCGTTAATATGGTTGATCCATAATGGGGCTGATCCATAACATATCCATAAATATGATTGGGCTGCAGGACACCTTTTAGTCTCTGTTTTTTTGACCATTCTATCAATGTCAGCATGGCTTTTCCTGTTCTCATGGCAGAATATGGTTGGCAAAGGCATGTTGTGGAGGTTGGGCGTAAAGCTAGACGGAGGCACATCTCATCCGCATGGCTGATACTCTGGGATCTCACTAATAGTGCTGTAGGGCTGCATTTGATTTTACTGCAGCGTGTCTGTAGAAGGGCAGTATCATTGACTGGCACTGCTGTGTCAGGTAAAATTGTGAAAGAGTGCATTATAATTGTTTGTTTTCTTCCCTTGTAACCTGAAATACTCACTTTTAGTGAGTATATTCTATGGTGTGTCTGAATAGGAATTTGTTTTCTTTCAGTATTTTCAATTTGTTTATTTATATTGTGAGAGTGAAAAGCATTTTAACTGTCTCTAGCAGCAAGAGCATCTGAAATGTATTGGTAACAACCTTAGCTTTAATAAATGAGTTCCACTGGTCTTGCTTTAGCTACACTTAGTCTTACAGCCAGTGCCACAGTTCCTGTCTCCAAAAGTCCAGAGTCTGTGTAACAAGTGTGGGGGGGAGGGGTTGTGACTTCTGGAAGGAAAAATCTATAATTAATGGATAAATAAATTGAAAGCAATGAATAGTTCCCAGCCAAACAAAACTATCATTAGTTATTGTTGGCAGTGCATGCTCTCATTACAGTCTTAGCGTATCACCCACAGTGAGTTACAGAATTAGGCATAAGAATTTTGTGATACCCTGGAACAATGACTCTTCCTTAACTACCAAAAGGGGTATTTGCTAATCTGCCATTATGAAGAAATGTCTTAAAATACATACAAAAGCACTCATTTCAATAGAAATGCTTGGATTAGACACCATCTATAAAAATCGGGAATCAGCTGTGATCAGTCCTCAGCATGAGCAGTCTCTGGCTTTAAGACCGTGCCTGGAAAATGGAATCACAGAATTATTTAGGTTGGAAAAGACATCCAAGATCATTGAGTCCAACCTTTAGCCTAACACTGCCAGCTCTACCGCTAAACCTTGTCCCCAAGCAGCACATCCACGTGGCTTGTAAACACCTCCAGGAATGGAGACTATAGTATTTCCCTGGGCAGCCTGTTCCAATGCTTCACCACTCTTTCAGTGAAGTAATTTTTCCTAATATCCACTCTAAACCTCCCCTGGTACAACTTGAGGCCATTTCCTCTCATCCTATCACTTATTACTTGGCAGAAGAGAGCAACATCCGCCTCACTACAACCCCTCCTCTGGATCCTGTAGAGAGCAATGAGGTCTCTCCTCAGCCTCATTTTCTCCAGACTAAACAGCCCCTGTTCCCTCAGCTGCTCCCCATAACCTCTGTGGTCCAGACCCTTCCCCAGCTCTCTTCCCCTTCTTTGGATGCCCTTCAGCACATCAGTGTCTTTCAGTAGGCATCTACTCAATTGCGTGCACTAACATGCTGTGCCCTAGCAGTTGCCGCTCTTCCCTCTGGATGACAAATGTTGGTCCTCTGTGTCAGATGGCAGATATTTATGGTTTGATGGACATAAGCCTGTCTCCATAAGGTGGCTTGTCTCCTCCTTTTGATTTCCCTTTTAATACTAATTAAGAGCCAGATGGTTGACTGAGTATTGGAGCCAGTCCTCTTCTCAGGTGTGAAAACAGCTCAGGCCAAACCCAGGTTCACACTGCTCTAATTTGCAGCTTCATTTCACCTGGGAGAGTGCCTGATCAGCCCCAGGCGGGATCCTAGAGCCCCAGAGACTTGTGGGTAAGGGAAAACCATTAAATAAAGGTGGCATCTCTAGGCTGAGCAAACAAGTACTGTGATGTGAATATTTGGTGTTACCACTTGCCAATCTTGGGTGGATCATTTTAGTGGTTTCCAAAGACTTCCCTCACTGGGAACAGCAGGCAGAGCATAAAGGCCAGGCATCCTGCCACCCATTGAAGACCAGCGCTCAGTATGCTGGCTCCCAGTGCTAAGGGTCAGGTACAAATAGTTCCATTTTTACACTAGCGTTTTTTTTGTGGTTTCTTTCTTCCTGCTTCTTAAGTTCAGTTGATGCAGCGTTCTAGAAAGAAAATGGTGGGAGAGACCTTGGCAGAGAACAAATATTGGTAATTTTCCTGCACAGTGTATATTCCCTGTCTCCTGTGAAGCTGTGTATCTAACGAACAAATTGCTTCCTTTGAACTTAATGTAAAGTAGCAAGATTTTGTTTTCATTGCAGTTTATAACCTCCTCACAGAGGTTATCAACTTTGTGACTGCATGTTTTATGCAATATGATCGCTATTCTGCATTAGCCCAAATTTGTTTCTCTTGGGGTAATTATATGTTTTTATTAATAAATACTTTATTGCCTATCTGTATATATTATTTATTTATAGATAGCCTTCTCTGTATACTTTGCCTTATATGTAATAACCCTTGAAAAGCTTAAAGAGGAATGTTCATTTGAAACAAGTTTGCCTTTTTCCATTTGGAGATATATGGATTTTAAAATTAATATCATCAATGTTGTCATTACTAATGCCTGCAGAGGTCTTTGAAGAGTCCTCTAACATGCTTACCCTCAGCTAGCTACTGCATTTTTCTGTGAGAATAAACATCCATCTTTCATTAGAAACAAGGAGATCTTAAAAAAATAACATTAGTATAGCCATTAATGGCATCTGAGAAAATAAGGGACCTCACCTTGGTATCTCACTGTAAGTTACAGCAGCATCAAAATCTGGCAAGGTGAACATCCCAGCCTGATCCCACCTGTACGGGCTGTGAGGTTTCCATGCCTTGTGTGCAGAGTGACCTGGATAGACAGCTACTGGCTTGACTGGTTACTGCTTGCGATGCAGGATCCTGCTCCAGCAGGAGTTCTTGTCCTCTTCCGAGGAAAGAAAGAGAAGGTAAAGCTAGCATGTTCTTTCAGCTCTTGTGGAATGCAGCCGTGGAGGGATAGTTGCTGTTTTGCCTGTGCTGTTTGCGGTTATACCCATTTCCCTGACCTTTTATCTCTTCCCCCTCCAACGTGGAAGTGCTGTGAGCCATGCAAAACCTGGCAGTCATGGGAAACCCATTAATTTTAATAGATGACAGCTAAAGCTTTTCAGTATTTTTAAATGTTTTATTAATTTCTTGCTTAGCAGTTCAGACCAGCATTCCACTGTTCTTCATCCTGATACAAACTTATTTGTCGTTGGTCTCAGGCTGGCACTCCTGTCTGCCTTGTCTGATTTGGTGAAGCATAGGACCCACTTTTCAAAAGCGTGCTTCATGTTCTTGCATAAGTCAGAGCTTATTTCAAAAACCGGCAGTGCAATGACTAAATATTTTAGAAATCTGAGCCCCTGTGCTTCAGCAGTTGGGTTTTGGTTCTTTGGTTTTGGGGTTTTTTTCTGTTTGTTTGTGGTGTTTTTTTTAGCGTGCATATGCATTAGTGGTCACTTCCCTATAAAATTATTTGGGATTCTTTCCAGCAGCTGAACCCTTTCCAGTTTGGTCAGGATGACCTTTGCTTCTTGTAAGTTGAGTGTGTGTTTCCTTGTGCTTGATAGTTGAAGGAGAACTTTTTATTGGTCCTTGTAAGTAGATGATGCAGAAAGATTAAACCTAAGGCCAGTCACTTTACATATTCTGAGACCTTTCACCCTAAAGGAGTGTTGTGCCTTCTGCCTCACCTCAGCAGTCAAGAGAACAGAGGGAGGAATTATCCAAAATCAACAGTACAATGTTTAAGCACGCTTGAAACGTCAGCTCACGGACTACTGTAGTTTCCTAATTAAAGACACCTATAGTGTTCTTCATAATGGACTTCTTACAAATGTAAACATTTGTTAATATAAGCATTTAAACATTAGAAGTAATCCTCAACCATTGTAATTCTCCCTGAAAGGCTCTGTTGATTTTGGTAATTTACAACATTACTTCCAGTTTCACGGTTTTTAAAAATATACTTCCTAATTTTGGTAGAAGGAAACGTTCTGGTAGAAAAGTGGAAATCATCATAAAAAGCATGTTATTAAGTCTTATGTGTTAAATGTTTTTAGTTTGGCTTGTTAAATTTGTTAATCATAGAGTGTGAATTAATTAAACTTCCCATTCACATATGTAGGATTATTTTAGCTTATGAATCTCTAAGAAAAAGGTTGGAGATGTGTCAGCATTTCCTCTGGCCTTGTGAAAGGAAAATACAAGTAGTGAAAAAGAATTATACATGGGAAGACATCAACAAGCATGTCCTTCATCCTTCTGTACAAAAAGCACACTCAAAGGGAAGCTCTTCTTCAGGAAAAAGACTGTGATAATCAGCGTGGGGGTGATACTGAAGCTTTTTTGAATATTCTTATTCATTTTCCTCTCAATCTAAGCGGATGCCTCTAATCTTCCATATACTCACAATTAATAAAAAACATTATAGCCCTGCTCAGCACATCTGAGCATTTTTCATTGCTTTTAATTGACTCATCCAGCATCTAGTGTGACTTGATGGCCATGAACGGCTTTCCTGCCCTTTAGTTCCTGCCCTTTGAACATTTCTTTTTCTGCTGACGTTTCACATTTGAGGTTTTAATCTCTTGCAGCTTTATTAGGAAGAAATTAGCTTCCACAAGAACTGAGCTGTGGAAAATAGACAGTTGGATCTTATCCTAATTCAGAATGTTGCTGTTAGAGCTGGCACTTCAGACCCACTTCAGTGTGGGTCTCACTGATATACCTGCACAGCCTGGTTCACAAGAGCAGCCGTCGTCCTGCAGGAGATGGATCAGCAGCAGGGAGTGCAGAGAGAACAAGCTGACGGTTTCTTATTTAATTTCATAATCCATTTTTACTCCGAACAGTATCATACCCCAAACAAATATTGCTTCCTGCTGCCCAGAATCATAGTGCAACACAGTGATCCAGGTGGAAGCTGGGAATCCTGCCTTTGACTTTTCCTGATGTCTTTGGCCACATTAGCCCATTCCCTCACTGCTTGCTCTGTACTGAGCTGCTCTGCCAGGTCTGCAGCCCTTTCTCACTGCTCCCCACCCTGGAGCCCTGCACTCTGCCAGGTCCAGTTGGATACTGGTGATTTTTTGCGCACTGATAAGACAGTGTTTGGCCATGTTGTAACATACCTGGTTTGCTTGTTCCCTCTTCTCCAGTCGAGGACAGTCACTGGCTCTCTTAGTTGTTTCCAGCTCTGCTGTTTGTAATTCACTTGCACAGAAATGATTTCATGTCTTCTTAAGACATTGGATAAGAGGTAAAGCAATAGAAGGTCCCAAATAGAAACATCAATGAAAAAAAGCGCTCCTTCTGTGTTGGTTCCCTATTTACAACTAAGCTTCTTATCTAAATTTTTCTTTTGAGAGTTTCAAGTCTATTTAATGCAATATACTGATTTATAACATTCTGATTTCTCAGTCAAAAGTTATATAGTACTAAATCCAATGCCTGCTGAATTGTATTGCTTTACCACGGATACTGTTGTCCCCCATACCTGTAATCCCACCAGAAGACATTTGTTGGGCTAGTTTGACACTGCATTTTTTTATACACGCCTGTACTAGCATTAATTTTGTTAAGCTGCTGTAATTCTTTATAAATAATGTTGTGTATTGCTTATTCCATTACATTGTGCAGGATCAGTGTCAAACTGACAGGCCTGTAACTATTCAGATTATCCTGTTTTCTCTGTTAATCATTTGGTACAGAAGCTGCCTGGTCCATCCTAATTCTCCCCGCCAAGGGCATGCAGTATGGCACAAAAGAGGTTATTGCAATTATACCTGTGAACAATGTACTGACAGTCTTAGAACACAAGTGAATGGCTCCAGATACGTATGAAAATCTCTAAATACACTGCTTTTAGAAAAGAAGGCCCATTTTAAGGAAGAAATGTGCAGGGAAGACTGACCTGTGCCCTCCTGGTGGTTCTTGCTGAAATAAGCCCCCAGTGGCTCCTATGAATTCTTGCTAAAGCGATGTTGGAATGGCCTGCAGAGGCATCAGTATATTCACTGCTTCAATAAGTGAGCAGTTCATTTTACTTATAGATTTCTTCCTAAAATATTGGCAGTGAGCAGCAGGGCAGCCATTTAGCCGGGGCACTTCTGAATTCTAATTGGAAAGCAAGTTAGTTCCTGCGATATGTGAACAAAGGTGCTTCCCTGGTGCATAATCACAGCCAGAAGGGCTGGAACCCACCCCAGACTCGGTCTGTCTGCTCACCTCCTGCATGGCCGTTGCTCATTGCTGAGGCTTAGAGTTCACTGCAGAAAGCTGCTTTTTTTCAGGATAATTTAACACACCACAGATCACTCGCAGGATATACATACCAGTAGTAACAGGGAATGATATCTCATGGCAACATATCGAAAAAAAGTAATGTTTTTTACAAATTTAGGCAGGCAATGTAAGTCTGTTTGCTTATTTACAGAAGAAGTAATTCATTAAAACTCAGCAGCAAAGGAAGGGGTAATAGCTACTGAGCCAGCATTGGATTCTTAAAATTTTTGGTTGGTAATTTATTTGTCAGGAAAATATTACTGTAAAATATCATTTTTCCGAGTATGAACTATTGGGTAATAAAGCGGCTTTTTTTGGCTGGTTGTAGATGCTGGCCTTGTACTGTAGGAGACTGCGTACTTTCTCAGCTGTTTGTAGCTCTTTCTTATCTACTGAGCCATTGCCAAATTTGCAAAATAAGGAAATCTATTTTGAGAAAGGAAAAGAAATTCCCACTGGTGTTTAGAGACTATGAAAATGTCTCCCAGCTAGTGCTGGGAAGCATTCTTGATTCCCTAGGGAAAGATTTTCTACCTTTCTTCAGACATCTAGTGAAACTCATAAGGAAAATTCTGGAGTCCTCAACACAGGAAGACACAGATTTATTGGAGTAAGTAAAGTGCACAAAGATAAGAGGGTTGGAGCATCTCCCACACAGGAACAGGCTGAGAGAGTTGAACTTCTTTAGCCTGGAGAAGAGAAGGCTTCAGCGAGACCTTAGAGCAGTCTTCCAGTATTTACAGGGGGCTTACAGGAAAGCTGGGAAGGAGCTCTTTATCAGGGAGTGCAGTGATAGGATGAGGGGTAACAGTTTTAAGCTGAAAGAGGGGAGATTTAGATTGGATATCAGGAAGAAATCTGTTACTGAGAGGGTGGTGAGGCACTGGCACAGGTTGCCCAGAGAAGTCATGGAAGCCTCATCCCTGGAGGTGTTCAAGGCCAGGCTGGATGATGCTTTGAGCAATGTGATCCAGTGGTAGGTGTGGGGTGGGTGGAACTGGATGATCTTTAAGGTCCCTTCCAACCCAAACCATTCTATAATTCTGTGACAGTTATGTAAATGTGATGCTCTCAGTTGATTCACTGGAATAATTTAATTTTGGACACCTATCTTACGCCAACCGCTTTTGTTCAAAAAAGGCTTTTATGCAGTTGGAGATGACCATAGCAAAGAACTATATTATTTGGGAATGAATCTAAAGGAGGAGTCTAGCAAAGCTGTCCTCTGTCTAGTCCAAGCTGTGTGGCAGAAACCTGCCAGCCCTATGACAGGCTCAGAAGATGCTGATGCACAAGGTCCTTCTGTTTTCAGTGGTGGGGAATGCTTTATAGTTGCCTTACTGTAGACTCTTCCATTTTGCATACAGATATTGTAGGACCTAGTGCAGGGAAGGTGGAGGTAAAGAAATCACTCTGAATTCCAGAGCGGTCATCTGGCAGTTGTCATGAATGATGTCTTTGGAGGCCTACATATCAGAAATTTATTAAACTGAGTGTTTGGGGCTTCTTCTCATGGCATATTTCTGTTGTGCTCCGAGAGTCTTACAGTGCTGAGGGGAGCAAGAACACTTTAAGCTACAGAAAAGTTTGCTAATTAAAGTCTATGATATGAATGCAATCTCAAGAGAAGCTCCAGGGAAAGGGAAATGTGTTCTTTTTACCTTTGCATTTTGTAATATGCAGCTGAGAACAAGAGAAGAGAGGAAGAAACTCAATCTCAGACAGCACACAAGAGAAAAGTGGTCTCTGATTGCCGTCATGTTTGGAAATGAAAGCTCGTCGCTGGCTTTTCTGTAATATAAAAGAGGGAAGGGATTCCAAGAGGAAGCAAAGTAAGAGAGAATAGAAAGATCGATTGAGTTCTTTATTCCCTTGCCCAAAGAGAAGCAAAGATCAGAATTTCCCCTACAAGTTATACAGCCCTGAAGGAAGGGCTGGCCCCTTGGTTTCGCTGGTCATCCCAGAGGTGATTAACTAGAATTATTAAGGATAAATATTTTGGTTTAACATGATCTATATGGACTGACTTATTTTGTCTGGCTTATTTTAATTTTTTCTCCTTTGCTTCAAGTTCTGCTCTTCAGCTCTGCTTAAGTAAATATTAAAAATCTGACCACGTGAACTAAGTTTTAAATGTAATTCTGATTTATCAAACATCTGGGATACTCTGACACTTTTGTGCCAGGCACTCTGAGGTGTGAGAATGATCTGGTAAGTGGCTAAATCATTCCTGGATGCCCTCTGATTGAAGGCCCAACAAGAAGTTTTGATATCCATGTGACTTTCATCTAAAAGACCAAATTTCTATTCCAGACTTTCTAGTGCCTCAAAAATTAAGATTTATTTGCAATCTTTTGTTACGTTGTATGAATGATTTTCATATATTCACAAATTCTGCCATCCTCTGGGTTCTTTTGCTAATGAAGTGTCTTGCCTTGCTCATTGGAGAGTGGCTTAAAAGTGATGTTGCTGTAACAGCAATAGAAAAGACAATTACACAAAACTAGCAGAAAGCAAACAAAAAGGTTGCTCAAGGCTGGCGAGTTGTGTCTCAGTGAGGTAACTTAGATGTATGTTAAATACCACTAGTGGTCTGTGTCCACCTCCTCCTGACTCAGCCTGTGCTCCCAAAGTATATGCTCAGCCCCACTCTGCTGTCTGCCAGGAGGAGAAGGGCAGGTTTTCTTCATACCTGTACTTTCTGCATTTTGATTTCTTCTCAGAAGTGTTGGTTCCTCCTCAGGAACACATTAGACACTTTGGTTTTGTTTCTGGATCACAGTCTGTTTCTTTTTCTACCAAACTGAGGGGGTCTTGCAGCCCTTTCTGCAGTGGTATCAGAAGGTACGAGGTAGCACAAGGTAACTCACAGTCGACAGATCTGTATGTAAGAATGTAGTGTAGGAATGTCTTTGCATTGCAGGGAGGACAGCTGCGGTGGCACAGGGAAGGGGATAATGTGGATCTGCCTTAGATGACTCCGGGAGGGCCCTGGTGCCAGCTGCCCTGGGTTGCAGGCAGCCCTGCAGTGTCAGACAGCCACTGGCAGGCACAGCCCTTCTCTGCGGGGCCTGGCGAGCTCGCTGGCACGCGCCGGCCGCCGAGACGCGCGGGTCAGGGCTGCGTGCTGTGCAGGCTGCAGTCCATGAGCTCTGTATTAAATGTGCTCGAGGTGGGAAGCTGAGATGAACTCTTTCGAAGAAGTCCCAGTTCTTCAGAGTGACTGAGGTCAGCCAGCCTTGAGGTGGTCACCCTCCCTGTCACTCCATCAGTCCTGAGGTGGTCACTCTTGTCTCTGTTCCATGCCCTGTCCTCCTCTTTCAGTACCATCCTTTACAGATCCACTGGGTGTTTAATTATTGCTAGCAGCTGTGAATGTTAAATAATGTTAGAAACCATGTGCATCTGGGAGAGTAAAGTAATTCTTTTTTTGGATCTGACCCAAAAATTCTGGTTGGTGCCTTGTGATATACATAAGGATAATGTCAGCAAGTTGGAGCAAAATCGCTTGTGACAGATACACATGCGCACCCACAGCCTTAGCGTGTTTAAAGCTATGGAGAGCTCTTAAACAGTCTTGAACTGCTGCCTCTCAGCTGTCCTGTAATGGAAACAAAATGAATCATTAATATTTAACATTGAGCCTGATCCTTTTGTTGGCTGACTGTTGGAATTTAAACAAACAAAAAAAAAAGGTTGGTTTTGGGTTTTTTTCCTTTTTTTTTTATAGCCAGATAGTGAATATTGGCCAATGCATTGTAACAAAGAACAAATATTTACAGTTTTTCAGTTCTGTGGTCTGTTGCTGAGATGGAAGGAGAAAGGAGAAACCAAAGATGAGCACTTACAGAATGAACCTGCCATTATTCCGTATTGGAGGAGTGACTGAATGAAGCTGATGAACAGAAGCAATGGTGCAGACATACATAGCCTCAGGCAGTAACTAATGGTGAGGTGATATTTTGCATCACTGAGTAGAAGTGGACCATGCAGGATTGGTACAATACCCAGTAATTTCCTTTAGAAATGTGGAGTGTACCGCAGTGTGCTGAAAATCTCTCTGCTCTGTGTCAGGGGTGACTTCTTCAGTCTGTTGAACTGAGCGTACTGTACATCTCACTGCTGTAGGAGTTTGCCTTCAGTAGCCACCCTGGAAGAGAGGCAGTCAGACCTGACAGGGCCACTCATGGGAGGAAAGCTGAGGGGACACTGAAACATTTCTAAGAGCAATTCTCTGATGGTGGCTGTTGATCATGACATACATTTTCAATGTAGTTTAAACAGATGACGAGCAAATTGCATATTGAATTGGCCTTGTATTTCTCACTTTAAAACATCCTTGTCTGTTGTAACAATGAACAGGTTGTTAGATTATCTTACCATAATTTTCCCAATCTTTCTGTGTGCAAGTAGGATACTCAGTAGTTTGGAGCAGACAGGAAAAAGCCACAGTGAGTTTCAGGAATACTGTGTAAAACGTTGCAATGCCACTACGCTCCATCGTGTATTTGGTACACCGCAAAATGTGTTGTAGAAGTTAAGTGGTGATAGAGTGGTGAACCTTGACACAAGTAGCCCAATCTCCAGCTGTTTTGAACTGGAGTAACTTTGTCCAAGTCAAAGGACTAACCTGACTTACAGCAGTACAAGTTTGACTTTAACAGGAAAGATCTCTGCCTCAAGTGCCAGACAACCTTTTTTTTTTTTCCCCTTGTCTTTTGTAGAACATCGATCTCCTTTTTGACATAAGCGCTGCTACCTTCAGGTATCACTAGAGGCTAAAACCCACCAAATAAACCGAAAGGTTTTACAGCTAAAAGGTTCATTCTGTCCTTTAAAAAGGATTAATGTAATTTCCATTACTGTCACTTGGAGTTATATATACAGGATGCACAGGAAATAAATTCTAGAACATAAGAAAAATAACATTTTTAATATGAAAGTTAATATAAAGGTATTTGGTTTTAATTCTTAAGCAACAAGTAGTGGTCATATTCAGATGAAAAAATAATTTCTGTTCTTTCCAATGGTTCTCTGGTTACAATGTGAATCCCTTTAAATGTTTATATATGTAAATATAAATGCACGATATTAATTATATAAATAAAACCACATACATTTATAAATATAAATATATATAAATATGTAAACATCCAAACCATATGTAAATATATAAAATATAAGCACAGAAATTTAAATACATAACCATGCAAACATAAGTCTTCTGCTAATATTTTGTAGTGTGCTTTCTTTTCAAATATTTGCCCAGTTTCTAATACTGCAATACTCGGGTTTTCTCTTTGATCCACTGGAAGCAGGGAGGAGGTAATGGGTATGTGAGTGCAGCTCTGCTCTTTCTCCTGCCCTGAGAAATGGGCTGTTCTGTCCTGGCTGCAGATCAGTTGGAAGACAGCAGAGGGTTCCACTGCAGCAGGGTGCTCTGGGTGTGACAGAGTCACGAGTGCATGCATGAGACCATGAGAATTAGCTGCACCAAGCTGAGTTCCCCCTTTCCCCTGGTACATATAATTTTATACCTCTCCTGAAGTACTCCTAGCAGAATTCCTGGCTACCGCACTGAGACACGGTGGGCTGTTTGGGGATGAATGGCTGGAAAGCTGCCCAGTGGAAAAGGACCTGGGGATGTTGGTTGACAGCAGCTGAACACGAGCCAGCAGAATGCCCAGGTGGCCAAGAAGGCCAACAGCATCTTGGCTTGTATCAAAAATGGTGTGGCCAGCAGGAGTAGGGAAGGGATTGTCCCCATGTACTTGGCGCTGGTGAGGCCACGTCTCAAATGCTGTGTTCAGTTTTGGGGCCTTCATCACAAGAAAGATATTGAGGGGCTGGAGCACATCCAGAGAAGGGGAATGGAACTGGAGAAGGGTCTGGATCACAGGTGTTATTGGGAGCAGCTGAGGGAGCTGGGGCTGTTTAGTCTGGAGAAGAGGAGGTTGAGGGAAGACCTCATCTCTCTCTACAGCACCCTGAGAGGAAGTTGTAATGAGGCAGGTGTTGGTCTCTTCTCCCTAGTAACAAGGGATAGGATGAGAGGAAATGGCCTCAAGTTGCACCAGGGAAGGTTTAAACTGGTTATTAGGAAATACTACTTCACTGCAAGGCATGTTGGGCATTGGAACTGTTTGCCCAGGGAAATGGTGGAGTCACCATCCCTGGAGGTATTTAAAAGACATGTACAAGTGGCACTTAGGGGCGTGGTTTAGAGGTGGGCTTGGCAGTGTTGGGTTTACAGTTGGACTTGATGATCTTAGATGTCTTTTCCAACCTCAATGATTCTGTAATGCGTGCTACATACAGTCACTGGTGAGAGACTTCGACCTTCCAGAAAACTTTCATTTTATAGAGCAAGTGCTGTTGACTGTTTGGGACACTTGCATGTGAGAAGGGTGTGTGTAGCCTCTCTCTTTACAGATGGCTGTGTTGGCTCTGAGCGCAGAGATAGTGCCAGCTGTGCCAGAGGAAAGGACTGTTTATTTGGTATCAGCATGGGGCAGAAAGCCTCTGCTTGGCCGAATATTCCTTACTGCCAATTCCCACAAACCTCTGATGGTGCAAACATCCAGCCTCCCTCTCCAGCACTCCTGTTGCAGATGGCACAGGGTGCTCTGACCAACACGTTTGGGCAGGAAGGGGCTCTGTTGGAGCCTCTTTGGGTTGGTGCATGGCCCCTTGCAACCAATCTCCCTGAGGAAGTGCTCACTCCTTGCAGCCCAGTGCTGGATCAGAACACCAGGCCCTGGAGCTGTGAGATCCTGTTGGCTTTGTTCTGCAAAGCTACTCGCTCGCCTTTGTTGTTGAAGAGAATAGCTTGAAGGGATGGTCCATAAGGACTCAAATGTCAAAACTGAATGAAAAAGAATGCAAAATCTAGTACTTCTATCAACATTTTTAAAGCAATTGTGTTGTGGTGGAGCTGACTCATGACTTTCAGAGTTTGAGACAGCTAGTCTAACTATCCAGAACTTGTGGTAGCACAAGAACGGCAATTTGTGAAAGGAAATTGTTACTTGGAATTTTATTGGAATGCAGGTCATTGTGAGGGTGAATTTAGGCTTCTGTTTACTCACAGTAAGCAGAGTCAGTCCTGGAGAGTCAGTTAGGAGCTGTCCTCAAGAGTCCTCATGGTCTTGCATGCCCGTGCTCCCTGGGCATCCCCTGCTCTGCAGTTAGTGTGTTTGCTAGTAACTGTGATAATTCGGGATTGCTCCAGCCCTCTGTAGGCAACCTGTGAGTAATTTCAGCTAAAGAAAAAAGCCAGGGACAAAACCAGCCTGTTTCCAAATGCTGTATACATACAAGATAAGAAATATATATCGAATTAATTAGTGGTATGACTCCAATTGCAGGAGTAGAATTTGATTATGGGTGAACCCGGCAGTGTGCTCACATCAGTATTTCCCTGATGTGCGCTAAAGACAAAGGCTTAGGGGTCAAACACTGCTTTGTTTCCCTGTGAGCAGTTCTTTACGGTCAGACTGTCCCATGGCCACAGCCCAGACTCACGAGGCTGTGAGCAGAGCAGGCAATGGCGCATACCTCTGTAGGAGCTGCACTAAGGGGCACAGAATGGCAGGAGTGAACAGGGAAGCCACCGGTGTGTGCCGTGAGTGGGGCGTGCTGGGATTGCGCTGGGCAGCTGCACCGGGAGCCAGCGCTCGGGGAACATCAGCTGCCCGCTGTCATGTGCTGCCTGCAGCAGAGCCAAAAAATGATGCACATCTCCAGGTGCTCAACCAGATGCTTTGGTCATGAGGTTGTGTTTCCTCTCCTAATCTGATTTAAGCTATTCAGGTGTGTTTTGCTTCAATAAGTAACCTCTTAATGTGAAAGGATTGCTCTTTTGTCATTGTGCCAGAGATGAAAAGGGCCAGAGGATAATTATATAAATGAAAAAAAAAAAATAAGGCCGTCTGTGTGATTATGAAGCTGGGTAGCTTGTTCTTCTAAAAAGTAATATACTTCTGATAATGAAAGTATGGGCAGATTTTTAGTCTTTTCATTTCAAAAAAATTAATCTAACAGCTGCATACTGCAAATTGGTGATGTTTTCCTGATCTTCATTATCTGACATGATCAGATCAGCTCTAAGAGAACCTGCCCAAGCCTTCAGTGCGACTTCACAGATGTCGGGAATGTTGAAAGTGGGAAGCTAGTGAAATGCTCTGTTGTAGAAGTCCTCCTTAGCAGTGCAGGATTGTCGACAAGATGCAGTGCTGAAGCAGCAGTGGAGCAGTACCTTTCTCCTACAATCCCCTTCCTCTTCTGATCTGACCAAGTTTGTGAGGGAAGTGTGTAGTCAGATATGGGCACATGTGCAGTCCTGTGAACATCAGAATTACAGCAAATACATTCACGTTAGCCATAGTGCATATAAACATGAGGCTGCTCTGTTGCTGGATGGTCGTGATGTTGCTGCATGTGCTCTTGAGTGAGGGCAGCAGGGGCATTGGTATTTCTGGTGAAGAAAATACTGGAATCAAAGTCTAATGGGCAGAACTGGAAGACTAAATCTGTCCTTGGTTTGCTTCCAGGACAGATACCCACAGGGCTTATTTGAATGTGTGAATATGACTGCCTGAATGTGTCTGCTTGTATGTCTGTATTTTTCTTCTAAATTGCTGTTATATTTTGAGGAGAACAAGAGCATCTGGTGCATCAGAAAGACAGTGTTATATGGAGAGTTGAAGATGTAGGCTGTGACTTAACTCCCTTGCTGTGGGAGTCTGCAGACTGTCCCTCCCTTGGTTGGGAACTCTGAGTGGCAGACTGGTGTTTGGATCTTAGTACCAGACAGGACTGATGGGCCAGCCCTGGAATAAAGGCACAAACAAATTCAGAGCTTCTCACTGGGAAGTCACAAGTGGGTTCAGAAATAGCCTCTTCAGAGGAAAGCAGTTTATTGTTTATCTGGGCAATAGCATGTGAAATTTAGGGTTAAAGTGAAGCCAAATGATTTCATGCACCTAAAGTGTGGTAATGTGTAACTTCTTTTCCAGCTAATTACCCTCAGAGCACACAAGAAAGGCAGATTTTATTAAATATATTTTTCTTAGACTTCTCCCTATGCTTTTGAAACCTAAGCTGTGAGTTTTGGCTATATACACAAATGATTTCCTAAGGTTTCATTAACCGATAGGAGGGCTTGGTGGCGGAAACAATGGAGCGCTGTTAAACTTAAGAGTGATGCATTGCCTGTGTCAGTACAAACATCTGTACATTGGGGAAAAAATGTGTGCGCTTTGGAAACGGGAGCTAATGAAATGAAATTGCCAAGCTGAAACATGAGCGATTTCTGCAAAAGCCCCATCCATCTCTGCAGCGATGAATGCCTCCCTGCAGGTCCAAGTGGAGGACTGGCCAGAGTGGCATTGGGGTGCTCACTGCTGCTTACCTACGACAGGTTGAGCGCTCACTGGAGAGGCACCGAGCTGCTGCCTTGGGAACAACACTTGAGTAATGAATGAAACCGAGCTGGGCATAGCAGACATGCATGCTTCTTGCTTTCTGGTAGAGAAAAAAAAAGACAGCAGAAAAAAAAGAGAGGAAAGAGGGAACTGTTTAGTGATGACCTGAGATCTGTGTTTTCCCCTTTCTTTCACTTCTTCAGTAACATTTGGTAAGTTATGATTTTCTATAGGCATTTCTACTTCAAAGGTTTTAAAGTTACATTACTTAACACAGAATAAGCCTCTGAGAGTATCTTGAGGTGAAAACAAAGAAATGTAGCATGCTGAGAGGCCAATATAAAATAACTTAATTACTAATACTACAGTGATTTGGGATTTTTTTTTAACATTGTGTGTGCTATTCTTTCTATTCACCCATATGTAAAATTAAAAAGAAGCTAACTGGATGTAGAATAAAAAGGCTTCTTAGATCTCCTTCCCCCATCCCTGCCTCACCCGGTCCCAGAGGTGCTGCAGGGAATAGCTGATCCAGTCAGGCAGGGATTTGCAAAGCAGTGAGCATGTTTAGCAGAGTTAATTCTTGGATTTCTGAGTTGAGAATGAAAGGTAAAGTCATGGCTTATATATTCATGCTGCTCCTAAGATGGTAGTCTAAAACCAGAGAATTCCTTTGTGGCTCTCTCTGGTTGATACAGTAAATACAGTAGTGGGCAGAATTTCTGCTAGTGGGCTGCCAAGTGTTTATCTGTGGTTTCCCAGTTTGTTTCCATGAGCTTCAGAGGGACTTACTTTATGGTACCAAACCCATTTTATAATCTGTTTCTTTCACTTTCCTATCTCTTGCTTTTACTTTTTTTGAAATAACACGCAGGATTTAAACAGTGTGCTTCCTTGTGATGTGTGCTCTTAACATACTGGCATTTATAGCTTGGTGCAGCAGTTTTTATCTTATGCTACTTTTAAATTTAAGAAATGTGACAATAACACCCTGAACGTCCTTTAAAATGTTTTAGTATTCTGAAACGTACAACTGAAGCCAAATACTGGGTGACAGGTATGGTAGAAGCTTGAACTGCATCCTGTCTTAAGGTCTAGCTCTATTTGAGTCATTTTTCAAGTTACTGAAGTGATGTGGCTTGAGTATTTTTGAGAATAGAGTTTGCTTCTCTGTGTTGCTGGCAAATACTCCTGTAGCTATATAGTCAGCTCTACAACTGAAGCCATAGTTTATTGTATGTTATGGCTTTGATAGTTCCCATTGTCCCGGTACCTCTTCCTTTTTTGTTTTCTGTTTCGGGAACATGTAACCAATACACCAGTATGTCAGCTGTTGGCTCATGTAGTTACATCCCATTGAAACTTTGTCACTTTAGGCACTAACTCCAGATACCGTGTCTAGTTTTTCCTAATGTGGAAATCATTATTTATGGCCTTAAAACACAAGTACAAATTCCTGGTGTAGTTAATCAGTGATTTAGGGAAAGGCTGATAGCTCACATAATGAATGGTTTAGACTTTTGCCTTTGCAAACTAGGTGTTACAATGCTTTTGCTCAAAACTTCTGCAAGTAAAACTAGAGAAAATATGTATCGATATAATCGGTGAGGAGAAAATTCAGTATTCACATTCAGTGTGTCATTATCTTCTCTTTTAATCCAGTCTTTCAAACTTGTTGTCTCTTGTTTTTCTTGTTTTATATAGCACTTTGGTCATATCTTTGATTCACTATGTTCTCACAAAACATAGTGCTTATTGTCTTGATCTGGCCTGCGGACTTTTTAGGGGAAGCACGTAGGGCATTCTGGGTATCTTCACTGTTACCGCACTGCTGGATGCTAAACCCAATTTCTTTAGCAGGAAGTTTGAAAATCCAAGGCAGGCAGAGTGCCATCTTATCATAGGGGCCTTGCCAATACTATATAAGCTTTGTTTAGGTACCATTTACTCTTTAAAATAACCCATTGTTGTTTGGGGTTTATGCCATCATCTTTTTACATCATCATTTATACAAAAGATTTCATTTTCATATTATCTTCTGTTCAGGAATTATCCCAATATAATTTTCTGTGATTTCCTCTATTTCTAAAATTTATGGATGAAAATTATTTATCGTCGTGAAAAAATTATTATCATGAAAGTGGCAGGATGGTTTTTAATGGTGTATTTGTCATAATAAATGTTTTTTTCTGATTTCTGTGCTTTGTCTTTTGTCCCTGTTGAGATTTGCAGTCACAACAAATTTTCCTTTCATTCATGCTTCTTTCCTTTTTCATGTGGTTTTTGTACTCTTATCATCAGACAGTTTAGGTATCATCTTTCATCTGGAAAAAACTGCTGATTAATTTTGCTTAGTACATATTAAGTTCTCTATTTTTCCAGAGTAAGAGCTCTTCCTAGAGATTTAGGCTAGGGTTTTTTTCTGTTCATCTCTCCTTTCTCCCTTTAACGTGGAGTGAATCATTACTGGGCAAGATCTTTTCCATCTCAGTTTTTTTTTTTGCAAGAATTTTCTCTCATATTAGACTTCTGCTTAACTGTTAATTTTTGGAGGAAGATTTTTTCCTCCATTGATTGCATTTTTCTTCAGTGTTAATGAGGGAAGTGTTTCACCTCACTTTTCCTCTTTCTTGAGTCCCTTTCACTCCTTCTTTGATATTTCAGAATGATTCTCAACTCTTTTAGAGGCAGTTTTTGCTGCTACTGTCTCTATCTTTCTACAAGTTGGTGGGAAGTGAAAGAGAAGGAAGCAAGATCCTATCTCTGCTCACTCATTTCTTGGCAGTGAAGAGGCTTATGTGTGTACAAAGACCTGGGCTGTGGCGTTTTCAGCAGGAAATTTGCTGCTTCCTCCCATGAGCAAAGACACTGCAGTAGGTACTAAGCTGTGGAGTTCGTTACAGTAGCCGTAATGCATTGCTCTAGGGATAACACAAAAAGTTGCCTTCCCTTGCTCAAAGCAAATACTTGATTTCATGACGTACCTTATCTCCTTACTCTCCAGGCATCTATTCGTCCTTATTACTCTTGTGTTACTTTCATGTGTATGGTAAGCAGTTGTCCCATTGTCATTTTTATCTTTCTTTTCTGTCTTTCATGTGCACTGCAGCTTTCTTTAATGCATTTCACACATCTTACACGTTTGGAAATAATTTCCTCCTTTTTCCAGTTGAATTTAGTATTCCCCTAATCAGCTGTTCTTGTGAGTTGTCATTTGTATGTGCACCTTGTTCAGTGAAAAAGAAAAATCATTCCTGACTCAGCACCTAAATGTCTGACTTACGTCCTTTTGTCCTCTCCATGCAATGCCATGAAGAACTCCCCTAGAAATACTCTTAAAACCTATTTAAAAACCCACAACCCTTTACAATTTATTTTTCTCTTCTTGCTGTGGCACTGATCTCTGAGGGTTTTGTTAGTTGTCACTTTTGAGGACTGAGGTTTTCAAATGTTTATTGCTAGATAGGATTAGCTAACGGTTGTTCCTCCCACAATGCCTACAAGAGGCACTCTTTGTGGCACCGGACTCTGGATCTCATCAAATAATAGAATCAGAGAATGGTTTGGGTTGGAAGGGACCTTAAAGATCATCCAGTTCCACCCCCCTGCCATGGGCAGGGACACCTCCCATTAGATAAGGTTGCTCAAAGCCTCATCCAGCCTGGCCTTGGACACCTCAAGGGATGGAGCTACCACCACTACTCTGGGCAACCTGTTCCAGTGCCTCACCACCCTCACAGTAAAATAATATCTAATCTAAATCTCCCCTCCTTCAGCTTAAAACCATTACACCTCACCCTGTCACTGTGCTCCCTGATACAGAGCACCTCCCTATCTTTCCTGTAGCCCCTTTAAGTAGTGGAGGACTACTCTAAGGTCTCCCAGGAGCTGCCTCTTCTCCAGTCTAAACAAGCCCAACTCTCTCAGCCTGTCCTCATAAATGTGAGGTGCTCCAACCCTTGGACCATCTTTGTGGCCTTCCTCTGGACTTGCTCCAACAGATCCATGTTCTTCCTATGCTGAGGACTCCAGAACTGAGCACAGTAGTCCAGGTGAGGTCTCAGCAGAACAGAGAACCACTTCTCTTATCCTGGAGGGTGTTTTTTGCTCATTTTATGAGCAGACCTCACTATCTGAACAGAATTGCATTTATTTCAGTAGAACTATGTTTTGCATAAACAAGGTAATGGATTGTAGCTAACTTCACTATCAGAAAAAGAGTAGTGACATCACAACTGAAGAGCTGAACAGGACATCGAATAAGGGCAAATATCTGTGCTGCTCCTTGGACAGGGCTGCTGCTGCTCACTGTGGGGCATGTCTGAAGCCAAGCAAGTCAGAAGCTGTGGGTTGCAACAACCTGGGAAAGGAATGTGCAGGGAGAGGAGAAGTCCAGGTCTCCAAAAGTCAGAGTGTTTTACCATAAGTTCTAAGAAAACCTTTATTTGTCCCTTCTTGTACAAACAGTGAAAGTAAATAATTTTCTACCATGAATTCTCAGTCTTACCCATTCCTGTCCTATTATTTTTTAGGAAAGGTTTGACAATGGTGTGTGTTTCCTGAGGTGTGTGGTAGTTTGTTTGCCCGTGGGCTCTTAAAGGCAAGAAGTATAACAGGAGTGGCTCCACTGGCATTTAAGTCTCTCATTATAAACATATGAAGCCTGAAGTAATACCACATAAGATTGTGATTCCCTGGTATGCATTCCTAAATCCTAATAATATCCCTTAAGGACCTCCTGAAACAGGCATTATGTCTGTGTATCACTTGGTTTTGATTGGCTTTTTTTTCCCCTCACATATGTCTGAAGCCTTTTTAAAATTCATTTTTATGTTCGGCCTGCACACAGTTCTGTTGCAAGGAGCTGAAGAGAAAGTGACTCATCCCAATGTCTTTTCCATGTTGCCCTCACGCATAGGATAAAATCAGTGTATCCTTGTGTAGTTTTTCAATGTTTGAAATTAGCTGTACTGAGAAATAGATCTTTGAATGAGATACGAAATTATAGAAACTATGCGACACTGACTGGTATTTAATAATTAAGCCTTTATTGAGCTTCCTTACAGTTCTCAAAGCAGTGCATGGAAGTATTTTTTCTACCATATTCAAAGTTTGTGTTTGAAATGTAATTGAATGTCTTATCGGGATATCTGCTGCCTCTTGCAGCGAGCGTCCTTTGACAGAAAGTACGGTGCCAATGAGTTATCTGAACATGAAAACTCCTTTTTAAAATTCCTTTTAGGAAAGACACCACAGAATTAGAGTGTTATAAAGTACAATGGCATTTACACTTGCTAAAGTTGTTTTCCTAAGTGAAATTAAAACTATTTTATGTTTTACCTTCACAGTGCACCTAACTATGCCTCTGGTGTTAGCAGAAAGCCCTGACTTTCCTCGGGGCCCGAGGGCTGTTTGCAGGATGCGGTGCTCTGTGCTGCATTCTGGCTGTAGGGTAGAGATCCTCTGGATTTGCTGACAAATGCAGAGGTGTGATGCACTTCAGTGGATGTCCAGAGGGAGTCTCTGACATTATTTAAGTATGTATGTGCACTTTTCCAAGTTTTTAGCAGTTTGGTGGTTATCGAATAGACACCAAGGGACATATTTTCAAACTGGGCTTTAACCTCTATCTATAAAAAACACATTTACTTCTGAATGAAAGACATTTTTATGTGCGAGTTGAGTAATTAAGAGTTTAATCACCCTTTCTCAAGTGAAAATAATGCTTTCTGCACAGAAAAAGAAGCAAAGTTTAGAGGGCTCATTCTAGAGGGCTATTTGCAAGTTTAATATTGAGTCTGAAATGACTCGTTTGTGTTAAAAATCAATGGACAGTAAATGTCTTGAAAATATGTTTTGCCAGGTATCTAGAAGAGAAGGAGCCAAGCTGGAGCAAGCAGAAATGGCCTTGTTTTATCCACTACAGATCTGTCTAGCATTTGATAGGCGTGTCCCAGCTAATCCATTTCTCTAGAAATGATGTGCTGATTTTAAGCTCTCAAAATTATAACTGAATTATTTCAGGTGCTGAAAATATCCCTGCTAGAAAGTCCCTATCTTCTGATCCTTTCAGTGAAAGGCACCCACAGATTTGGAGTGAATGGGAATACTTCCAGGACTTCGACAATGGACTTATTTCTCTACTGGGGACTTGTGAGCCACTTAATTTCTTGATAGCTCGTGGCAATATTGATCTGCTGGATTTATAGATGATGTTGGTTTACATTAACTCATTGTTCACTGCATCCAAGGAACAGCACATGGGGTTTTCAAAGATGTTGAAAGTTTTGCCTAAAATGTGGCCAGCATTGTTTTATTTAGAGGATCGTACATGAAACTTATACTGACCTGATGCTTGTAAAAGATCAGTCTAAATAAGAGCAACTTCATCTTAGTTCGGAAATGTGAGCAGGGGATAAAGCCAGCCACGCTAACCTATGAATGGAAGGTTCCCGTTTTCAGTAATCCCTCACATTCCCTGCAGATTTTCAGTGGCAAGCTAAGACAGCAAGGGAAGCTTCATTTTTATCGGAAATACATTTCAGCCCTGGGATGTGTAGTCTCCATATTTTGTGCTGTTGGCAGTGTCCCCTGTCCTTAAATATGAACAATTCACCCACCTTGTGCTTGTATGCTTAGCTGACCTTAAAGACAGTGCTTCCTGCATTTAAGGAAACGATTATTCCTTTCTGTCACCACAGTGCTAATATTGAAAGCCAGCTAAGAAAAAAAGGAGCAGGTACAGCTAAGGGAGAAGTGTTCTCTGGAGAATTTTCCTGTTGGAAAGAAAGGCTGTAAGAGTCAGCTGAGTTAGCTGTAAAGCTCATTTATAGTGTAGTGGATGACGAAATATAGCCCTGAATTAGGCGTGTATCATTCATGTTTCATTCATTTTTTTCCAAACTGCCTTCTGTGACGTTAGAAGAGGATGGATATTGCCAGGTGCTTAAATAATTCTGGTTCTATGAAAATTAGGTTGATATCATGTTCTGACATTTGATACCTTGTTGGTATTACAAGTGCTTATGGTGACTTTAACTTTGTTGATGCTTGCATATGTCAGTACAACAAGATGTATTATTATTTGCCCTAATTAAGGACAGCTTAACATTTTGTGGCTTGCTACATTTCTATTTGTTTTTTTTCTTTTATAAACACTTCTCTTGCATGAGTATATCTGCAAAAAGCATGGCATAGGCAAGATGTCTAACAGATGGAGAATAAGTACTTTTTATATGATTGCTACTTCAATGAGATACACAGAGCATGCTGCAGAAGGTGCCCTCTCAGATTTCTTCTCATGGAACTTAAGCTTCTACTAATACTGAATAAGACTGTCTTTAATTAAAAGTTTCCATTTGAATTTTTAAAAATAATCAACATTTTAAGACTTCTCTCTTTTTTTTCATGTGACAAGAAAAGCTATTTATCTGAAAAAGTTGAATTAGTTCTGCTGAACTGTGATATTGATTGTTTTCAGATAAAGTCTATTCTGTATGATATCATTAGTTGCCAAACTCATTGTGTAGAAATTGCAAGTAAACTTTCTGGTAATCATAGAATCACAGAATGATTGAGGTTGGAAGTGACTTTAAATATCATCTAGTTCCCCTCCACACACACGCAGCATGGAAGGCGGCAGTTTCTGATTTTAAGGGATAAGCCAGGCACTTTTTTTCAGACTGAAATCCTTTCTTGAGTAGCCTTTGTAGATGAGTCTAGTATTCATCTTTGAGGTTAAATGATGTGTTAAATGAATACCATCTCTTTTATACAGGATGATGTCTGGTAGTGCTTCTTCTGGTATCTACTGTTTCTGTGGTCATCCACGATTGTAAAGCTGTGCTGCCATTCTTCACATTTCTCCCAGTTCTTTGAATGTTGTATTGGAAATGAAGTGTGATATATCCATTTTGAGAAGGCCTTTCCAGTAGTTTGTATTTGATTTACTTGGAAACCCAAAGCTAGCGGTGTCAGGCAGGTTTCTGACTCCTGTCGGAAAGTCACAATACCTAAAATAGAACATTTATATTATTGATGCTTATAGGGAGTAACATTCCATTCCTTTAATAGCTCTGGCTGTCTTTGATACAAAGTTTCTGTCCTAACACAGCAGTCACATGATGAAACATGGGTTTGGTACTTTCTAAAACCATATTCAGCCTTGTAATTATTGTAAATCATTGCTAAGGATGAACCCCTGGTTCCAGAGGTGGTTGTCACGCTGCTGGTTTTCTAGAACAAGAGGCAGGATGGAGAAAGAGAGGAACACTGCTGGTAGCAAAAATAATTAAGAAAGAATAACAATATTACACACTGTATACATGGGAATCAGATCTTCACCTGCCTTAAGACAATGTGAGTCTGGTGAAAGCACATGGAGAACATGGAGGTGATTCAAGACAGCCAGCATGGCTTCATCAAGGGCAAGTCCTGCTTGACCAAATTAGTGGCTTTCTATGATGGGGTAACCACACCAGCGGACATGGGAAAAGCAGTGGATGTAATCTATCTGGACTTCTGCAAAGCCTTTGACACGATCCCCCACAATACTCTTCTCTCTAAATTGAAGAGATATGGATTCGATAGGTGGACTCTTCAGTGGATAAGGAATTGGTTGGATGGTCACATTCAGAGAGTAGTGGTCAACAGCTCGATGTTCAGATGGAGATCCGTGACAAGCGGTGTCCCTTTACAAGGATATGTAGTGATAGGATGAGGGCGAATGGCTTTAAATTGGAAGGAGGAAGATATAGATCAGACATCAGGAAGAAATTCTTCCCAGTGAGGGTGGTGAGGCACTGGCACATGTTGCCCAGGGAAGCTGCAGCTTCCCTATCCCTGGAAGTGTCCAAAGCCAAGATGGATGGGGCCTTGGGCAGCCTGGTCTAGTAGGATGTTTCCCTGCCCGTGGCAGGGGGCTTGGAACTAGATGATCTTTAAGGTTCCTTCCAACTCAAACTAGTCTATGATTCTACAATAAGTCCATTATCTGGGCCATAAATGCACATCTCTACTCTTCTGTAGTTTGTTCAGGAATGTTTTCAGATCAGGGATCTGAACAGGCTGGGCTGCTGGGCCGAGACCAATGGCATGAGGTTTAACAAGGCCAAATGCCGGGTCCTGCACTTGGGGCACAACAACCCTATGCAGCGCTACAGACTGGGGGAAGAATGGCTGGAGAGCTGCACGGAAGAGAAGGACCTGGGGGTGCTGGTTGACAGCCGACTGAATATGAGCCAGCAGTGTGCCCAGGTGGCCAAGAAGACCAATGGCATCTTGGCTTGTATCAGAAATGGGGTCACCAGCAGGTCCAGGGAGGTGATTCTCCCTCTGTACTCGGCACTGGTGAGACCGCACCTTGAATACTGTGTTCAGTTCTGGACCCCTCACCACAAGAAGGATGTTGAGGCTCTGGAGCGTGTCCAGAGAAGAGCAACAAAGCTGGTGAAGGGGCTGGAGAACAAGTCTTACGAGGAGCGGCTGAGAGAGCTGGGGTTGTTTAGCCTGGAGAAGAGGAGGCTGAGGGGAGACCTTATTACTCTCTATAACTACCTGAAAGGAGGTTGTGGACAGGAGGGAGCTGGGCTCTTCTCCCAAGTGACAGAGGACAGGACAAGAGGGAATGGCCTGAAGCTCCGTCAGGGGAGGTTCAGGTTGGATATCAGAAAAAAATTCTTCACAGTAAGAGTCATTGGCTACTGGAACAGGCTGCCCAGGGAGGTGGTCGAGTCACCTTCCCTGGAGGTGTTTAAGGAACGGGTGGATGAAGTGCTTAGGGACATGGTTTAGGGAGCGTTAGGAATGGTTGGACTCGATGATCCAATGGGTCCTTTCCAACCTTGTGATTCTGTGATTCTGTTTTAACAGTTTAATTGATAATCGGGGACAGTAAGGCTGTGGTATGAGTTGCTCTCCACTGCGTATGTGTGAGTTCCTGGTAGGTCATTAGGGCTTAGCCACTGAATGTTAGTTGGGAATACACTTTCCCTCTATGCTGCCTGCCAGTGCTGTGTGGCTGTACACTGAAAAGTGGCTTGAGCTGAAGCTTTTCTAGTCAGACTGTTCAGGTGGTGAGATTCAGTCATAGAAGGCTGCTTCTAGGAGTGTCAAATCCATGGCAGAAAGTGCTTAGTGCCAGAGTCTGTCCTTGTTTTCTTGCTGAACCACTCACTGTTCTAGGGGTGGAGAAATAATTTACAAGTCAGCCGTCTCAAGAATTGAGGGGAAAAAAGCATTTCACAATTATTAGTAATCCTATGATGTAATAAGTACTTGGTTGTGAAAGAATGAGACCCTGCCACATTCACAAATATGAAGCCATTTATGATGCTTTCAAGTGATGCTCATCTGTTTCTCACTTAATCCATAAGAGGAGATTATACACTATAAAACATTTTGTGAGTGCATTGGAAATCCTGGTGCTGTAAGCAGTTAAGTGCAAACAGAGTCATTCCTACTGCACCCCGTTCAGGAAGGGCAGAGCATCACAGGCAGATTGCTGTCACACTCATAGTCCAGTTTTCTTCTTATTTTAAAGGCTTTAAATCAAAGTTAGATATTAAAAAGCAAACAATTTAGTCAGAAGGAAAAATATTTTAAGTGGCCTTTTGGAACAGCTTTTTGAACAAAATACATGCTTTTTGTAAGAAAATCCATGCTTTTTGTAAGTAACTGATGGTAGTGTGCCATGTTTTCAGGTTGTTTGTGCCTCCAGGAATTCTATGTTCTGAAGAAGAGCAAAAATTTACTTATGATGCCATTGGAATTATTCTCTCCAGATATGCATTTATGACATCCAGAGGATGGATTCTACCTAAATAAGAGTGGCCTTAATAAGTTCATCTCCATGCAGACTTTTAAAGTGGAGATTGATGAAGTACTCCTGTGCTAGCCAGGTGTAGAATGAACTGGGTAAGAAGGATAAAAACTGTATATTGGGCAGGCGGTATTGCTAGTTTTAGACCATGTTGAGGCATATTTATAGCTGAGAATATCTAGAAAACAGGCTTTTATGTTGAAATATAGTTGTTACTTGCACAAACAGGTTCTCAATCATTTATCCCACTTTTAGTGGACAAATTTATTCGACTGTTTTCTTGTTTCTTGTTTTATCCTTCTTCTCATTAAAATTTAATGAGAAGTTAAATGCAAAAGAGAACTCCTTTACTGTCATAGTGAAACTGGTGTTTACTCATCTGAGGCTGCATTTCTAATGCTACATCTGTTCCTCTCTGGTTTATAGACAGAACGGTATCAATATGCATAATTAAGCAGGCTGAATAATTTTCTGGATAGCCACACACTTTCAGTTGCTTAACATTCAGTTGGCTGAATGAAGCATGTGATTGATGTTTTCCAAGCTTGTTTCTGGCTAAAACTTTTTTTGTTCTTGGTTTACTTTTTTTCCTTAAAGTTTCAAGTTGTAATAGCTGTCAGAGCAGCTTCTGAGGAGCAGGGGAGCATCGATAACTCATAGTTCTTAAACACGGTTATTGTAGTTTTGGATATTCTGATGCTTCAGGTCTCTGGTGCAGAATGTTGAAATTTGGCACTGAGTAATTCTGAAATGAATGGAAAATCATGTTTATGAGTAAGGATTCATATCTGTGTAATGTACAGCTATTTTGTATACTTGGTAGACTTGTACTACATGTTCACCTTCATTTTTGGAATACTCCTATGTCAGAGAGGTCTCTGGCCAAATCGATAGTACTGTGCAATCAAAGACTGGGTCACAGTCATAAAACTGGGTAAAATTAAGGTTGTAAGGGCAGACTAATTTTGGCATTTCTTAACTTTGAAGTACTTGATTTTCCGGCTTCTTTTGAAATAGTTTTTCTGGGAAACTTTATCAAAGTACAATTGCATGCTGCTATTCCGCCATGCACAATGGGAAAATAACGCAGGAGGCTAGCCAAGAGCTATAAGACTGACTTTCAAAGGCTTTCAAATGCTATTGTTACTGGGCCTATAAATATTGTTTAAAAGCCTTTATGAAAGCAGTTTTCCCCTAGCAGTGCTGTACAAAGCAATGATGTTCTATAAGGAGAATGTAGACAGCCTTAATACAAGCCTTTTAAATATTGTTACTTTCCTTAACGTCTTCATTCTAAAAATACTGAATAAAAACCTTTCTGATGTGTGCTGCTTTTCCTCTCCGAGATATTTTCTGTCCTGGATCATGTCTAACCGTGGATGTGGGTGACTGATATTGCCTAACTGGATGTCGTGCAGCTGTCAAGTGATAAGATTAAGTCATGCAAGACAATAAAAGAACAGGCCTCAATCATTCGTGAGTAGCTTAGTGTGGGGAGATTTCTATATTTTTCTTTCAATTCCATCTGTATTTTCAGCATCCAGACTGTGTTTGTGGCTTCCCAAGACACCTTCTCAGTCCCATATGCCTCTTTCTCCTCCAAAAGAGTGTGGGTACTCGTCACAGGTACAGCTCAGTATACTGTATTTCTCTGGGGAGGCTGCATTCAAGCCACAGCCTGCTTTAAGTATCCTACTTTGAGGAGAGATTTGGTTGCCTGGAAACTACAGCTGATCATACTGTGGAATTTGAGTTCCAGAGGATATTTTCAGTATTCTTTTTTTTTTTTTTTCTTTTGGGAATTCTGAAGAATTTCTTATAAAATCACCAAGAAAAGATCAATTGAGACATTTCATCGCAATATATTCCAGATGCTTAATTTAGAGTCTGGTAGAAGATGCAGAACATTTACATGTAGAGTTATTTTGGTATGCTGTTGTAGGAGATGTATCATCTTGAGTTTATCAAAACACTTTTATACCTCCTGTTTGGAAAACAAAACTCTTGTAGGAAAAGTGTTTGTATTACAAGTTTAATTTTTGGCAAAATATTTTTCTCAACAGGAAAAACGTTGAGTTGGAAATTTTGTAGGGAATTCTACTTGTTTCTCCTAAGTCCAGCTTTTGGCTTTCTGTTCATGCTTAAGCTAGTCCAGTGACTTTTTAATCCTTGCCCGTTATTTTTTTAACTCAGGGGCATTGCATATATTTACCCTCTTTCTTTAAAGTCTGTGATTTAAGAAATACTCCGTCCTGCCAGCTGCCATATGGAGAAGAGGAGAGCAAGTATTTAAGAGAGAGGAATGCATTCTGTGATGGTGTCAGACAGAGCCTGCTGCTGTGGCCTGGGGAAGATTTCATTCTTTGTAAATGCTCCAGGGTATCTACAAAAGCTGCGGTGCCAGCATGTGGTAGGGAGATCTCAAGACTGTCACCCTCCTGGTGACACAAAGCAATGTTGTGTGGCATTAAGCAGACTTTCCAACTGGTGTAGGAAATTTTACTGTTCTGCTAATGCGTCTGCTGCACGTGGATGCATCTCCTGTGCTCTTCAAGGCTGTTCTCAATTCTGCTCTGAGGTGGTACTTTCAGCCTTGCTGATGGATGCCGTCTTTATACATTGGCATATTTACAGTAGCTGGATCAAAATACCAGAAAGCGTGCTGTGCTGAGCTCAAGATGGACCTGATGCAATGGACATTTTCCTTTTTTTTTCTTGAGCTTCGTGATCTGCTTTTTTTCATATCTGCTTCCAAGCTTGAGTGAAGGAGATGTAGATTGATGTTTGGCACTGCTTTGACATTCTGCTGGTTCTAATATTAAATTGTGACAAAGAGTATATATAGAGTTTCTGAAAACTAATTACTGGAGAACGTTTCATAAGATGCAGAGTGACTCCTTTTCCACCCTTTCTCAGTCATTTAGTTTCATCCTTAACTGTGTTATTGGCATATTTGCACGTGGCAGTTTTTTATTCTTGTATTTCTATCACACCACTAAAAGGAAATCGATGAAATTTATCTCTCAGTCTCAAAGGTCCTTTATAGTAACTGCTCCCCATTGTGATCCATGGCAAGTGTCAAGATACCAGAACTGGCCTACTATAAATTTGATTCTATGAGATTATCAGCATTTCATAAAAAACGTACGATTGTGTTAGCTGACTGACAGCTGAAAGCTCTCGTTTTGTAGACTCAACCCTTTTTTTTCATTTTTAAGTTATTTTCATTTTGCTTCATTCATTTTAAAGTTAACTGCTTGGGCTGGGCCGATGTTAAGAGAAGAAAGTGTAAGTTAAAAGGTGCACAGCTCTCAGCACAAGTACTGCTGTAATAACTTAATTCAAAGCAGTCTTTTCAAAGCAGGTGCTGACCTACTTGCTTTAAATTGGGTCCTCTTTAACCATTGTTAATTAAAATTTTTTTATTTTTTTTTTTTTAAGGAACCCACTACATGATAAAGAGTTGTGAATTGAAACAGTCACTTTCTAGAAATCTGCAGCTACAGGAATAGCTACCAAGTAGATACTCCTTTCTTCCTCAATAAATATTTATATTTTTGTAATCAGAGCTGTTTAGTTGATGCAGATAGGTACATTTGTGATCCTGAAAGGGTGTTTGGCTGCACTCACTAGATTTCCATTCTCATGGCTCAATAAAAAGGAGGAGAACATGCAAGAATCATTTGAATGATAATAACTGATGGTGTAGTGCTTAGTAGCACCCAGAGTGTGTATAGTCTAGAGAGGCCCAAATTTCAAGTACTTCCCTATTCATTTTAAAGCAAATATTGCTCTCAGTTGTGTCAGATGAAACCCACTGAAATGGATGGCACTATTACAGATGTGCACAAATAGAGCTGAGAGCAGCCGTCAGCTCCCTGCTGGTTACCATCTAATAGCTCAGAGAGCATAAGGCGTGCTCCAGGGATGAGAGAAATACCAGTGTCTTTGAGGTTGTAAGTGTGCTGGATCAGCTTTGCAGTGTCAGTGAAACCTTGCCTTTAATTGATTTTTTTCCATATTGAAATTGAAGGTTTTGTCTTGTTTAATAGGCTTTAAATCTACTTTAAAAGTTTATATTGCAATTAATTAAAATTTAAGCAAACAATGAACAGAAATTTATATCTGTCAAAAGGATTTACTATATTTTTATTGTTACAGTATTTTGAAGTGAAGTAAAATAAGAAATTATTTGCCAAGCAGGCATTCAAACAAAAGTGAATTAGGGAAGTACAAAAGGAACAACAAGCAGCAGTGTTGGAACGACCTTTCAGTAGTCTCTGTTTCTTCTTTCCAGTAAGAAACATTTATTTTAGAACATACACAGTCTACTGGTGGGGTTATATCAGTAGAAACAGGAGGCTTGCCTGGAAGTTCTTTTAACATTGTTTTGAAAGATTTTTGGTTTTCCCAATTTCTGCTATTTGTGAAATTCAGTACAGGTGTGTTTGGTTAATGTCTGTAGTCCAGGTCTCCAAAGAGTCTGACAAAGGGAGTAATTTGAGACAATCCAGTTTGTTTTTATATTGGTGTAAAAACTTGATAAAGGACAAGAACCAATAACAGACATCAAAATATGTCAGGGCAAGTGTAACAGGAGTAGCACTTAGAATGCTCTGAGCTTCTGCCTATGCTTTGGCATGGGGGCGGTGAATGAATTAATGTGTCATAGCAAAATGCAAGTCTGGAACCTCCAATTTATGATGTCATTTTTCTCAGTGGGAATATATAATTGTTTTTCTGTGGACTTTTCTTCGAGATTCAAAACCTGTTTCCTGATGGTAATACACTACTTTTATTAAAAATATTTTTTTAGCATAGATTTATTAACATAGTAAAGCAACAGAATAGATTCTCCCATGGTGGACCCTAATATGTTGTCTGCAGTTAAGGAATTTTTGCTGTTTTACGGAAGGGAGGAAACTCATATTATGACCAAGAGATTGAACTAAGGATCTCTAATACTTGCAGAATGAGGCATTTGCTGTAATATTTTAGGACTAAAAAGGTTCTTAGGCTGCCAGGGTTGGAATTTTTTTCTTGAATGATGCTGAGGAAGCAAATTTCTGTAATAAGCAGGATGAAATATAAAAACCTCCTTCTCTGAGACAATGTCTTTTGCGTTAATCAGGTCAAAATGGAAAAATTGCATTACAGACCCCAAACAGCTACAAAGAACCTGTTCCTGCAGGGGATCCTCTTGACTGCAGAATCTTTTTTTATTATTAAGAGGAGTTTGAATTGAAGATAGAGAGATTTATTTTTTTTTTAGCAACTACCATTTACGCAGCATTGATAGTGCTATTTAGTTAGCATAAACTTTTACCACTGGATATGTAATAATTACCTTTACTGTCAATGTTTTCCTCTTTACTCCTGCCATCACACTGTTTGCCTTTACTATTGTTAAATGGAGCCATCTCCTGTTTAAAGAGATCAAAGGTCTCACTGAAATCAGTATAGTGGTGTCGATTTAGGCCCACTAGTAGCCTGGTCATTTTTATTGCAAAGACACTGTCTGAATGTAGAAACTTACTGGAGCGAGTCTGGGGAACTGCCACTAAGATGATTAAGAGCCTGGAGCTCCTTTCGTATGAGGAGAGGCTGAAAGAGATGGAGCTGTTTTGTCTGGAAAAATGAAGGCTCAGAGGGGATCAAAATAAATATATTAATGCCTGATGGGAGGGAGTGAAGAAGTTGGACACCAGCGATGGGACCAGAGGCAATGAGCACAAACTGAAACACATGAAATTCCCTCTGAACATAAGAAAACAATTTTTTGCTGTGAGGGTAGCTGAACACAGGAACAGGTTGCCCAGAGAGGTTGTCAAGTCTCATGTGTAGAAATGTCCAGCCCTGACTGGACACCATCCTGGGTAACCTCCTCCAGCTGTCCCTGCTGGATGCCCTGCAGGGATTGAACCAAGTCATGTTCAGAGGTCCCTACCAACCTCAACTGCTCAGTGATTCTGACTTCTGTCAGCTATTCCACTCCTCTGGATTTGGCTATGAATGTAGGAATGACAGTTTTACTTTCCTAGGTTAAAAATACGTAGTAAAGAAACTTGTAATCAGGAGGCATGAAACTGCTAAGCAATAAGATAACGTTCTGGCATGATCTGCCAATGGTAATTAAATTCTAAGGGCTTCTGTGTTGGTTGATTTGATAATAATCCAAAGGTATTGAAGCGCTCATGGAATTTTTAAGCAAACCCCTTGGTTGATCTAGTCTAGTTCTGACAGCACTAGATCTATTAAAAAAGCAGAACTGTGTTCCTCAAACGAATTTTATTCTATATTATTTTAGTTAGGAGGTGAGTTGCAAATTTCAATTATTTTTTTTATGTAAATTCATATAGATTATCTGTCTCAATGCTACTGATAATATCTTTTAAATTGTGGCATTAATTGGCTAAGTGATTTTAAAGGTGTTCCCTAAAAAAATTACTTTCGCTACAAGGAGCATTGTCTGTGTCTCACACAACACAAGTAGAGCCAAAATCACAGTATTGTGTCATAAACTTTATGTACAACAATGCTCAAAAGCTACAAACTTGGTGTTTGTTGAGTTTCCCAAAGCTGGAACATTTTGGATTGGATTCCAGGCATGTTTTACCATTGCGAGCAGACTGAGCAATCACTATTAGAAAGTCCATAGTTAATGTGCCAGTGATGCCAAACCGTACATTTCCTGGTTCTTCCCCGTGATAAGACACTGTGAAAGCAGAGGACCTCATATTCTGATACGTTGTGGTTTCATTCACAGCACCGCTGTCTATGGTAGATGCTGGTTTAGGCTCCAACTTCTTTATGTTTCCTATTGTAGAGACACAAGCAAATGTTGTGAGAACAAGAAAGATTTGTCCTCACTGGTGTTAGTGTGTAGGGACTTAAGAATGCTTCAATCAGACCTACTTAAAAATGCTCATTCATCTTTCTGGAAAGTGTTAAGGGATTTCAGTTCTGTGCCTCGAGATCAACGGGCACAAAGCCCATCTCCCAAAGCATTAATAAGAACATTTCCACCATATGAAAGTGAACTAATCACCACCACTTCTGCTGTCTCACAGTAGTGCTTGGATCCCTTCCTGATCAAGATCTCTCAGTCTATGGGAAAGAGTAGAATTGCATAAATGCTTTGAGGAAATTCATGAAGTTGTCAAAATTTGAATCTGAACATCTAATTCTGAAAGGAAGATATTTTCGTAAGTTGTTGGGAAATGTCAGAATTTAAGTTTTTTCTATGAAATGTATTGAGTTTTGTTTCCGTTAGTTCATTATTTGTCACTACAAGTTCATAATAACATCTGATGTCATCATAGATTATTTGACATAACATATGGATGTCATAGATATGAAAGCCAAAATATTATCTTTAATTTTATTTTATTTTTTAAACTACTGCAGATAAATTGATACATTTTGCTTTGTTTTCTTGGTCAAATTTTCTCTTGTTTATGTTATAATTAAATCTCTTGGCAGTTTGAATCAGAAAATATTAGACACCTTGGGAGTAAATTGGAGGAGTAACTATTTTCAGTAGTCTAGAAATGTTATCACAGTCTAACACATGGGTGTTAAAAACATCTGTTCCTCTAATGAGTTCACTGACTATTTCATTTTTCTACATGACTTGATATGATAAGACATACCACTGCTGACTGCTACAATTGAAACAATGTGAAATAATAGAAAATGTACTAAACACATTTTTAAATAAAGGCTTTATTCCAACACTGGCCTGGAAACTTTGCAATTTTGTTTTCAAACAGAAGTGCTGAGTTTCAGTGACCTCGAACAATGTCCTCATTCAAACAATAAGTTTTTTACCAGGGATAAATCTATTAATAATATTCAATATGTTGACTTTTGTGAAACTTAATGGCATCTGAGATACTGATTAAAGTTTAGTCTGTTTGGGGTTTTATATTATACAGTATTATATTTATGACATTTGCCTGTATTTGGGAACACTGATAGAAGAACATCACTCTTTTCTGTAAAATATAAAATGTTTTAAACACCATTGCTTGAATATTAATTTCAGATTAAGTTATGGGAATATTTACTTTCCCTTTTTCCCTAATAGTAAATGATCTATTCATTTACAAATGAACTATTCCCTAATAGTTCTATTTAACCAGGAATGGAACCTGCCATGACAAGTAGCTTTGTCTTGGAGTCTTATTTTCTTTTACTTATGAAAGAAAGATTCAAGTTTTGTGTAACTCTTCACTACTGTTTCTTTAAAGATGAGGGAGCCTCTGTATTTCTTTACATCTGAAATTTACATATAGCATGTTTTAACTAGAAAAGGTCATAGAATTGTACAATCACAGAACGGCTGAGGCTGGCATGGACCTCTTGAAATCGTCTAGTGCAACACCCTGTGAAGCTGAGTCACATGGAGCCAGTTGTCCTGGACTTTGTTCACTCAGGTTTGAAAATCTTCACAGATGGAGACTTGACAGCCTCCGGGGCAACTTGTGCCAGTGTTCAATTACAGTCACACTATAAACATACGATCTTAGGTTGAGATGGCATTTGATGTATAGAATGCCACGTGCTTCCATCCCTTCATTGTCTTGCTGGGCTTGTACTTGGCTCACTCCAGTTAAGCTCATGTCAGACTTGTACTGGGGAGCTTGGAACTGGGCACAGCACTGCAGATGTGGCCTCACCAGTGCTGAGGGGAAGAATAGCCTCCTGTGACACCTTAAGAAGTTGTGAACTACTAATTATACAAATAAGAGTAGCAAACAAATGAAACATGACTAAATATGAAAGGGAAAAATTATTCAGAAGGCTTAAATTTTAATGTTTATGGTAACACATTTATATTTAAGTGTACTTTTGAAAGTAAATGTTTACATGTAAAATTCCAACCATTTGAGTGTTAGGAACTGGGATTTTGATTGAATTATCTTTAGTCATAGCAGAGTCTGACGTTTCTATGTGGAAAGGGCAAATACTGTAAACTTAGGTGGAACAATTTGGCTAATTTAATTTTCTTTTGACTGATGGAGTATTTCAGAAGTGAAGGAGAGGAAGGAGTGAACATAGCCTGTTTACCTCCTCCCTTATCTCTATTTGATATCACAGTCTCACCAAGTAACGTATAATGCTGGGCTCGCCTGTTTTCTCTAGAAAGAAAGGCCAGTCCAGGCTTTTTTAATAGGTCTATCAGCTTCACTTGTAAAACATACAGTCTGCATTTGAATGGGCTACTTTTGTACAAATGCAACAGCTTAAAAGATTGTAAAACTATGGGTTAAAATCTGACTCTTGTCCATGTACATAAAAAGGGAACAATCACGGAATCACAAGGTTGGAAAGGACCCATTGGATCATCGAGTCCAACCATTCCTAACACTCCCTAAACCATGTCCCTCAGCACTTCATCCACCCGTTCCTTAAACACCTGCAGGGAAGGCGACTCGACCACCTCCCTGGGCAGCTGTTCCAGTACCCAATGACTCTTACTGTGAAGAATTTTTTTCTGATATCCAACCTGAACCTCCCCTGGCAGAGCTTCAGGCCATTGGTTCCCTTTTCTTTATGAAGATACAAGGAAACCATAGTACTATTAGTTATGCCGTACTGCAGGTCTTGTAACAAGCTTTTGAATTTGCACTGTGTGTCCGTAAACTGACAGTTCTTTTTAAGCAAAATTCCCTAAAAGAAAAAAAAAGTAACTTGAGAAAATTTCAATAAACAACTTGTTCTTAAACCAGTGGGAACTTCTTTCTCCAGCAGACTGACATCTATTATGATCATTTTCTAAATCCAGAAGACAGGTTCTTTGTCAGCTAAATAATATCTTTTTTCTGTCATGGAAAGTGACAAAATGAAACTCTTTTCTTACAGTTCTGTCTGTTATAAATCAACGCTCACAAATCTCTCAGTACCAGTTCAGCAACTTCCATCCTCAAAGCTCCAGAAATTTTCAGATTTAACAGGCTTCTCTCTCTTTTTTGGTGTATGTTTATGTATTCTTGACTCATCTTGCAACTAATCTGAAGTAGTAAACCCTAAATAAAAATCTAATAGCCCTGGCTCGGCACTTCAATCAGCACTGTGGTGCTGGTGTAGCATTGAAAGACTGCTTTCAGGTTCCTCTGATTCACTTTTCCTTTGACCTGCTGAACAAGTGGGGAGAAACAGGGCTTAACATGCTGTGCATAAGGAACTCGTGTGAGATTTCATTTTACAGGGTCTGTTCCCCACTTTTCATTGAAGCGTTTTCATCCATTCTTGCACATGAGCCCTTTATGAGGTATGATTTCTGTACACTGTTTGTAAAACTGTTTTCATGTAATTTTTCCCCAAATCCATTCCAGTCTGTTGTATTTGCAGTAGTGAATTATGTTTGCCTTCTCTGGTTATAATAATTAAAACAGTTCTTCTTAAACCTTCCAATTTGTTTATAGCCAGGAAGTGGTCAGGGATGTAACGTGTTGCACATTTCTGCTATTGGAAGTAAACGTACGAGTAACTTACTGAGATCTTGTTTCCACCAGCCCCTTCTTTTGTGTTTGGCCTATTTATTTGCTCTGCTATGAAATGAGGTTACAGGATTTTTAAAATGGGACAGCACTAGTTGTGCGAGCGTTATCCAGAAGCACAGGGCAGTCATAACAGTTGTGCAAACTTTGACAGAATATTTCTCCTGTTCCTCAACGTTGGAACATCAGGATATGAAGTTGGAGAAGCGAGTAACCCATTTCCATTTTTATCAGAAACTGATGGTACAGCCACAAACTTTCTCCTATTTTTTGTTTGGTGTTGGTTTAGTTTAAGGGTTTTTTTTGATAGTTCTTTCTGCAGCTAACAAAAATTCTTTTGAATTTTTTATGATCAATAAAAAGATAAGGCCAGATGCATAAGCAGAAACATCTGTTTTGTACAATTTGGCAAAACACTTCAGAATATTAGAATTAACATACTTATACTTGATCTTTCCTTAATACCAACTTGAGGTAAACAAGGAAATTAATTGGAATCATTCCTGTGATATACAGAATATTTAGACTTGGATGTGGTCAGTATAGCAGAGAGATAATTAGGGGAAGGACTTGTTGAATTTTGTTGTTGATCTCTACTTCCATGAGAGTAGATACCTTCAGCCTGAATACAGGACTGGTATGTGATTGGTGTGTGGTTTCATAGGATTAGAACAGGAGAAATTTGTCAGAGATTACTTTGAACAAAAAGAGGCAAAAATTTTATTTAAAACTTCAATCCGATTTCAAGTTTTATTTAAATTTAATAGCATTTATCCAAATATCTCTCTACTAGTATGAAGAAATGGTTTTGCTGAGAACAGAGCTAAACATATGTTTGAAGTCATTAAATTTAGGATGAATGGTATTTGGTAAAGGCATTTCATGGAATGAATGTCATTGAATATGTTGAAAGAGGCACAGATCTCAGATTCATGCTCCCTTACTAAATACTTAATGTGATTTTTTTGAACTGCAGGGTATTGGCATAGTTACCAAAGGTATTTCCTGTTTTCAGAAGAATTCTCAGATTTAAAGGGTTTTGAAGTAAAAGCAGTTCCAGCCTGATTTTGGCTGTTGTCAATTACCAACAGTTTGAATCTCAAAATGTTGTCTTATAAAAGACAACAGATGAGCAGGATGAACTTAGGAGCATCTGAACCACAGAATAGGACCAATTTCATAAACTGTAGGACTAAATTTTGAAATTAAGGAAATTAACATAAAATATGCACACAATTTTTAGGTTTTTTATTTTCTTTCTTTGTTTCAAAGCTTTACATTGGAGAGTAAAGAGATTAACTACATAATGTGTTATAAATATGGTTTAAAGGAACCAGATATTCAAAATTCTAAAGGTAGGAGTTGTCAAGTTTCTGACAACAAACAGGCAACAAACCTGTTGAAGTACTGTTTAGATCATTTTGATATTCTACAAGACACTATAACCATGGTTGCTAACGTCTTTCAATTCCATTTCTGAGAAGCTTACTAATGCAGATATTTTTTACATCTTTTGGAAAAAGTGGAATATGTTTTACTCCAAGAAAACTTTTCCCATGCTGTTGTATTATGTAATGAAAGTGAACACCCAATAAAAAGGACAGCTCAACGTGATCTTCTAAATTCTTTTTCCCAGCCTTGGTGTTTTCAGTGTATGTACTGAACTTCTAAAAGAAAAACCCTGAATAAATTAAATTATAGACCTTTAGGGTCAGTGAATTTGAGAAGCAGAGAGGCTGTAGTCCAGCTCTTGCTCAAAACAAGGCTAGCTTTGATGCTAAATGAGGCTGCTCATCCTCTTGTGCATCTCTGAGTGAAGATTACTCAAACTCTCTGGCTCCGCTGTTCTAGTACTTCGCCGCACTCATTGTGGAGATATTTTTTCTTGTATCTAGTCAGAATTTCCATTGCTACTACTTGTGCTGTTACCTTGGCTTTCTCCTGTGCACCTCCAAGAAGAGTCTAGGCAGCTCTTCTCTGCAAACCTCCAGTAAGCAACCATTAAATCACTCTGTGCCTCCTCTTCTTGGGGATAAGCAAAGCTGTCTCTCTCAGCAATTTACTTTAATATCATGCTCCAGACTCCTGGTCGGCCTTTCTAGCTTGAGGGAGCCCAGGAATGCTTTCTATGACAGCGTTTTGCTAATTAGAGAAGCCATTTCATTCATCAATTTTATTGCTGTATTTCCTTTTTAATTACGGTAAAAGAAACAAAAAAGTTAGTTTAAATAAGTCTTTTAGAACATTTGTTTATACCTTTCATAGCCCGATCAGTTCAAGAAAGATTCTTAAAGGATTAATCTGGTTTTGATGACTTGTAGCAGTTTCTTTTGCTTCTTCTGAATTTCCTTATTCTGTTAGATTCGCATCTATTCTATCAAGTTTGTACCTATAAATGAGCATGTTGGCAAAGGAGTAAGTAGGTATAAATAGCCCCTGTGAATGAATTGAGGCCAGTTATTAATAGCAGTATGAAAGTCAGAAAAAGTGGAGTTCTACAAGAACATTCCAGTAGGACTAGCCAGGAGCAAGAAACCATTTGACTAGAGATGGAGTTAGAAGCGTTTGGTACAAGGTTAAATGTCATGGTTGTAAGCTGTAGTAGGGCATCATAATTCACTAGGAACATTCCTTCCTGTCCTATACTCCTCTGCCTCTCTGTTTTTAAGAACAGTAATATAGACTGTTAGGATGTTGTTAATCTTTCTGATGCCATCTGTTTTCCTTGGTGGGAGGGAGAAATGGGATTCATTCCAAGCTGTTCTAAATGTTTTTTCCTCATTCAGGCTGAAATTCAGATGTTCATGTTCAGTTTCTCATGCGGTTCAGTGGCACTTAGAGTACTGTACTCTGGGTAGTCCTGATCCATATGTCACTTGACCCAACAAAGCTGTAATCACTTCTTGTAGAGATAACCAGTCTGAGGCAGTTGCTACAACATCAAAGAGCAGTGGTTTATCAGTGAAGCTATCATTGCATTCCTTTCTTGGATTTACAATTTACTCTTTCTTGTGTATTGACTAAATGCTTTCCCCTAAGCTTTCATTCAGCTTCTGTTCCAGTTCTGTACCATCTCTACCTGTTCCTACGTGTTTCCTCCATAATCATCTTGACTTAGTGATTTTTCGCGCATTTCCTGATTTTTTTAATGTCCCACTCCAAATTTTCTCCAAATAATGGGTAGTGTCCTGATCTTGTTTTTGCAGCAAGCATTTTGCCTCTCCTCATTTTAGATAAATGTATTTTTTTTCCAACAGCCAGCTGACAGTCTGATCCCAGTGATATTTTTTCTTTTTTACCCTCCTCCAGTTTGCAGTTGTGCGCCTTCACATCAGTGAATCTCACCAGAAAGCTGAGGCTGAGCAACTGACTGAAGCTTAAGCCTGAGAATTGTTCCTCGGGACTTTTTCCTGGTTTTTGCAATGTATTCTGCAGAAGTTTTGTGCAAGTCCCTTGCCTTGCATGACAACACTGTGTGAATCTGTCAAAACCGATATAGCTGCATGTTGGAAATACTATATATTGGAAGTCCTTGCAGCTGTTACTGGTAAATACCATTCTTTATGTGCGTAGCCACTCAAGCCATGAGCAATAACAACTCTGTTGGTGTTGTCACATTCTTTCATGTCTTCTGATGGTGGCTTAAAGATACCCTTGCTTACGACTGAATAGATGGAATGAAATAACTAGATTGTTTCTTTTAAAACTAGATTTGTTTCTTTTAAATAAAGTCCTGATAGGGCGTTTTTTTCCTTCTATAGGCTATGGAAGGATTGAATATTTATTTTGCCATTACAGACCTCAAAGAGAGAAGGTGTATAATTAGATGTTAGCAGAATCATCTCCAAGTTATAAGAGCTGACTACCTATTGTAAATTAGTAAGCATGATCTATAAATGTATGTGTAGTGTTATTTGGTAATCACCTAGAACCAAGGACTTCGTTGTACATAATTCAGTGCATGTTTTTTTTGTTTTTCAATGTGGATACCCAGCCCTTTCTATTGCCTTCTCTGGGTCTCAAAAAGAGAATCCATATAGATAGAGACTGAAAAAGGATAAAGCATCTTTCAACTGTTAAATTACAAATATGTTATAAATATTTCAGTATAAATTAACACTAAAGTGTTTTGATGAGTCAGACAGTAGCAACAGAAAAATGTCAAATGAAAAAGAACACTTGAGGAGGTATTGCGGACTGTGCTGTGCTGCTAATGTGGAGAGATTTATTGATACATGATTTTCATAATTATCAGTAGAAATGTTGCTGTAATAATGTGATTTGAAATAAACCGATGAAATCACAAACTACTTAGATAAATTTATAAAACCTTCAGGAAAATCCTTGAGCCTTTTGCTGGCATTGCAAGTATGACAAAACAGGGATTATTCTATTTGATTATGGAAAAAGATCCATCAATTACAACATTGGTGCAGCTCAAAACTAATTAGATCTTTATAAAATTCATCTACTTGAGAGTTGTATTCTGAAGCAGATGAAATTATTATTGACAGCTTCTGTAAGAATTAACCTGAATATTTTAAAATGGGATAAGGATTCTGTTTTAACACCTTTATAAATACTGATAGGAGTTTTATCACATAGCTGTAATTCTATCAGATCTAGGTATATCATTTCAGTTTTATTTGGCATTAGCTTAGTACCTACTTTGATGGCATTTTTGCTTTAGCTTACAGTTTTCCAACTGATTATAGTACTTGATACCTAGTACAGAAGGTGTGTCCATTAAAATAATTCAGTCAAGGATGGGAAATTATGTATTGCAGTTCTCCCTAGCTTACCACAAAGTGTTGCTAGGCCAGGCTGGTGCTCCTTTTCTGTCTTCACCAGGGCAGACTGTACAATGGAAGTTGTATGTCTATTTATAAGTTGCTGCCAAAAAGCTATCAGCGTTTATATACAGCTAAGACTTAATTTAGCAGGTGGGTGGATGCTAAAATACTTACTCCTTTGTCCACATTTCTTTAATCTTATTTCAGGCTTTGAGAAATTACATTGGACTTCTGGCATTTGTTGTGCTTGCTCAGCGAAGGTGTCTTAGCCCTTAAAAAAATGTTTGCTAAACTAAGCTGAAACAAGACCTGCTGTTTGTAAGAGTGAGCAGTTCGATTACTACCATTAGATAAAAGTGTGTAAAAGCAAGGGAAATACTAAAAAAAAAACCCAACCCACCCATAGAAAATCATTGTTGCTAAATGGAAATAACGTGCCGAAGTTCTTGACTCTTCCTAAGCTTCCAAAGCCCTTCATGAAGAATCAAGCCCTTGTATTTATGTAGTGGAACAGTTTGGCGCAGTTCTGACTGATTCCAGTTTACAATGAAAGTGATAAAATTCTCCTCAGAAAGTTTGTATAGGATTGTATAATTGAGCATTAAAGTTCTGATTATACTTTACAAACTTCAGGACTTTGTCAAAAACCTGACATTCCAATGTACTGAATTTCAGTGTTTGACAGCTCAGCTGTGAGAAATTTTTTTAGAGAACATTTGTACCATAAGAACAGCATGTTAATTGACTAAAAAAAAAACTGGGACAGATTAATCATGGGAGGGAACATGATACTTAGGAGAATGTAGTTCTAGAGCCCTCTGCTGATGAAAACCTTTAGAGATTCAGTTCTTTTCAAATGCCCTTTTTTGAATGGCCTGGGTTATTCATCTAGTCCATTTCAGACCCCTTACTTAGGGCTGAGTAAGGTGGTTTTTTTGTGATGTTGACCAAGGAGCCTAAAGGGCTATATTGTGTTCCAGCCCCTGAACATATACATGGCCAGAGAAGGGGTAGAGTTCTTCTGCTTCTCAGTGTTGACTGGTGTCTCCAGGCCAGTTATCAGCATGCAGGTTTGGCAGGGATGGGAGTTCTCATTGACCAGTGGCTGTAGTGGTAACGAAAGTTACATATTCTGTAAAAAATGATCAGAAAATTACTATTATTGATTTATGCATTGAAAGACTAGAGAGAATAGGCGTGAGCTAGAAAATTAACCAGCAGAGAATATATACCAACAGTTTATACCCCTCCCACAAACACTGAAGCAGTGTTTTGCAGCCTGCCTTTCTCTTTTTTGTGTTTCAGTGTTACTGGTTAAACATTAGTCTCTTGCAGCACAGCTGACCTTCTCACTGGGAGGGGTTTTAGTGGCTCTTTAGAAGGATGGAACTAACGGAAGAGAAATCTTTGTTTTCCATCATTCCACTAAATGTATTTATTATCCCTACTGCATTGCAAACCTGTCTTTTGAGCTGTTGTAGTATCTAAAATATTAGACTCGCCATTACCTTGAGCATTTTGAGAGTGACTGATCAGAGCTGATAAGACTCCCTGGACTTTGATATGGAGTTTACATCCATAAACTATTGAATGGATTATTTTTTAAAAAATCTATTATTAAAAACAGAAGCTGGGTTTGTGTCAGGCAACCAATGGCCTTGTTGCTTGTTCTTTGGGAACATTAGAAGAAAAAAAAAAAGACCCTGTAGGGGTTTTTTTTCAGATTTACAAAGTCATGTCCTTTTGTCACAATCACTTAGTTGGAAAAGAGAGGAGCTGTCCTAAAATTGCCCTTAAATCTGCAGTTTTCTTATGGGAATGGACCACAGAGGTCCACCCTGAGCCAGGCACAGCGAGCAGCTTGCAGCAGTTCTGCAGCTCTGCTCCAGGGATAACGCGGGCAGCCCTGCGGGCTGGGCCGGTTGCACTGGTTCTGCAGAGAGTTGGGAACTGCAGCATCAGCAGAGAAAAGCTCTCCCCTCCACCTTCCCCAGTGAGGAAGATTAGTTCATTTCAGAGAGTGAGGCTGTTCTGAATTCATCTCAGGATGTTTGGGCAACTGGCACTGGCAAAATAAGTTCAAACCACAAACAGAGCTGCAGAATTCATTTAAGGGTAAAAAAAATGGGCTACTGAAAGAAAGTGTGAATATGCCGCCCACAAATTTCCGTAGGGAAGTGAAATTGATTTTTAAGAAAAAGTTTGCCGGAACTACATTACCTGATGATAATGTTAACAGAAAGATCACTTTGTGATCTCTGATGGCTGTGCAGACAACCATAAGTTGTTAGAAGTCTCCATCTCCCAGTTACTAGTAATCTCCCTTCTGTAGCTTCAATAGTCTTTGTATGTGTTTAATAAACTGTGATATGTTCTCATGAAAGATCAGTAAGAACGAGGCTCGTTTCCCATGACATAATTAACATTTTCCAAGAGGGATATATAATTTTTCCTTTGGTTCACCTCTTTTCTTCTCTTATATTTCTTGTCATGCCTGCCTTTAGAGCAGCTTCCTGAGGTTGCCTGGTGCCCTAGAACTTTAACCTTGCAAGATTTTAAGGAGAAGTCAGTATGATTGGACAGAAAAAGAATACTCCGTGCACATCTTTCCTATGAATACATGTAAAAGATTCATATATCTGCAATTATATAACATAGTCTTTACTGAGATGAAAAGAACTTTTTTTCTGGTATAAACATATTTTAAACTCTGAAGATGAAATACGTAATCCCCCGGAGCTCTGGAAGGTTTTAATCAAGAGCGTCTGTGTGCTTAATACTTCACAGCTCAAGGCTGGTGATAGGACCAGTTGGAGTTGAGGAGAAAGGGCAAAATTTAGATTTTATTAATTGATTCTGGCTAAAGATAAGCAAGACAGAAACATGTCAGCTACTATAGACATTGAAATACAAAGAAGATGTACTCAAGCATTTGTGGGTAGTGAGGTATTTATAGGGATGAATGTCTGTTTAGATGTAAAATTATATTCTCATATTCAAGCAACCAATTTTCACGGATACTTGTGGGAATTATGTTTTTAAGATTTCACTTGTGCTGACGTTTTGGTATATAGATATAGGCTTTTGCATTTTGATAATCCGACTTAGGAACACATATGCAAACGTACTACAGCCTGGATGCATAGCATTAATGAGTATGGTGAAACAAATGGGAGCATGGGTAGACACAAAGGAGGATAGAATAACAGAAGAAAAAGGAACTGATGGACACTGAAAGGCTCTATATTTTTCTTAGCAAAATTGAAGATCTGTAAAGGGAAGGGAGAGTAAATGGAGGTAAGGGGAAGTTTTTAGTTGCAAGTGAACATTAGTAAGAACTAAGTAATTCATTGGAGAATTTGAAGGTTTGTGTAGGAGCTCACAAAAGAGCAAATAATTGCGCAGTAAAGAAAGCCAGCCTGATTACTGGAAATAGTTGTGGTAGTGCATAACTTAAAAGCCGGATGCAGGGAGCTGGGGAGGTGGAGGAAAGAGCATGTGAGCCAGAAAAGGGGTCTGGAGGTAAGAGCTATGGTTGGGCTGTGAAGGATAAAACGGGTCTATGAAGGAGACTGAATCCAGAAGTGCATTAAAATCAGGAAGAATGATAAAGTTATTGCTGGTGAATGATTGGAAGACCAGAAAGGGCTAAAGAGGATAAATAACTGCTGGGTAATGGGTTATGCAAAATCTAGTAGGATACCAGGAGATGCTGAGAGAAAAGACAAGCAACAGAGATCAGAGAAGAAGCAGTGCTTCTAACATTTCGGTAACTTGGAAAGCAGAGAAGCTGAACTAGGTAATGGTGAGGTGAAGTCAAAACATTTTCTGTAGTAACAGAGAGCATGGTGAGAAAAACAATTGAGGATCAGAAAAGGTTTCACGTGGACTGTACTTGTCAGTGATGTGGAGGGTGATAGGAAAATAATGCTTCGGTTACAGGGCCGTTCAAAGAGGGACAGTTTGATAAAAGGTCGAGAGGAGGTGGCTGGGAGCATCCCGAGTAGGAAGGGAGAAGCCCAGAGCCACCTGCCAGTGCTATAACGTGGCACAGAGTGCACGCTGAACCGGTCCCTGTAATAACCATTAAGGACTGGTTAAGTGAAGGGATCTACATTACTGTGGCAGTGCCAAATTGCTCAGCTTGTCTGGCGTTCATGGCCTAGTTTGCTTTTGATAGAAGCAAAGAAGCTGTAAACGAGAAGGAGTAGAGTAGTGCACAAGCAGATTTCACTTTGGTGGGGAACTAGGACACAGTCTCCCTCCTGAAGCACAGGTGCAGTCCTGCAGGCTACAGGCTAGGCTAGACCTTGTGAAAAATCCAAGGAATAGTAGGCATATTCACAGTGATGACATTAAGGGACAGAAACTGTCTCAAGGTGGAGTTTCAGTGGTGAAGAAGGTTAGCAAAAGAATTCACATGGAACCAGAATTGTAATTTTTTATGAGTAACAGATTTCTAATTTTCTAAAAGGAAAAAGTTTTCAGAAAAGTTTTGTCTGGATGCAACCACGTGGTAAACCATGGCAAGTGAGCAACATGCATGTTCTGGGCAGTTCATTATGTGTCTTTCAAATGTAACTGAGTTTTGGAGATACAGATGTCTGAACAAATAAGTGTTATGACATGTTGAAAATTAACTTCATCTCCTCCTGTGTTTTGGACTTAAGTAATATGTACACCAGTGTGACTGTACCGTACCCATGAGGAGCGAGGAATCAGTAGTAACAAGGAAGAGTAAGGTCCCTTGTCCCAGCACATCTCTGCCTGGGTTCTGTAAGAAGATCAGGTTTCATTGTGAGTCATAGTTGTCACTTTAATTAAAAACTTTCTTGTCTAGCTGCAGTTTGTAGTTGCACATTATCATCTCTGGAACTTTCATTCCGCAAACTCAGCAAAATGCATACAGTTTTCCTGTAGTAAGCTCCTGCTAAGCTGATTAATTTGTCAGGAATAATGCAGATGGATTGTGATGTAAACCACTGAAAAGTAATTGGGTATTCTGTATGATCCTTTTCCTCTATAAGGAAGAAACCCTGACTTAATGAAAGTTATATAGCTCATGCTTAAATACCAATTTGTTTAGTTGATGTATTTAGCAGGTAAATTGTGTTTTCTATGCTGTTCCTTTGGGTAGCAGTTCTAGCCATTATATGGGTAGCAAAATGCATTACACCATAGGGCAAGACATAAAATGTATTTCATCCTGAATTTCATACCAGATCATCTTTTAAACTGAAGGATTACTTCAAGTAGAAGCTGAAACACATCAAAGATGTAAGTTGAAATGTAAATTTCCCAATTTTCAGAAAGCACACTTTCCAAAGAAGGCTATTTCTTATCTTACTTTATTGAGACTCTCTCCTACTTAAATGTCTGTAGTGTGAACCATCAAACTCATTCTAATTTCTAGCAATTAAAAGCATAATTTGTTTTGGCAAGTGGTACTAATATACAGTGGATTATTGAAATTCTATCAGTTCTCATATGAAAAGAAGCTGAACAAACCTGGAGTTTTCCATAGGGTTATACACAAACTGTCTGTAGTGAGAATAGGATACAGGGTTTTAAAAAACCCAAAGCACTGCAACTTTTTCTGCTGTCACTAAGCAGTCTTGGTTCTTGGAATCATAATTGTCTATGGTTAAGATCATCTGAAAAACATTTATTCAGAATGGTAAAATGGTGAACACATTTACCGAGATGATGGTGCAGTCATAAGTGACGTCCCAGGTCTTGTAGCAAAGCTAGAGAAAATTGCCTTTCTAATAATCGTATGCAGCTTTCTGTGAGCAATATTCTCAGGAGACAAAAGGTAAAGTTGAAATTTGCTTATTCATGCTTGGTTGTTTTATTTTAGGATTAGCAAAATCTAAATATGAACTTCAATGCAGACTATTATAATGGAGATATAATGAAGAGAACTCAATTACTATGCATTAAACAGTATTTCTGGGCAAGATGTGGTGGTTATCGTGGTATTTCTGTGCAAGAAAACTATTCAGATAATATTTCACATCATTCTTTTTGATAAGATAAATTCTGCTTTGGAAGCATTCTAACAGTTCTGCTTCTGTGACTTTGCCTTTAGAAACATAGTTTTGTAATCTTTTGAGGAAGATTAATGAAAACCATTACAAATGGCTTATATAAACTGAATATTTAAATTCCCGAATTTGAATTGCCCATTAGAACATAAAAGCATCCTACCTTATTCCTTCACCTGGCTCAAGTGTGAACTTCCTGTAGAATATACTCCTTGCTTCTAAGCACGATATGTAAAACTGTAACTTACAAAAGTATGTAGTGACTTCCAATGGAGAAGATGAAGTAGAAAGGAAAGAGATGTGTTCAAACCAAGCAGTGTGCTTTCTCCATTTAAAAATATACTCATTGAAACCTTGCAAAAAATCAAGCCCTAATTGGAAGACACTGTAGTTTTACACTGTTTTTGTGAACCTGTGTTCTCTCCGGCCAGCCGTGATCAAAGCCAAAGGGCTGCAGAGTAGAGCTGTCTGAAATTCCATAGTGCTTCTGCAGAGCCTTCCTTGCAACTATTTCCTCCTGTAAGTCTTCTAATATTGCCCTGTTTTCCTTCCTTTCCTGCATAGATCTTAGCATTGATTTATTCAAATAGAGACAGTACATTGCCTTTTTCTTCTTTTTATTTTCTTTCCCTGCATGGAAAGATGCTTTCAGTTTGCAATTGCATTTACTTTAGCAAAAATGTTGAAGAAAGATCACCCATAGAGTCTCATCTCATTTTTCTTTAGTAGCTCAAAAGTAATAAAGAGCAAAGATGGATTTAAAGTCTCAACTGGTGGATGGTTTTGATCATGACGTGGAGGGTGGCTGACCAGCCAGGCCTTGGCTGTGTATGACGTGACCAAGCAGTTCACACGCATTCCCTGCCCTGCCTCCAGAACTCCTGCTTGTCTGTATATGTGGATAAAGGCAAACATGACTGTGACTCCACCACCGTGAAATCCAATCCCATTCACTAGACATTTGTCATACACTGACATGTAGGTGTCATATGGATAGATACAGTTAGGAGTGAATTGGTCTTGGTTTAGAGGTACGTGGTTTTACCTTGTACTCTCACTGAAAGCTGGGTGGCAAAAGACTCACTGGTTTTGATTCTCAAAAACATTCTGGTCTCCTGCTCTCAAGACCTTCCTCTTATGCCAGCATCTTCCTTAGATGCGTGGCCCTCCTTTGCTGGAGCATATGGGGAAAGTGCTGTGTCCATTCTTAAGGGAGGCTGAACAGGACTGATGTGTCTATGGTGCATCCCTTGAGAACCCCCCAACTTCAGCAGTGGGTGTACAGGAGCAGTCAGGACCCAGCGAGGGGGTTGGTAACCAGAAGTGCTCTGGGCTGCAGCAGTGGGGATGTTTCTTGCCACCCTTGTCCCAGTGCCTCTCGCTGACATGGCGTGACATGTAGATGGATACGCTGTCATACACTGTTTATGTTTGCTTGAGTCCTCCCTTCTATGTCTTGCAAAGTTAATTTTTCCTAGACACGGATAAGCTAAGTAGTGTGTTTGTTTCCAGTGAAGTATCATAATGTTTTACACAAAGGCATTAATACACCTTCCCATTTTGATATCTTCAAGGGGAAAAAAGCAAATTTTATAGGTGACATACGGTTTCAAGGAAGAGGGATGCTTATTTTCAGGCAAAGAATAAGCAGATTACGTTTCATCAGGACTTCTTGTTGAGTTGGAAATTTGTAAGAAAGCCACTACTGATGTAAGAGTTTACATAATCATAATACCATGTCACAAGCATGGTATTACGGTTATAAACAAAAAGTTGTGACTATAATCAAAACTAAAAAATGGAGGCAGTAAGACTTGTATATCTGACTCAGGACAGGAATAAGTGAGTAACACCTTACACAGAGTTTCATACAAGACTGTGCTAAGATGATGCCTGCAAAGTTGTATTTAATACAGAAGGGCGAGCAGTGTATTTAAGCACTAAAAGCTGGATAAAGAGGGTACAGCTTGTATATGTATGTAGCTTTCTACGTTTTTAAAAATATATCTAAATTATTAATACTGCTGTATTTCTAATTGAAAGTTGTACTGAAAATTAAGATGACTCTGAGATCTTTGAAGTTCCCTCATTATTTCACTGTCTGAATATGGACACAAGGTAACTCATCTAAGCAGCACAGCCTTTGATTAAAAGACAAGGAAGAAAACAAAAGTGGATGTCTGGCCAGTGCTAGGAGAATATCAGCGAGGAAAAGGTTTTTGGCTGGAGGAAATTTGAGGTTTGTTTTGTGGTTGTTTTTCTTTTTCTTAATTACAGACATATGCTAAGCTTTGCCTGATTTCCTATTTGAAGTCCCCATTATCAAATCTGTTTCAGCAGACAAAATGTAATGTGAATTTCTGACCCGTTGGAATGAAGAAGAAAATTCCCAATGCCTACCTGGGGAGACCTTAGAGCAGCCTTCCAATACTTACTGGAGCCTACAGGAAAGTTGGGGAGGAGCTCTTTATCAGGGAGTGCGGCGATAGGACAAGGGGTTAACAGTTTAAAACTGAAAGAGAGGAGGTTTAGCTTAGATATTAATAAGAAATTTCTTACTGTGAGAGTGGTGAGGCACTGGCACAGGTTGCCCAGGGAAGTCATGGCTGCCCCATCTCTGGAGGTGCTCAAGGCCAGGTTGGATGAGGCTTAGAGCAACCTGTTCCAGTGGAAGGTGTCTCAGCCTACGTCAGGGGGTTTGGAATTTAACGATCTTTGAGGTCCCTTCCCAAACCATTCTATGATTCTTTGAATCCATGATTGTAAGGTCAGAGGAGGTGTACCTTCAGTACCTTCAGCTCTTACAGAGGCACAAATCATGCTACCTGCTCCCAAAAAGACTTCTGTTTCACAGTACGAATGTTTTATACGATTTTAATAAAAAAGTGTTACTACTGTCAACAAGATGTGGTTTAAAGGAAGGTTTGATGTCCAGAGAAGAAATTGTAGCTGGAGAGTTTGGTCTCCATCCTCCTCTTGTGATGAGGTTAGCATTGTGCCTGAGGGAGGTGAATGGCTGCACAGGGATGTGTAGGGGATGAGGGGCTGGCTGGGCCATGGGTTGGGTTGAGGGTGTCTGCGTCGGAGACACCAAGTGGGATAGGATTCTGGGGCTTGACTGGATGCGTATCTCAAAGAATTGCTCTCCACTTACATCATTTCTGGAGTGAGGGAAGAAGTCTAGGATAGCTAGAAAGGGATGATGGAAACTGATTGATATATTTGATTGCTGAGTCTGATAGTATAACTCACTGAAAAGAGCTAACATATTGGCATATTAATGTTGTTGATTATGCTGATAAGAGAAAGAAAAAAAGGAACAGGAAAATCATCACTTATCTGTGATGTACGACAAAGAAATCAGTGAAGCAAATTCTCTGCTGCTTTGAATATAATTAGTATTTTCTGAACCCTCTGGCAAATATTACAAGTATTGCTCATTTCAGCTTTGTAGAGCTTCCACTCATACTCCTAAGGTCATTTTTTTCAGGATTTCTCAGTAACTTTCTAGCATTACCAGACCTTTTAAATGTTGCAGTTTCTTTCAGTTTTCTGAATGAAACTTTATGAATGTGAACAACCTGGTGTTTGATGCCTTTCGGGCAACGCGCGCTGGTCCTACAGCACTTGCTGCCTGTTGGGTGTCACTGAGCCAGGTAGAAACTACGAATGACAAAGCTTTTTTGAGTAGTCTTACCAAGGCTTTCTACCATGGTGTTCTGGTGTTTGGTTTTTGGTTTGGGGTTCTGGGAGTTGTTTTAGCGTGTTTATAAATACATACATTCAAAGTTTCACAGCTCACGAACGATCAAGAGTGCTGACTTCACAACTGTAGTTATCTTTCAAATGCAGTATTTGGGAATTCTTATTTTAGATGTGCTATCAACAAGAAATTGTGTGGATTCCAAAGGCAATTGGAAACTAGCTTTTATGTTACAGCTCTTTCAAATTGTTTGGCCAATAATTGCCACTTGCTTCTTGTTCGTACTGTTTTTTAACACTCTTAATGGAAATGTAAAACACATTACAGCTAATACTTTGCATATTTTAGGATAAAATTAAATCAATTAGATAAAAATATTTTCAGAGAGATATGGCATTTTTTGTTGTGTTTTTTTGAAAACAGATTTTTAATTACTTCGTGAGGGGAATAAAAGGAAAATAGTTGTATCCGATGATGTAGAGGCCCATTGCAGAGGAAAAAGCTTCTGACATGAGAAAGTAAATTCTTCTATCTTCTCTTTTGAAAAAAATCTATTCTTTCAAAATTCTTGAAGTTTTGAAGTTTGTTGAGCTATTGTGTTCCATCTTCAAATCAGTTTCATGAAGCATAAAACATTTTTTTCCTGCCTGCCTTTTAAATGGGTAAGGAAGACATCTCTCATGATACTGAAAACAGGGATTAGTGGTTTTACTGCACAAAAGATTCATTAATTGCAAAGAGATTAGATTTTATTGTAATTAATTTCCATAAAACTACTGTTTTTCTTAGATTAAGGGTTTTCTTTATAAGAGAATAAACTGCAGATAATGATAATGAGATGCTTGCATGAAGCTGATAAATAGCAGTTTATATTTTCTTCTTTCATAGTTTCTTTAATCTGATTCAAGAAAGAATAGATTTTTAAAAAGCTTTCAGAAGACAGGTGATTACATTTTTAAGCGTTTTTGGGGGAAGAATGTGTTTGTGGTTTTGTTTTTCTGAACTGTTTAAAAATGGTACAATGCAGTTTATTATGAATGCAGTTGTATAGAATTACTTAGTAATTAATATGTTAATAAATGTCCTTCATCAAAATTGGAAAATAAAAGAGTGTACATTGCATCCTTGTTCTCTAGTTTAAATGGGGAAAAGTACTGAGCACTGGTGTTTTTGTGAGAAACTAGGAAGACTTTCCATACCACTGACAAGGGATTAAGGAATTTTATGAAGCAGCAATCAACGCTGGGAGCTTGGCTTTCTGTTGACTCCGTTTGACTTAAATTTTGTTCCAAAGGATCTCATTTAGCAATCCTCTTACAGCAAGGAACCTGCAGAACAAAAGAGAAGCTGTATGAAAATTATAAGGAATAAAATGTAGGTACGGAAAGTGTAATTGCCAAAGCTGGGATTAGTCCAGGATAGGAATTAATAATACTGAAATTAATAAAGGGTTTAATTACCATTAGTCCACAGGGCATGGAATTTTAGTCCTTTCAGGGGTACCACAGGCCCTCTAGTTCTGTACTGGTGCTTTCTGAAAAGGTTTCAAAGAACAATACAAATCCCTTGGGATTCTTTTGACAAGTTGTTCAGTGTTTTTGTTTGTTTTCTCTTTAATTATGAAGGGAAAATAATAGAGCAGACTCTGGACACATGCAAACTGACTTCTTACCAAAACACATTTAAGTGCATACTTTTTTTTTTTTCCTGCAGAACACAGTTCCTATAGATAACCAATCAATCCCACCAACTAATTTATCAAGACAGTCGGGTCTTGCCAGAGCTTTGGAGGAGGGCAAAGTAATTAAATTACTTTTGTTTATCCTCTTTATGCATCTTTTTCTTTCTAATTTCTAAAAGAATTCTATTTAATAAAAAATTATAGACATTTTTATTTTTATGAACTGCAGTTATACAAACACTTGTGTCCATAAGCAAAAGAAAAAATTATTTAAAATGTTTTGCTGTTGTAATTGCTAATTTTAGTACAATTCTATCACTTCAGTATTTGTACACTTTCTAGCTCATCTACTACTAGCATTCTGGGTTTCTATTAAAATGAAATGCAGGGTTTGTTTTGTGTGGATGCCTACAGGAGAGGAGAATAATGCAAAGCTAAGTGCTTTGTAATGCCTTTGGAAGAATGTTTTTCTGAGTAGTTTTTGAAGTACATATCACTATTCGATTGTTCATTATCTTCAAATGGCTTGAAAAGCTACAAATAATTTGATATTCCAAGGGCATTTATTTTTATTGTGTCAAGGTTTCAAATATGCAGTTGCAAATGCTGCTTCCTATGCTTGAATACAAAAAGGCCGTGCAACTCAATAGCCGATTTCATTTTTCACGTGAAATACATACGCTGTGCCCACTGCTTTTACAAATTTTGTCTGTTTTGATCGTGTGTGCTCACGGGGAAGATCTCTCTGGAACTGAAGCCACAGTGCAGGTTGGTGTCAGCGGTGGTGCTGGCGATTCAGGTGGGGCAGGGAGGTCAGGAGGTGTTAGCACTGCCCTTCCTGGGGCTGGTTTCTGCTGCTGGTGCATCTCCAGGGTTGCCCCTTCAGAAGGGTGACAGGACAGGCCACCCCAACCGGGCATCCTGGGTAGGGGAACACGCCTGGCGGCTGCCTGCCACTGGGTGCTTCACGTTCTTTCCCCATGGCCCCTGTTGCAGCCCTGCTGATGTCAACAGCCTTCCCTCTTGCCATTGCTCTGCCTTGTTTCCTTGCTGTGAAGGTTTGTTGAAGTCAGCAGTTGCGGCAGATGCTGGTGATCCAAAAGTGAGGTAGAACATGATGCAAGGTAGTGATGGCTAAAGCCTCTTCCAACATCCAAACACGAACTTTGCAAGACGAGACTGATTGCCTGTGATGTGCTACTATACTGATGGGAGCTGATATAGTGAAAAGGGTGTGGAAAGAGCAGAACGCGGCAATCGCAGAAAGCCTGGGGAGCGCTCTGGTGTGCTGGGCTATTCTACTACTGGACTTGCTTTGTAGTAGAGCTTTGAGACTTTTCCTGCCTTAAATAAAAAGTAACAAATGCAAAAATTTTTTGAAGTTGAGAAAATTATGGAAGTAATTTCTTCCCAAATGTGTTTGAAATTGGCCAACAGATTTGGGGTTGCAAAGGCAACAGCCTTATTTCCAGAGGTAAATTAGAGGCAATGCTAAATAAACATTTCTTTATCCTGGAAGTTTTGAGTGGCCATCAAGAATCCAGGTCCAGCCACAGTGTTGGGTATGAAATCTGACTGGGGATCTAGTGTTCTGACATAAGGAATTTAATTGAAGTTCATGGAGTAAACTTGTGCGGTGTATGTCATCTTTAAATTTTAGCTGTGTGGCTGTTTTCCGCAGTGGACTGTACCGTTGACATAATCTTTTAGATATTCTGATTTATTGCCTTGTGAATGAGTTGCTTCTTTTTTCGTACCTATAAGTCTTCAATTTTTACATTTTCAGAAGTCATAATGCACACTCTATTATGCAGATGTTTTCATTGCATCAGCTGACTAATTAAGATAAAAGGTTTATGTTATACCCACAAAGTTGGCACCTGATAAAGCTGAGTTACAAAACTACTGTACCCTTTTCTCTGGTTTAAGCTTTCCCCTTAAGCCAAAATCAGCCAACAGAAAGCCTGTCGCTGGGACTGCCAAGTGAATAACCAGCTGTGTGCAGGTTTCACTGTTGTTCGTTTTGACATCTCAGTCTTCTTGAGAACATGAAAAAGCGGGATTTGTTCTGACAGTTTGCATGTGCTTATCTCATTGGTATTGCTAGAGGAGGCTTAGGTGCTCATAAAATTTAAACAAGGGAATAGAACATTTGTGTATTTTATTTACCACCAAAATATCAATGTATTACATGGTAAAGTCACAGAGAGCCATGAATGGAGCATTATCTGACCAGCTGAATTATTTTTTTATCTTCCGTTTCAGATAAATATTGGCTTAAGCGATATGGATTATCTCCACTGATATTATGCATGGATATGCAGTTGTTTTTTCACTGGCTTCCTGTGAAAAAAAAGATCCTGATGAGCTTTATTTTGCTTTACTTGGACTAATTTTGTGCATTTTTTTTCATAAATGTATAATTCAAAGCCTTGTAAGTGGTTTAGAAAATGGGGTAGAAGATTTAGCACTTCTTGGCTTTGTGGTAATATGTTTCAGGACAGCCTGATTTGTCTATAATCGTGTTAAAATAACATCTGAAAATGTCGATATCTGTGGCAGATTTAGAAGCTTCTTGACATGTATAAAATCTGCTTACTAAGTGTCCTCTCAGTTCAAGAGTAGTGGGTTAAAGTATTTTTATTACTGAAAAACAGTAAGATGCAATTGTGAGAATGGTTGCTGATGGGAGTTAGAGTTGCTCGTACAAACTGTGTATGCAGGGAAGATCTGTGGCTCTAGGTTAGAAGTTAAAGAACAGACCGTGGTGAAATTTCCTGAATATTCATTTCACTGCAGAAAAATTACTAGTATTTCTGCTGAGTCCCTTTATCTGAGTTTTCAACAGACTGAGGTTATATAAGAGAAATAGGAATGTCAGGTACCCAAACTGTCTGAGCCTGGATTACTTTTGTTCTAGTTTTGAAATGACTTTTCTGTATTCACCTGATTGAAAAGACGTCTACTCCAGCAGTAACTGTGGAAAGCTAAGGAACTCTCTTGGTTTCAGAGAAATTGGGTATGATATAGCTGAGTGTTTGTCAGGAAGAGACAGAACTAATTGACTATGACTGGTACACTTCAGTGACCCACAGTCTATGCTGAGCAAGAGACTGAAATGCAAAGTACAAACACTGTCATTTTGTACTTTGTCTGATGGACATGTTCATATGTGTAGTGTTTAATTTTCATCGTTAAGGAAAGCAACAGTTGCAGATGGCCTTGGCATGTTTTCTTCTATCCCAGGTGATTTGTTGAGATTGCTTGCTGTGATTACCCTGCCAAATCTCACTTTTTCATATTTTGTGGAAAAGTGGAATAAGAAATGCAGAATGCAGACTACAGATATCCCTTAGGAAAAAAGGCATTAAAGGACTGCAGTCTTGACAATAATTCTAAAGAAATAGTCACCAAAATGTTGATGGTTTCAGAAAACTGTTTTTTCCCCCTTTTCCTTCAGTATGCTGTTTGGAGATGACAACCAAAAGGAAAATTATCGGCCGCTTGGTGCCCTGCCGGTGTTTTCGTGGTGAAGAAGAAATCGTCTCAGTGTTAGATTACTCTCACTGTGGCCTACAGCAGGTGCCAAAGGAGGTTTTTAACTTTGAGCGGACATTAGAGGAGCTTTACCTAGATGCCAATCAAATAGAAGAGCTACCTAAGGTAATCAGTGTTCTGCCTATATTATGGATGTCAAAGTTGTCTTCTTAAATGTGTATTCAACCTGTGCTTCAGCTCTGGAGTCGGGCTTGCCCTCGACCAGGAGACCTCCTTGCTGTGGGGGAGTCTTTGCATTTGATACCTTGGCCAACGGTACATTAATATATGGGGTGGGTGAAGCCACATTTGGATCTTCTATAGCACTGCAAGCTCTTCGTCAGGATAAGCCTTTTATCCTCATGGGAGATGTGCCGGTGCTATCTGACTAATGTTTTTCTAACTGCAAATGAGGTCCTGCAATAAGATTATTTAAATAATCCTTCCTGTGTAAAACTTTTTTTTATAGAATCTTTAAATCTGTTCTTTTGCTGATTAATATTTACTCTAAGGAATTAAAAGTTACTGTAACAACTATTCTGGAAACAAAAGTGAGCAAGGTAGTGGAAAAAACAATTAATAGTAGGTGCTATCTACATAATGAAGCGTGAAGTCATGTAATCCATTCCTTAATTGAATTTTTCTCAATAATAATGAAAGATGCTTACAAGTCTTTACTTAAACACTGTTACACTGTAATCCATTCTTCATCATCTCTCAAGGTATTTCTTTCTTACACTGCATTGAAACTTTATGTAAATTCTATTTACAAATGTAGGAAACGTACTTTTTCCATTACATGGAGTTTCTTTATTCAGATATGATGGTTCATTGCTTAAGATTGCTCACTCCATCAAGAAATTCTTTACAGATGGTAGCTACGATCTTTCCAGTGTTGCAGAAAAATGATGTGGAGAACTGCCTTATCTCTCTCCTGCTACAAGAAAGGATGACAGAGAATCAGATGTATTTTCTGTCACCCTAAATATGAAATGGATTGAGGTTGAGGCCGTTTTACTGCTACAAAATACCTTCAGAACAGTTCTCTTTTAATAGAAATGATACTGAAGAGTACATACAATGTCTGATTTAACTATTTTTGGAATATTTGTTTGGGGTATTTAGAAAGTACGCATCACCATTGTATTCCAACTAAATTGCAGTGTATAACAAATCTGTCAGGGCATAGAACAGGAGCAATACGCCATAATTCTGTCTGGGAAAAATGAAAGCCAGAGTTCAGGGGTCCAAAATTATGAAACTGGGATGCAGGTGTTAGTTGTGTTGGTCACAATTGAAACCTTTGCATTGTCTATTTTGTATTTGTTATTTGTGAAACAAAACAGCAGATAAGTACAAATGTTGGAAACATGTAAATATATAGGACTCTACTTTTGCACCTTTTTCCCATTTTTCTTTGTTATAAATAGTATTTTGAAGCAAATACTTTGTATTGAATAAATGCTTTTAATCCATCTTAAGTTTGGGTAACCGCATCATTTAACATAGTCTTGGCCTTGTATAAGAGAAGATTAATTTGCTTTCTTTATGCCATTAATATTTTTTTTGTCTTAAGCCTTTATTAATCATTGCCTCAAATTAATTCTTTATCAAATTTTCTGCTTCAGGTATTTTTTGCTGCATGTGTCTGAGCCTTTTTTTCACTATTGAATTAATGTTCTAGGAGAGAATATGCCATTTTTTTCTTAAGATGGCAGCATATTACTTAACGTGAACTTTTGTATTACATGTTATAACCTGCCATAGCCAGAACTTTCCTCTCTCTGCAAATGTGGATCCAAATAACATCTTTCAGAGAATATTCGTTTGGTCACTTTTCTGTTATCAAACATGTGCCTCTGAAGTTACAATATTCTTCTGAAATTTTCTTTCATAAGAACACTTTATCATGTTTTAAAATTTAGTGAAAAAAACACAGGTAAAAACCCTGTCAAGTCCTTATCTACCTAGATACAATACACTTGAAATCAATGTTATTTTTTGTTAAATTGATGTTATAAATTTGTTCTACTTTGTTTTTTTTTTAAAAACCCGTACATTTTATGCAGCATAATGATGCTTTTTTTTCTGCTGTCTTCATTAGAAATGGATTTCTAGTTCCTAATTTCTAATATTTTTCCTGTCTTTAAGGATTTGCAGGATTGCTGTATGATTCTCATTCTCTATTTTCCCCTATGTCTAGTCATCTACTTTATTTTACTTTAACTTCTTTATCTTATCGTGGACTGCTGCTGCAAGTGTGTCCGTATTTGTGTGAGTCAAGTGAATCAATGACTAATAAAAAAGAATATTGATTTAAATGAAGTTGGAGTCACTGGCAATCAGTATCCAGAAAAACATGAATAAGAAAATTCTCCACAGCATCTTTCCCTTTTAAATATGAAGTAAAATCTAGACTAATTTGTGATGGACAAAATTAATTTACTTATTAATGACAGGAAAAAATTTTCTCTAACAAATTCTAGAAATGGCCACCACACGTTGGTAAAAATAGATACCAGTTATGCTAAATATGCCACTGAAGTTAGAGGCTACATCTTAATGCTTAATTGTCTCCCTGAGGACAAACAATACAAGCGATATATTGTGATGTTGAGGTGATCACTAGTGTGTAGCTCACATAGATGAGTAGGTATTATAAATTCACTGTATTTTTCTTTTACAGTGCACTTGCTATGTAAGTTATAGTTTCCATTAAAGGAATACTTTTTCTAAATCTACCAGTCAGAAATCATGTTTTGGTTCTGCAAAAGCTAGAAAGTAGTATCCCTTTCTAATCCTCACATCACATTCGCCCGATGTGTTAGCCAATCTATTTCCCAGTTATGCCTGTGGACAGTAAAGAGCAGAAATTTCCTGTTGTTCTCTAATAGCCCTGGAAGCCAACAACCCCTATTGCTGTGTAGTCAAGAGCTTGAGATATGCAGAATAATAGCACATTGTTATAGCTCAAACCACAGCACTCTTAGCACCACTTCGTTTCCAATGTGAAATGAATAAAAGTAGTATAGGACAGTATGATGATTATATCAGGATCATGACGGTGAGTCCATAAAGCATTAGAAATTGAGAAAGACATCTTTTGAAAACCCAGTGGGTAAAAAAAAGCGTGGGCAATTTTGGTCCTACGTATCTGTATTCACACTCTTGTATTATTTCTGATACAACAGCACATTGTAAAATTATTCCACCAGAAATAATTTTTTTGTTATACTTATCCATTCAACGGTTCAAAAGCCTTGTATCTGTTCACATGTTGCCAAAACTTTAAGTTCCAAGCCTTCCCTGGCTTTTAAAAGAAGAGTTCTCCGGGGGAATGGTTGGGAACATATACTGGGAACTTCATTTTCCAGGTGTAAGAGCGCAGTGTACTTTGTATATGTACCCAAATTCTGCAGGTTCCTAATGCTGAGCATTAGTGTTGTCTACTGCTGTTCTCACATGGTAACATGGCAAGAAATTTCAAGAGCAAGCCCTTAATCATCCTGCTTTCCAGTCTTATTCAAAATTATGTGCTTCCTTAATAAAGAGAAAAAGTAGGTGCTCTCAGCGGAATTGCAAAGAAATTACTCATTCTCTGGATTAGTATTTCCTGTTGTTAATGTTTTCTGCGAGCTGACATGTGTAACCTAGTTTGGCTTCCAGGGTGTACAGCAATTGTTCTGGCTGTTCCTCTAAATGAGGTTGGGAACAGCTTCTTAGTCTGAGCATTTTTTATCCTAGTGATTCCCTCTCAATTTTCCAAGAATAGGTTGTCCTCAAGAAAAAGGAGCATATTTCTAAAGGATTATGATAGAAAGTTCCAGCAGAAAAATGCAGTTTCAAAATAATCTGAAACTTAGCTCAGGTGAATTACCACATTGGCACTGGCACGCCAACTTCATTTTCTCCTCTCTAGACACTTAGCCGAGTTTTTAATCTAGGCATTCAAAGTATTTCGCATTCTCAGGCAGCCCGTAGATGAGTATGTAGACTTTATTCCGATACAGAAGCCTGAAAGAAAGGCTGAATCTGTTGTAAACATAGTGCTTTTGAGGTGCCTGCAAAGAGAAGTTGTTCTATGTGGCACGTCTACCCTCGCAATGCGTTGTAAGTAAGTGTGACATCACTTTCAATGACTGCTTTCTCCTGGTGTCGTTGTTTTATTCATATTTACATGTTTAAGGAGTTGCGCGAGGTAGTGATATTTCTTGAGGAAAGCAGCCATGTTAAATAGATGTTTATTGCTTATTTCAGGTTGAAAAGTTTGGTTATGCAGGGGAAATTCTGACATCTAATAAAATTTGAATTAAAAATTAGAATCAAGTCCTGAATTTTGGGAGGATTTAAGGAACATATTTTGATAATGTCAAAGCATTTTTTACTTAAAGATAGCAAATTGCTTCTGCATGCAGTCAAACTATTTTAAAATTGATCACAAAATTAAATTATAAAATCAAATATTTTGATTTCCCACAAGCCACAAAAAAATTCAATGGATATGACACATATGAAATATCATATACCGAGAAAATGTTGAAAGGAATAAGTGTGCAGGTTTTGACAGATAGCTCTTTAGGAACATTCCTAATACCAATTGACTGTTCTGATTATTCTTGCCAACTGTGTATAAGCTGTGTTTATGATACTGAGTGTCGGTTAGAATGTCTTTTCAAATGATGGCTTTTGAAAATATTTTTTGTTTATTAAACTCTGATGTAGCAAATATAATTTTGTGGTGTTTGTTGCTTATGTGTATAAATAATGAAACACTGTAAAGTATCTTTTTATGTTACAGCAACTGTTCAACTGTCAAGCTTTACGCAAATTGAGTATACCAGACAATGACCTTTCCAGCCTGCCAACCACTATTGCTAGCTTAGTTAATCTCAAAGAACTTGATATCAGTAAAAATGGTAAGAGATCAAAAGTATTTTAAAGAATTATAATGAATATGAACCATAATGAAGTTTTAATTCTAATTAATAAGAAACTTGTGTTCTAGAAAGCTTTATCTTTTTCTAGATTATGTACTGTTTTCCTCTCTGGTGCTTTTGAGAAGTCTGGGTACATGTCTACCTCATTTAGTGATCTGTATAAAAAATGTAGAGGTTTCTTTAGCACTGTATCCTGTAGTGACTTGTGACCAGTAAGCATTAGAAATAGGAGTGGAAGACCACTTTTCAGTGCACTCGTGAACCATTCCACTTAACAGAATGGCTTGGTGCTCACTGGGCTTTTGTGCAATGTATTTAACATATAAGGCTGCAGGACAATTACCAGGGTTCATATAGCCACTGACTAATTTGCTAAGGTGCATTTCCAAATTAAGCATTTACAGATTTCTGTGCCTAAAAAACCTTTGTGTATCTGTCCTTAAGTATCTTTGTTTTGAAAATGAGGCTTAGGCGCTTCTCAAAATTTTGAAAAATTTCTTTCCAGCATAAGCCTGGAGACTCTCAGGGTTGTACATTTGTTCTCCTGAGAAGAGAGGGGAGCCAAGGAGAAAGACATAAGCAATTTGTCTTTCATAAGAAATGAAAGACAAAATATCAGTACAAATTATATCACTGTTTAACTCTAGAAGATTAGATAAATCAAGCATTAGCATAATAGTTTTATTGCAAGGCATATTGTCTGTTCTGGTGTACATAGTGCTTAATTATAATCTTTTAGATGCTAATACTAAAATATATGTATTATATAGCTGTTACAGCGTAAGTCTGATCTGAAAAAGAGAACAAGTTAAACAGTTTTTTCTCTGTGTATAATATTTTTTTCAATATCTTTTTAGGAATTCAAGATTTTCCAGAAAATATTAAATGTTGTAAGTGTTTAACAATTATTGAAGCCAGTGTCAATCCAGTCTCTAAGTGAGTATCAGTAGCTTGTGTTTGCATACTGCAAGTGCAGAACATTTACACAAAGTGAACGTGTAAATGATTTGTATCAAGTTAATTTGCAGGATTAATCTAAATTTCTTTTTAGTTGTTTGAAATCCAGGGTTGATGTATCTATGAAAAGATCTGTAACAAATGTGATGTCTCTCCACATAGTAAAGAAAGTGTTGTCAAAGTAGCCTTTTAAACATGAGGGCTGTGTTTTATATATTTTGAAAGTAAGCCGTGCTGCATCCTTGCATACAGTAATGTGTTGGGACTTTGGCAGCCCTTATTCCTTCCAAAAACTTGCAATAATAGTAACAAAAACTGTGTTATAATTGCATGATTTATTAAATGGAGAGAAGTAGATGAAAGGATGAAATTTTACTATTTCAGTTTTTTAAAAAAGGGACAGAAAGAAAGATAGAAAACATCTTTGGAATAAAACCCTCAGCTAGGAATGGAGAAAAGGCTCATATAACTTGAACAAGCCAGGCATTTGAACTTCATGTGGGTGTAGCAACATGGAAAAGATGAGAATGAGGAAAATATTGTCTGTAACAAGCATGTTCTTGAGAATTTGGGTAGGAAAAGAAGGTGAGAGAGAAAATCATCTTTCTCTTTCTAAATATACATTGTTATTATTGCCATAGCAACCTTGGTGTGAGCATTAAGCTTTTCACGGTTTTTTTTAGGCTGCCAGATGGCTTCACACAACTTCTAAATTTGACCCAGCTCTATCTAAACGATGCCTTTTTGGAGTTTCTTCCAGCTAACTTTGGAAGGTAAGAATTAGTCATCGAAGCCCATTGCACTTTCATATAAATCCAATTTAGGCTTTAAGGGACCATTTTAAAGCTGTATTCTGGTTATTAGTATTTTTTACTTTCCAGCCCTGTTTTGAAGAATGATTGTTCTTAGAGAGAATGGTCTGTCAGCAAGGATTTTATGATGAAGTGCAGTTACGTGGTTTAAGGAAAAAGTAAGAAGAAATAGAAGTTGAAGAGACCTGTCCTTGATCAAATGTGTTATTAAATGGTTGCAAGGGCAGAAAATAACAATGTGGTCTGTGCCTATTGAAAAATGAACAGAAAGAAGTGTTGTAAATCAGACAGGAAGAAAGAAATGACTGAGCATGATGGAGTAACGAAAGGAAAACTGACAGCAAGAACAAGACAGAAGATTCAAAGGACAGCAGGGCAGAAAGGATGTAGAATGAGAGTAAAAATAAATGCAGCAGAAATTGAGCCAAAAATATGTTAGGTAAGAACTAAGTGATGGGGGGGATCAAAGTTAAAACAATTTGCCATGGCCATCTTCAAGGGCAATACAAGCCAGTGGATCCTTACATTGCCCAGGTCTGGCAGAAAAGCCAAGGTTATTTCACCTATGCCACATTGGTATGAGAACGATCGACCTTGCTGCCCTTAAATCGGCTATCTGGGCAAACAGTTCAGATGATGAAGAATTAACAGAGAAAATATATGGTATTGCGTCAGAATTCACCTAGTAGTATTTTTTTTTCCTGGTCCATCCACCTACCCGTATGTGTGTTTTATTGTTCAACTGGGAATGTCAATTCAGCACTTCAAAATTAATAAAGAGATAACATAATTAGTATTGGAAATGACATTGGTATACTCAGGCACTGAGAAATGGAAAGTGCTGTGTTATCAGCACACACTTGGTAAGCCTGTCACTGACCCAGAGCTGAGTCTGGGCTTTACACTGGAATACCTTTTAGGAAAAGCCTGGTTGAAGAAAGAGGAAGAAAAATTGTCACTCTTTGCATTTGGTGAGTGTTTGGAATATCAGAGTAAATCCTAAGACAACCTGCTTCTACATTTTGGAATCAGAAATTAAGGAAAAGTAAATATATTAAGTACACTGTAATTCATCAGATGTGTAATGCTTATATTCATTATTCTTTTCTAAAGTCTCGCTGTTAGTTTGTCTAATGATCTTTGTTGCTTAAGGACATGTCTAGTATTCTACATCTTCTAGCAGAAAGCAATAACCTTATTTTCTTTTACAAATTCATATTTTGTCTAAATGAAATTATGCTAGTTCAAATTGTTTTATTCTGCTCCTATATTATCTATTTGTTGCCTTGCATATACAAATATTTGTCATGTTTCCAAAGCTTCCCACATTAGCCTACAGACATCACACTTTTTTTTTTTTTTAACTAGCCACAAGTAGCTCTTTAACTTTATCTGCGTTATTGTTCTTCTCCAAATTTTAGTGCTTTGTTTATATCTTCTGGTACAGTAATATTAAGTTAGTCTGTTCAAGTCTCATTTAGCCATGTGAATAAATGAGGCTTGAACAGAGTCTAACTGAGCATCAGCTAAACGTCTCTCCACATTTCTCATTAATGTTGTTCTTTTTAGTCTTGGTTAAGCACAACTGTAGGACTTGAAAAGTTTTCAGTTTTATTTGGTAGGAAAAAGATAAAATCATAGTTTTCTTGAAGAGCGTAGTGTTGGGGAACCTGAGGTTTCATGAAACAAAGAGCTGGTGGTGTGCTGGACAAAGAGCTATTTAAAGCTTTGTTGTGTTGTTTTTAAACTTAGCACAGACACATGTCTACACTTGTGGCACCAAAGGACCTGGAGTGTGGAGACAGAGTAATGGGAAAGGAGCATTAATGAAATAGTTGAAACTCACCATAAAGTCCTCAATAACCTTTCCTCACATTTAAAACTCTGCTGTTAGCCTAAAAACGTTAATAGCATGACTTTGGGCCAACACCTCTGTTTAGAGATGGTACGATTACAGAACAGTTGTGCAGTACCTCTCAGTTTCAGCTATGTCTTCGGCACTCCTAAGCATGGTCAGATCTTGCATTAAATGCACCTCCAAAAAATAGTTGGTTTGATACTCGAGATTTTCTGTGAGTGGAGTTGTACAACTTGAGATGAAGAGGAAAGGACCTTGTTCATCCTTTTGGTTATAAATCCTCTTCCTTTTCCTCCCGACATTGATTATAATTGAAAATTAAAGAACCAGTAAAAGGGTGATGTGAATCAAAAGCCTTTCATGTTTATCAAATTGTCATCCTAGGCAATATGGGTAATTAGACAACACTGGCCCAAATTCTGCAACTCTAATACTTTAGGTTCTTCATCTCTTATCCAAGGTGTCTTCCTTTTTTCCCTCGTTACTCTACTTCATGAAACTTATTGGTGTGGCTTAAATAATGTTGTCAGCTAGAGTTTGCACAATGATGTGGAATTGTGAAAGACTGTTGTGTATAGGTTCTAGTTCTTTCCAAAGCTTAAGCACACCTCCTATTTCTGTCTAAAATGCAGTAATTACAATGAAGATCTGTTCTGTGGTATTGGCTTGCCTGTGTGGGTTGTAGAATTCAGTGCTCAAAAAATGCAAAAGTAGATTGTGAACTAAATAGCAGTTGTTTTTTTATCCTTTACCAGATCTGGCATTGTTTGAGATTGATTATTTTATTATTGTTTATGTTATTATTTAAAATTAGTCATTTTTATAGAGTAAGTATTGCCTTATTTTAAATAATTAATAAAGATAGTTCTGAATTACTGTGAAAAAATGATATATGTCAAAATTTTTCAGAAGAGTGCATTTAGGGACAGCTGTGTCCTTATCTGAAGCTGTCTATCCTTACAAGAAGCTATGTGGTTCTGAATATATTTTGTATAATATTCAGACTCACAGTAACTGGTCATCTTACTATTGTGCATTAAGCAGATTCTTTTTTGTTGAAATAAGTAGTTAAATCATCCTTCTGGGTTCCTGAACTAATTAATTGAATGAACTAATTATTTTTCGTCATATTTTTAGACTTGTCAAATTGCGAATTTTGGAGCTAAGAGAGAATCACTTGAAAACTCTACCAAAGTAAGTGATTGAATGTTTGCATAAGTCTCTTTCGCCTGAAATTTCCAAAAGTGTCAAATATTTTTATTGTTAGCAATGCAATGGCGTCGTTTCTGTTAAGTGTTATTTTTTCCATGGGTCAGAAATTCTATTGAAGTTTTTTAGCAAAACACAAACATATAATGGAAGATGGAGGCTGGTGCATTAGCAGGCTGTAACTCACTATCCAAAATTTGTAACGTAGCATTTTAAAAGTTGAGATGGAAAGAAAATTGGAAAACATCATTTGAGATAGCCCTTGTCAGAGATTATGTGACATCAAGATTATGTGACAGTATTTTCCCATCAAGAAGTAATCTGATGTATTGAAACATACTCAGTGTAACCTCAGTAGAATATTCTCTCTATATAATCTGTACAGACATTAAGCGTATTTGGTCATTTCCAATACTGGTTATAAACCTGTTTCACCAGAATATTGAAGAAATGTCAATTTGGAAGTGCTTCTTGATACTATTAACCAAAAAAGAAGGTTGTTATAGTTTGTTACTATCATTTGACCAATGTTTAAAGGTATTTCGAAAAGGAAGCTAAAAAAAATGAAAACCAAACCTAAACGCTTTCCATGCTAAATAAAGGAGGTTGCATTGCATAAGGCAAGGAATATGGGTTTTTATTCAGACTAGGATTGTCATTATTTTCTGTAACAGGGTTGCTAACCAATGGAAAAATATCCACAGATTTGGGGATTGTTAGAAATGGGGGGTTGTATGTCCCCATTGTGAGAATTATAGTGGTGGCAATAGACTGTGTTGATGAAAGGTTGCTAATACTGAATTGCATGTTATTTAGCTCATTTTAAAAGGGCATTCTTTTTAGCAAGCATACGTTTATCAAAATCTCCTACGCAGGCATTTTGCCTATCATGGGATATGGCGACATTTTCACTACTTCCTGTGGGCTTTTATCCACAGCACTTTCCTTTTTTTCAAAGAAAGCTATTTTTTGTATTAAAGGCAATATTCTTTACATCAGTGGAAAACACTTCTTAGTATAAACCTTCCATTTCCTCTGTTGTGAGTTACATTTACTATTTTGAAAAACAAACAAACAAAAATCTTCAAACTGATACCAAAGTGTTTATCTGCATTTATAAATAAGACCTGTTCAGGACAGCAGATTTGCAGCCTTTGAGCTCTTTATCACCTGAAAGGCTGTATGCGTGTTGCATTGTATACACCTTATCTCGACTACCTCTTAAACATCAGTCTCTTTTAGAAGGGAATTGCATTGTCTTTGCATAGGATGCTTGTTGGAATAAGTGGATGTGTGTGTGTGCTTTGACTGAAGAATCAGAATTCCACAACAGAGTCATTTTAATCAAACACCATCTTTTAATATTTCTAGTTTAGTTCTAATCCCACTAAAGATGATAGCAGATTTGTTACTGGGTTCAGTGGGAGGAAGATTGGGATTGTGTGTCACTGTTACTAACAGAAGTGAATATTTTTTTTTTTCTGTGGTACCTGGCGTTTAACAGGTACATTTTGCCATTTGCCAGGGGCTTGGAAGATTCATACCTGAGCATGGTAGCCTCTAGTTTCAGCAGCACTAAGTTCGTTAAGGTGACCGAGTGTCATTTTTCCCGCTGTGTGATTCTGAAAAGAGGCAAGCTCTTTGATTCTTGTAACCAAGGGAAACATTATTTCTAAGCACATTTGTTCCCTGCTTTTTGCTGTGGCAGGAAGCTTTGCAATATACTGCTGAAGAAAAGGGTTCGCTTATACAAATGCTGTCCTGAAAACTGATGGACAGGTGTATTATGAAGTGAAGTAAGAGGAAGAAATTTGACAAGAGCATTTTTGCATCAACTAGGACAAAATAGGGGGATGTGTGCATTTCTGGGCTTCTTTTATTCTCTAGGGCAGTTTTCTCTGCAAGCAAAAAAAATGCAGTGTGATGGATGGACAGGAGTTAAAATGTATTACAGGGTGTAACTTAGGGAATAGATGTCGTGCTTCCTAGTGAGGGTGAGTTTGGCCTCTTTTCTAAAAAGACGGGAACTGCTAGTCCAGAGCAGCATCCCTTTGTGCTGGAGTGGGACTGGGAAGGTCATGGCTGAGTGTGGGAAGTTGGAGGAGGATAGTGGTGAGGCCATGGGCAAGTGCAGATGCAGGGATGTGACTGGGAGTCTAAAGCAGTATCCATGTGTTGTTTCAGCTTTACAGGAAAATGTTCAATACCAGACGGTTTTATTTCCTCAGGCAGTAAAGGAATGAAAACTGTCAAGAAAGTTGTGTTTACAATAGAACCATCTGCAGTTAGGAAAACAAATGCGGTAATATAAATCGGAATATATTTTACATTCTAGTTGCAGAAAAGGTGATGCAAGTCTTTCCGGTATATACTTAAAGGCTTTCTTTCTTATTTTACAATTTGTTAGATATATAATTAATAAAACAACTTGATTATGTTGGTTGTTTCTCCTGTAGTTCTAATGTAAGTGAAGACATGAAAAAGAAAGCAAATAAATTATATTTATATTGTAATTTGGCTTTTAAATTGATGTGAAATGTACTGTAAGGCTGTTTTAAGGAACTTGTGTTCAGTACTATTACCCTGTTAAGTGCAACTTAAAAGATGTTATCAAAAAGCAGGTAATATTTCTCCATCTGTTTTGTATATGTATAAAGAATTTTTGAAGGAAACATTTATCAATTTGGCATAAACAGGAATTAAATGTGCTTTGTGTTTACCATAGCTCTAATTTTGCTATATTTCGTACTAGCTTAACCCTCAAGTTTGTTGTCAAATGTATCCATAGTAACTGAATGCAAAACGTTCTACAATTATTTACAAAAATATCTGATGAAGTAAATACCACCTGTAGTTGGCTGAGAGGCAGCTCTCTAACCAGAGCATAGATCTCCAAAGTCTCCCTTTTTAATACATCTTGCATTAAAAGATGAGAACTTCGCTTTGCTGAATTTGTTGACTTAATTTTACAGCATCTAAAACATGTCCAAACATATCACTGTATTGCCAGGCACTTTCCTGATAGAAAATTAGTGAAGCATTGTTCAGGAAATATTCTGAAGGTTCTTCTGATTTCTCTGGACAAGTATATATTTAAACAACACTGTCTCACAGTGTCACACACCCAACTGGAGACATACAGTGCTCCTCAAATGAAAATGTTATGGCATTTTCTGTCAGCAGTGCTTTCTCTTTAGAAAATACTACTAGGCTTGCAGGTTTTTTTAACATACCAAAAACATTTCTGTGTTTAGTCTATAGATCTTCACAATACTGTTTTACAACATCAATAATTTGTTTTCTCTCTTATATGGTTTAATTAAAGATTATTGTTGATATTGTTTTCCAAGATATTTTGAGCATTTAGAAATGTGTGGAAATCTCTGATCAATATTACAGATAATTTTTAATATTTTATTACAGCTTTAATTTTTGCAGCAGAAATAGACTTTTTTTTTTGCTCTTGAATTTTTATTAAATGTTTCAGAGCACTCGTGAGATTCTGACCAAGTTTCTTATGTTTAAACAATGTTAACCACCTATGTCACAGGGTTGTCTTTTGGCTTGACGAACCAACCAAGATAACTCTTATTAATCTGTTTGGATAAAAATGTACTTGATCTTTACTCTCCGTAACAACATGTAAATATCACTGTATAGTAGCTTGGGATGATGTGTTATAGGTGGTGGCTCCCAATGGCTCTGAGGCATTCAGTTCTGTAATGCTACCCTACTGAATACATATTTGAATGTACAAGCAGCACTTTCCCATTGCCAGTGATGTTTTCACTCATTTTGCACCCAAACTGAAGCAATTAAAAGCATTGGACAGATTTCCATTAGCTTCAATGGGATTTGAATGAGGCAGTTTGTGCTTCAGTGTTTAATTATTCTGTGTTTTAGTCATTTCTCAGAATGGAGAGATGTAATTTCCAGTTTTCTGCCCTGCTGAGTAAGGCTGTATTTCAGCCTGACTGGGGAGACATGGGAAAAGGGAAGGCTGTCAAGAGGGGGAACCAGTTGGAGAATTGCGGTAGGAGGTTAAGTCCCACAGCTGCCACCAAGGGATCATCTTGCCCTCAGCCTTGTTTGTGGCAGTGACCAACACTTACCTGGCACGATCTGGGTAACTTGGTTTCTGTAAAACTCATTAGTGTCCTTTTCCGTGTCATTTATAAAGTAACCAGCATGTGCCCCAGGCCAGAGCCAGACTGTGGCAGCACCTCCTCCTCCAGCCACTTCTCTAGAATCGATATTTTTTCCAGTTTTTGGTCATTTGTTTCTCCATGTGAAGACCCTCTGTGATCACATAGCTGCCTAGCTTAAGAACTTCTGGTGAAGGACCTCTGTATTTGTCTCTTGGCAATAAGGATAGACTTCATTGTCCTGCTCTTTTGTAGTCTTGGCTCTTTCTGGAGTATTTTGAGTCATCTCTACACATCACAAAAACCGTATTGACTTTCCTGGGTGCCACACTTGTCTGTGTATCCTCTTGTTTTGTTGTTTAAAAGAGCTTCTATTGGTTTGTCTGGTACGGCTGACAATGTCACTGGTCTGGAGTTTTGTAGGCTTATCCTGAAATTATTTAAAAATTGTTGTGGCATTTATTATATGCTTCCTGGTCATCTAGAGCTGAAGCACTGTGTGAGGGGTTTGGTGTGTCACACACGCATATCATCAGAGCTTCTAACCGTGGGAAAGCGCTGCATTGTGGGAGCCTCCCAAATGCTGAATACAGGTGCTGAGAATTAGGTTTTCTGCACTGACCTTTTTTTTCTGAGGATTTGTTTTATATCTTGTCCATAGACCCTGGCAGGCTCCTGAGGGTCCTGAAGAAGGATTTCTTATTACTTTTTACGCCTTTTTTCAAATATTTCTGATATGTTTTCTACCTTTTACAGTTAACCATTCAGTTCTATTTTCCTAATTTGGGCAAGTTTTCATCTTTTTAAAGGATGTCTTCTAAGATTCCTATATTTTCTTCTGTTGGCCTTGGATTTTCTCAAGTACTTTTGATAGGTGATTTTGTATTGCTCAAAGTGTCTCGGTCTTCTCCCAGCAGCAATTTAGCTGATGTGGAGGAGTCGTGTAGCTGGCACAGGGGAAACTTGCAGCAAAAAAAAATTGTCTGGAGCATAAAATCAGGAAGGCAGTGGCACGCAGGGAGCATCTCTACCTTTCCTTCCACTTTCCCAAGTGTACAAAGTCTGCCTGTTTGTCAGAGTTGTTCACTGTTACCTGTGCAGGTTGTTCACTGTTACCGGTGTGGGTTGTTCACTATTACCCATGTAGGCATTCTCAATGAATGTGTCAGGGTTTGGCACTGTAGCAACTTGTGGTTACGGTTGCATCTTTCATCTGTTGTGGCTGGCGAAACATAAAACACCTCATTTAAACGTTTTTTCCTAAAGTTTATAAGAAAAAATACATTTAAGTTAGTTGCACTTTTCAGTTATGTATCAAAACAGACATATATTTACATACATACATATACAGGTGGGTGCCCACACACAGGTATGCATACATACAAATGGTTAGTGAAGATATGTGATAACAGGTGGTTTCTGGACGTGCTGTGTCTATACCAGCTGGCACTACTCCAAGTTAGCATGCATACCAACCCATGCAATAATCCTTTTCTCTTCCCCACTGAACTGGAGGCACCCACTTCGATCTGGGCGGTGGCAGTGGTGTGGAGGTGCCACTGCTGTTCCCCTGTTGAAGCATGGGTATGTGGTGGTGGGCATGCTTCTCCTTTCCCCCAAACCGCCTCCACCTCGCACACTGTCAGGAACTGGTGTTTCTGCTGGCATGGTTCGTGTTTCTCAGGCTGCCATAGGCCTAAAATTTAAGAACAGAGAGGAGGCTGTTATGAGCATGTGTGCACTCACAAGTGTATGCAACCGGCTTGACGAATTCAGTGTTTAAGTTATTGTCTCAGTATTCCCTTTTCAGTCCAAATAACCAGCTTTCATATCCCTCTTACCCTTTTCTGTTTCACACTCTCCTAGTCGTAGCTGCTCCTTACGTGGCTTTGTCTCACCTCTGATACAAACGCTCTGGAGTGCTGTTTTCCTGTACAACTGCACAATGAGGCAATTTTTTTTACCCAGTGTTTAAATAATTATTAGGCTAGCAGCATCTATGTTGATGTTTTTGAAGCCACTTACCAGGTACCTTTTGTGTTGGAGCTGCAGACAGCGAGGCCTGTTCTTGGTTAGAAGGCTGACCTTTATGAATGGCTGTAAATATTGGACTCTCCTCTAAGAACAACAGAATGGTCTGACAGTGACTCGCTAATTTGTGTGATTAATGCAACCACTCTAATGCACAGGATATTTAATAATTGCCTTTGAGGAGTTATATAAATGGTGTGAAGTACCACTGTGTTTTCCTACTGCTTGATAAGTGGATTTTACTGAATGTGCAAGAGTTCAAGTGTTTTCTGTTTGTGTTCACGCATTTTGGTTCAGAAAGTAGGCTTTATTCCAGCCATTAGTGCTTTCTGGAAAGTTATTTCAAACTAGTTGAATGAAAGTTCAGAGTGGATACAAAAACAGAAGTCATGTTTGTGCTGCCTACGCCGTAGGAAACAACTTTTACGTTGCAATGAGTCAACCTTAAATCATACGGCAGGAGCTGTGTTCTCCAGTACCTTTAGGTTTGATTGCTTCAATTTTGGCTGCAGGTCAAGGCCTGGTGCCCTTTTTCTGGATGTTTAGCTGTAATAAATGTACAGTCAATCTTCCAAATACAGTCTGATGTTCTCCCAATATAAGTGAAAAGCAAAAGTTTGCACTCCAATTGGATGTAAATCCAGAATATTGAAAAGAATATATTGTTATTACTGTTTTGCCAAAGGGCAGCTAGTTAAATCCTAGCATTGGTTTCCTAGGGGTTTTTTTTCCCTTAAAATCATAAGGCAGTTATATTAGGCAGACTATATTAATGTTAGTATAGACTGTATTTTAATTTCCGTCTTGACTGTTTTCTGGAAGATTGAGTGTAGCCCTACCTGGAGTGTTGCATCCAGTTCTGGAATCCTCAATATAAGGAGGATTTGGAACTGCTGGAATGGGTCCAGAAGAGGGCAGGCTACAAAGATGATCAGAGGAATGGAGCACTTCTGTTGTGAGTACAGGTTGAGAGAGTTAGGGTTGTTCCGCCTGGAGAAGAGAAGGCTCTGGAGAGACCTTATAGCGACCTTCCAGTACCTGAAAGGGGTGCACAAGAAAGCTGGTGAGGGTCTTTTTACAGAGGCATGTAGAGATAGGATAAGGGAGAATGGCTATAAATTGGAGAGGGGAAGATAGAGGCACACATAAGAAACTGTTCATCATGAGGGTGGTGAGGAACTGGCACAGGTTGCCCAAGGAAGTTGTGGGTGTCCCCTCCTGGGAGGTGTTCCAGGCCAGGTTGGATGGGCGTTGGGCAGCCTGATCTGGTGGGGAGGTGTCCCTGCCCATGGCAGGAGGGTTGTAACTAAATGATTTTTTAGGTCCCTTCCAACTGAAACCATTCTATGATTCTCTATGTTAGTAATAAAGACCCATGGCATTGCATTGGTGTTCAGAGGAACCAGGATATTCAGGCTGATGGCAGAACCCTTGTAGGAGAGAAGAGGGAAGCAGTAACGCCTAAAATACCTTACAGAATAATTACAGTGGCATATTTAGGAAGCAGAGCTAGGTAGAGGCTATAAATAGCTATGTATTTTATGTGTGTGTAATTATGTAGACAGACAGACAAACACTATATGTATACATACATGGTTATATATACATACACATATATATGCTATATGCACATACATGATATATCTATATCTATAGTCAGACATTTCGTAAACTAGGAACCAACTTAGCAAAACCAAATGAAAAACAGAGCAGCAGGTGGTAGGGCAGACCCATTGTCAGTGCGAGAAAATGGGGAATGTGCTGTGTAATGGAGGCACAAGGAAATTGGGGGTGGAGGTGGGGAGGACGAGGCTCAAGATATAGTTTATATTGGCTACTGATGACATAATCCCCATGAGCAATGCGACTTCTAGAATCCACCAGCATTCCTTGACCTGCCCTGGGAAAAGTGAGTTCTGACTTTCTACTCTTGAAAAATAGTCTGTTCTAGACTAGCTAGCCTACTATTAAACCCAAGCCCTAATCTAAATTACCAATTTTCCTAATATTTTAAAAAACCTTAGGAACTGTGGCACATATACAGAGCTCAGAAGTGGTTCTCCTCACTTTGCTTGTTTGCATGGTGAGGATCTGTGGTTGTGTCAGGACAGAGCAGTAACTGAAGTAAAACACCAATTCTTCAAACAAATCTAGTAGTTATATTCACAACTTAGTTGAGAAAGCAATGTTCTGAGCAAATTTCAAATGTAACAAAAGCTTTTAATTTATCTATCAGCTGTACTTAAGCTGGTCTGGTTGCTACTCCAATGGAAGCTCATTAATTTGTATTGAATTTTATATTTTCTGAGAAGATACTCTGTCATAAGTATTCTTTGCTCTTCCTAGCAACAGAAGTTGGCAGACCTGCCACTCCTAAACTGAATGCTTTGGGTCTTTAGGGTCTTGTTGACTTCCTGAGAGTGAAATCAAGAGTATTTCGTATCTCAGTAATGAATCTGGACTCTATACCTGTGCTGTTGCTTGCACCGAGCAGCCAGGCGGCCTGTCTATATATTTCAAAAATCTTTGAGTAAATTAAAGTAGTTGATATGGTCCTTGCTCTCAGAGCTGTTTGAGCTGAGGAAAACACCTTTTCAAGGTTTGGTGGGATTTCTTTCAGGAGAGATTTGTAAAATTGAAAAATTGTAGAAACTGCATTTGTAAATGGTGAGTCACTAGTGTCAGAGAAACTGTAGGTGCTGGTAATTGATGAGGAAATACTTGTATGTGTTGTACTCACCCTAATGACTCACTGTTTCCCGACTGAAGCTGTGGCTTCTCATCTTTTCTTTGGTTTTCTTGACAGTAGGTATTACAGCTATTGTTTTTGTGCAGTACCGTACCATTAGGAAATAATGTACAATAAAGATGTTACTAAGGGGTGGGTCCCTAGCAGCTAATATTAGGGAAAAACAGGATTTCTCCTGGTCTTCAGCTGTTGTTGAGAATTAATTTACTTTGTTCAGAGTAAAAATTGTAGATCAAGTTCTCAAATACAGCCTCTAAAATTGGAAGAACTATGTAATTCTGAAGACAAGAGCAATTAAAAACTGGGTGAAATTTAATAATACAGTGTGCAAGGTCATCTATCGAGGAAGTAATAGGAATTTATGTTATAAATTAGGAGTCCTTCAGTCAGAAATCATATTGGGGGAAAAAAAGACTGTGTATTAGTAGGATGTAAAATGTCTATGAGTCATGGATCTAATAGAGCCACAGTAATGCCAAATGTTCTTTGTCTATTTTCACTAGAGACAAAGAGGCATTTATGCTATTGTATAAAAATGAGGGAGGCCTCCAAATGAAGGATGAGGAAGAGCTACGCAGGGAGCACAGGGAGTCCTCAGTACAGAAAGGATGTGGATCTGTTAGAGTGAGTCCAGAGCAGGCCACAAAGATAAGAGGGCTGGATCACCTCCTGTATGAGGACAGGCTGAGAGAGTTGGGCTTGTTTAGCCTGAAGAAGGGAAGGCTCCAACGAGTCCTTAGAGCGACCTTCTAGTACCTGAAGGGGGGCTACAGCAAATCTAGGGAGGGGCTCTCTGTCAGGGAGTGCAGGGATAGGATAAGGAATAATGGTTTTAAGCTGAAATGGAGGAGATTTAGATTAGATATCAGGAAGACATCTTTTTCCTGTGAGAGGGGTGAGGCACTAGAACAGGTTGCCCAGATAAACTGTGGATGCCCCATCCCTGGAGGTGTTCAAGGCCAGGTTGGATGGGGCTTTGGGCAACCTGATCTAATGGAAGGTGTCCCTGCCCATGGCAGGGAGGTTGGAATTGGATTATCTTTAATGTTCCTTCCAACCCAAACCATTCTATGATTCTATGACGAGGTCCTAATCTGATAAGAAAAATAATGAATGAAGTGACCTAAGAATAATGTGTCACTTAATCTGAGGAAACAGAAGCTGAGGGGAGGTTTGTTGGTGTTTGTCTCTACAAACAGAGTCAAGGTAGGCAACTTGAAAGAGAATATTTCTCCTACCTGGATGAGGGACCGAGTTGTATGTGGTTAGAGGGGTAACAAATAAGAAAAAGCTGGCCATGAGAAGTTTCCAAAGTATCAGAATCATAAGTACCTTCTCCTTCCTCCTTAAGACTGAAAAACATCACTCTACATTTTGCTGAAAGACAAAGAAGCACTTTTGGCCTGGGGGGTGGGTGCTCTTCAGTGCAGCCTGGCAGAGGTAGCAGGTGATGGGGAAGGTACCTGGGCTGTGAATGTGCGTTCCATCTGCCCTGGCTGATGGGTCTGCACTCCTCCTGTCACCATAAAGTTGTGGAAAGATTCAACCTAAACAGCACATGTTGCAGTCCTGAGGGTTTGAACTTATTGGTGTCGTGCAACGTCAAATCTGCTCTCTGAATAAGGCAAATTTTGATGGCTATTAAATAAACTGGTTAAAACCAACCTGAAATGGTAAGTTTTTATCACAAATGATATAATTACATTGTAGGATTCTTTGTGTCGATTAGCACTTTCAGATTCCTTTGGAGCATGCGTTGTTCTGGTCTCCTTTGTTGTTTTAAATCAATACATTTGTGAAAGATGCTAATTTCCCAATTATCTCTATCCCTGCTGTTTGCAATTGTTTTAGTGCAATAGTCCTGCATTGACAAAATACTTCATACCTGTAATTTTACTCCTGGTTTGAGTCAGGAATAAAAGGATATGTTGATGATGATAGGATGGGGTTTGTTCCTTTTGTTAAAATTAGCCATTTTGTGTTGATGTGTTTCCAGCTGTAAAATGTAAACATATGATTTTTATTCTTGATTGCACATTTTTAGATTTTGATTGTAATAAAATCTATGTGAAAATACAGGCAATATGCTTTGGCCACACAGTCTTATTTCTGAGAATTGCTGCTAATAAGTATGTTTGCTGTCAAAATTCAGACTGCTTGAAAAATCTTTGTTTAGACCTACCTATTGTAGGCAATATAATGTAAAGTCAGTAATCTTCTGTTTTGCTTTTTTCTGCATATGTCTTGTGTTGTAAGGAATTTCTGGGGTTTAATTTCCACTGTTTGTTGCAACAGCATTTCTGTGCACTCCAGTTCCACAAAGAGTTGTTCCCAAAAAGTCTATGAAAAATAAACCTTCCTATTTTTGTATAATATTTTGTTATCAGTACTTGAATGTCTTCCTTGATAAAGGGCAATGTATAAGTTTTCTTCCAATGATTTGAAAGAATAGAAGGCCAGTCTCATCTAACGTTTTCCGTGAAAAATATTTCAAGGAGAAATGTAAACAAGAAAGTTGCCATACATTAAGGTTTTCCTTCTGGATAATGAGTAAAGGTGTGAAAACAATCTTTTTGTCCTTATGTAATGGAAGTATCTGTGGTGGCTTCACAATCACAAACATGTTGTAAAAAAAGGAGGTGGAGGAGAGAATCTCATTTTTCACCTAGAAGAACTTACTCTAAGCCACAGAATATTAAGTGCTGCACTGGGAATGCCAAACTTACAATTAATGCCACTACCAAGCTTCCATGTAAGTCTGGACCACATTAATGTGCCAGTTATCCAGAGCTACAAAATGTCTAGCAAACAAATCAGATGTAAATAAGGCAAAGTGGTGGAGAGAGTCCTGTTCCTGTTGTAATGATCATAAACACATATTTGTCAGAATTTTACTTGTAGCTCTTCTTTATGTTGGTTATTTCTTAAAAGTGGTGAAACTGTGTATAAGGAGGCTCAAAGGAGTAAGATTTCTAAACAGCATCATAAAAATTGTATAAAAAGCACAAAGGCTTTTGTTTCCAAAACAAAATAAAGTGAAGCAGACTAGATTCTTCCTTGGAAGAATACCTACAAAATAATAGCCGACTTTAAGGTTAAGTTTGCAAATTATAAGTATCTAAACCTGTAGAGAATACAACTCTGATCCCATTCTGTGGATAAGGCTTTATTCCAAATTGAGAAAAAAAGCAGAATAATACAGAATCACTTCTTGTATAGATACAGTATGGGTACTGAATGCTGACATCCCTCTTAATCATTTTTGTATAAAAACTGGCAAGTATCACTTAGAAGAATCTTTGGTGATTTACCAAAACATTCTTTGAAACACTGCAAGATATTTTGTTCTTGTTCCCTGTTTCAATAGTGCTTTGCGATGAGTTTTTAAGATAAGTATGAACATCTTTCAGCTTTCACAGTGTCGAAAGACTGCAGCCTTGGGCTTTCTTGTTTCTCAGTTTCATGTTGGAAGGAAGCAGCCAGTAAAGATTCAGAAAGATTCAGACAGCAAAAGCATCGCAATCCCGTTGCCTTTTGTCAGATATGAGATTGGCTGAACAAAAGTGATGATTATCATTTCCATTAACCTGAAAACAGAGTAGTAAAAAGCATTGTTGTGACTTCAGAACATTAGTCTTATTGACATGAATAACATTCATATTCCTAACATCCTTATCACTTCCAAAATCCCCTTTTAGGAAGCAGATTTGCAAAAATCGCAGGTTGTCTTAAGTGTGTAGAAGTTGGTGGAACAGACAGTTTATATGAGCTAAGAATCTGTCCAGAGGCATCTAAATATAAGTTTAAAGCTTAGCTTTAGATTTCTATTTTTTTTAAATGCTGTCCTAGTTTATTATGAAGGTGTAAATTCTTACCCACGCTCACGCTTTCCCACAATTACAAATATTTTCATCATTTGTGATGACCTGTTTTCTTCAGATGGTAACTCTAACTGAGTTAATAAATCATATTCCAGAAGACCTACTACTTTGGCTCTACATTATTAAAATATTGCTGGTATTTTAAAAAGCAACTACTACTATGAATCTTCTCTTTAGACTTTTTTTTAAACTAAATATATTTGCTGTTCAGAGAAGATGCAGAAAAATGTATTATATTGTTTTATTGTACTTTATCAACATAGAGAGTGGGTCACACTTGTCTGAAAAATGGCTTTTATTCTTCTCTTCTAAAGGCGGTAGTGGCCTTTTTTTGTCATGTCTCCTGTAAGAGACACTGGGATAAGATATTACTACAACTATTTGTATCGCAGTGAACATAGCTCGGTACTGATTCTGCTGTCTAGGATAATTGAGATATGACTTGAACTGTAATTATGGTTCCTATCTGGAAGTATTCATGCTTTATAGTTTTATTGTGTCAAATGGGCAAAGAAAAGATAGAGCAGAAATTAGAGCCCTATGTGTAGGCCTGTTTCAAACAAATTTTTTTTCATTTTGTTATCTCTTATTTGTTTCTTTAAAACTTCCATTTGACACATGTAAAAGAGACTTTTTTTTTTCACAAGAGTTTCTATCAGACAAGTAGGGTTAAATTTCACATAAAGACTTCACAGCACAATATGGTGGGAGGGGAGGACATTTATAACCATGGAGAATCACCCTAGCCCGCCTTATACTCATTTTGTTCTCAATTACACCAGTACTCCAAGCTTCTCCCAGAACAACTGTGAGCTAAACAGTCAGAGTTCACTCTGACTGTTATTAATGAGACCTAATTTGATTATGTAGAGTTTGTGCTCTGCTTTCTTGGGTATGGTTGTTTTATAGTATGCAAGGAAATACTCAGAACACCTTAAGTCAGTATCTTTTTAATTTTACTTGATTAAAAGAAAATAGACTAAAAATGGCTGCACATAATTCAAACTGCAAGAGGAGTTAAATAGAGAGAAGATGACTGCTGGAACACATTGGTGACAGGATGGGATTTTCACCTGCATCAGAGGCCTCTTTTTCCCAGCTGGAATAGGAGACTGCTAGAAGCACGTGTTTCTTAGCTGCAGTGCTGCTGCAGTGCTGACTTACAGGTAATACACCCCTCTCTGTATGCACCGCACTGTCTGTCACTCTCCTGTGTTATCTTTGAATAATGGCTTGACATGATGCTCTGGGAAAGGATGTTTCTGTCATTTAATGGGCCGTTGGATTAAGGATGGATGGTTCTCAGCTAAACATATGCAAAATGACATTTTTAGTTGCTGCCATCCTTAGCTGCATCCAGGTATGGAATCTGCACCTGCTCATGCCATCGACTGTGATCTTCATTTGTCCTTCCCTATGAGAGGGAGGGGATATCCTGTGACTTGTGTTCTTGCAGCGCATCTAAAGTTCCCTAAAGACCAGCAAGCAGAAGCGACTAACCTGTCATCACCTCTGTGGTGTGCAAAAGGTTGCCTTGTGCTGCCATTTCCCCTGAGCTTTGAAAAATCTAAGGTACTGCAAGGCATCTTATTTATGCAATCCAGAGAATAAAAATAATTATGCAAAAATTGATGACTCTCAGCTGCTTATATTTTTACACATATGCAACATGATTGACAATTACTTTTGAGAAACTGCGGAATGCGTATGCCTGTATAAATTACAGTGGTCATTAGTTCTTTGTTGCATTTTCCTGTAGCTGGTCAGTGAGTTCTTCTATGAACCTTTAATCTTTGTGTTTCCTGTTTGTAGATTCTCTTCACTGGTTATATCCAGTACTTACACCTTGTAGCTGTCTTTCTGACACATATATCTTTTCCATGCTTCTCCCATTTCAGTGTCCAGTGGACTGGTTCTGTTAAAACTCACAAGCTCTGTGTTGCAGCTTGTTTCCTGACTTCGGATTGTGAAACAAATCTTGCCATGTTTGCCATACTTCTGAATGTAATATCTCTCTGACTACCTTTGACAGTTTTCTAATAGCTGAAGAAGATGATTGCATTGTGGTCCTGCAGTTGCTTTGTTTTTTTCCTTTCAAAGCTATGTCTCTTAGGTAGAAGTCTTACTTCAACCTCCTTCTTGGCAGCAGGTCCCCACAGGGCAGCGTCTATCAGATGGGATGATTTGCTTGCGATGTTCTCTCTAGCCCAGCTGCCCGAATGCCGTTGCAGCCAAGCACAATATTAGTAGTGTGGTAAAACAGCTTTTGTGAAGAGCCTGGCAGTAAGATTTTCCACATCTATAAACTACAATTCTATAGTTAAAACTATTGGACATCACCTATGAAGAAAGAAATCAACCATTCATCTCAGAGGGCATCAGTGTTACTATTAATATATAGAGATATTTCACGTGCAACAACGGGAATTGTCTTTCTGCTTTTTCATTTTCTGAGGTGCTCCTTGCCACCTCTACTACTGCCATCCTTCTTCCTCAATTAATATGTAGATAGTTATTTTTCACCTCAGATTCAGCCGTGTCTGTTTCTAGCACGTCCCTGCTCTATTTCTCTGTCTTTCCATTTAGAAATAATCTTGGGTTTGATATGTGTTCATGCTGTCTTTAGGCCACATTTCAATAGAAATAGGAATGAAAGGGACTACTAAATAAGAAACCTGTGTTGAGAGTAAAATCCTTCTACTCTTGTTTTTTGTGTTAGCTGATTCAGTTAACTTTTAGTCATCGGATATTCATCAACACCATTCAAACATGCTTCATCCCTGTTAATTATTCAACACCTTCAGTTAGGTCTTCTTCCTGCTGTCTGGCAAAGTAACTGGGAAAAGAGGTCCAAAACTGCACTTTCAGTCTTGCAGGCTAAAACTAGGTCTCTCTTTAATTTATATTCATTCATTCCATGCAAAACTAGTACGTAAGGGTATAAAGCATGTGATAAATTCTTTAGAGATTTGAATAATATATTATGTATCCTGATGAAATATAGGTTATTTTTAGTCAACTTTTAGTAGTGGGAGACTCGGAGCCTGCTTCTCCTCACTCCATGAGATGGTGGAGACCTAAGTACTGGTCATTTTATATTGATTTAATAGTATGTTCACATTGATCATTATGGCAGTGTTTACAAATCAGTTGGTTACTTTTCAGTGCACGATTGCACTGTAAACAAAATATAAGTTCTCAAATACAGTATTTACCAAATACTGTCTCTTTTAATTAAAACCAGCGAGGTGATCTTTGTGGCAGTGAATGACTCGGTCAGTCTTGCTCAGTGTCAGTGGGTTTGAATTTAGACACCTGCAGTGAGTCGTGTGCTAGATAGGTGTGTTTGTCCCAGAACAGGGACCAATTTGCATTGTCATTATGTCACCTGCATTACTGCTATTTCATGTTTCTTTGTCCAAGTGCAGACAACTTCTAGGAAAATCATTGTTCTCATCAGAGCCACGTAGTTTTTACTAGATGTTAATTTGGTTCCGAGGTTTAGTGACTGTTAGGTGCATTTATCCTGTGACTCTAATGTGCTGAAGGTCATACTTCTCTCAAAGAATGTTAATGCTGAAATTCACTGACGGAATAGCTGGCATGTTTGCTGGTACTGTATTTTGAATGTTTTTAACTAGATATACTTCGAAATTTTGCAAATATTATTTTCTTCTGTTTAAGTTTTCCACTGAGGTCAGCATTTAAAGATAGATATGAGGTTAAGAAAGGTACATTACTTGCTGGAAAAGGGACAGTAGTTTAGTGGAGGCTGTTTCATACTGCACATGGGCACATATTTTCATATGTATTCTGGATATCTCAGATTTTTCTGAGATAAATACCACGAGATAGAAAATACCAAATGTTAAGTGATAAGTTTAAGTTATTAAGGATCCTTCAAGTAGTGATTCATGAGCCAAATGGGACATTTCAGAATCGTGCTGTGAATGTACGCATTAAGGATTATTTGGGTCCAAAAGTATTCATAAAGTCTTGATATTGCCAGGAGCTTTGCACTGGCTGATGAGATTTTTTTTCGGCATTCTGTTTATGTATGTAATCAGTTAAGCAGAAGTAGATCTGAACTGAAATTTCCAATGCTCTTACCCAATGATTTGAAAGCTGTGCTTGGAAAGAAATTTGTGTGTGGATGAGGGCCAAAACTCTGAGGATATCACCTTTCTCTACAATCAGTTGAGGAAACCTTTACAGTCACAGAGTGATTCATAACTGGATCCTGAACTGAAGGATTAATTTTAGTGGTCTGATCCATTTCCACCCTAAAAACAAACAGATGGGAACTTAGGATCCTGTATGGAAAAGCAATACTTTAAGTCAGTAGTGCATGTTTAAAATCCTTACATTCTGCACACAAACATTTTTTCCTGAAATCCAATTTCCGTATGTTTTTATCATGACTGAAGCATGACAGAGCTTGATTTCCAGTTTCTGCGTTTAAGATTCCTGTCTTGATGGTGCTTTTCCTTCTAGGCCCTTGACACAGTACTAGCTAAAGTCTCACAAGTCTTCAGTGCCATAGATACATTGGTTGTGTTTAGACACCTTCTGCACCAGCAGTTCCATCTTTTGGGCATTGAAATTGATTTTTCTCATCTTAGCATTTGAAGATGGAGAATGCCCTTGCTCATCACCTGAGATTGTTCGGTGACTCAAACAGCAGAGGAAGTGGAGTCAGCAGATTTTCAGACACCAGAAATGGCAGCTTCAGGAGCATCAGCACAAGTAGACCGTGTTGAGGTAGTTCTCCCAAACTGTGTGATGAGACTAAACAGTTCTGGTATGCAAAGGCTGATGGAGGCTGCCTCTTAGCCCAAGGTGTTTAATCCAGATGAATACATTGGGTGGTTTTTACCATGTGCATAACCCAGGTAACGTTGTACAGACCCGCGTTTTGCACAGCAGTGTTGCTGACAGCCGTGCAGCCAAGGCAACAGTGTGCCTTTGGATTGTCTGCTCCCAGCTTCTCTTCGTGTTAAAAATGAGTAACAAATAAGCACAGTTTGGTGACTGACTGAGTGCTTCTGGATTTAGTCTTTAGAGACTTAATTACTGTAGGCATCATCCTATGGTCTCTGCTATGTTCTCCGATTTGTGGTTTGAAAACTGCAGATTATAAAATTATTTATTTCTTCAATATAAATAAAAATTGAAATGGCTGTTACTTCTTGTCATTAAGTTAAAATAGACATTGCTGTAGATATTATATACATTGTTTTAGATATTTTCTCTGTTATATATTTCAGTCCTTGTGTAACGATATTTTGTATCCTCAAAATAATTTTTTAAACATACTCTGATTCTTTGAAGTCTGGATAATGTATAGATTCAGTACTTTATGACAGGTTAATTTATACTTGTAGTCCTTTACTTCACACCATACGTTTTATATTCTAGAAACAAAGGTTACTGTGTACAATGGAAGTGTGAGAAAATATTATTTGAAATGCATAGAGCAGATGATCCAGTAATGGCAACATATTTGCCCTTTTTTGCTTTTTTTTCTTCAGAAAATAATGGTATCCATTTATCATAAACTCGTATGAAAATACAATTCTGTATGTTGTTACAGAAGGAAATAGAGTATGTAATCTTTATCACTTTCTCAGTGCTGTCTTTGTAGAATTATGGCCAACAAAAAGTGTGCATTAGTTCTATAGCAGTGTCATATTGTATCTCTCATTGTATTTATCATTGTGTAAGTCCAGTTGTATCTCTGACACAATTGCTTTTCACTCATAAATTTTTACCTATTGGAGATATTTTTGTTATTTATGATGCAGTTCTTCATATGTGTTAATAATCCAGCTGTGGTTAGAAGTTTGTGACCAAAGGTTTGGCTTCATGTAATCACCATCTCCTATCAGTCAGAAAAGTACCCAGGATTTTGATGAGAATACCATGATTTTGATAAAATAATTTATGGCAGTTGTCTCATTTGCTTTGCTGGATACTGTAAAAGGAAGATGCTTTGCTGGTTATTTGAAGTGTTTACAGCATATAGATGAGTATCTTCTAAATAAGGCAGGAAAATCAAAAATGCAAGAACATGAGAAAGTTGTGTTAGGCAATATGCGCAATTACGATGAATATAAATAACACCACTGAATTGTATAATGAGAGTTATGATTTATGGAGTGAAAATGTTTTAAAACTATTGTGACCGGTGTGGATTTTTCACCAAGAATTCCATAACCTCTCTAAGCTACTCTTTATGCTGGTTTTCATGCGTTTGTGGTTTTTTAGAGAACTGTGTTCCATTGTTGTGTTTAAAAATAATAAAATAAGATATTCACCTCATTCTGAGCTTACCGTGAGGTTCACTTCAGTATCCAAGACTCAGGTCTTCTCCGTGTGATCCTGCAGTTACTTATGAATGGAAGAATAGATCCAAATGAGATATGGATAAAGATTTATGTGAAATTTTTGGCTGCAAGTTTTATTCACACATTAATTATATTACATTACATCATTTAAGCAATGAATATTTAACTAAGCATTACTCATCATTGCACCTTTCCTGCTTCACCTTTATAGAATGACCTCGCATAAAAAATATAATTAATCTTTTCATAAGAATAGTATAAGTAATTCCATGAAAGAGATAAAAATATCACAAGCTAATGAAAAGTCTCATATAATATTCCACTGGGTGCATTTGGCAGTGTGCTTTAGGTTTTGATGTAGTACCAGCTAAGTGAAATTAATCTGCTTCCATATAAAAGTTACCGTTTCTAAAACTATGCGTCTGACCATTGAAATTACACACAGTAATGTTGCCTTTTACGATAAACTTGCAGTAGTACAAACCAAACCTTTCAAAGTAAAATTTTTGTTCAGAGGTAGAATGCAGCATGACTTACAGTATTTTTGCCAACTCGGTTGTAACTTAGATTACCACTTATTTCATCTTTTAAGAGTTTTAGAGTTTCACATTTCAAAATATGTAGTATATATAAACAACAATTATATGTGTAAATAGCAATGGAATATTGCTGTTCAGGTTCCAGTTTGCAGGTGTTTTCAGCCTTGTAGCTGGGGGGGGTTGAACACTTTAAGGTGGGCATGGGGAGTCATAACCACTAGAAGCTTTTATGGACTTTAATGCAGAATGACGAAGCCTGAAGTAATACTGCCTGTGAGAGAAGCCTTTGTACGAACCATTATAGATGTGTTTCACCTTTCCTGGATTTTAACTTGTGAAGGCTTGTGGTTGTGTGCGATTAATGTTACAACTGAAAACCTTGTAATATCTGCAAGTGTGAAGAACTCTGACCTTACAATGTGTTCACACGCTGAAATGTGTTTCCTGGGGTGTGAAACCTCTGTGTGGTGCTAAGGTGGGAAACCTGCCGTTGGGATTCGTTAGAGGAGTTTTGGTAGTGTTTCATGGGTTTTGGTGACATCATCATTCAGGCAGAGAGGATGTGCCCTGCCTGAACGCCTGACACAGGGCTGCTCTGCACAGAGGCCCAACTGATCTCTCTTAAGCAAAACACTTCGATTTCCAAAACAGAAACTGGTAAAATGTGGTTATTGTAATAATCATTTTTCAAAAACTCCGAGTCCAGTCTTGCAGATGCTTCTGGCGGGGGGAGCACACGAGTGTTAAGAATTCTCATAAAGCTAATGAGGTTCTGTATGGTAATGAGAGTATCCATAGTCATCAAGTTTGTGATGAAAAATGTAATTACTTGCTCCATTGGGTTCAATTAATTTAAAATTTTGTATACAATATTTACAATTTGTATCTAAATGTCAGAAATCTAAACTGGGTTAATAACAAATCATTTAAGACACATTGATGAAAGTTTGAGGAGGAGTATGTTAGACCAAACAAACATTTTCAGGGATGTGCATGTTATTTAAAGACAAAGTGGATGTAAATGAGCTGACATGAGTGTGTTGTGGCTTTTGTCTGGGTGTGTAAAGTGGCAGTCAACTTTTGACACACATTTCTGAAGAGAAGTAAAATGCAGTTAGAGCATCAAAGAGGTTAAAAACATTATATTTTTGTTGTTGATGTTGTTGTTGTTGCTGCTGCTGTTCTTGTTATTATTATTATTTAATGGGGATTATAATATGAAGTGGTATTCTTTGGGGAAGGCATGAAATGCCCACTTTGGCCAGGTGTGCTATGCTGGTGAAATGTTTACTGCTTCTTAAATGGCTCACAGCCTTCCAGGAACTCTTGCATACTAAGCTTCACTATTAAAAGGTAAACTATTTTCATTATTCCTTCAGGATTTGTAGCAAGAATAATTCAATGTAATGAATACTGTAAGAACAAAACTGAAGTAAGAAGCAGGCTGGGAACTGGGGAGCATGAATCAAGATTTCTATTACTGAAAAGGTCTGCATAGAGTATATAGAAAATCGATTTCTGTTTAAGAATCTGTGTGCTCGGTCTTGACTGATCGTAGCTATGTTGATGAATATTGGGTTGAGACTCAGATTTAACTCCTCCATACTCTAGGCTTAAACTACAGTATCTTGTTTTGTACTTGTAGTCAAAAAAATTTGTCGTTACTTTTTTTACTTAATTTTAATTTAGGTCCTTGCCCCTTCGGAGCTGTGTGGGCAGCAGCCATTCCTTTTATCAAAGAAGCAAAAAGTCTCTGTTGCTTTCTTGTCTCAAAGACATTTCTGAAAATCAATCAAATAAATTGAGAAATACATTGGAAAGGAGACATGGAATAGTTGTGGGACAGGAAAAATAAAACTATAAAAATAAAAAAAGGTACAACAGTGAACTTGAGTGTGAAATAGGTGAACTACCAGAAAGTATTAAAAAAGTGAAGTTATCATGAGTTAATCTGTGTTAGGGTGACTGTCAGCATAGAAAGATGAAATAATTCTGAAAGAAAACTGTGACTATAGATATTTCTGAAACACCAAATGATGGGCAGAAATAACTTATTTGCTATGTTCATAGACTTGTTAGGAAACAGATTGTGCAAAAATGGAACGCAAAAAGAACAGTAATGAACAAGTAGAAAGATGAACGCTTAGAAGAATGTCTTAGAAAGTCGTCAAGGTTAAAACAGATATACAGTAACACAAAAGATCCAGAAGAAATCAGTGATACAGGAATATCTACTGCACTGGAAGCACTTGGGTGTTTCACAGTGCTGGTAACCTCAGTTTCAAAGGACTTTTTGACCTTGGCATTGCACTTCCCAAAACTGCCATGTAAATGCACCGGTATTTATTACATTGTGCAACTTAAACTTTCTGTTTGAAAAATCTGCAGATTATGTTAGATGAAAGATAACAGCCTAAATATGAAAGATAGCAGGTTTATCAAAAAGAATTATTTGGTTGGTTTAGTGGTGAACTTTCTGCCTAAGAGGCCTCGGTATATTTAACAACTTCTCTGTACAGAACAAAGATTTCTGTAAAGTACAGAAACTCATCTGATGCCTGACCTTAATTTGTGACCATAAGAATTGTTCCTTGAAGTTATGCTGAATGATGAAGAAATACAGTAGGTCAGTCAAAGTTTTGGTTTAGTTAAAGAAATCCAATAAAGTATAGAACTTCTTAAACTTAAGAGCAAAATATTTGTCTACATGTTTTTTGAGTTTGCTAATGTATCTTTAGCAATCAATGCTTCATTGCAACTGAAGAATGGAATTTCTGTGGGTTTTTTTTTCTTATTTACAAAACTAAAAGTAATTTGCTTGTAATAAATATGCAGTAGTGTTCTCTATCTAGCCTTGTCATGACCTCATTTTTCCATAATGTAAATGTTAAAGCAGATCTATATTCTTCATCTATAGTCTCTTTGATAATCAGTTTTACTTCTGATACAATTTGCAGAGATAAAATGGTTGATATTTTAGATCTTGTCAGTTAAGACTGTTAATTTTTGGATTAGGATTAACTCTGATTACATTAGAAGTCCTTGGAACCGACTGTTGTAATTAATGTTAAATTGCTTAACTATATTTATGCTATTTTTTCACTATTACCACCATGAAAATCCAGGATGGGGTTTAGAGCATATTGGTCTACTAGGGCTTAAGGAGAAGTTCTGCAGTACAGAAACTAAGTAATTTTGAATACAGTTTGCTAATCTTAATTTCTTACAGACATGAAATTCTAATACTTTGGAAAGACCCAAAGTAGCCATTGGTACATGTGTATGACATGGTAAATTTGCTTTAGAAAATTCTTCATTTTTTCCAATACGAGCAAACGTGTACCCTACACAACTGCAGAACATCCATTCCAGTTAAAGCAAACACGGTCCTGACGTCCTTCTAGCACACTCAGTCCTTCGCGTTCACAAGCTGCTCAGCAGTTTTCCTCTCATTTTGAAAAGATCTTTGCTGCTTTGGGATTATTTCTTTGAGTTGGTGCTTCTGCTGTCATATATTCTAAGTATAGATTTTAAAACTCTGTGTATTTTTAAAAACTTGACCTGTATTCACAGTTGGTAGATTTTAAAGGCTTTTAACAGTCAGCCCACATACGCTGTAGTCTGTGCCTTTGTCAGTTTAAGCTGTACTTGAGAGAACCAGTTTTTCTCACAGCACAAATTCCGAGAAAAAACTGGGAGATTTATCCTATTGACTTCAGTAAGTGGCAAATTTAATCACGTAATTTTTAGCAATTTCTCACTTTTCCTCTTATTTCACTGGTTCAGTCACCTGAGCCCAAGCGTTAAAAGTGCCTTTTTGCTGTTACATCACAGACATAAATCCCGATTATCTCTCATTTAAAGCCCTTTACTGCATAAAGCATGGTCAGTAGTAACTTTTGGTTCACTTTCTTATAATGTGTTCTTATTTGATTCTTTCTTTTATATCTCTGTGAAGAACGATCAACTGGTCTGGTTGGTTTCGCTGTCCTATGCTCATGCTCTTTTACAGCAGAGGCTGTCTGAAGCCTTTCTTGCCCTCAAAGGAACCACTGCCAAAGAGGGGCTCTCAGCAGCCCAGTACAGCACATTGCTCCTGTCCACCTGTGGTGTCACGGTTCCTACCGTCTCCCTGCTAGGCTCTTGTGCCGTGAACTGCATAGAGGGAGGAATACTTGCCTAGGTGTGCTTTACAGCAGATTGAAAGTTTGAATCTCAGATTCGACATTAAATTAAAACCTGTATTCTGTTGTGTATCTGCTTACGATAGTAGGGTTTTCATCAGCTACTGGCAAACAGCAAGTGTCACTGAAAACCACTGCGTGCAGGTGTGGCACTTGATGACATGGAAGCCAAGTTTCAGGTCAACTACTCAACAACTCAAAGAGGAGGGGACCCATCGGTTCAGGGCATTCTGTCTAACCAACACAAGTACACAAACCAAGCCTCATCTAGTATTCACATACTGGTCCTTGACACAATAGTATCTTTGTATGGCTGTTAGGTACAGTACAGGTACAGATTTAGTGAGGTAACAATCATACTTTGTGCTTTTGCTGTCAAGAGTCCAAATACTCTCTAGTGGCTTATAGAGAAGTTGTTAACAAATTCATAAATCTATATAAAAAAGTCACAATTTATATTACTTTCAATTGATTATAAATATAACATGGGTCATTTTCCTTGCCAAATATACAAAATTATACCAAGACTTTATGTTTATTTTATACTAATGTAATTGTTGGTAGCTTTTTAGTTTAAGAACTTTATCTCATGCTTTGAAGACGGATTGGATTGTTCTCATTTGCATCAACGTGTTATAACAGTATTATTTGAGCCAACATTTTGCAAGCAAATCATCTTGAATATCTTCTAATTTCTTATAGGTCAATGCATAAACTGACTCAACTGGAGAGACTTGATCTGGGCAATAATGAATTCTCTGAACTGGTAAGAAACGGACCATTTTTCAATAGAAAGCCTGTGTGTTTTTGCAGAATCATAGAATAGTTTGTGTTGCGAGGGGCCTTAAAGACCAACCCCCCCTGCCATGGGCAGGGATGCCTTCCACTGAATTAGGTTGTTCAAAGCCTCATCCAACTTGGCCTTGAACACCTCCAGGGGTGGGGCAGCCATGACTTCTCTGGGCAATCTGTTCCAGTGCCTCACCACCTTCACAATAGAAAACAGTTCTGGCTGCTCTGTGTATGGGGCATTACATTTTTACTTAAGAGGCATTATTGTATTGTGGCCATGTGCTATGGTCACTTTTCCTTGTGGAACTTAAGACTGATCATAGTTCACAAGGTGAATGTTGATAACACAATATGCTTCATCTACATCAGGCTTCTGTGGTTCAAATCAAGGTTGCAGGTGATTCTTACGCTGAGCTCGTTGCTAGTGCTGGAGTATTTCGATGTGGGTTGAACTGTCAATCTCAATATAAATACTTGAATCAGTTATGTATTAGTTTATTTGCATCTACCATTATATCCTGCAAATGTTAGCAATTGATATTAGCAGCAGTAGATGATGGACTCCAAAAGCAGTTTCTGTCCCTAACTCACCTCAAAGGTGAAAATTAGGTTCCTTGAGATTTAATAGCTTTGGGGAGTGTTCTCTAGTGTCAATATAAAAAATTATCAAGTTGCTGTTCCCTGTGGGTATATTGACATCTTTTAGAGACAGTATGAGGGTATTTAATCTGTGTTTTAAATTGGGCCTGTTTTTTAAGGAGAGCTCATTGGCTTCATCCTGCAGGAACTGGAAATATGTTCAGAGAAGCAAGACTTAGAAAAGCTGCTGCCTTATCCTTTTTGAGACCCATCACTACTAGGGCTGTTTGGGAGGGCCTGTGCCTTTGTACGATGACAGATTATTATCATGACGCTCACTATTGCACTGATGCAAGATAAATTTCTGTGTGTGCCATACCCAACAGCCTGCCCAGTGACTGTTAAACCCTGTGATCTGAACAACCCTTCCAGTGTCATAGAAAAACAGTCTGTAAAAACTGTGTTGCTGAATAAAGCCATATAATTTTATGAGGGTGATAGTTCCTGTAGCTTTAATTAAAATTAAGATGATCTCACTTAAAACAAATTTTGAAACATCATCTCGTAGTAGCAAGCTGTAGCAAAGAGTCTACATCTGGTTTATAGACAGTGCACTGTCTTCTATGGGTATGGCTATAGCCCTCTTAATGTTTACCAACTTATGCTTCTGGTAGGAGAGAATAGATGGGTTTAACTCAGGTTTTTAGTGAAATCTGGAAATCTTTACTAGATAAATAGAGTAACATTTTCAGAAGTGGTATTTGGAGTTTTGATCAAAAGAAATAAATGTATGCTTCCTGCATTCAAAGTGTGTCTTTTGGGGGAGTGTGTTGGGTTTGTGGTTTTTGTTTTAAATGACTTCAGCATCATTCTATGTTTTTATATTGTAGCATACTGTCCCCTAATAATGATAAATGGGGAGTTTGGTGGCTCCATCCTGCTATTAGGACCAGACTTCCTGAGTTGACTCATTTTTCAGACATATGGTCCAAAAATGTATGAACTAGAATTAAGTGCCTGAACCATAATGGGCCAAGAGGCAAAGGAACAGCATGAATCTGCAGAAATGAATAGGAAAAGTGGTACTAGTTTAAATTAAAAGCACCTGGAAAAAAGATAAAAGGACTCTGTTTTCATGGATTCTGAAAATCTGATTTGAGTTCTGAGTTAACTTCTTTGACAGTCCCTCTCTGGATAATTGAAGTCCAGAGTCTTTGCACTGGGAGACCGTGCCCTTCATATAGACAGTCTGGAACCATAGGCCTGGGGTTAGGAATAAAGGTAGTGCAGGAGTGAAGTAATTCTGTTCATTCATTTTTTTTGGAAACATTATATAAATCATGAGATAGATGTGTGTTCCTAAAATAGAAATTGTCACTTCCTGAACAGCAGTCATATTCAAGTTACTTAATGTAATTAGGGAAGGGGATAGTTATTCTGTCTCATGGGTCTGTGGGAAAAATGGGTCAAGGTTCTGAAATAACTCAGTCTTTGAAGTGTCAAAAAGTGGCACTGAATAAATGATAAGCAGCAATCGTGGTACCTCGGCCTGAAAGGATGGGGAAGGTGGGTGTGGTTCTCTGCAGAGTTTCGGGACTCTGGTGCCACCGGTAAGGCTACAGAAGAAAGTTTGAAAGAAAATATTTAAAGGTAAGGAGAAAAGGAAAAGGAAAGAGTATAGACCGTATTATACCTTTACCAAAGATTAATATCAAGGTTCAATTCAGAGTCTGATGCTAATAAACATTTCTTTACTGAAGGGTGATCACACACTGGAACAAGCTTCCTAGAGATTTGGTTGGAGCCTCAAGCCCGTCAGTGTTTAAGAGGCATTTGGACAATGCCCTTAATAATGTCCTTTTGGTTTTGATCAACCCTGAGGTGGCCAGGCAATTGGACTGGATGATGGCTCTAGGTCCCTTCCAACTGAAATAAAGCTGTTCTGTTCTAATCGTGGCAGTCTATGTGGAAAATGAAAATACTCTCCAAAAATGCATCAGGAGAAGCATTTCTAACAGAGACAAATAAGTTTTTAATGCCACTTATCAAAACATTAGTGAGATCTCATCTGAATTGTGGCATGCTATAATCCATGCTGAAGAAATGTTGAATCAGACTGTAGTATGTACGACATAGGAGTAGGCTGTTGCCTTTGAGAAGGACACCAGCCTAATGAGAGGCATTTAAAAGAAAATTAAAGTTGAGAGAGGACATTATGATTATCTCTAATAACCTTAGTCAGTGAACACTCCAGAGGAATAGAGAATCATTAATCATCACAGGAACTAATACTATAAAGTGACCATTAATTAATTTAACCTGGAAATTAGGAGTGGTTTTAACTATTGAAGGACAACAAAATTTGCATAGAATTAATCAAGGCAAAATAAATTCTCTTAAAAATATTGACTAATCATTTTTCAGTAGAAACACATTATGTGATGATATGGAAAATTGATGGATGGAGCTTTCCAAATAAGCCAGTTCTTTCTTTTCCAATGAGGCATCCAGTCCTTCTCCCATGATGTACCATAGGACCCAGACAAATGGAAATTCATATTTCTTATGGGACTTAACAACATTTGAGGGAACTTAAATGTTCCCTAAATGAACTCTCCTGGGAACCACAGGAGACAATTAGAGGTCTCTCTTAAGGTCCTGTGACGCTAGGCAGATACATTTGTTTCTAGCTGTGTTGAATTAATTCCAGTGAAATAATACTTTAAAATAAATAGACTTTAAAAATTATAGAGTCTGAGTTAGTCAGAATCAAATGAAATATTTAATATCATTTTGTGGCAGATTTTGAAACAAGTCTCTACAACTTTACAGAGTTAAGGCAAATCAAAAGTCTTGCTTTACCTGTGAAAATAGCGTTTCATGAAGAATGAAAATACTGCTTAGGCTAAAGCATGAAAATATTTATGACCTGATAATTCTTGGTTTTCACAACTGAAATGAACAAGAAATTATTTTTCAGCCTCACTAATACCCTGTAGTGTTGAAAAGAATAGAACATCTTAGATGAAAGCTTAATCTTGTCATTTTAAGGCTTGATTATTGCATATCACTATTATAACTACTGAATATGACAGTTGTAGACATTAAATTGTACATAAATGTGGTGTCTCCAGGAAAGTGTTCAACAATGTGCCTCTGTTAAAACATTTATCAGACTATAAGTTACACAAAAGGTAGAGTTTAGCGTGTGCTGCAAGATGGGATTTTGTCTTTCTTTTCAATGCATTGTTTCTGAAGCTCCGCAATTCTCACTTCTCTCTTTTGCCTTGTTCAGTAATTGCATAGTGCCAGTAGACTGTTTAGAGCAAGAAGTTCTCAGGAGTTCTTCTTTGTATTCATTTCTTTTCCAAAGGGTTCGTAAATGTTACAAGTTTTGAAAAAGAGCACCAGTGGTTAAATTAAATGAGATTAATATACTGTTCACATCATTAACTCTCTGAAAGTCTGATGATATAAAAAGAAAGAAAAGGAAGGTGAAGAGGGAATCTTTTTTTGAGAAAATTTTGATTTAGATTTAATAAAAAAATATTTATTTAACTGTTCATAATACTGTATTCTTTTCCTCAGCCTGAGGTTCTGGAACAAATACAAAATCTAAAGGAACTGTGGATGGACAACAATTCTTTGCAAGTACTACCTGGGGTATGAACATTAATTTTATGTAATCAAATTATTATATGATATAGCAAACTATTTACCTTAGTAAATAAATGCATGTGCAATTTCTTGAATGGGTACGTATTCCTAGTTCATATAGTCATTAAATATTATCAAGAAATGAAAGTTTCAGTATAGCCATTCATATGAAAACCTTTGAGACATCATGTTATTACATGGTAGTGTGTAAATGGAGTTGTGTCTGTTTTATTTAAGCATTGTGTAGTTTTTGTTGTGAGAGGACATTTTTTCCTATTGTCTTCTCAGTCACCAAGCATTAACTGGCAGAAAACTAGAAAAACTCACATGACTTTTGAAAAGGAAGAGGAAATATCAAGTAATATAAGTAAACTTTAAAAAAGCAGACGGTCCATACAGATTCAACTATGCCAAAAGCAGTTTCTGAGGCAGAGGGTTGAAGATGTATTTCTCTAGAAACTACTCCATTTAGAAATGGAACAAAAAATATTTTAAATCTAAGCATTAAGGTGAGGCTATACGGTAGTGCTGCTGCTGAGCTGTTGTTACCCCATGGCAGAACCTGGATTTTCAGTTTTATTTATTTCAGATGATCACTCTAAAATACCTACAGTTATCATGACTCGAGAAAGAGATCCTTGTCCTTGGCATTTTATCACACAGGTGACAGATCCTGTGTTTCACACAGTAAAGCTTTTCTTTGCTGCAGGGAAAATGTATAACTAGATTGAGCACAAACATGTCTGGGTGTTGGAAGAAGAAGCAGCAGCACTTCCTCTTTCAGCTTATCAACATGCCAAATATCAAAATTCAATTTTTTGCATTGAGCAATGACTGTTTTTTGCCTTAAATAATTCCATCCATAAGTTTTTATTGTGTTAAGCAGGATGTTTGCACAGAAAATGATCATTTTCCATCACTGCCCAAATGCCCAGTTTTTGTGTGCTTTGTTAGTGAAAAGAAAAGCTAGTGTTGGAACAACTTCTTGATACTGGAATCAGCTGGAGATCAAGAACCAAAATATTGTATTGTTTCTGCAGTGTGACTGAGTGGAAGAAGTATCAGATATACTATCTATCTATCTATCTATCTATCTATCTATCTATCTATCTATCTATCTCTCTATCTATCTATCTCTCTATCTCTCTATCTATATCTCCTGTTTCTTTTCTGTTTACAAGTAAACTGGTTAACATACCCAAACCTAAAATGTGTGCCAAACAGTCTTGCTTATAATCCCTGGAGAGGATATTCAGAGCTGAAGACATTCAGTAGATCGTGGAACAGAATCACAAGGAGTCTGATTGTTTTCAGTGAAAAATTCATGTTTCCCAAATCTGATTCTAGTAGACCCTAGATGGTGTTTTAATAAAGCCTTCTGCAAAACAAGAGGTTTGAAACTGTTAATATTAGCTTGAAATTTTTACTTTTAAAAACAGAAAGGAAATACCAACTGGCAATTGATTTTAAGATTTGTCAGGTTTCCATTGTTAATAATTCAGTTTTTTTTAAAAAGTAGTCTGTGCTAGAAACATGGATTGTAGTCAGCTATTAATGTAAGTAGAATGACGGAAGTTGGAGTGAAAGGGAGATTTTTCCCTTTATACAACAACTCACATGTGATTAAAGATAACGTGAAACCGCCTCCCTAGAAGCAGAGAGCAGATCTTGGATGGGTAAGAGATGAAAAGCAAGTTGTGTTTATATTGTTTCAAACAAACCTGTAGATGAAGCTGTCTAAAGCAATTTTCCTTTTTCATGTGTATAGTAAATAACCACTAGAAATGTATGTAAGTAATTAAAAAACTCGCTCCTGTGAACTTTTATAGAATCTATACCCTTCACAAGAGATCCTAATGGCTCTCCCAAGGTCCATAAAGGAAGTTCCTGCATAGGCCATGCATATTTATTTACCATGAATGCCCAGTATTGCAACCTCAGAGGAACTCTCCATAGCAGCATTGTGCTGCCCTGTCTCACTCTTCTGTGTCATCCGCCGGTCTCTGATGTGACTCTGCCACTGTGTCACAGATCCTGCTCCTTTACTCTACACCCAGCAGTGATATCTCTCTGCTCTTCCACTTGTAGGTTTTAGCTTAACGAAAACAACAGCATCTTTTGTGTTGATTTTCTTGGTGAAAGTTCATGTCTAGAATGTAGTGACATTGTGATAACGGATCAAGAAGTACGTTGCTGCCACAGGCTTCAAACTCTACAGTCTGCTACACAGATTTTCCAAGGAATTAGGGAAGAGTCCTTGTCATATGGTTCATCACTGCTGTAGCTATAGTTAAACTCTGTATTCACAAAAGTGTATTGTTTGAATTAGCTGCTTATAATTGAACTATGAGTATCTAAAGTCTAATTTTAGATTTTATAAAATTTAGAGAATCGGTTCAACACAGAAAGCTTTACCTGTGTGTCCCTCAGGGGACAGATGTCCCTTGGATCTGTGTCCAACTGAAGAAATACTGAAGAAATATGACTGAGAACTCAAACTTGCAGCAGGTTTAATGAATCTGGAAGACGTTAATTAGTTTTATATGTGTTGTTGAGTTTGGTGCAGTTCCTGTTGCAGTTCTGTGAAGAGGAGAGCTGTTAGACTACCACCAATACTGTGTTGCTGAAATGCGTCTTGTGAAGAGTGCCGAAATAGCTGAATATAAGCCTGATTACTGTTGTTTGTAATTAAACTTAGAAACTGGCATGCAGTGTATATCTCTTCAAGTAACACTTTGTAACATGCTATTAAGTCTATAGGGAAGTTAAAACAGCTCGTGTACCTGGATGTGTCAAAAAACAGGATAGAAACTGTTGATTTGGACATATCGGGATGTGAAGGACTGGAAGATCTCCTGTTGTCCTCCAACATGTTGCAGCAACTGCCAGACTCCATAGGTGAGAAAAACTTCGGATTTCTTGTAATCTTTTACAGTTGAGGATTTTGTTTGTATCCTTTTTTTTTTTTTAATGATGAGACTTTGTAACAGGTGGAACTCAAATGCCATTAAATTCCAAAGGAGTTTGAAACATCTCTGCCTGGATGGTCCATGAAGACCTTTTTGTAAAGTCGGAAAAAAATCCATGGTTAGAAGGTTTTTATTGTTCTGATTTGCTGTTTCAGAGAAAATAAACAAAGCAAGACATAGTTGATCTGATCTAAATTTGAAAGTAAGTGTAGTAGTGATTATGTTCACAGTGTGAAACTCCTGAAGGAAATTACTACTCTTTGTTATAGTAGTGCAGTTCCCTATGAGAGCATTAAACCAAGAAATAGTTCAAACTATTCATTTCCTTTTTTTAGCTGTATAGTATGCATAGAATTTCTGAATTGTTTAGATTATGCAGAAATTCTTGAAGCTCAGTGGTCATATCTGTATCACTCTGTACATCTGGATATTTTATTTCAGTCTCAATTCTATATATTTTCTTTAGAAACATTTGATATCTTTCTTCCCTTTCCCTTCTTCCAGTTGATGAGTCCGCTGTATCATCTCGTTTTCACTTTCCTAAGTGCATCCCTTTGAATTTGGAACTGTTAAATTCCCCAATTTTAAATCAACTTAGTCAAGAGTCCAAAATGTGTTGCTCACTAATAATACTGTGCTAACTGAGTGTTACTAAATGTCTTCTACAGCTATTTTCCATTTTGGTCTTCTACATCTCACCATAAAAGCTGGAGATTTTGTTTGGTGTGATTTTTTGATATGCATATGCAGATTGATTTTTAGAGGGGATTTAGCTCCTGTACAGAAGAAATAGATGTTTACATTTTGAATTATACATTCTTGCAAATAGATATATTCAGTTCTCATTTCCAAATTCCTGTTACTGAATGGTAATAGATGTGGCAGAAGCAAAGCAAAACCAGTCATGGTAATACTGCATTTTCAGATGAGAGCTTGCTGACTTCATTTTGTTGAGGCTTTTTCCTGTTAAAAAAAAATCTGTTGAAACCTAGATGTTTGTTGGAACTTGTTGATTTTGAAAAAATTCTCTACAAAAATGTTCTGCAGTTAAAATGAGTAATGTTTCTGGTGTCCCTTTTAGTTATACTCTTCATTTGCTTCAGCTTCCCTCTTATGGCACATTCAGTGTAACATTTTATTCTATATTAGTTATTAATTTATATCATTCCCAACATTAATTACAAATAATCATTTTTAAATGCTACTTCAGTATTTGATTGAAACAGTAATAAGTAAGTGAAATACTTAGGATACACATAGGATATTCTTAATAAGAGACAATATTTTATTTGCAGTTCAACTTAACATAGAATCAGTGCTTCTTTTTGATAACATATTTTCAATGGGACAAGAATGTGTCTGTGTACTGTCCCATATACAGATATTTTCTAAAATCTAGATCAAAGTTATTCAGTGTTAGAAATCATTCTTTGTTTATGGATGTGGGAGATTACAGAAAGTACAAAAGAGTAATGTGAAATGGTTTTTTTGTATTTCTTCTTCTTAACTTATGTTGTAGGACTGTTGAAAAGGCTTACAACTTTAAAAGTTGACGACAACCAGCTTACAATTCTGCCAAATGCAATTGGAAAGTGAGTATACGTCTCATGATTTTCAACATCAAGTAATGTATGTTTCCTTTTCTACTTGGGAAATGTGGCTTTTTTTAAAATAAAAAATAAGACAAAGATGTACTGAATTATAATTTAAAAATGTATGCCTAACATAGCTTATAACATTTAAATTTGCAGCAACGCTATTTCTTCTGTGGACTTATATTGGTATAAGTGATAAGAAGATTAAATGTATCACATTTTCCAAGAAAAAGAACAAAGATATTTTTCTGTGTGAATCACTTGCAATTTAGATGATTAGAGCAGCAAAAGTAGAAGAAATAGAAGTATTTGGGGGAATACTTCTGTTGCCACAGCAACAGCCAGTACTTGATGCTGAACAGAAAATGTCTGTAAAGCTCATGTGTATGTAGGGTTCTTAAAATACTGAAGTACCATAAATGAAAAAGTCATGGCAATTGCATAGGCATATACACCAAGATATGAAAGCATCATATAAGTAATCTTATTATGAAAAGTGCTGATGATGCCCTTTAGCTATCGTTTTGTCAGATATTACTTGATCACTGGTGCAAAATTCTGCCTTGTGCTGCTGTATGTCTTGACCTTATTGCTAAGTGAAATCTGCGATTTATTGTAAAATTGAGGGTGGATGCAAGCCTGTCTCCAAGTATGAAATATGTAATATTTCACACTATGCATATCCCTTTCTGGCAGAAAATATCTTTAACATTGATATTTTTGATGGATGCCCCTTCCTCTACATAATTTACCTCTGAAATGATGTATAAACTGGCATTTGGAAAAAAAATGCATCAGAATATCTGGTCCCTCACTGCCTTATACAGCTATAGCTCTAGTGTTTTCATCGTCCTCCTTGCACCAACAGTGGTATTCATGCAGAAGAAACGCGGTTCAGGCTAAGTAATGAGTCTTTCTGGTGTGACTGAACACACGATTATACCATTCATACCAGTCCTGTGCCGTCAGCATGAAGCAGTGGGAAAGGGGCATCTGTGAGCAGAGCTGCACTCAGACTCTGTGCCTTTGCTGTCTCCTCAGCAGCAGCAGCTCTACAAACGATTCCATTAGAAATAGTTTTTGTTTAAGCCAGTGCTACTCTGAGCCTTACAAAATTAAAGCCTAGAAGGCTTCGTTTAGACTTGTCCACACATATGATGGTACGGTGAGGTCTCTAGAATAGAAATAACCTCTAACCTGCACAGCCAGTGTTTTACTACTCGTGCACCCATTTTATAGTAATGATTTCAGTAATAATAATTATTTGTCAGTATGCCAATCAGGAAGAAAGAATCCAAATTTGTGAACTATTATAACTGTAGGGACTGAAAACTTAGGTTTGGCTCACCATGCTGAACTTCTTGTAGTATGTTTAAATTTATGTGATATTCATGGAGAGTACTAAGGACTGGTTATATGAATCACAAAAGGGGAAGTCTCATAAATATTACGTAATGATAAACTCTGATAGGCAGTAAAGATTCATAAGGCTCAAAGCTGTGCTAGATACTCTGCAAAATGGTTGATATAATATCCAGCATTATCTTTTGCAATTTTGGGCATTAATTTTTTAAACCTATCATGAAGGTGCTTTCTTATTTATTGAATTGTTCAAATTGAAGGGAACACCTTTTCTTTTTAACCTTATATCCATTCAGTATTGTTTGTCATGGAGCCTTAATTATGTTTTTAAAGATGGACTCTGCTGCTCTAAACAGTGCATATGCAAAGCAGTGGGCTCGTCACCTAATAGTAATACATTATTTTTGAGAGATTGGTTGTACTTTTTAAATGAAGTACTTTCTCTCACTTAATAAGGACGATGTCTCCACATCAAAATGAACTTCCTTTCTCTGACTCATGCATTTGGATAGTTTACTACTGGGTTTCTTTCTCCTAAATGATAGTCGTGGTACCCACTGCAGAGTATATTGTTGTCACACAAAGGTTAGCAATGTGGAGGAGGGATTGCTACCTCCAGGGACCAATTTCATGATGAGACATAGAGCACTTCAAAGCTGTCTGAGTTGATGTTGCTAACGGTGAACTGCCACCCTCATTTTTGGCAGTGTTAATCAAAGGGCAAGCCTGTAAGTGGCATTTGGAGTTTCACCCTGCAAGGTACTATGCACCCAACTTAAAAAAAAATTCCACATAAAATTGGTAGATTCACATTGATGAAGTACCAAACTGCAGCCAAAGGCTGGAAATTGTACCTGTAGGACCTAAGTAAGTGCCTGTGTTCCCACTTTGTGAGTAGGAAGGAGTGAGGTGGGAAGTTGTGACCCATACATCAGGAATGGTAAAGCCAGTGTGTTGTGTTAGAGGAGTGGTTTGTGCAGGTACCTAGCCTATGCCATATCTGACAGTACCAAATGCTGCAAAAGGAAGTGTAAGCTTGGATTCCTGGGTCTGCATTTTGCCTCGTGTTGGACAAATAGTGAGCGCAGCTAGCTCTCTGGATTTAGTCTGCTCTGACAGTTACCTGGGTGCTCTGGCTGTTGGGAGAGAAGGGCTGTGACTGGATAAAATGGGGCTAGGATGGGCTAAACCACTGTTTTATTCATTACAGTCTTCACTCTCCATGAATCTCGCTCTACTAATCTGTCTAAAATTGTTCCTCATTTACGTTGGGACATGTACTGTGAGTGGCGTCATTTCATTGGTGCCAAACTGAACAGCAGGCAGAGGTCTGATTCTTGTCTGCCTTTTTTTAAACCTGTCAAGAATGATCTGAATTTAGCTCAAGAGCAAGGTTAATGATATTGCAGCAAAATTAGCATTGTTAGAATTGTAATTATTATTGTAGATTTATTTTCATGCACAATCCATGATCAATGAAAAACCACTTTCTGAGGTGCATATGTTTTTAGGTGTGGTAGTTATAGAGATAAAATATAGTTTCACACTGACTTTGTTGTTGTTATTGTGGCCATCTTCATTTGTCCGCTGATGATGACATCAGGAAGCAAAGAAGCTGAGAATGCCTGTGTCAGACAACACCTTTCAAATAAAATTCTGTTGTCTGATAACATTGTTCTTCCCTGTCAGGGAACCTTCCACCTTTACAGTTCAGTGTACCAGATTTTCTGATTGCCATTGGAAACATAGTAGTTCTCAATTAGCTTATCTGTTTTCAAGCTCTTCTGGTTGTGTTATCATGAGTAAAAGGAAGAATATGTGCATCTTGCAATTCAACAAGCTTTCCAGTTGGGCTTTGCTCTGTCAATTCTGTATGTCATTCTGTATGAAGGAGGTAAACATGCCTGAATTCTACCTTTACTGAAATTGTTTTGTATCTAGTCTGAAATAAACTGTGATGGATACAAAGGTTGTATTAAAGAAAAGCTGTAACCAGACATAGCAGAGCTTTTGGATAGGTTCCATGCCTCTATCGCTAATCACTGTATGACTCACTTTGGCTTTTCAGTCTACTGAAATACAGCAATTAGATGAAAATTCTGAGAATTCCATTTTAGGAATAGCTATTTCTGGTTTCATGTTGCATAAAATCTGAAGGCTGAAAGATCTTCTTTTAATTAAGAAACTGGAGTAAAGGTAAGCGTAAGCCCAATCCTGATGCTGTGACTCATATCAAGGATTTTTTGAGGCTTTGAGCAGCCTGATCCAGTGGAAGGTGTCCCTGGCCATGGCAGAGGGGTTGGAACTGGATGATCTTTAAGGTCTGTTCCACCCAAACCATTCTATGATTCTGTGAATACTAAGAAATACAGCTTGAAGCGGAAGTAAATTTCTTAGCAGAGCTACCGAAACAGCTGGAAAAAAACAAGCAATCTTCTGGGCACCCAGTCCTTTCATCAGCGATGAGGGAGACAACAAACATTGAGGAAGGAATAATTGCTTGCCATTTAACCTTATTATTAATTAAAGTACTTGAGAGAAAAAGGTAGTACATGTGAAGCAAAACAGGGGCAGCAGAAGCAGGGAATGATGGTATTTGTAATGGGTCACAAACCTTTTGTTCCCTTAGCTAAATGAGCAGTGTGCTACAGCATTAATTTCAAGAGGTTTTATATCCAGCCTGATTTTGTAAAAGATTCCGTAGATAATTCTTCAGAATGTATTTATTTATATGCGTGTGTGTGTATGTATAATAGATATATGATATGTATATATTTTTTACATATCTCTTTATATAATGTGTTACATATTTATTCCTGTTCGTGCTTTTTGCATTAGCAAAGGTCACATTGTTGGTTCTGAATCACCAAAGACACACTGATGTTTCAGAGTTGCCTGATACCACCTGCAGCCTTCAGAAAAAAGCAAACAATCTAAAGAGTCTGGAGAGCTGGTTGACTGGCTAGGACAGGGTCCCAAAGAGCAGAAAATAACTCTGAGGGCCATTTCATCCTAGAGCAGTGGTGAGTGTGGGAAGGTTGAGGTGCTCACCGTCAACCACCCTGTGTTGGGTCAGCTCTCTTGACATTCCCTTGACTTTCATTCTGCTTGGGTGCCAGCTGCAGGCAGAAGATGAGGTGGCTTTATGTTGTGGGTTCTTTTGCTTAGGACTCGATACAAAACCTCCAACTCATTTCACAACGTCCTCATGGATGATGGAATGCAGGAACATGCTGGATGTCAATTCCTTGCACTAGGAAGCTGTGCTTTCTCCATACAGGCTTCTCTCTGGTCCTGTGGGCTGTGGCTAACCTTGGCTTGAGTTCAACAGGAGAGTTTCTGACATTTGTCTCATTTTCATCCTCTTCCCTGAAAATGTGATTACATGCAGGAAAGGTCAGGTCTCTTTCTTCTCACAGTCTGACAGAATGCAACAATCTAGAAAAAGGGATGCAAGACAAAAATTGAGATGATTTCGGCTTTTTAGAAGAGAGAACTTGAATGTCAGAATACTTACTTTGTTGTCCTTTGGTTTGGTCCTTGACACACAGATACCTTTTTTAGCCCTCTTTCTCAATGTGTGAGAAGTAAGCACTTCTACAAAAGTTGTGTCTAACTACGACAGGCTGAGGTTGCTTTGCTGAGTTGGGATCCAAGTTAATCTTTTTCACTGCTGATCTGTATTAGAAGTAATTTCAAGTGCATCAATTGGAATGTACCCTGGAGGCATTTCTGCTTCCCTTCCCTTTGCTCTCACCAGCGGTACTTCTTTACCTGTTGTCCATGTGTATTAAGACTATAAATGTTTTGGTTTGATTCTTCAGCTTAGAATGAATTCCCTGATCACTGTCTGTATGAAATATTTGGACTACTTCCTCACTACAAAAAGTAAGACCGATAATGTGAGGGAACTAAGTGGTGTTTCTCAAACTGCCTTACTGGATAAGATTAACAGTATCCCTAATAGTTCCTAAAATAAAGGTTCTTCTTCAGGGCACGATGCCTGTAGTAGCCTGATGCTTTAAAACTTTCAAAGGTTTTATATTGTTAACATATATCTGCTACTTGTATAGTACCTAACAAATATGTTTACAATTTCAGTTTATCTTTATTAGAAGAATTTGACTGCAGCTGTAATGAGTTGGAGTCTTTACCTTCTACCATCGGCTACCTTCATAACCTGAGGACATTGGCTGTTGATGAGAATTTCCTTCCTGAACTGCCCAGAGAAGTGAGAAGCTGATTCTGTTTTTAAATTACAGATTAAAATGTTTCGTGGTAGGCCCAAGACTCCATCCCTACTCAGACAAAATATCTGTTAAACCAGTTGTGTCTGCACAATGTGGAAGACCAAATCTTTGTTACATATTCAATAGTAAAATAGTAAGACCAGTGAACTAGTAAATTCATGTAAAGATGAGAGTATGTCTTAGAGGAGCAGTGCGGGTAACCCTAGTTGCAAGTGTTACTGACAAAGGGAGGGCATAGTTTTCTGACTTTAGAGTGTATTTTCTGTTTTTTTGTTGGCTATAGTATAAAACACAACTTGCCACCTCCAGACATAACAAGTTAGCAATAATAAATTTTATCAAAGTAAGTATTCTAACATCTTTGGTTTTTTATTCCTGCAGATTGGAAGCTGTAAAAACATAACAGTGATGTCTCTGCGCTCTAACAAGCTAGAATTTCTTCCTGATGAAATTGGTCAGATGCAGAAGCTGAGAGTGTTAAATCTGAGCGATAACAGGTATAGTTCACATAATTTTGCTAATATGTTATAGGAACTTACTGGTAAAACATTTTAAACTATTCTTTTTAGATATTTGTAAAAATACATTTCTATAATATATGTTTTAAATAGAAAAATTATATCTAGAATTACTTTATTTAAATTATAAGAAAGAAATGTTGATTTAATTTTTTAAATATTTTTAGTTGGGTCATATTTCCACAGACATCTAAAGAAAATATTGAATGGGGCAAAGATCTGGGTCTCAGTCTGTTTTCACAGATTAAAACCCATTTCTTTCTTTCATCTCCTGCTGTTTCCATGTGAAATTGTGGTGTTTGGCTTTAAAATAGTATATAACTTTGTAATATTTCATGATTAAAATGTTGATATACAGGGAATCATTAAGTGCAAGTACATTAGGATGTTATCCTGATTCCACTGAGATCAAAACACAAGTTTCTATTTCCTTCAGCAGAGAAAAATTTGTGTCAAAAAAACCCCAGATTCTTCTGTTCTTGTACACGTGACTATTCCTCTGAGAAACTGAATGCTTAAAATGGGCTTTTCTTGATACTTATCCTGTGCGGCCATACGCATAAGAAAATACCGTGTTCCAAGAATATGTTAACATCCAGTATAACCACAGAAGTACAAGTTTGCTCAACAGCGCAATACACGGTGTGTGAATACCACTTTGTTTCCAGTAGTTATCATCCATATTCAGTAAAAAAATGGGGAAGGACTTCCCACATCTGTGTCTGGTTTACCGTCGGCAATTTCATTGTTGAAATTAAGGCTGACCATAAAATATGAAATGAAGTAATGTAGAAATCCCTGGAATATATTTGTTTAAAATTAATTCTGGTAGATGATTTTCTACATTGCAATTGTGTATTATAAAATATATTATGTGTGAGTGAGAAAATAAACTTAACTCCAGATTGTGCTGAAACTGTCCAAGTCCCAGAATTAAATCTTGGGTCTCTTGATTTTGAGTTTCAGTTTTCAGGGCTTTTCCAGGGACAGGGAGTACTCTCCTATCACCATGTCACCACAGCAGTGTACGTTTGTGCAGTTATCTGTACAGCTAAAGCCTGAAGCTGCATTTCAGACACTCTGACACTCTCTTAAACTCCCTCAGGCTGGCATTCTTGCTGACAAAGGCAGTCCAGCCTCCCCTCGCTGTTCCCACATCCACATACCCTGTCCTGGTGCAATTTTGTCCAGGTGTATGGTGATGTTGAATACATCAGTGATACAGATGAAAGGAGACTATCAGAAATACGGTGAGTTTTCAGCTGAACGTTTCCAGAGGCTGTCCCACCTTGTTACTGCATAGCCAACTGTAGAGGTTTGCAGGAGAAGCATGGAGTGGGCATAGGAGTGGGGAGGAAAGACGACAGTGCTGGTTCAGGGCCTTTTGGGTGTCCAAGATGCTGTAACTGCAAGGTGCCTTCCATGGCACATGGAGCCAATCTGAGCTGGATCAGAAAAGAGCTGCCCTCTTTTCAAACCTATAATTCTGCTGTGAGTTTGTGTTGAGGAAGCAGAAATCTAGTCTTTCTGCCCCTATTTCGTTTTTGCTAAGTTACTTTTCAGCCAAGTCAGCTGATGATTTCAGGCACATGACTTCATGTGTAATTACTGATTTTGAATGCTGTTGCTGGAGTGAGAGAGGAAGGAGGTGGCTTCCTGCTGGGAGGAGGCAGTGGAGGTGGTGAACAGGCAAGGTTTCCTGACCAAGCTGTCCTGGCAGCTGGATACCACCAAAACAGCAGTCCTGCGTCACCTTTCTTTTTCCCTAGCTGCCTGGGTATAAAAGAGGACTCGAGATTTCCACTGTGGAGGAAGGCAGTTAAGAGCCCAGCATCCCACTGACATGGTGTTCCTTGGGGTGTAATGTTTCAGCTGCTGTCCTTCCCACTCCCCCCTTTGGTGCTGGCTGGTAGCCCTGTATATGCCCTTGTGCTTGCTCAGTGCTCACTGGACAAGTCACTGAGCTGATTTATCTCTCTGAAAATGGAAGAAACTATACTTGTTTTTATTGTGTTTGTTTTATGACACTCCTTACAGTCCATTTGCTTAGCATGGAGTCTGGCAAAGGCAAGCAGGAGCTGCACACAGAGCAGTTGTGAGAAGGGCAGGAGAAAAGAGCCTTTGTCAGATTTGGTGGGAAACTGTTCTCCCAGACTGTCTGAAAAATGGACCATGAGTTATAGGTATTGTAGAACCAGTGGAGAGCACAGCCTAGACTGGGAGACATAGGAACTGACTCTGACCATATACCTTCAGCCCTTAAACCTGGTTGAATTGTCTCATGTGCTTTCCTTGAGGGCTTTGGGGAGTCAATTTTTCTTCCTTTCAGTTCCAGCGGAGGTTAGATGTTGCTCCAGCGAGACATTCTGGTAATACTTTCTTATGGAACTTTCCACTTTAATGAAACAAGAATGTTTCAGTGTTTTGGCACCAAAGAGGTTGGACAAAGTTCAGATGCCATCATAATGTTGGATTTTTACTTTTTTTTTTTTTTACTTCTCTGTTTTCCCCTTTTCACATTCATATTAACATTAAGGCAATATCCACTCTTTCTTTGAATGAGTCCACATGTACATGCTAATAAAGAGTGTATTTGGTCTCTGCTTGTTGCTAGGGACCTTCCCATGTTACCACAACAGTTTTACCCTTCTACTCTTCCTGCTTCAGATATGACAGAGAAGGTAGAGCACACCAGTTCTTGTCCTGGATACCCCTGCAAGCCATTGGCAGAAGAGACACAGACATGCAAGCAGAGCAGAAAGACAATTCTAGAGCCAAGGGGTCATTGATCACTCTGTGGTGAAGGGATCCTGGATCCTGGAGCATGGGTCAGCTTTCTCTCTGTCAGCCTGGTATGAGACCTGCTGAGCTCATCTCTCTAAGGCAGACCCATTCACAGCAAACACTGCTGATGGAACCTTTTTGGCACAAAAAATCTGCAAAAATCTGCTGAAGAACAGCTGCTGCTCTCTGTACTGTGTAACAAATGGGGATGGACTGTGCATATGAGCACATATTCTCTCAGAATTTGTCTGGTCAGTGCTTTATGAGTTTCTCCTCTTGACATCATGTCCATTCTGACAGATGTCCTGTTGCTCATGCATCCTTGCATGTTCTTTTCCTTGCAGAGGGAACAGACTATCACCGTGACTATCAATCCATGCTAATTGTCACGGATGTATAGTGTTACAAAGGGAACACAGTCTTCTACTGGGTATCAGTCCACTGCAGGTTCATTCCAGTGACTGATACCTCGGGGTCATCTCCTTCTACTTCGTCGCATGCCAAATTTCACCTCCCATGTCTACAGCTGTGACTGTAAATGGTGCACTGGTGTATCCATTAGCCTTTTTTTGTCATTGCCTTCATCCCAGTGACTTTCTCTGTTCAGAGATTGGCTATTCAAGTGTTTATTGAGATATGCCCTTTTGTCACCAAAAAAAAGTTCATTCTGAACATGCTCCTTGTGGTATGGGGAGTGTGCTCTGTTTCAAGGCATGTAGAGTACAGCTGTATTGGTGGCTTTGAACTCGTCTTGCCAGAATGCATGGAAAATTTGCAGTCTGCTCTCTCCCTCACACATGGAGTGACCAACAACTATGATGTAGCATGTAAAGAGGAAAAGAGGAGCTCTCCCTCCTTTGCACTATGTGGAGCTTGTCTAGGTCTGAATGTCAGAAACATTTTGGGAGATTTGGTTTAAAATCCCGATTGGATGTCTGAAGAAGGAGGCAATCCTGACATAGATGTATTTACTACTCGGGCTAAGGAGGATCTCAAATTTTTGTGAGTTGACACATTTTGCTCAAAGGTGGGTTAGTGTTTGAAGTCCTTCTCCAGTGCATTTTAAATACTTTGGTTTCAGCTGCTACAGGCTTTTGCTCTTGTTCTGTGTTTTCTGAAGGCCCTCATCTTGAGATAAGAACATATATAAGTTGGACCTTGCTGATGTTAGTTCACCAGAAGGTGTTTTAATCCCAGAGCTTTCTTCAAATGTTCATGCTAGAATTCCATTTTAAGCAGGGAATTAGACTCCAGCTTTTCTTACCCATGCATACACTCTTACACTATATACTTTTCATCTCCACAGCTGGGAGTCCTCTCCTTTTATCTTTAAAATTCCAAACCTTTTCAACCATATTATAGGCTCTTCATCCCTCAGAAATGCAGTATTCAGTTCTCTCTACAACACAAAAGGCAATGATGAGTTGAATCCTGACTTCCTATCAGATTGCAAGAGTGGAGTCCAATGAGGCTACTGAGCATCCCACCAGGACTTAGGTGGCTTCATGCTCTGCGGTCAGGAAGGTTTTGATTCCAGATAGTTGCAATGCAGCTACCTGGAGGTTCATCCTTGCCTTTGCCAGGCACAAAGCTGTCTCCTGTGCTTCAAGAACCAGTGCAGCTTTTGATAAAGTAATTGAGCAATTACTGCTTGCATGAAAGATAGTGAGACATCCACCACGTAATGAGTCTTTGGGGATAGCTGCTTGGATTCAGTCACTGTTAAGAGTGCACATGGGATTCATTCAAAGAAAAAAAGATGTCTTACCAGTAACCGGTGTTCTTCACAATGTGTAGTCCACACATACATTTGTCTTCCATCTGCTTCTCCTCTCTCCTCAGAGTCCTTCCAGGTATGAGTCCTGTGATTGAGAGGTAGAATTGTTAGAATGTACATTTGGGCTACACTTCTCAAAGAGCATCGGTTACTGGTAAGTAACCTTTCTTTTAGTTTTAGATTGTTCTTAAAGAAGAGCTGAAAGAATCATCACCTTTTTGTATTTGCACTGCTGCTGCTTCTGTCCTGGGGTCAAAACTCAATTACTGCTCACCCACAGAAGTTAGATGGAAAAAGATCCTAAGATTACATGTTCCATTCAAAAAAAAAAAAGAAAAAGACTGCTCCCCGGTGTACCTCGTCATTTTACATTTAGTTATTTAATTATGCAATATTCCTCGTTGCCAAAGAGGTAATTACTCCTGGCCTTGTATATCCACAAGTGGTTTTATGAACAGTATGGTGATGGGTTGATATGAATCATGTTCTTTTAAACTTTGGCACTCTGAAAACCCTATTATTATCAATTTGCTGAGAGTTACCTTGGAGAACTGTCACAAATGGCACCTGTCTCTGAGCTTGACCAACTGACTGGTACTGTGGCTTGTTATGATTAACTCTTGATATGTTTTGACATAAATTTTTCATGTTTTGGTTATTATTTGAAAATACTTTGTGAATGTCACAAAAGCATGATAGGTGCATCGATGAATCTAGAAGGTATTCCCCTGGGTGTTTGGTAAGCTCTTCGTATGTTGTATTACTCAAACTAATAATCAGTGGAAACTCTTCCCAGACTCTGAGCTTGCTTACTTAGGGCATAAAAAAATCAGAACTCAGTACCTCGTACAAATATGTAGTGGGTTATTTTGCAAAACTATGAGAAAACCAGTTATTATCAAGAAAGAAAAGTTAAAATTGTGTTTGTCAGTAGGCTTACAATAAAGCAAAGACCACCATCACCCCATAAGACCCCTCAAATATCAACATTTGATATTTTTTACTTTTAACAATATCAATAATATTTTCCTTGCTTTTCTGCTCTGCCATGACTAATATTCATTTGCTGAGTCTTAAAGTATTTAGCCCTTAAGAACTTAACAAATTCTTCAAAAGATGTAGTCTACGACTATTACTGGAAGGAATTGTTCTGAAGTCCTTATTCCAGAATGGCATAACACACTGACACGTGTCTGGTTCAAGGCTGTGGAGGCATACAGTACAACTGTTAAATGCTTAGGGATGTCATTTGTGTGAAATTTATTTTTCTGTTTTGAGCACGAAAACATCTTCTATGTGCAAATTAAACATAGTATAAAAAGACCATATGGATTTTCCATGCTTTTCCAAACTATTATCGTGAATAGTTGTTTTCCTGAAAAATCAGTTAGTGTTTCCAGATTTACCTAAAAAAAAAAATTTATTAATACCTTTTAAACTTCTACATTTACCAATGACATACGTGATTTTACCTGTAATTTAACCTAACTAATATGGATACAAGCAATCTCTATAGCACTAGGAGATTTCTTTAATTAGGCTATTACGTTTGCAGCTCTTTTTACAGATCACTTTAAGAGATTTCAAACTGAAGTTATTAGTGATTAAAAAAGGCAGAGGAACAAAGCTGTTGTTCATGCAAGAAAGCATGCGCAGTGATTGACTGCCAAGTGGTGGAACGTGTGTAATTGTCCTGCAGATTCAGAGATGTTTCCCCACAGTTTTCGTGTCCCTGGATGCCATTCGGCTGCTGCCTGGAGGAATGGGTGCAGGGTCTATGGCTCTGTTTCTATCAGTCCAGTTCCTAGTTCTATCCGCTGGGCTACCGTTGCTCTCAAACAGGCAAACGGCACTTTCCAGCAGAGAAATGGCCTCATGCAAAGGTTGTTTCTGCAAGCTGAGTAAAATACCATCCACAGTAAGAACAAGTTGTTTTGGTGCAGCACAGTTTGCCTTTAAATTGTAAGTTAATTTAATTTGGCCATCTTCTTAATTACCTGTCTATGCACCAATTATATTTTCCTCTGGTATTGTGGGTATAATTTCCCTTAGATTTATAAAAACAGTTACAGATGTAAATTTTCACAATGTCTGGTGAGATTTTCTTCACTATGAGATTGGTGAGGCACTGGAACAGGTTGCCCAGAGCAGTCATGGATGCCCCATCCCTGGAGTTGTTCAAGGCCAGGTTGGATGAGGCTTTGAGTGACCTGATCCAGTGGAAGGGGGTTGGGACTGGATGATCTTTAATGTCTTTTCCAACACAGAGTATTCTATGATACTATGAAGAATCTTTATGTTAACTGTTAAAGCTTAAACTTGTAACCTTAGTTTATAAAGAGTGTCACATACTACGCAATTCCACATTGCAGTATTCATTTTATGTTCAGACGGGAATGAGAATGAAATTTCACGTAGTGTAGTCACTCCTTACTTTCTTATGGCATTAATTCTTGGTTAACACATGCACAGACACGTAAAACTGCTCTAATCTATGCAGGCCTTTAATTGGAGTCTGTGCCATAGCACACTATGTATGTGTACACATGATGTCAATTTATTTTACTTTTACAGATAAGTCATTTTTAGTATAAGATGTTCTTATCAGGATCTTTAAAATGCATCACTTGCAGTAGGTACACACTGCTTTCTGAAATAACAGTTTTTAATGGTGATGACTTTGTGTTAAAAATACATCTAAAGTAATTCTGTAATGGATACACTTCCAAAGCGCTGCACAGAGGCAATGGTACAAAAGCTTGTGAGGTGCTTATCTCCCAGAAATACAGCTAGATTTGTCAGGTGGGTGAGTGTTATTTTGACTGTGTGAGTGTTGTTAGTTATGTGCTGGGACAGGGGCCAACGATTCTCCTGGTGGTGCTCTGCAAGTGGATTATCTGACAGTGGTTTGTGAGGTGTGAGCGAACATATCCCTAAGAGCCTTTCTTTCCATAGCCTGGAATTGTCCAACTCTCTCAGAAAAAGGCTTTTCCTCTTTTTGTTTTGTTAAATCACGTCTAGCTTTTACCTCTGTAGACATCCCTTTGGTCAGTCCATATCATCCTGCAGCCCTCCAGCTCCTTAACCTTCTGTAACACAAAGATGGGAGGATATCAGTGCGTGCTTAGGGCAGCCCTCTCACGTTGGTACAAACTGAAAAGTCAAAAAGTACATTCAGAATTAGGCAGTAGGAAAAATATGAATTAATATTTCACAAGTATCTAATCATCATTTCCCCATTCCTACATACAGATCATTTTTTGGAAATGTGTTTGCATGTATAATTAAAATGCTAATTGTTTTTTACTGTTTCATTTGATTTTAATTGGGTTCACTGTGAGTATTTATATTATTTGAATATTTTTCCCTAACATTTCTGCAAAAATTAATTTTCAATAATCTTAGAGTATTTCTGTTGCAAAACCTAAATGTCCAATAAAAGGATTTCTCTTAGCTACCTGTTGGGTCTTTCCTATAAGTCTTCCTGGGACCAAGTTTTTTTTCCTGTTTTCTGTGTTATAAGCTGTAACTTTGGTTACATTAGCTGAGGCAAAATATCAGTATCTCCTTAATACCTTCAGGACATGATGTCAGTAGTTTTAGATTCCAAGTGTCACTCTTAATGTGGAATACCATTGATAAAATATTATTTTAGTACAAAAATAAATATATATTTAATAAATATATTTTAGTAAAAAGTGAGAGAAAATAAAAATATGAAATTATTGCAATCCCAGTACAAATCTCAGGGGGGGAAAAAGCTGTTGTGAAAATGAGGGATTCACGTTGTTCCAATATTATTATTTACAGACTGAAGAATTTACCATTCACTTTTACAAAACTTAAAGAACTCGCAGCTTTGTGGCTTTCTGACAACCAGGTAATGACTTTCAGTGTTCATGTTTTTGTTAGTGACTAGAAGTCTTAGCAAGGGTCATAAATGAAACCTGTAATTTTATATAAGATTGTATTAGAATTTTAGAAGCGTGTGTTCCCAGTCCAGCATTATACATTCATATTGAGGTATAGATTCTTTTGGATGTCATTTACTAACTCGGAAAGCTCACCTTTGCAGGATTTATCACTTACATCTATCTAAGCTTCTCTGTCCTTACAAAAGTAGTAAATAAAGGCCAATAGTATCAAGAGAATATTTTGTAAAGAGAAATTCAAAGATGAGTCTTTGTTACCAAACTTGTTATTAGTTTTTCCCATGCTTTACTCCATCTATGCCTCTATTCTTGCCATCTTCCTTTTCCTGTCCACGTTCTATTCCTGCAAATTTTTAATTCTCTTGAAGTCAGTGTGGGTTTAAATGTGTAGAAGATGCACAGGAATGTTTATTCTTGTTTTGGAGAAAATTCTCATTTACGTTCCTTTTAAATTTAAGTCTCCCTTTCTTGCTTTCAAGAGGTTTGGTTTCACTGCTATATATTCTTTAAAATTCCATTTTAAAACAAATTATATAACATGAACACCGAGAAAAGTAACTGCTCAAGCCAGCATCTGAACACTAAAGTCCAATTCTTTCCAGGGTTAGTGGGTAGAATAATTTTACACTTCCATAATTCAAATCCAAGTGGAGAAACCCTCCCTCTGCACAATGTTAGAAATGCTCAACAAACCTGACAGTTTTTAACAATCTCAATAAATTCTCATAATCTCATCTTTCTCATTTTGCAGTTATGCCCATGGTCAGATATTATACCTTTTATGCTGAAGTTGATGAGGATAATTCTTCAGCAGCCAATTATCATACTTCTGGCAATTAATCCATCCTTTTATCCATTTGAAAGAGTCATGAGGATCCGGTCCTGCAGCTGCCTATTTGCAGCAGGCCATGCGCCCATGCCTGTGCTGAGCCGTGCTGGGTACAGGGCCACTCGGAGCAGAGCCCATGAATGTCCACGGCACATGGCCCAGCAGACTGGGTTGTTTCTTTGTCAATTTGTCAGACAAACTTCCTGACTCCTGGCCAGTGCATGCCATTTGGCCTTGCCCTCGCCCTCGAATCAGAGCAAAGCCAAATGCAGTGCAGTCAGTAGGCTGACGTTGGTACACACATCTTGCACTGCGTCCTAGGTGAGCTTTTAACTTCTATAGCTTAACAAAAACATTTAAAGCTGTCAGGAAGGGAGACTAAGTGGGAGAGATGATACAAAATGATGAGTAAATTTTAACATGTTGAATTAGGATTCTCACCTTCTTCACTCTAATTTCCATTAGAAAAAAATGGCATGACTGCTCAGCCCAGCCACTGAACGTACTCTTTCCTTTAAAATGTACCATATTTTTTAGCATTTTGACTTTTCTACAGTATAGCATAGGTTAATTTCTGTGAAAATGAACTATGATAGTCACTCCCAGATGCTACATTACAGGAAAGAGTAAGAAAAAATAATCGATTGAAGTAAAACAGAAAAGTAGCATCTGAATATTCAGAGTGTCTCTATGTAAATTCTCCATTACCTTGCACTAAGTTTACCCTCAGATGAACTGATAACTCTCATGAATTTAGTCCTTGTTAGTCCTATCTTAAAATAGGTGACAGCCATTACGTGGGTGTTTGAACTGTGTATTTGCAGCTCTGTTCCGCTGATCCCTTAGTTTCCTCACTGGTATGTCTCTGAACATGCAATCAGTATTTCTGCTGTTTAGTGTTCTCCTGTTGATCCTGGTGGGAATTACAGGAATTACAGAAGTAAGGAATGGGAGGGGAGACATTTCCATGAGATTGATATTTGATTTAGCCCATGCAGAAGTTTATTTTTGTACAGAATTTTTGTTAATCTTGTATTTTCTATTTACCAAGTGCTGAAATACCATCTCGGTTCATGCACGTGCTCTAAGTTAATAGTTCTTTGTTCTGCCTTTCCTGTACAGTCCAAGGCTCTCATTCCACTGCAGACTGAGGCTCACCCAGAGACAAAGCAGAGAGTACTGACTAACTACATGTTTCCCCAGCAACCCCGCAGTGATGAAGGTAAAACGCCATCAGCAGTTCCTACAGAGGCAAGGGCACTGCTTGTTTAGAGAGTGGAGAGAAAAATAGAGGGAGGAAGAGGAAGGGTTTTCAGCCATGGTTCTGTGTGTGGGTGTCTCTTCTCACAGGTAAAGCCAGTGGGGCACACAGAGCAGGCTCTGTTTTGCCATACACAATGAATCCTCTTTGTAAATTATTCTCAGGCCAGAGGATTTGCATTTTCTCAAACATTTTTTTATTTTCAGAAGAATGGCTTTAAATAAATAATTTGGACCTGGGGACTGGGTGTGTGAGGTGCATATCCTAGGATATACCTTGCTGCCCTGAGGCCACGCTGTTGGCCAGAGCCAGCTCAACCTGCAGAGACTGGACCCATCTGGGAGTGCGGGAGAGTGATCCCAGTCCTGGACTGGGGGGTTTGGAGCTCTGAGCCTGGCAGCACTGAGGGTTAGGCTCTGCCATAGCTACATTAAGTTAGAGAATTTGCATACTCCTCCTCAACTCCAGATCTGCCGCAAAACACTGTTGCTTCCCATCACTCCCATTTCAGTTTGAACATTAAACTCTGTTTGTCATTGTTTGTCTCTTACCTCTCTCATTGCCCCCCTCAATGCTTTTAAAACAATAACCCAAGATTACAGGATCAGCTAAGAACACAACTTTTTAGATCATTTCCAGTCATCTACTGGGTGTGCTAATTACTTGTTCTTGTGCATTGCTGTTTGCAATTTAACTGTAGATTTCCAATCAGACAGTGATAGTTTTAACCCTACTTTATGGGAGGAGCAGAGACAGCAACGTATGACTGTTGCCTTCGAATTTGAAGAAAAGAAGGAAGAGGAGGAAAATGCAGGGAAAGTTAAGGTAAGTTCTATTTGGTTTAATCTGGTAATTACATATTATGGACAGGGCCCGAATTACAGATCTTGAGTTGAACTATTTTTGTGTTCTGAATACCTGAATAGTACTCATCACCCTGTTTCATGTACAGCAGCTGCAGAAGAATAGCATATCTGTTCTCCCTGGTGTACGTTACCAATTCCTGCCTTTGCTGTTGTTGGTCAGACAGCAAAACTTCAATTCCATATGCCAATTAGGCCCATGACCCTAATGTTGGGCTTCTGCTGTGACTGGTGTTTTGTCACAAAAACAAAATTAACACAAAATGATGAAAGACTTGGAATTAATGTCCAGCCACCTAGTTCTACAGAAATATTTAGATCACTTTGTGGATTCCGTATCCCTCTCAAAATGGAAGTCAACAAGAGCTGTGCAACTTCATGGAGTTACACGGGAATGTGCAGTAGAGAGGGTAAAACTCATCAGTTTTGTAATCTACCAAAAATGAAGATCAAAATATAAGTATCCTTCCCCAGTTATCTGAAGTGAATGTAGTTCCAGAGTTTTCAAGTGAGCCCTTAATCAGTTATGTTGTTAGAAAGCTATTGTGAGGACAATCTACATTTACATGGCATGAAAATTTCTATTTCTCAAATCTTATGAAGGATTTATTCCCAGATCACACTTCTTCACTGCATAATTTTTATCATAAAATGTATTGCCAGAGACGAAAATCATATGAGGAGATTTAAATTGTATGTTACTTTAAAAATTAACAATACTATTGTTAATAAGTACGTAACATTCCATTTAGATCTTTTTGGAAATTTTGGATACCTGACTTTTGTAAACAGACATAAGGGACTCTGCTGCTTTAGTAAAACAGAAAATGAAGTAAAACAGTAACCTTTGTCTCTTAATATATAGATTAAACTGAAATTTTACCCCAGATGAATTGCAGGATTATGGGTCATACATGGAAAACAGAGAATCTGGGAGAGTTTTGTATTGTTCTGGCACTTCTTATCACCATTTTCACTGTGGGTAATATGACTGTCCAAATGTGCAAAATAATTGAACTGGTAACAGAGAAACAGAGATCAATTTCTAAGCTCATAGAAGAACGTAATTGTATCGGATGTTATTTTCAGGCATTATTTTAAACATTGAAATGTAATATATTAATTATAGCATTTAGATAGCCATTTTGGTTTTACTATATTTAAGAACACTATGAATGACTGAAACAAGTTTTACTTTTGAGTAAACCATTCTTGTAGAAAAAAAATATATCCCTCACCCACTGGATGGTGTTCCTGTACTTCAGCTCAAAGGCTGCCGTCTGCTGTATGGAAAACGGGGAGGCAAACCCAGCCAGGGAACAGTGCCACATTTTCAGGTTTCCTAGAAGCAGCACTTAACAAAACTAGCTGACCTGTGCCCGTGCAGTGAGATGTCTGTGTGTGGTGTGAGCCCAGGCTCCTTGGCTTCCTGCTAGAACTGTTCGGGATGCCACGGATGCTTTGGTTGCAGTGCTTCTTACCTGGGCTGTTTGCTCATCCCTGGCAGCTGCCACCAAAGTTGTGGTCTGTGCGGCATAGTTTGTATTCCCAGAGATGTGTGTTGGCCGGCTGCAGCCTGGGCTCCGCTGCAGGACAACAGGAGAAGGGCAGCCTGTGGCCACTTGTGATACCGGCAATAAGAGTGGTTTGGATGATGTCCTCCAGGGCTACACCTCTCTGTAACATTGTAGCTTGGCTATCTGAAGATTGAGATAGTCCAACTCTAAAATATATTTCCCAGAGTTCTTACTTACCTGTTCTCCCTCCCGTCTGCAGAGAGTGGGTATAAACCGATGTTGTAATACATGAGTCTGTTTCTGCATGAGATTCCTCCACAACCTTATAAAGCCCAATGTTCCTCTCCTCCATAATGATCCTAACGTCTTCTATTCAGATCAAAACATGAAATTTTGCAGCTAACGCTATAGTTATTGCTGCTACAGAGAAGAATTATTAAATGAAAAGTTAAGTGGGGAGCTAGGAGCTGGTCAGATATTTCCTTCTGTGTACCTTGAAGAGTGCACCTCTCCTCTCTTACATCTCAGTGTATACACCAGATGCTCATAGATACCTATAGTTTGTAAAAACTGAAAGTAGAGAAATAAAACTATTCAAACCTGCAAGACCTTGCCAGGCTATGAAAGGAAAAGATTTCCCACTGAAGGTGTGTGAGGGGGGTGTTTCCTATCATGGAAAATAGCCTTTTTGCCCAAGTGACAAAAAAAATGAGCTCAAATTCAGTTACTATTAATAAGATAGAAGTGCTCATTTGCATCCTTCTGGTATGTCTGTGATCTTTGTCAATAATGTTAATTCATGTCCACATAGAAGTGTTGTAAAGACCTCTTTGACTGAACCGTTCACCAACCTGGGTTTAGGTGCATGTGCATGGACTAAAAGCTGACTGATGGAGCCTTTTGAGAATTTGGCACGTGTCACTCCATCCATGTGTTGCAGTAGGTCTTAGGGAAGTTTTTAACGTGTATTTTTAGCAATTTCACCAGACTTTTTTTAGGTGAATTTGAAGGTTAACTTAAATTATCAGTAGGCAATGACCACAAGCACAGGTAGCATTTTATAAAACCATGCATGGTTTTTACTTTCTGATTTTCATAGTTAAAACTGAACTCCCAGACAGCTGTATGTTAAAACAGATTTGGTAATTGAAATTGTTCAATGACTTCTTCCGTCAAGAACTTTGAAAGCTCTCTTTTCAAGGTCGTGCTACGATTGATGTAGCATTAAACGTACAAAAATGGTATCGACAAGGAGTGCAGATTTCCTCCACAATGCAATGCAACATATGTCTAAAACAGTGGATATTGCCCACTGCGGCTGCCAATATTTTCACTCTTTGATATTAATATTCACAGTATTATGAAACTCTTGCTGAAATACCTATCTCTGACTTTTCTGTCCTGTGGAAGTCTTTCAGTTAATTTTCCCTTGACTAGTACTTACTGAGGATGTACTCTGTAATTTGACATTTAGCTATGTTTGTCTGTAGACCTAATGCTTAAATCATGGTCTGTATTTTGTGAAAAAGAAATTGCCTAATTAGGCCATATGTAAATACGATTTCTTTCAACCGTAAATCAACCAGAGCTTTAGTAATGCTTTACAGACTTAATTTATTTTTTCTGTTGAAATTCTTTATTGACATATGACATCATAGTCATACATTTTAACGTTTTATGTTAAAGTCATGTCAGAAACTATTATCCGTAATGTTCTATATTCTATCGTGGTTCAGAATTGTATTCTAGTATTTCATGTAGTTTTATTTTACAAATCAATCATGCTTTTGCTTCTAAAATATCCCCATCAACAAAACATATTCATTTGAATTCGAAATTATATTTTTCGTACTCGTTAGGGATTTAAAATCCAATGGCAATATTAGTGAGTGAGCTACTAAAACTAAGTTCCCTTTGCATACTTCATGCACACAAAGAGGTAAAAGCTGCTAGTGATAAATGCTTCTGATTACTTAGCACATAGGAAATGTGGAGTAATTTCAGATTTCACAGCCTCATAACCAGGAGCAGTTATCCTGACGCACCCAGCTTGCTCTGGGAGCTGTAATTTTACTTCATTGAAGGATTTTATTGCATTTCCACCCCAAAATCAAGCCCAAAGAGAGTTGCAGGCTCAGCCAGTGCCTTCTGCGTTTTAGCTGACTGTATTTGGTGGCTGTTAACATGCACCCAGCAGTGGGCTTGCCGCTTTGCAAGGCGTGCTCTCTGCCAGTTGTGAATCTCAAGTTTGGTGCTTAAGCCACAACTGTCTTTCACTGCTCAGAAAAAGGCAGAGGAGATAAGGCAGGTTTGCAGTGTGAAGGATGGAGTTGGGAGGGCACGGGGAATCTGTGGAGGAGATGTCCTTGTGCTGAGATGCAGGTGTCTGCCACAGGCTGGGCTCAAGGGACAGGTCTGCACTCTCTGCAGAGCCCAAGCTGCCTTGCTCCATCTGGATGCACACTTCAGTTTCCTCCACATCTCTTCTCACAATGCCATGTGATATCCAGCAGACAAAATAATTCCATGACCAGGGGAGGCATAAGGAGAGGTCAGCCTTATGTATGTCATCTTTCCTTCTTGGATCATTCCTGACATGGTCATTTGCTGCACCTTCTCCTCACAGCAGTTTGCTGAAGTGTAGTATCGTGTGAGATAATGGGAGGTGATATCACCCATAGCTCTTCCCCTTTCACTCAGCTCTGAGATTGCATGGAGTTGTCTTCAAATTAGGACTGCTCTGGACTTGGGAATGTTTCTCTACTGCCAAGTGATAACAATTATAAACTTAAAATATGGAGATTTCTAGAAAATCAGTAGGTCTGTCAGTCAGTCAAAGTACTATTCGGCGTGACTTAGGGTGACTTTTCTGTAGTGGTTTGAGCCTGTTTTCCTGTATTTTCCCTGTAAGGAGAGAGTAAGATACACTCGAGTGAATGTATGTACATTATACATCTCAAAGCACAAAGAGCTCCCAGTAGATAAGATCTGTTCTCAGCTGCCGTAGGTAATTCAGATTAATTCAGTACAGTGAACACAGCTAAATTAATTCTGCATTTACACCAGTGTTGTTTTGAAAAAATATAACTAATATGTCAGTAGTCTCAAGCAAAGTGTAGAATTAAAATACAGTACTCTCACAGGGTAAAAGATAGGCTTGCAGGGAACCATTCCCATCCATTATTTTATGTCACTGAAATTCCATTGTAGGTTGACATAGTGTAACTGAGAGCATATTTCAGTCCTAGAACTTAAAAATACATGAAAATAGCTATATGTAATGCATTACCTCAAATAGATTAACTTAAAATTTGAGGAGTTTGCTCTTAGTCATAATACTGTAACCATGGTTTTAGTTTGCATGCTGTTTTCATTTTGTATTTGTGCTTTAATTCTTTTTATGAATGTTCAGGTTGAAATAAATCTAAAACGTTATCCCACTCCATACCCGGAGGATTTAAAGAATATGGTAAAATCAGTTCAAAATCTGGTGGGCAAAACAAGCCATGGAGTACGGCCTGAGAACTCAACACCAACCGTGAACAGTGAACAAACTGTGAAAGAAAAGTATGAGCACAAGTGGCCCATGGCACCAAAGGAGATTTCAGTGGAGGTAATGTAAAAGGATCGTTGTTCCTCTCAAGAGTTCGAGATGGGGTTTTAACATAGCTCCACCAAATGATATTCTGAATCTGCTGTGAACTTCATACCTAATAGTTTCTAGTTTCATTCCATAAAGTTAATTTAGTTCTATATCGAGTTGCTGTTTTCCCCAATCCTACTGAGTTTATCAGACTGAATTTTTTGTTATAAATCTACCTAGATCTGAATTCTGGTATTGATATATACAAGCACTCTCCTAAATTTTAATGATATGAGGGACTTGCATATTAGCAGGAGAATGGACCTGATTGTGATTTACATCTCAGACTTAAGTAAGTGTATTTCTGCATCAAATATGCTAATAACAAATCAGGTTTTTTTCTTTCTGTCCTTCCTAAGCCATTAGATTTTGCTTCTTCTGTTCACATTGCATGCAGCAGATAGCCAATTACCCTTTTCAAAAGTTAATAAAGTCGAAAGGAATGCTTCCTCAACTGCAGAGAACTTTAGATCAGGCACTCTTGAACCGTGACTTACAGCGAGTTGCAGAATCTAGCCCTTAATATCTTTGCCAGGAGTGGATCAGTATGCAGAGTAACAATGTCTTCTAACTTGAATACAGTCACTGAAAGGTAAATTCCTATATCCTACAGTCCTGTGCAAAGCAGATACAAATAGATGAAGCTTGGTCTCAGAGGGCATCTACTTGTTAACGTTCACAGTAATGACTTACTTTGTACAGGCACAATTTATAAATAAGGGAAATCTCTTCCCCTGGCAGTACGTACTGATAATTTCTAACTTGGACAGGTCTGCAACAATACCAGTATTCCTGAAAATCTTTATGAAGTCTTAATGGTCAAAAGAAATAAACGAGGAAAAAAAAAATCAAATTGTCTTTTCCCCCTTTTGTTATTTAAACATATGATAAATTCATTGTCCTTGAAATATCCCTGTCTCTGGCTAGTCACATATGCATGAATTTTTCTTCCTTGATTTTCGCTATCCTTATACAGAGTGGCTATTCTCACATATGCAGCAGTTGCTGTAGATGCTGTGTCAGTTCTGTGTGGTTTATTTACAGTTAAACATTTTCATTTCTTAAAAAAAAAATCTCTTAAGATGGCTTCAGAAGACTTTCTTCAAATCTAGGCAGAGTTTCAATTAGTACTTAAAACTAAAATATTTAAGTTAAATTGTTCATGTTTTTATCTAAATCTGAAATCTTAAATTTCACCATGATTCCTTTAAACCCATTGGATTATTTCTTACTGTATATCTGGGCTTTTAGCCAACTTATGCATGAGTATTTGCATCGTCTGCTGTTGTTGCTGAATATATGCAATTTACTTTATATAATATAACTTTTGAACTTGAATATTCTTCATGGATTTCTACTGGTTTGAATGATCCCTACTGTGAACCCACACATGTTATCTGTCTAGGATTGAATTGATGTTGTCTGACAAAGACATTAGGTATTTGGTCTTGTGGCTGTGTCTGGTGGCGTAGGCATCAGAAATAGGCATTTGCACTAGTTAAGGTGCTGGTCAATTGAATGTTAATTGTTAAACTAAAATGTGAAGATCACAATTAAATGAGCCACAGCAGAGTCCTGAGAGTATCCAGAGTCCAGTCATACCTCCACTCTGCAAGTAGAGGGAAAGAGTAGATGGCAGCAACACCATAAATGACCACAGTTACTTTGAAATAAATGCTTGGGTGACCCCATATTATGCTCTAATACAGAAAAAGGGGAAGACAAGTTTCATTGTTATGTTTCATTCTTTGATAAAAATGCATTCACTTTTGCAACAGGAGAACAATCATATCTAGTTTTTCTGTGACTGTACCCGAGCTGTTAATTCCATGAGATGCACAAGCAGCATTCTATAAAGAGAGTTGAATTGCTGATGACCCTGTGGTAATTCCTGTAGTGCAATTAAATAATGTGATTGCAATTTCCTATTTAATTTTCTGCTACAAGCAACTGATGTGAGTGCATGACTCTTCCCATCTATCAGTAAAGATGTTTTTTTTCATCCTCTATTGTTATAATAGTGAAGATCGTAGAACTTTGTCAGATTTTAATTTTCGTGGTGTACTTAGTCAAGACTAGTAGCACAACTATCTCATCAACCAAAGAAAAGAAAGAAAATATTCTTGTCGTTCATAGCAATAATGGCATTGGGACGATTTTGTGGCTGTAAAGCAGGATGATGTACGCATTTTCCTTTCTTTGGCTTCTTGCTTGAAGATAAAGATGATGTATGGGAAACAGAAGAAAAAGTCTGGATGACTTTCTGAATAATATTAGCATTATTTCAGTTATAACACATTAAATAAAACATAAATAAGCTCCATTTGCTTCTCAGATAATTAGGGGACATGATCTAAAGCCTCAAGTTAAATTAGAGTTTGAAAATGCAGGTGTGTTCTCATATAGATTAAGACTGAAGACAGTTTCTAATAACAACATAATTTAATTTCAGGTACAGTGCTCATTTTTTCATGGTCAGAGGCCAGATAAGCTTGTTATTTTCTGATCTCTTTTGGATTTTCTTGCAATTTATTTGCACGTCTCTACACAAAGCTGTTTCTAAATAATTAAAGGGAGCATCTGAAATGAGTAACAAGCTACATTTCAAATCTTCATCATCCTAAGTAATTTTGAAAGATGTCCGTATTGGACAAGAAGTAGTCTGGGATGACTTGGTGTGTTGTGTAGCCCTTCCATGAGGAACAATGAGAAATACCACAAATGAACAATTAAGATCTTCATAGTTAATATTCTTGATATGTATGGATTGTCAAATAAATTGGAAACACATCTATATCAACTGCATCTTTGGGTTAAAAAAGAGTCTTTGCTGGTCCAACTTACAGCATTCCATCCTTTGTGCTAAGTCCTGGGAGCTTTATTAATACTGTGTAAAAAAGAGAGATTGTTATTGTTGAGTGATGTGATGCAGATGCAGACGCAGACAGTAGTGCTAACAGCTAGAAAAATAGTGCCTCAGCTGTATTGGATCTTCTGAGACATTCATCTCATCTTAGTCAAAATAAGACCTCAATCATTTTAACCTTTGACTTTGCTGCTCTGTGGGTTTGGGTTGTGGTGGGGGTGGAAGAGACTGTTCTTTTTGTTTTCTGTTTAATGAAAGTTTCAGAGACTGTCTTAAAGATCATCTCGCCTTTTCAGGAAGACTTGCACACTTTTCCCCAGGATGCCTGGCTTCGGTTCATTCAGCTGATGTGTCCACAGTGGGAGCTGTTTACCTCTAATGAGATGCACAATGACAGTCTCTCCTGACTGAGAGAGAAATACATGCTGAAGATTTCTTGGTTTTATCTGCTTTAAGCCCATACCTTGATAAGCTCTTTGCAACAGAATTACGTGTTTTACCATGAGTCAGAAATATCTTCGTTATAGAGTTTTGGATTCTCCATGGCACAAAAGACCTTTACTGAGGTTGTGATCTTGCTGCCTCCTTCTCAAAGGAGAAAGGAGGCAGTGAGTCACTTGTCTGGACGTCTGACTCACCAAAGACCTTTCTTCAGATAGGATGTCAAATGTCTTTAAGTTCATTTTGAGCTTCTTTGACTTCTGGCTGACCTTATCTAAGTGTCTGAACTGGAAGGGCTTCCTCCAAGATAAAGCCCACCTTCCATAGAATCAGTCCTGGACTGACATCACTGGACCTCCTGAGGCTACAGCTTTGTCTGTCCCCACTTGCATGGGGACTCAGGAGGTGCAGTATTCCGTGACTGGGCTTCATACAAACTTGTATACACAGAGCACAAAGGCCTGGTTTATGTTTGATGGGCCATGAAGTGGCTTTTTTGCCAGAGGCTGGAAACTCTCTCTCTTGGCAGCAGGCTCAGTGACATGTATGCGATTGAGTGCGTTTCCATTTAGATAGAGAGCAACAGAAACTTGTTTCCTTCAGAGATGGGAGAACACAGGGAGTGCAATTCACATATGTGGGTGTTGTAACTCAGGGCAGTGCTGAGTCCTCTGTCCTCACACTGGAGACCACATACAGAGCTGGACAAGAGCCTCTCCGTGGTTTATAACCAAGGCTGATGTTAGAAGGTCTCCCATCCTCTGTAGCACATGACTGATGACTCAGTGGATAAGCATCAGCAGTTTAACTTTGCGGAATCCTAACCATGTTAGCTAACAGATTTAGCCATATGGGATTAAACTACTGGAAATGGACATTTTCATTCTAAAATACATCTTTGTAGACAAGGGATCTCTAACTTTGATTTCTCTGGTGATAGGTAGTTCTGGAGAGTTCTTGGGTGCAGCCTCTTGGCTATATTTCTGATCACCTGAACAGACGAGGTTCCTCCAGCCAGTTGCTGCAAGGCAAGCAACTGCAAGGCAAGACACAAGTGCCAGAAACAGTCATTCTGCCCTACCTGATGACAACTTTTTTCCAGGATCTATGTCTTTCCATGTGGAGTCACAGAAGCTTCCTCTGCCCTAGTCTGTACCTCAAATGATTATATCTCCTTTTAAAGCTTTATTATATATCTGTGATTGCCTACTGGACATGAAAAGGTGAGAGGTCATTGCATCAGTGCTATAATGTTGTGCTGTCTGCTGTATCACTTCTGCAGATGGGAAGTGTGTTGGGGTTCCTTTGTTCTCCCACTTTTAGATTCCATATCCGCATTCAGAAGTTTTCATTCCGCTGGTTCAGTTGTATTAACATCCTGTTTGGGACAGCCTTTGGTTCTAAGGGCTACTTAAACCAGACTTTCTGGAAGCTGCTGTTGCAGCCAGAAGAGTGGGAGAGATTAAAGAACAGGTGGAAGATACTCCACTCTGCTTTCTTCTGGGATAATCCCATGTTTTGAGGGGACTCTCAGTGCCTTCCTGGGTTAGTGGCTGAATTTTATTTAGATCAGTCTGATAATTACTAGCTTAGACAGCAAAATATACAGAACTGTGGCTGCCTTTCACACTCCGAGCTTCAGATAGAATTAATTTTGTGATTTTTGTTAGAATTCTATTTATTGGGACTTTGGAACTATTGACATACAGGCTTCTGCCATTTTCTGAGCAGATGCTGTCATGTGGGTGAATGACTCAGTGTGGCTTTAGTAGAGAAAACACATTGCTAACTGTGATTCTCAGAAAGGTGCCTGTGCCTTAGGTAGCCTTGCTTGTAGCTAGGATATTTTGATAGCCACCTGTTTGCATTTCTTCCTACACTGTCTGTGATCTTCATTCTTCCACTGAAGTTTTAGAAAAATCTGGACCAAGTAACTTTTGCTTTAATCTGTTTATTTCCTTGCTTCTGCATTTCTTTACAGCCAGCCTGTCATTCTTCAGATTGACCTAGGCTTCTCCAATTTAGAAGTGCTGCCAGCCTTCTACGATTATTTAGTTGTCCATCTGGAACAGATCCATCATTAATGGTCCCACGTTCCTCTGCTTTTTCTGTGCTGTCTGCCCTGAGCCCCAGTCTGCTCTGTTTGGAGACTTTATATTCTTTGTAAGCAGACTTTAAGGGTTAGATTATTCTAAAAATTCCATCTCTCTACACTATAATTTAATGTTCTTGTATTATCAGCATGAATAATAGGTGATCTTTCTCTTTCCCTGTTATTTTAATAGGTTTTACGATGTGTTTTCTCTTGGGAAACAGATCACCATATTTTTCTGTCCTCCACCTGTATCTTTCTCTGGTTGGTGCTAAGAAATAAGTTCTGACACAACACAGTTTCATTTATCTCTTCTCTTTGTTCTTGCAGTTGGTCCTATTAATAATACCTTTTTTTTTGTATTAGTGACCTTTTTGTTCGTGGGCTTGTAAGAAAAAAAATCCTTTTAAACAGAGTAGAATTAAATGGAATATGGTTTTGATTTTTTACAACATATTTCACTTTCATAGCATCATGGCATAGGCATATTCAAAAATGCGAGACTAGTTCTTTCAAAAGTGTATTGATTTTTGTTGGTCTAGCTGGATTAGGGGCCAAAAAAAGGAAAAAAAAGAATATAACAGAAAACTGATTTCAGGCGCCTGAAATAAAAACTTGTGTTTGTCATTATATCCAAGATGGAACTACTGGTCCTTCCTGTCATACAGCAAATAGTTTTACTTTTATCTTACGACTTTTGGAAGTTTCATGGGACAATATTGGGGTTCTAGGTTCCAGACAGAGAAAATACAGAATTCCAAAAGAGTCCCCTGTCTGATACAGACAACACTCATAAATCGACTCTGGAAAACCCAGACAAGAAGGATAAAGAAGAGCATACAAAAAGCTCAGAGGTACAAGAAGCTTAGCATGTACTGTTCTTCAAAGGTGGAGAAATTCACACTTTGCAAATGCTGTGCACTTTTTTATTTCCTGAAAAGTGTTTTTTTTATGTTTGTACATTGCACTAGAAATTGATTGCACTGCACTGGAAAAATGCTGTTGCACTATCATTATCTTTAAGTCGTGTACAGTACTACTGTTATATCAGAAATGCCATGCACAACAAGGGATCTCTGCATGTAAAGGGAATTTAAAGTCTTGAATATGTTACACTATGAAAGAATCAGCATGTGGCCATTTTTGCTTAAATGTTAGCACTGAGGGAGTGGAGTGAATTAAATGGGCTGTGAAGGCACCTGTTCTTTGCTCTTTTGATACGGTACTATCTCCAGTAGAGCATCAAACGCAGAAGGATTACAGTATCTGTTGTGTAAATGTAATTATATTCTTCAAGGATAAATCACGTGGCAAATGCTTCTACAAATCTTTGTTTCCACTGTTACTACAAAAAGTAGTTAATGGAGGGTAAGCCTCTGAACCTTTTCTACTTATGACTAAAAGCAAGTAAATTTTAAAAATACTGTAGCACTTAACGTTTTAATAATGTGGGTTTGGTTTCGGCGCTTTCATTTTAAATTGTTTCTCTGAATATTACATCTCTCTCCTTTATTGACTTCACTCTGCAAAATCATTTGAGTACCTTTAACAACAAAATGTCAGGGTACAGAGATCCTCATTGTGTGTCCATTAGTGTAAGTTCCCTCCTAAATGTGTTTCTTCTAACCATTTCCTTCCTTGTGTATTCTGCTGATTATTGATTTTCTCCTAATATCTGTCAAAAACTTCCTCTTTTTACTAGATACTCTCCTTCTCCAACTTCCATCCTCTTCACAAAATAGCAGCTCATCCTCTCACTTCCAAGATGATGCATGTTTCTCATGCGCCTCCCCACAAGGATCTTAATTGGCATTGGCATGACTTCGCAGTGTTTCCAGGCCCATCACCACCAGTTCTCTTTCCATTACATTCCCCCGAGTCCATGCACCAGGAACCACAAAGTGGGTTTCCCATTTGCTCCTTCTTCCAACTCCCTTCCCCTCCTCAGGGCAGGGTTACCAGTATCATTCCTCCACTGAGTGTCATTCCCTACCCTGTCTCTCCAAGACACCCATCTTCAGGTTAGCACCCTTCTCATTTCTGAACTTTCTTCCAAGGATAAGAAGATTCCCTGTTTGTGTCTTCATTCCCTTCTAGCTAATTCTGCCCTAATTTAAAACATCTCTTTCCAAGACTACATCTTCCTTTCTTTCCACTTTTTAACTCATGTTGTTTTCAGTATGTATGCTCTTGCTGGCTAGAGCAGCACAGCAGTTGTGTAGGGCAGTCTTTGAAGGTCAAGATTTGCTGAACTCTCATTGAAAAGTGTATGAAATCTGAATCATATAATTTAGTGAAAAACTCTTTAGAAACAAAGTAATTTTAACTAAGTATGCCTAAAGGGACAGTTGAATCTATTGAAGGCCTTGTGCAACACATAAATGAATGAGGAATGCTTATTCATGAAATAAGAAGTAAAAGAGTACTCTAATTTTTTTATTTATTTCTACTGGCAGCTTGCATTTTGTGACCTTTACTTCATCAAAAATGTCTACATGGCCTTGGTGTATTTTGCGAGTCCCATCTGTTTTATCCATGTTTTCAGAATGAACACATCACCATAATTTTTACAAGTATTTATGTGGGACTAATTAGAATTTTCAGCTGACGAATCAGCATGATTAGACTCTAGCCATATGGTGGGCTTTTGGTGTGTTGTCACATTTGTGAAAAGAAGGCTGTGAAATGTTTGTTCGTTGCAGTTTGAAGTGGATTCTGTTTCCTATGTTTACTCTACATTATTATATTCCTCAGGATGCTTTTGGACATCCTGCCAGTGAGATGAGAATAGGGGAACTTCGTCCTTCCATGCCAGAGACTCCGTTGTACCCACCCAAACTTGTCCTTCTGGGTAAAGAGAAGAAAGGTACTCACTTGACTTACAACCTTTTAGATGAAAGCATGTGTAATGTACACAGATAGACAGGTAACTTAAGATGTTTAAAATCACTCTGATTTTAAGATATATTACATCCGTGTTTGTGCACACATATATATATATCTCCATAGTATCCATTAAAAATTTTATTTCTCTGGAGTTTAGTTTTCAAGTGCAACCTCCTAAAATTGTTTGTTGTGTTTTGTTTCAGAATCAACAGATGAGTCTGAAGCAGATAAGATGCATTGTCTGAATAACAGCGTTTCCTCAGGCACTTACTCAGACTATTCCCCTTCCCAGGCTTCCTCAGGGTCCTCCAATGCGCATATTAAAATGGGGTCCTTGCAGACAACGGCTAAAGAAGCAGTAAATAACTCCTTATGGGGGAACAGGTGGGATCATCTTTCTTAACACAGCTTCTGGTCACCTTTCGTCTTAGGTTGCTATATGCATTTGAAGTGATCATACACTTTCTGTTAAGGCATTTCATTAAAACAATGCAACATTCTTACCCTGGGTTTGCAGAGGTGTACATGGCTATTCAAAGCCGAGGCTGTGCAGAGTTGGCCACCCATTCATACTCTCTAAATGTCAGTAATTCTACAGCTGTTTTTTCAACTATGTGCTATAACCAGATATTAAAAGGGTCTAGTAATTGAGCTGCAGTTATTCTCTGTGTGGTCCTGAGCTGCAGCTGGCTATAATTTAGTGTAAGTAGCAGAGTGTATGTCTCTCATATTATTGCTGTCCTGAGCCTCACTCTGCCCTGGACCTGAAAGAACAACACAATTCTTTGGAAGTTGTGATTTGCATTGGCTGTCAGCAACCTGAAAGTGCTCTTGTACCCGTACCAGGAATGCCCTGCCCTGTCTACTCTTACCATAAATCATTTTATTGTAGTTCCATCCTAAATGTAGTTACATCCACAGGCTCTTCCCCATTAAAGAGAGGCTGGAGTCTTCTCATTGGAGAGGCACAAAATCTTGGTGGTGAGAACATGCACAAGCTCAAACTGGTATTTTTGTTTTGAGAAAGAATAATGTAAGTGTAAAAAAAATCTTTGCCTGCGCTCACAGAAGATTATTTTTAAAGCTGGAAAATATGTTCACCTGGGTTTATATGAACATGGCATTGAGCCACCCAGGACTTCTGAATGACTCCTTCATTTCTCTGTGTATGTATTTACTGCATCTGTACTCCAGCGCAAAAAACTGCTGCAGCCATTTGTGCCAAACTGGTGGCACAAGGTGCACATCTCATAGTACATCCAAAAGCCAGAGTATAGATGGGACAATATTAAATTTCTTTAACATTGCGTCTTTCTGATGGTTGCTTATGTGCTCTAATAGAGGACAATTTATCTTGTTCCATTCTGGTTTGTTTTCACAGGCTGGCACAGTCATTTCCACAGCCCCTTGAAACAAAGCCATTGCTGAGCCAGCGGGAATCTGCTCCTGCAGGGAACCTGCCGCAGCGCACCGACAGGCGCCCACTGAGTGACACCTTCGCCGACAGCTGGAATGACAGCTCGCACTATGATAACACAGGGTTCGTTGCGGAGGAGAGCGCGGTGGAGAATCCTAGTGCTAACCACCTCCTGAGCTCAAAATCTAGAAGCACATCTGCGCATGGACGCAGGCCATTGATTAGACAAGACAGGATAGTTGGCATTCCCCTGGAGCTGGAGCAGCCAACACTCAGAAACACACATGAATCTGAAGTGCCTCCTCCCAATCCTTGGCAAAATTGGACCAGAACTCCTAGTCCTTTTGAAGACAGGACAGCTTTTCCTTCCAAACTGGAAAGCACCCCCACCACCAGCCCTTTGCCCGAGCGGAAAGATCATGTCAAAGAGTCTCCTGAGATGACTAGCACTTTCACTCCAGGAATAGCATGGGAATATCATGATTCAAATGCTAACAGAAGTCTCACAAATGTCTTTTCACATATCCACTGTCGCCCAGACCCTTCCAAAAGTGTTATTTCAATCAGCAAGAGTACAGAACGTCTTTCTCCAATGATGAGGGATTTGAAAACTAACAAATTTAAGAAGTCACAAAGTATCGATGAGATAGACATTGGTACATACAAAGTGTATAATATACCCTTAGAAAACTATGCATCTGGTAACGAAACTGTAGGAACCCACGAGAGGGTGGACAAGCTCCTGGGCCCAGAGCACGGCATGCTGAGCATGTCTCGCAGCCAGTCAGTCCCCATGCTGGACGATGAGCTGCTGACCTATGGCAGTGTCAAGGTGCAGCCACAGCAGAAGTCATCTGTCACAAAGAAAGTCTACCAGTTTGACCAAAGCTTCAACCCGCAGGGAGCAGTGGAGGTCACAGCGGAGAAGAGGCTACCGCCACCTTTCCAGCTCAACCCTGAGTACATTCCCCAGCAGACTAAAAACTTGCCCCAGGAGCTGGTCAGTCCTAGAGCCTACCACGGCTATCCCCCTGTGGAGCACATGTTCTCCTTCTCCCAGCCTTCGGTGAATGAGGATGCAGTCGGTACTCCCTTTGTGAGCCAGGGGTCTCGGCCGGGGTTCTTGAGGAGAGCGGATTCGTTGGCCAGCTCCACTGAGATGTCCATGTTCAGGAGGGTCAGTGAGCCCCATGAGCTGCCCCCAAGTGATAGATATGGCCGGCCTCCGTACCGAGGAGCCATGGAGCGCCAAAGCAGTATATCAGTCTCTGAGTCTCAGTTCCTCAAGAGGAACGGCAGGTATGAAGATGAGCATCCTTCCTATCAAGAAGTGAAAGCCCAGACTGGAAGCTTTCCAGTTAAAAACCTTACACAAAGGAGGCCGTTGTCTGCAAGAAGCTACAGTACAGAGAGTTACGGCACATCCCAAACCAGACCGGTTTCAGCGAGGCCAACAATGGCAGCGCTGCTGGAAAAGATACCGTCAGACTATAACTTGGGTAACTATGGCGACAAGCCTTCCGATAGCAGTGATATAAAGACAAGGCCTACCCCTGTGAAGGGAAATGAGAGCTGTGCTAAAATGCCCGCTGACTGGAGACAACAGCTACTTAGACATATAGAAGCTAGAAGGTTAGACAGGGTATGTTTGGCATTTCTCTGCAATTAATGCCTTTAGTTGTGTGTTTTGGTATGTCAAACTATTTGCACGTACAGTGGTAACCACCAGAATTCCTAGTAATGAAATTCCTGCATTGGAACTGGTCCACAAAGAGGTCTGGGGTGCTCAGAAGCAGCTGGAGTGAGGGGTTCCCGGATAAATGGGTGATAAAGAGTCGCTGCATAAGTAACGTACCACAATTCGCCTTACTAATGTAGTAACTGCTGCAGCACATAAAAATCTCTCCTTATTGACAGGTGTGAACGTGCTGCTGAATTCCACCACTTCAGTAATGATTTGAGAGCTTTAAAAGATGCTGGGTACATCTTTGCAATAAAAGGCAATAAAGAAAAAGGTCACAGATACAAAGTAAAATGATGTATTTTAGCTTTCATACCTCTGTTGGTGGAGGAGATTTAAAGGTAGCTCTGAAATTCAAAGATCACTAGATATACACTGCCACTGTTTTTAACAAGGAATATGATTATTACTCCTTTTACAGTAGGAAGTGATGCTTATTTACCTTCTATACAAAACAGTACAGTACTCCAGTGCATGATTTCTATAATGATCTTGACTATTTAATGACCTGCTTAATGAATTGAATTTACTTCGTAATCTGAAGTGGTTGTGAAAAAGTACTGTCATGAAATGCGTAAGTTAGTTCCAAAATGTGTCCATATATCTATTTTACGCTAGATACTCACAAGTTTGGTGTCAATATATTCATTACCTTCAAGTTGCTTGGATGTGTTGCATATTAAAATATCGTTAAGGATCGGATGGGTAAACTTTATAAACTGGCTTGAAGGCTGAAGATTTTCCCTCATTTCAGCCATTTTCCTTGTGTTATGTGATATGGACTGGGAAATATCTAATACTTAGGCAAAATAGTATACCCCAAGTAGAGATGTTTCTGGTGGAAATGAACACTTCCCAGATGTTGTTTGTTTAAGAAATAGCTTACAATGTGTATTTGCTTAAGAAATACTTTATCTCATGGAAAGCTGACACTGGTGATTTTATGTAGTTGGTTCGCAGTGATCCCTGCAGGTGCCAGCCAGATAGGTTCTAGTTGTTTGCAACATCTGATAAGCAAAACTCTATGAAGCTGGGATGTCTGATGGAAGTTTTGCTGATGAGAACACCTGGGCACTGCAATGCAGCAGCTCCTCCGGGAGAAGACGCTGCCCACCTGCCTGCAGCCCACGGGATGCCAGTCTGTGCAAGACCTGGGTGCCTGCTGTGCTGGGCCCAGCCAAAGCTTGTCCCCACGGGCAGCTGCTAGCCAGGGAGCCTTCGCAAAGCTCATGAGATGGTACACAGCCACCTCATAGAGGGCTTTTTCCTCTGCCTTTGATGCTCTTTTATGCTAGATACAGGTTTTCTGGCCCACCTAAGGTTGTGCAGATGTACCAAAATTTGGCCGTATTTGCAAAATAAAGATTTGTACCATGTTATATAATGCAATTTTCAAACTACAGATAACAACATATTTCATCTGCCGTCAGCGTTGAGTCTTTTATGGTATCCATTTTATGTATAACTAGCAATGTATTTGCTTCCGTGTGACCCAGTGCATGCATCAAAAAGCTATTTATTTCTTGGTACTGTTTGTTTGCTTAAACTAAAATTTTGTGAAATTAACCATATATGTGTGATACTTAATTCGATGAGCATGTGTGTTCATATCCTGTCACGTGGTTGTTTCCTCTACTCAGACCGCTGCTTACAAACACAACACAGTTAGCCTTGGCATGCTGCACTCTGGAGGGTTTTCAGCAATGCATGCCGGCAGAAGCATGACTTTAAACTTGCAGACTAAATCTAAATTTGAAAACCAAATGCTTCAAGAGCTACCTCTACCGAAAGTAAGTATGGGATAGCCAGCATATACCAGCATTACAAAATAAATTAATAATACTCCTTGCTTTTCCTTTTTTAGCTTTTGCCTACTATTCATGCTTATATTATACCCATCCAAAAAGCAAAGATGATAGCAATAGTTTTCCTACTCAATAATCTTGCTTTTTGGATTACGTAGCTCACATGGCTGTCATTACTGCTTTCTGCTGTCCTGTTACAGACTGATGCAATCATTTTCTCAATGATTTAAGCTGTGCACAGAAATGGAGAAAGGGTTTTGATTTGTGACTGTTGGATCTTAGTAAAATTAATGTAGAAATATTTAATATGCATTTAAATAGGCTCCAGGAGACAGGAATCTTAATATTTGAAAATTAATTGGGTATGCTGCAATAGTTGATGAGCTTTGAAGACATGCCTACCACACCTAACTTTAAACTCTTATTGAGTAATACTTACAGAAAGAAAATAATTTTTTTTCTGTTTACTTTACAGCTATTAACAATATATTGTTGATAAGTACATACATACAAAATTATACACGAACAAAACGGTTGATGGGAAAAACACCTATGACAAGCCAGAGAGTGACATTGCTGGAGTATTTTCAGACTGTCAGAGAGGATCTGCTGAGACCTTGTTCTGTATCATGTACGGTCCCACCAGAGGCACAGCAGTGGACAGTTGCCAGACACTTGCAGGCAGTCACACTGTTTCGGTTGCACAGAGTGGCAAAGGCTACTGCAGTGTTCCCAGTGACACGCATCGTTCAGCATTTCACTGCATTAGCATCAGTAGCTGTTGGTACAAATTAGCAACATCTCTGTGAGTAATTAAAGGGTAACAGAGCACAGATCCGGGTGCGGAAATGTTATCATCTGTGCTGTTAATTGCTGAGCTGGCCTCAGGCGTGGAGCGACCCCCGCCAGCTGGCGCCCTCCCAGGCAATCCCTGGCTGGGAATCCGGAGCCAGCACTGCCCAGAAATTCCCAAAGGAATGTTTCAATGCCCAATTTAAGAGTTTAGATCCGAGTCTGTTTAGGAGAATAAGATAATGCGATGTCAGCAACAAGACCAGATTGTGCTGGCTGGCCGGAGGACATGCCTTGATACTGCAGAGCTTACTAATGCAACCACAGGCATTGAACACCGACTTTCCAGGCAAAGCTGTGGCAGGTTAACAGTGTGCAGAGACATGCAGAGGTCATTGTCAGGTTTATTCTGTTGTAACTTATTTTCCATGCACCGTTAACTTGTTAACATCATTTACATCTCCCATTCAGCTGTCCCTGGATTTACAAGTCCTATCGTTAGTGTGTGCTTCTCTGTTGTTCAGTTGATGACATCTAGGTCAGATATCAGCCGTAGATGTGTGTCTGTTTGGACACAGCTTTCTAGTGTTGGTCATACTGTTTTTTTCTTTCAAATAATTTGTTTGTCTCTTTGGGCATGTATTAATTCTTGTCACAAGTCTTTGAAAGAAGTCCATTTGGCATGGTCTCCGGATAATGGTAATATTTTCTACACACGTTTAGGAATAAGGTATTATATACCACTTCAATAACTTTAGACTGTAGATGAGTATGGATACTTATATATGGATATCTACGGAGTTTCATGAATCTGTTTAGGGTGACATGTCTTCTGTGAATTGTTCTGCTGCTTTCACCAGCATTTCATTGCTGCATACCCATATACAATGTGATGCTGAACTACATGAGGGAGGGTTGTATTCTGTTACTGTACTGTTGGGAAAGCGGTGAAAATGTATTGTTGAAACATAAACTGAATGTTTGCTATTGTTCTAAAGGATTTTGCATTTCTTAATGAATCAAGGCCACAGCAGCTTAATATTTGCCTCCTCTTCTTGCTCTTTTTTATGGCCTAGATTCAAGAGAGTAATGAGTGAGGTCTGATTGTCCAGTGGAAGATCAGGAAATCAAGTATAGCAATTACTTATTTTGAGAAAGTTTATTACATCGATTCTACTCCCTGTATGAAATGTTTGAACTGCTGGTTTTCATTTTTTACCTAGACTTAATAGCTATGTGATTTGTTTGCAGTCTGTGCGCTGTCAATGAATAATATTGCAAGTAGAGAAATTCATTTTACTGCACAAAATGAAAAGAAAAAGCTGTTATCGCAGAATTTTCCTATTTATTGAGAAAGTAGAAGGCACCTTCTATATTTTTTTCTTTTCCATTTTGAGTGCAAACTCGCCTATGCAGGTCAGGCAGTCACTTATAAGAACAGCACAGCATTGTCTGCAGTGACAAAAGAGACACTTTTCAGAAGAATGCTTTTGATTTTAGGCATCCATCTCATTTTTTTTTTTTTAAAGTTTATGGTTTGGTGCACTTCATTCTCTGAAGTGTATGGTACCACCTCCCTTTAGGGATAATAAGTGTATTCACATGTATCACTTGGGAGAAAAACTAGAAATTCCCTTAGAAGGCTGCCTCACTCTGTCTCTGCGTGGTGAGGGCACGTAGCACGTTGTATAAACCCATTGCACAGCAGGGCCTCGGGCCATGTGGGTCATGTCACATGTGGGTGACTCTGAAAGGGATGACTTATGTTGCAAAGGTGATTGCCTTTTTTTCCTCATAGTTTTTACTACTCCGCAGAGCAGAAACTTTTGTTATTATATTTTCCATTGTAGAAGCTGCCCTGGTCTCAGATGATGTACCCCCATTTGGATGAGGATTACGTGGGGACATGTGACAAACAAGGCAGAATGGCTGATTCTTGAGTTTCTTTAGACACAAAGAACCCTCCCTGCACCCAAACTTGGACCCACATTCTGCTCTAGATGAGCAGGGCTCAGTACTGAGCTTGGGACCCCTGGGCTGGGGAGAACCCTTGGCACTGTGTTCACAGTCCCAGAGGCCTGTCCGCATGAAAAGGCTGCACTGCGTGTGAGGGATTTGAGGTGTGTCATCAAGTTTCCTGCCTGTTCCTACACAAGTGTATGGCTCTGGGCACAGGTTTGGTGTGTTGGAGAGAGCTGTGCTATCCGAGAGAGCAGCAGTCCTGCAGCATCAGGCACTGGGACCAGTGTCTGGTGAGCTGTGAGGGATAACTCATGGGAAAAGTGCTGACACCCTCATTTTGCCATTTTTAATATGTGAAAAGAAAGCTCTACAGAGAGGTCTTGTAATTTCAACAGGGGAAATGTTTTACTGGTGTTTTTTATTATAAGGAAAATCACATCTTTCCTGTTTTTTGCAGGAAGACTTCTTGAATGATGAGAGATTTTTAAGGAAAGTTTTCTTTGCTTTTCAATAAATAGGATTGATTTTTTTTTGTTTACTCAACCTCTGAGGACTATGATTTACTTCAAAATTTACTTATATTAATTTTGAAAAGATTTTTAAGTTTGCATTAAAAAAAAGTTCTTAATTGACCAGTTACCAGCTTTAATATTTCAGAGCAACAGTTTAATTTGTTCTTCATTCATGGAAAGAAGTCTTTCATTATGTTTTTAATCTAAGCTGAAGAAGAAAATGCTTGAATGACAGAGTGGAAGAATAGACATTTTTTAATGCAAATTGCCTTTAATCAGCACTGAAGGAACAGTTAACTGTCTTAGCACCACAAAATGCTAAATGCTGTCAGTGGTAGCACAATGTTGGCATTTTGGAAAGTGGCACAAAAAGCCATATCCGTGTTAGCAGAATTCTGAGCTATGGTAAAGAAATACAGAGAGACAGATAACAGCAAATTGGGGTGGAACACAGAAATTACAAACATCCTCAACAGTGCTGAAAACAGGAGTGAAAAAAGACAGGAGGAAAAGTGACAAAGAAACAACGTGAATAAAAGGAGAGAGAAATGAAAAATAATCACAGAAGTATCAAGCTCACTCAGGAAAATTTAAATGAGTGTTATGTCCATTCCTATTCAGGAAAGCATTTAATTCATGGTTAATATTGTACAGCGATATCCTGGTAACTTAGAACAAAACCAGCCACAGCCTAGAATGATGTTTGTGAGAAGCACATTACACTCAGTGATACACAAAGCATGAGGCGACGGTAGTCAGAAGTTCAGTATTGCCATTAATGAATATTTTCTCAAGAAAATATAAGCATATAATTTAATCTTGTGGCAAATACTAAGGAATTTTTGATTCTTGAATGACCAGTAAGAAAGTTCTAACTCAAATCATTAATGGCAGCCTGTATGCTTAAATATGGAACTTTGCCAGAATTTATTTCTCTGAAAATAATGAGTTATGTTAAATGAATTTTCTCTTTTCTCTCATCATTCATTATTCTCATTATTTCTCTTACTTATCTTTCAAGATCTCCTGCTTGCAGAGAGTCCCACAGCAATATAATTACACATTAATGAAATACCATAAAAATGTAAAAGGATTTCCATTTTAGCAATAACGTGTTACAGTTTAACTGGGCTGATTACTGACATAAATATGAAGAGAGCATTTTCTGTCATGGTGTGACAGTGACTAAAGGCTGCCCTACCATTTCTGCAACAGACCCCATCACAGCAGAGCAGCATCCTGGATAACGGGCAGGAGGAGGTGTCTGTGACCAGCCAGTGGAATCCCTACCCGCTGGGGCGACGGGACGTGCCACCGGACACTGTCACCAAGAAGGTAAGCAGCATGAGCAAAGGAAGGAAGACAGGTTAATGTGGACAGGTTTGGGAAACACTTGGTTTTGTTTCAATGTTTAAAGCACTAATTATTATGAATTAAGGGTGGTGTTTTCATGCCTGCTACCTGGTTTTATATTTATTTATGCAGATGCTAGAAGTTACTTGTGTAGTGTGTGAAACGTGCACAGTGGACTTGGCGGATATATTCCTGCATGTATCAGATAGCGGTCAGCTCCCTCTTGTCCTGAAAAGACAGGACACGCATCTTCATTGAGATTTTTCACTTCAATTACATTCTTCAGTTCATGACAAAAAATAAATGTGTTGAGATGGAAGCCAGCCCAGTGTCTGGACAGTCACAGACATTTTGGCAGAGACATCCTAGGCACACATCAATTACTGATAAACTCACTGTAAAGGGTTCTAATTTCTAGTACCTTGTGGCGGTAGATGTTAAATTCCGGTGCTTGGATCTGGCTTGTTTCTATGAAAACACTGGCTGCTCTCTCCCAGCCCCAACTTGGCTCTGTTCATCGACTGATAAATTGCCATTTTTTGGTACCCTAATCATAAAGCTGGAGAATGGAGGATCTTGACAAGCTAAACTGTGTTTGCAATCATCTTTAGAAGGTGGAGCTGCAGGTAAGCAGTGATAATTACATTGATTGTTATCTATATGGAGATTGCTCTGGCTCATTCCTGAAGCAGACGCTTAGAAATGAGTAGAACTGGTAGCTTATGTAGCGTAATTAACTGTCAGCACTGGTAAGGCAAATGCCTCCCTACTGGTTTCACATCTTTTTATCCAAGACAGTCTCAAAAGCAGTAGCCCTTACCTTCAGACAAAAGCAGCAGCCCTTGCCTTCAGACAAAAGCAGCAACAAAAGGCAGACATGTAGGAGAGAATTGCTTGAAAGTGGGAGACAAAAGCCATTGTACCTAGAGCATCCCAGAGACTCCTTCCAGGCACATGAGTAGGAGGAGGAGGGTACCCTGACCTTTGTTTGATGGAGTTGGCTCTGACAGCCAAGTTATTTGAAGGGTTTCTTTATCCTCTGATATGCAAGAAACTAGGATAAGACATTTAAGAGGAGTTACTGCTTATCTTCACTGGCATATTGGGATAAAACCTGCATTTATCCATTCACACAATCTAACGCCGTCTATGTCTTGCATTTGTGCATCATCAGTGTTGCCATAATAAGAAACTGCAGATTCTGTTTTGTTCTGAATATTTCAGTATCTCGCTGGTCAGATGTGGAAAGTACAAACATTGCATAACCATACTGAAATCCGCTTAACTCAGTGGAGCAATCCATTGTTACATCTGTTGTCAGCCACTTTAATTATATTGTAAATATTGGACACTGAACTGAAAATAATTGACTTTTGTAGTGGATGTTAAATAAAGTACAGAATACAAGTGAAATTGGGGAAGCAGGCTGCATAATAGAGATCTTTTTCTGCAGAATAAATAATTGCCATTTCCAAGAAAGGCAGCTTATCCACCTCCAGCAAGAGCCATGGTGTGAATACACAAGAAGTAGTGATACAGTCTCTCCAAACTCTATTAACAGGAGTGAGAAAATGAATTCTGGAATTTTTTTGCCCACCATCCTCAGGAGGCGGTTTGCACTGTGCTGTTATGACAATGCTAATTTTTTCTCCCTTGAAACTGACCTGGGACATCTGGGAATTAAAATACAGCAGTTACTTGAAGTCAGACTCAGAAATCCTCTATGGAAATAATGCTCAGCATATCAAATAATCGAATTAGGTGAATATAAGTTGTAGTATATGCTTTGTTTTTCCAGTAAGTAACAGTATTGGTGTGAATGGGCTTGTGCAGAGCACAGTCACTATATGGTACAGCTGTTCCTGGGAAATCACTGGAAGAAGAGTTGGGACTTGTTCTTCCAAGAGGATCATGTACTGTAGACATATAGGCTGCATACTCAAGCTGATGTAGTACTTATATAGATACAGTAATACATGTTCCTAGATTACCCACACATAGAGGGCTACTATACATGTCACGATGGCCATTTATGTTAGGTAAGGTGGGAATCCTAAATGGTAATTGCTGCATTATTATTTGCGGTCTGAGTAGTCATTTACTTTTTGCTGTTCAGAATACAGATTAAATGCTAGCTACATTTTAAGTATGATCATTTATGTTATCGTCCTATAATTTAAGGGCTATTTCTCCTGCAGAAAAGTAGGATATTTTAATCTTGAAATTTAATAGTCCACTAATTTATTAAAAGACTATAGTATTTATGCTTCCTGGCAGGTGACTTTTTCTGTCATGTCAACAAGTCAGATTACATCAGTTGTATTCTGAGTTAGCTGCCCCTTCATAAAGATGTAAGAAGTAGAAGTGTGATGAGAGATCACCAAAAAGGAATCTGGAAATCATTCCTTATGAAAAGGAGGAGCTGAAGAGTGAAAACGAAGATGGAAGATGAACAGAATCAGGCCAGCCAACCTGGATGCAGGGCAGTGATCCTCTAAGACAATGAGCTACACAGATTTGAGGATGCGTAGGACTGTGTTAGCTGGCTTCTTCTCCTGCAGGATTGCAGCATCCCACATAAAGACAAAGTCTTGGGAGTTCCTGCATGGACTGTTATGGGTGGTGGATGTAGAAGGAACATATGCTATGGAACTGGGGCAAGGCAGCTGCTTCGAAACAGGGACATGCAAAAGTGTCTGGGTCACCACTTCTCTCCTTTTCTGACTCAGGAGTATTTCTATTAGCCATGACTGAGAGGCTGGAGGCTTCTTCTCTTTCCTTTCTGGCATTTGCTATTCAATACAGTGGTCTTTTAGCCTGAAAAAGAAATTTGATGTTTTCCAGTGAAAAAGCACAGTTTTTTTTTTTATTTGAAATAGACATCTTCCTCTGAGCAGACAATGCACCTGCTGTGGGCTGCTGTGGTGGATGTGGAATTGTATCTGGGGCAAATAGCAGAATTTATGAGGTTCTGCTTTTTTGGCATCCTCTTATGATGAGTATGACACAACTTGAAGCACAGAACCATGGTGCATGTGGTCACTTGCTCACCTTGCATCTCCACAGTATAGGGTGACACAGAGGATCTGCTGAGGATTGTTGCTGCTAGGGAGTTTATGAATAGCTAAAAAGTCTGCCTTGAGCATTTTCCTTCCCTTCTGATCTTGGTTGAATTGAAGATCTCTCTGTGGGGTGTTCACAGTACAGACTGACTTCACTGAGCTGTTCTTGGCGTAAGTTTGTCAATGTCTTCTAAGCACTTTTATGTACATAGGTGAGCTGTGTTTTCTTAAGAAGAGTTTGTGGATTGAAGATTTGGACACAAGGAGTAAGAGATTTCTCTGTCATTACTCCTTTTGAGACTATCCTACTGAAATGGAGAACTGTCAGACATGTAGTCTACTTAGTCGCTTTCTTCAAATGTCATCAGCAAAAAAATAAGATGAGGCAGATCAGTTTTGCTGGCAGTCACTGTGTGTCTTGCTGGGATTCTGTGTTCAGTGACACAAGTAGCTCCAGCTGCATCTATATTAGTGATGTGTTCTGCAGACATAGCTTGGGAATCCATTAAGATGTATTTTTGCTGTGGCAACAAGCAATTAATTCTAATGCCCTGGCTGCTGTAACTCCTGGGGCCAGATGAATGGCCAATGGGTAAGAAATGTTTTGATCTTTTCCTGTATTAAATTTAGTCTTGTTTAAAATACACTCTCACAATTGGTGCTCTTCCACCAGGATCAGAAATGTTCAGTAGTACTGAGGATTAGACTTTCATGATGAGATGCAGTTGTGTTGTTGGCTGGTGTAAACTTAACATGAGTTGTGGTTTAAGTAGATCTGTTATGTCCATGGAGACATGCACCTATTGAGACGTGCAGTGTGTAATGCTCTTTCACACTCAAGCTGTTGAAGTAACAGCACTGGTTGATGGATACATATAATCTGAAAATGCTCAGTAGCAATGGTATGATATTTCATGGAGGTAATATTTTATCATGAAATGGAGCATGAATTTTCATAGAATCACAGAATCATAGACTAGTTTGGGTTGGAAAGGACCTTAAAGATCATCCAGTTCCAACCCCCCTACCATGGGCAGGGACACCTCGCACTGGATCAGGCTGCCCAAGGCCCCATCCAACCTGGCCTGGAACACCTCCAGGGATAGGGCAGCCACAGCTTCCCTGGGCAACCTGTGCCAGTGTCTCACCACTCTCATAGTAAAGAAATTCTTCCTTATGTCTAGGCTAAATCTGCCCCTCTCCAGTTTATACCCATTGCCCCTTGTTCTATCACTACAAGCTTTTGCAAATGATTTTGCTCGTTCTCTTATGGCTAAGTTGCATGTGATTTACTTATAAGAAACAACATCTCAATCCTGTCAATACGAAAATTATAAAATTGCCTCAACTGTATGTATTTTGCAAAGATTTGCCTCAAATATTTATGTAAGTCATGTCTCTAAATAGAGACTCTGTATTGAAGAGTAAGCAAGTATGCAACTTTACCATGTCAAGAACAGAATACTGAAAGCAAACCTCACCTGTTGGATCACAGCAGCAAACATGAAAGGCAGTGAGGACAGGGGAGTAGAAGAATGGGAGCAGCCATCCATCTTTACTGAAAATATCAAAAGGCCAAGTCAATGTAATGCAGTATTTCAGTTACGTTTACAAAGTGTTAGAGCTTCCTGTCAGTAGATATTGTCGTAGAAATTTGATCATTTGATGAGTCACATTTCATGAAAGCCACTTTTGTTCCTAGGACAGGGCATAGGATTTAATAGATTATGCTGTCTGGACACAGTGCACGATACTGGCCAGTATCTGTATTGTGTTATAAATCTTATTCCAAACTATTCTTGGTGAAAAAAAACACCATTCAGGTATCTACAGAGTGTGCTGTGATGAATAATTTGCCCTACTTCAATTTAGTAAATGTCTTCAGTTCACAAAACATTTGGAGCTGAATCATGTATCATGACATGAGCAAAAAGGGTTTCTGTTTATAAAACATCCTGTATATGGCTGATTTCCCTTGAACCTCCAAGGGTCACTGAATGCAACGGGTATACCCTTGCTTCTTTTAATCACCGTTTTTTCCAACTGTGGTCAAAAGGCAAACCTCAAATATGATTTAAGAGGTTTGCTTTTACTTGACTGTGTAAGTTGTACTAATTGCTTCTTTTCAGCTTCCTGAATTTCTGGCCTAACGGGTTACGTTACCCACAGGCAGGTAGCCATATCCAGACTTTAATGGGATCGCAAAGCCTGCAGCATCGGAGCCGTGAGCAGCAGTATGAAGGAAACATGAACAAAGTCACCATTCAGCAGTTTCAGCCACCACTGCCTATTCAGATTCCCTCTTCGCAGAGCTCTCGAGCGCCTCAGACAGGGAGATGTTTAATCCAAACCAAGGGTCAAAGAAGTACAGATGCGTATCAGGAGCAGGTGAGAAAGTGTGTCTCCAAAATAACATCTTGATGAAACCTACTTGTTCTTTCTGCCTTGTGTACAGCAGGAACAGGGAGCCTAAGGCAATAGGAGAGGGCCTCCCCGGCTCCAGGGACTGATGGCATTCTTTCTGAAATCAACTGAGCAACACAACTTGGGGTTGAAGTTCCTGAACAGAGCTGCCATCGCTGGGTCACACAAGATTATGTAGCAATTCCTGCTGATTCTCAGTAACCTAGTTCAGTGCTAACAATGCAGCATATTTGGCAAGACACTGATCTTCTCACATTTGTATCAGCTGCTCCAGTTTAGCCCTGTGAAAGGCCTGCTGTAGCTCCAAGGCCCCCAACCTAACTACAAGTGTCTTCATTGGTTGGTCCTATCCCCATTATATTTGGCCTTAATTATGGCAATAAACATCTGAGGCACCTGGCTTGCAGAATGAGGTTCAGAATCATTAGTAAACCTTTCTCATGTGTAAAGTGTTGGTCAGTCCATGCAAACAGCTGCCTGTATTCAGTCTCTGAGTATCCCAGTGAGATTCAGGTACAATTGCTTGTGTGGATAGAGTACATGCTCAGACTGGCTCAATAAATAGCCGTTAAGCTACCCTGAAGTCATTTTTATTTTATTTTCAATTACCCAATGCCATTTAGAGTTATCCTGTCTAAAAGATAAGATTCAGCACTGTTTCTTGGAGTAATGGACTTGGAGAAGTGGTTGGTGCTCAGTGCGGGCTGTCTGGGCTGTGGCCTCAATGCTGACAATGGTCTCAACTCTGAACTTCAGAGTACTTATTCCTTGGCTTTGTCCCAAGCATTGCAGCATGCTAAAATCATGCAAATACTTCTAATTTATAACAATATTCTACTGACTTTAAATGTGTTATGCAATACAGCTTGTGTGAGGGTCAATTTGTCTGTTAATGGTGAAATGGGATATATGTGAGGAAGGTGCCATTGTTTAGAAAGGCTTTAATGGTGGCATTGACTTATCTTACCGTATCTTTTTAACCTAGTTTTGTGTGAGGATAGAGAAGAATCCTGGTCTTGGTTTTAGTATCAGTGGTGGAATAAGTGGACAAGGAAATCCATTCAAACCTTCCGACAAGGTAAGTTATAAAATTTTCTTTAAATGGTCCCTCTTTTAGAGTGCCATATAGTGAAGACATAGATAACATGAGTGAAATGTTTATGCTTTTCTGTTGTGAAAATTGAAATAATTTTTCCTATACTTGGCTTTTTTTTTGATATTTGTTAGGTGAGGGTTGGCTTTTTTTTTGATATTTGTTAGGTGAGGGTTGGCTTTTTTCTGGTTAATGAAAATGAGAGAATCAAAACAGAAATCACATGAGCGTCTGCCTTTTATTTCATGTGAAACAAACTTTTTCAGACTGTTTTCTGTAGAATTGTGTCTTTCATTTTTTCTTTTAATAATCAATATAGGCCTGATTAAACTTTCCCTAAAAGTCATTAGAGGGAGTACCAAACCAGTAATTGCATCACTACGTAGCTGAAATGCCAGGGTAGACTGCTGCTTGCCTGGTCTGCAAACTGGTCTGGAGATCATTGGCTCCTCACAAACCCCATGGCAAGCAGCCTTCTGGTCTGTACCACGAATTAAAAATGTCACCGTTATGGTACATGATGGTCAGGGACACTTATCATTTGTTCCGGGAATTACATGTTTAAAAGGATATCTCTCTTTACAGTAAAAAGAGGCCTAGTGAAAATAGAGCATCTGGTCATTATCAGCTGCTCAGGGCTTTAGGATTAGGAAATGGAGTCTCACACCTGGGAATTTATCTGTTCTGTGCAGCAAAACTGACTGAAATTTGTTGAAAAACAAGTACTGTGGGTACATCTCAATTAAACATATAGTTTATATTCTTTGTTAATCCTGGATTCAGTTTTAAGAGGCAGTTGTAACTTCCATAAACATTGAGAATGTTTGGGAAATGATGGAAACAAAACTATCATTTTGTCTCATCTAAAAAATCTGAAATCTGCATGCAATTCAAGAACTATTTTACCCACCATTCTGAATTCCAGCAGAAAGCTGATTGGAAATACCAGTCTAACGCAATCACACTTCCTTTCAGTTTTCTCATTAATAATCTCTTCAAGAGCAGATCATCTGAATGTACTTAACCATCAGGCATTTTAACAATTATCTCTTAAAACGTACTAATTTCTGGTGTCCTTTGAAACTGCAAACTGGAATTACACTTTATAACATCATGGCAGGGGTGTTCTACAATTTAATGTACAATGTTAGAATTAAGCTATACTTCCCCTGTCTATCACTTGCCTGAAATTATCAAAGAAGAATCTGTATCCTGCTATGAATTTGTCTACACCATAATACGTGTCCTGCAATAACAGCTGTAGTTAGACTTCATTTTAGCAATAACAAAAATACAAAATTGTGTACTAAGGGAGCAGTAGGGTGGTTATATTGAAGGAATTAATAGTTCAAAGGGTTCTTTTATGTCTTGCTACTGTGAAACATTGCTTCCCACACCATTAAATCAGATTTATCATGTTTTAAATATCACAGAAGCAATAAGAGGGTGGTACCGTCTCTCATCACATATGCCAGGTGTTTGTGATGGGTTTGTCACCCGTAAGGTACTATTCTGTCTGAAAGATTAAATCAGTGGGGATGGCAGTGAGCACGCCTCTGCATAGTGATACACCCCTGCCCTGACGGTGCTGCAGCGTGAGGACAGGAAAAGCAGTAGAAAGCACAGCAGCACTCAGTCATTTTGAACGACAGACTCATGTCACAACTTAATGGCATGTGGATGAAATAGAAGCAACCCATCCTTCTGCTCTCAAGGAGCTTGGTTTTATAAGGTTAACAGAAATACTGGATGGCACCTTGCTCCAGAAGGCTATAAAATCTCCCAAGGACACACATGATTTGCATGCTGATGCCAAGCAGGGAATTTTTCTGGTGCCTCTTTGAGCAATGTAAATGGCTGAAATTTAGCCTATGCTCAGTTCTAGAGTCCCCTTAAAGGTATTCACCCGTGGCAGCAGGGGAGGTGCAGCCGCAAAAGTGAGGCTAAGGGTACAAAAGATCCATGAGCTGTACGGGTAATAGTTCAAATGTGTTCATCCTCTGGGAACTCAGTCTTTGATTTTGGGTTTTAACAATGTATTCTCCTGGAATTCTGATGACAAATCTAAAACTATTCTTTACTACTTAATAATTTTTCCCTTTTCAAAGTCATTTAGTGCTCAGGCCCTGAATTAAGTGACAATTTGCGGATTGTTGTACTCAGTAGCTCAAGGGCTGAGGATGAAGCCTGCTTTTTAGAATTTTTTTATATATTTCTTTCCACCTGGAGAAGTAAACAAAGATTACTGTATAGATTATGGTATGCTTTATTCTATAAGTTAATGTTTCCTCCACTGTAATTATCCTTCTGATAACACTGTCACTCTTGCCCCTTCAAATTGGACACTGTTTTGTGATGTGGAATCTTAGTTTCAAATGACCCACATTTGTGTCAGGAATAGCTGAAAGTCATTTGCTGCTGTTTGATTACAAACAGGTTAAAAAATAGTTTAGTATTTAGACCATTGCCAGGGTATATAAAGTCCCCAGACATCAGTTAGTATTTTGGGAACTAGTTCTTGGTAATAGCATCCTAACCTCTGTTACTTCTGACTTATAGGGTATCTTTGTTACTAGGGTTCAGCCTGACGGACCAGCGTCCAGCCTGCTCCAGCCTGGCGATAAGATCCTCCAGGTATGGATGGATTTAACTGCTTTGTAACCGAACTGGGTCTTTGCATCTTACAAGGACAGTGATATTGTTTTCAGTATGTTAACTGCTAGTTTTGTTATTATAACAAATATTTTTTTAAAGTGGTCTCAAAAGGAATAAAACTATTGGAAAATAGTATGGGGATGTGGAAAAGCAGCACTGAGGTGTGCTATCTGACAGGCCCCCTGCCTCTAGTGGGGAGCTGGATTAAACCCAGGGAGCACCCTGAGAGCAGAGGGACCAAAGCACAGCAAGGAGCTGTTCTGTCCGTCATTTTGTCTGGTGGTTTCTGCTCCCTTTCCAGGGATATTGAATAAGACATGTGAATGCCAGCACCAGAATTCTGGGAGGGAATGCCCCTGCAGGAAAGGTTTAATGCTTACAGTCTGTCACAGGAGTAATCCAGGTGACACAATTTATACTCAAAAATAAACCGTACATTTTATCCAGCTTTTCCACACTAACAGCACAGAAAGGTGTAGGGAGAAGGGAGCTTTACAAGCAGTTTCACAGGCACAAATACATGACAACACAAGATGTGTTTAGAATTTTCACCTGTGACACTGGTGTAAGGAGTTAGGTAGTCAACGTTTTTTGACAGAATTGTAACTGGCAATATTTTTACCTCTCTTTCTCTTTTGCCTCAGCATTTTTGAATGCGCTCACATGAAAAACAGTCACTGCTGGATCCACTACAGGATTATGAGGGCATCTACATAATTTACAGAGAGATCTCAGCTTTTTGTTTTATTTTTTGTTTCTGTAACAAACATTTTCTGTATCTAGTGAGCTTTCTAAGTAGAAAGACAGGTTATTCCTGAATGTACCTTTCAAAAATTCCTCATTCCCAGAAAATAAAAGCTGTCCATATAGAAAGTATGGACTGTGTCCTGCAAGGTTGTTTGGTTTTTTTGTTAAGCCTGGACAGTGCGTTCTCACTGACAGCAGATAGCACTACTTTCGATGAAAGAAGGAGACTTGTTATAGTTGACTGCAAGGCTTCTAACAGTTTTTGAAGCCATTCAGACTGATCAAGAGTATGCAGTTAACTGTGTTTTAATCAGTTATACGAAGGGGGTCGCAAACCAAGGACATTTCAGATGTCTTCAGTAGCCTCTCTCCTCCCGCCTCCCTCTCTCTTTCACTCCCTCACCCCTCCTTTTCAGCAAGAAACTGTAGTGGTCATCAGCTCTGACCTGCACAACAGACAGCATGTGTTCAGTATGTTCATACAACATATATAAATATGAAATAAGGAAAATAGCTAGGATAAGTGAAGCACAAAATTAGCTAGAGATACTTAGAACAGTCAAAGTGCTATATTGGGAGCTGAGCTTAGTAACGGAAACAAAAATAGGTAAGAGTTCAATATGTTAAAAAGTAACAGCAAAATAAGGTGGGCAGGCAGCGGGCATTCACCATGGAAGTCTTCCAAAGGGAGCTGTGCAAGGGCTGTGTTGTTCTGTGCAGGGGTGGGATGGTGTGTGCCAACTGCATCCTCATCCAACATGTACGCTTCCAACCTGCATTCATTTTATAGCTATTGTTATGTCAGATGATTTCTCCTGATGGGCGCAGGCCACCAAGGAGCTGGGATTTCTCATATTTCAGCATGTGTTCCTAAAATAGGAGCATTTACATATATTTATATAATCATGTTTAAGGTACTGCTGCATTTGCTTTGTGTAGCAAATGTCACTCTCCTAATTTATTCATCATTTATGTTGATGAAGTTTGTTTGACTTTGCACTCCCAGTCCTCCTCATAGGATTATAGATCAATCTCAAGAGAGTTTCTTATGTCACCACCAGTACATCGTTTCAAATTCTCTGGCAAGAACATTTTCTTATATTTGCAATTACCTCTACCCATGCATAATGCCTATTACCGGCTGTTGATTTACATTGTGGCAAGTGGAAGGGCAGTTATTAATCTCATGAAGGAATTAACAGAGACAAAAACATAACTGTGACAAAGGATATTTTACTTCTCAAATATAAGCAATGCCTTTAGCTAAAAGTATCCATTTCCCTAGGCAGTAAGAACTTGAAATTATTGATACTCACTGACATCACATCACCTCCACCCTCATTTTCCACCCACGATTGCCATCACCTCTGTTTGCATTTATCTCGTGGGACAAAGGCTAGGGCTTTGTAATACTAGTTACTATGTAGAAGGAGGTTCCCCTTCACCCACAATCTCTCTTCTTTGGTATCCATATCTGTCTGTGGCATTTGCCTTACTCACGTGCACTGCTTGTAACACCAGTTTCTGCTGGGACTCCGAGGGAGGAACCATCTTCCTGCCTTTCCTCAGTTTTAGCCCACTCCGTCCTCACCCTATCTACCCCATGATTGCTTTTCCTATCAGCTGCATCTTTGTTGTACGGGCTCTCCCTGTCGTGTCTGGCACATTGCCCCCGCTGTTGCTGGCTGGCCCTTGAGGTATGGTCATGTCAGGCAACCCCAGTGTCACTGTGACTGGAGCATCTTGATCTCCATGCACCTTTTGTGCTCCCATGCTGTGGGGTCAGTTTACTCTAGGTGATACACAGAAAGATTTCATCAGACCAGGGCTCCAGGGGGTAATTTCTTAAATGTTTACATGGAAGAATTTGCTTCACAGCATGTTTTCATAGCATACTTTGTGGAGAATGTGAGACCGCAGCAGGAATGAAAGACGTAGATTCTGATTATCATTTATTTATATGTTAAATAACAAATCCCTGTGGATGTGGCCTGGTTAGGTATTTTTGGATGTGTATCTCCTACAGCCCTCTTTCACTGAGAAAACTTTCTTGTTGAAGAGAGGTTTCTGTGCTAGCAAGAGCTGAACTGTGCAGCATTTTCCTGTATGCTTACTGTGCAGGTGGGGAATGGGAAGGGAAGTTGGCAGAGCTGGACTGCTCTCAGATGCAGTTGTGAGTTATTTTATTATTATCACTAATGAGCAATACAGATTGTGGTGAATAAACTGAAACTCCTCCCATTTCTCTCTGAATTACATCAGAGTCCAAGCTGCCCTCAAACGGAATGACAAATGGCAGCCTAATTTTGGCATATAACAAATGTTTCTTGGAGCAAATATGTTTTATTGTATTAAGCTGAATAAAAGTGAACTACTTTTCACTATTGCTTGGATTCTGCCTGTGCCAGCCTGTTGCCATTCTGTGCAGCTGTCAACACGGGAGCTCACTGCAGCTGGTACCTTCGAACAGAAACCTTCAAGTGCCATGGAACAGCACCGTGCTCATGGGCTGCCTGTTCCTGCAGAGATGTCCACAGCATACACTTATTTCAGCTATCCTTCTGGACTGAGCATCCCTTAATACACATAGGGTATCCTTTGTGGAAGCCCCAGGCGCAGGGGGAGGATCTGAACTTCTGCGAGGAGCCAGCGGGCAGTGGGCACAGGTGAGCTGGGAGCTGCAAGCACCCACGAGGGCTCGGGCAACCCCTTGGTGCTGCCCATCCAATACCTCTGCCCTGCCAGCTGCTGGTGAGGGATGGCTCTTGGAGTGTGTTGTCCATACATAATGTGGTGTAGTATGGCTTTTGTTGTGGCCGAGGAGATGTCAGTGTATAATGGTCTGGATATATGCAATAGATATCTGGTAGTTCTTCTATGAGGCTGTAATTTAATGGCAGCAGTGGTTTAATAACCAAAGCATGAAGGCTTCACTAGCCTATTTGTAAATGTTGGGGGGAGGAGGGGGTTGTGCGCACAAATATTATTTTGGGGTTTTGTTAAAGCGCAGTGTGTTTGTAGAATTGCTCTGAGCCCAAGAGATCAGATTCTGCTGTGGACAGCCTTGTAGCCTGTCTCTTGATTACTGTCCCAGCCCCGGCAGCCTCCGTAGCTGCTGCGTCACACCAGTCGCAGCTGTATATCCGCACGTTCCTGGCCGTGGTCTCACTGTGCCTTAGCAGCAGGCTCCACGGATAAAGGGCAGGGGAGGTTTCTGCTGGTGTTCCTGGGGAGAGAAGAGGAGCTTTGGGCAAGCTGAGCATTTACCAGCTGGGTGCAAGCCCTGCCGTGGCGCTAGGTGAGGCTGAGGAGCAGTTCTGTGCCTTCCACGGCAGACTGTACGGCAGGCGTCTGCAGTGAGTGCTTGTCTGTATTTGTGCCTGATTTACTGCACAGGCTGTATTCTGTACCGGGGGTATCTCCTGCTTTGGCCTGAGTGATCACACTCAGGAACTGTTGGTAACGGTGTTCAAAATATGACTGTTTTAAGTAGTGCTGTAACAGAGGAGTTATAGAAAGTTGTAATTCACACCAAAAGCAGGACACATCATTCAGTAGATCTTTCCCTCTTTGTGTATGCAGACCTGAGTCTGCCTGTCTGGGCAGCAGTGCCTTTGGCAGCAGTAACTTGAGCTTCACAGCATCCAAAACTCTTACATCCCAGAGCTATTGTTTCAGAAAAGACATTGAATGTCCTAGAGTCACAGAGTAATTTCAGTTGGAAATAAGCCTCAGAGTACATCTACTCCAGCCCTTGCTCCAAACAGGAGGGTGCAGCATCTGTCCGATGGCGGGAGCAAGAAACGCGTTCACTCAGTCATACAAACTCCTGTTTGCAGGAAATCATTGTGTGATTATTATTTATTTTATCCTTGTTTTTCATCTGTCCCTTTGCTCCTCCAAAATGAACATGCTAAATAGAATCTCATTCAATTTCTCTTCTTGTTTTTGTGTTGCAGGCAAACGGACACAGTTTTGTACATATGGAACATGAGAAAGCCGTACTACTACTGAAGAGTTTCCAGAATACAGTAGACCTAGTTATTCAACGTGAGCTTACTGTCTAGATATTTTTTTATAAATAGTAAATACGTCTAGCCAGATCTAATGTTCAAACAGATTTATACATAGGAAACAAATTTTTGCCAATTGCTGGACCAATGGCAAACAGTAGTGCCAAATGTATAATACTCTATGTTAGTACCAATCATCTTGGAAAAAAATATATTAACTATATAAATATATTGTTCATGTGGCTATGTATTAGTTTTAATTGTCAGCCTCTGGCTGTGCATTGGTGCGTTTTTTTAATCAAGTTACTTCTTAAAGTCAATTTCATATGAGTTCAAAACACAGAAGCACATACAAATCCTTTAGGAATTCTGCTGTCCATCAGAAACACTGCCTCAAAGTTGTATATGCCTTTATAAAGATAAAATATATTAACCTGTACTTCCCATAAAATATTTCTATCATGTCACATACAAAAATATAGAGAAAAAATATTTTCATAAACACCTCAAAGAAAGTATATATTAAATTAAATTTAATAATGTTCATTTATTTTCAATGCAAAGATATTATATGCCTTATGAAAATACCTGTACATATGCAGTGTGTATAGCTGGCTCCATATTAATTAGTAAAAAATGTCACTATACAGGGTGAGATACTTAATAAATCATACTGTCAACTCTGGGACCTAGGTATAACTAACCTACATGGAAAATGGTTAACCTCCTTCTGTTTGACACTTTCAGTTGATTCCATGTGAACACACTAAATGGACTAACAGTGAGTTTAGACAGGTATGGTTCATTAATGAAGAGGTTGTGATGGGTGGCAGTAAAACTTCTTTTGTTGCTGCTGATTTTATTATTTAACTTTTTAATTTGAAAGTAAAGGCCCTTTACTTACATTCCACATCCCTCAGGCTGACACTGTTCTGTATTTTCCTTCTGGTCCAGACTATGCCAGCCCCTGCTCGCTGGATTCACTGTCAGTGAGGCTTTAACCTTTGTATCATCTGTTATTTGAGTAACAGTCTCTGTAAAATAATGGGGAGCAGATTGAATGTAAGAAATGGTGCATCGCAGGGAGAGCAGCGAATGACACCAAACGAGCCTGGGAAAAGCTTTCCCATATAAGTTTGAAAACCCTTTGGGTAAATGTCCTGGTGCTGTTCCCAACACTGACAGCACAGGATTTTGCAAAGCTGCTGGCGGTGCAGCAGTTCAGGTGTCCATCATGTTTATAGCCGACAGCAAGGCGGAAAAAACATGGGAAAACCTCCCACGAGACTTCTTCAGGGGATCCATTTCCATTGAACTGAATAGCACCAATGGCAATGGACAGTAGGGAGAGCCAGAACCTGCTCCGGGAGGGCCAGGCTCACTCGCACCTTTTCCCGCTGGATTAAGAACACCTTGCAAAACCCAAGCCAGCGAGGAGCACAGCTCTAGGAACATCTTACTTCTCTGCTTGCAAGAGCCTCTAGAGAGTCTGAAACTTCTCTTCCCATCAAGCGCATGCTGGCTGAGGTAATTACGCTTCAAACGAAACTAAACTGCACAGGACAACGCTGCCATTACGTATAAAGCCCTCTCTGCTCTAGGGACTCAGCGTTCCTCTCATAGAGGTATAAACACACTCTGGGGAGTTCTGCTGCTCTCCTGGGTGCAGTAAGCAGCAGGCCTGAGCCTCCGAAGGGGCTGCCAGTGATCCCGTAGCCGTCGTGTCCCTGACAGCGCTGGAACACACCAGCACTGGGAGTTCTGGCACAGGCAGTTGGGTGGGCCGGGGGCTTACGCCAGGTGTGAGGCAAACCAGACAAAGTCATGGAAGAGGAATATGCCGAGAGCACCAAACGTATAGCAGTCAATTTGGGTGAGGGGTTTGGGAGATGGTGGTATGATGAAGACCACCAGTGCACACAGGAAAGGAGAGATGAAGTATCCCATATGTAAAAATTAAATTACAGATTAGTACAGGAGGAACTAATCCCAATGTTGTTATGAAGGAAGTGACGCTTGTACATTTGCGTGGAAGTCACCTGTGCTCTGCCTGTTTGCATCGCTCTTTTTCTCCTCAAACAACAGGAATGATTAAGTTTGTTAGTATAAATATTAATGAAACATAAGCAGGTTCTCATTTAACATGAATTTTACTTTATCCATGCAAGCATTCCTACTGGAAGAGCTTCTGTACCACTGGAGTGGCAACAGATCACCGGGTGCCACCATGAATGGTCACTGATACTAATCTTAAAGTTTACCATTTGATTTGATGGCATTAGGCAAATAAATTTAAATAATTAATATTTTTCAGTAAATTAAAATCTTCTTGGTACCAAGCTGAAAAATCTTGTTGAATTCACATGATTTGGTTTGGGATCATTATTTCCTCAATTTTTGCAGCTTTCAGGTTTCCATGCCATGGATGTAATTTCATAATGTCCCATCAAATCACACAGGCTGTGGGCAAAGTCCATCTAAAACTTTTTTAACATTTATGGCATTTAACAGGTCAACATTTCTATCCTTAGCTCCTCATTGCCCTTTAAAAAAAAGAAATAAGGATTTATTCAACATCATGTTCAGAAAAGTGTAGACACATAACTTCTAGTTAATTATATTAAATAGGAATTAGGTCCGTTAATAGACATTTATGCTCCTAAATTCCTCTATGGAGCTGCCTTTGTTTTTTTGTGCAGAAAATCACTCTGCGACCTTGAACACACGCAGCGATGCAGCCTCTGCCAGCCTGCCCGTGCTTCCCACCCCATAGGCATTGCCTGGTAGCACAGCTCTCCAGCTCCCAGATCCTTCCTGGGGCTCTGCTTCCAGCAGGAAATGCAGGAAAGGACTATGGCAGCCTTGTGTCCCACTGGAACACTGTCTGGGGTCTGTATAGCACACGATGCACCCCTTGGCTCCCAGCAACCCCAACGACAGGACAGACTCCAGAAATTAAACGTACATAGCACCAAAAATGTGGTAGGGAGTTGCTGGTGTAGGAGGGATGTGGAGGGCTCTGCCTTAGCACTTGGAACCAAGGTATTCACTTACAGGTCAAAATTGGTGAGCTGCAAAAAGCAAGTGTGCTCTAGTGCTTGTTAATCCATACTTTGTGCTCGGTTGTTTTTCCTCCTGCTGAGTTTATTGGATTTAAAGCACGGTGGCATGGTCAGTCAGGGCTGTGTGCAGAGCTGCATTTTAAGACTGCTGAGTGCTTTCATTAGTAGTTGTAATGGAAAGGAAATCACAATAAAATTAAGACAGTGCAGAGGAGTGTCACATTTCAGTCCTTAACTGAGCCCAAACACCCACTGACCCTAGAAAGCAGCTCAGGAGAGAGTTTGGACTCCCAGCTGAAACACATAGTAGCGCAGCTTTAACATCAATGCCCGCTGCCCCAGAAAATACCAAATATTTTCTTTTTTTCATTATTTAATTCAAATTGGCTGAAAGAATGTTTAGCTCCCACTAGTATTATGAACAATTAAAATTATTTTAATGGACTATTTAGGATTTTTACATTTGTCCTTCAAAATAACTTGCACCTTTTGCCTTTCCTGGGAGGTCTCACAGAACCTCACAGGCACAATCATGTACAATCTGGTTTGCAGGTCGCACACCAAGTGCATGTAATGACGATATTTTATTTTATTTACTAACTATGCTTACATGGCGAGTGCCAGAGGTGGGTTACCCCCCACCCTGAGGTGAGTTCCATGTGAGGGTTCATTTTCATGCGTGTGAATGAATTTTGATCCAGGCAAGCACAATCTCAAAGCACAGATTGTTTCCTTTATGTTCAGCACTCCCAGCTACACCGTGTTTTCTCGCACACTGTCCACACAATCTCCCAAACTCAGCATCTTTCTAAAGCCGCTGATGGCAATGTTAACGCTGGCTGAAGCGGGCTGTGTTAGCCATCCCGCAGGCAGCCCAGCGCACAGGCAGCAGGTCTCCCTGCCAGGTTTCTGCTGCGGTGCTGTAGTGCACCTTCCCACATCTATAATTCTCCTCACTGGGAATGCACAGTTCAGCTTTGTTAGGTTTTTCCATGCAATAAACGCTTCCTTAATGAACAATCCTCAGGGAAGGGCTAGATTAAAAAGAAAGCCTGCGAGGTAATCCCCTTTACCTCGTTTTGCAACAAGTTTTGAGGAGCTCAGTGGCTGGTGACAGAGCTGCCACTCCTGCGGTGCCCCTCAGACCTCCGGCAAGTGTGCCATGTGCTGGAAACCCAGTGCCCATACTGGTAGGAACTGGTTTGCTTTTTTGCAGTTTTGTTAAGACAGCTCTTAAGGGGGGGAAGGGGAGGGGGGTCAGGGGCAAAGGAAAAAAAGCTGCTTCCAAAATGCTTTTCTTATTTTGAGAACAAAGTGAAGACCAGACCCCATGAAGCCAGCAGGGCTCTCCAGTCTTAATGATTTTCCCATTGTCAGCTTGCAGTTTGTATCTGGGTGTTGATAAACGATGATTTTCCAAAGGCAGTTGTTTGCAATAGCAATCATTTAATATCTTCAAATTCGTTGTTATGTTTTCCAAGATAATTTTCAACATGTATGTCTGCATCTGTGTTCCACGGCACTCTGTTAGCTCCTGAGGTGAGGCTGGGGTGTGCCAGCTGGGGATGGCCAGGCCAGGCCAGTGTCGCAGCACAGGTACCTGGGCACGACAAGGCTGTGCGTGCGTGAGCCTGCAGGACAGCAAATGTAACCATTCCCAGGGGTTCTTTGGGAACACTCAGCCTGAAATACTGCTGAGGCTTTTATAGGGTGGCCTTTCTCTGGACAGGAATGAAAAGACCTTGGAAATGTTGCTGTATGAGCTGTATTTTTAGCTCCTATAAGAACACCTGAAAAGTGAACTCACTGATGTTACAGAACACCACGAATCTTCACAAGCCAAAAATCCCACTCAAAGTTACAGGATGAAGTGGTCAGGAGAGTGGTTTGCTGTTACTAGTAAGCACCTGGAATGTAAAGACTTTCCTTCGTTAAACCTCTCTGTCTTGTAATATAGTATTTGATTACCTTAGGCAATCCCAAAAATGTGGATTTACAGATCTGTGTGTCTCTCTGATAGAGACGTGCAACAGGAAATGCAAAGGCAGTTTTAAATGAAACCCCGTACATTTCAGTGTGCTGATGAGCAGGCTCTGGGTTCAGGGGAAGACCCAGGGCTCACCCCAGGCTGACTGGGTATTTGTGGATTTATTCCCGTGGCACTAGCCGCTACCTGGAGGAGGGTTAGAGCCTAGGGTCTGTGCTGCCCAGCCTCTCCACGCCAGCCAAGCTCTCCAGCAGTTGGGGCTCTGGCCGCAGCGCTGCCCTTGCTCACACAGCCGGGCCAGCCCTGTGAACGGAAACAGGATCAGACACCAAGATCCATTTGCCAAAACACATCGACAGGCACAGGGGAGGATCCTGCTCCAGTGTGGGCTGTGGACCTACCAGAGCGGTATTTTTAACTGGTGCGATTTTACATTTAGGATTGCCAGAGGAGAATAAAGGTTCAGCTCAGGTTTGTGCCTCCTGCCCAAAGGCTGTTGTGCCCCCGCTCCCTGCTCTGCCCCCTGCATTCTGCCATCAAAAATGTCATTTTAAGCAAGCACACACAGAGATACGATGTCCTTTTCAGGCAAGCAGAGTTAAGGATTCATTTCGCTTATCTGTCTTGCCAGCGTGAGCGGGACACGCCATGATGATACAACTTTCAGGCCAATGGTTTGGATAAGATATGAATTCGCCGGTGGTTTAGGTTTGCTTTGGACGCTCTTGGCTTGGGTGTGTCCTGGCAGGCGCCAACCACATGTGCAGCAGAGCAAGGGTGCCCAGGGGCCAGGCAGGGCTGCGCAGCCAATGCCCCCAGCCAGGGAAAAGCAAATGCCAACAGACAGCATTTGCCAACCAGTGATTTGAAAGTTTCTCTTGAAAAAAGAAAACAAAAAACAAACAAAACAAACTTTTTTTGATCCCAGCAAATATTCAGGAGACGAATGCCATCATTGCATTGCCCAGGAATTTCCACAGCCCTTATAAGGCTTTTTCCACAGTCCCCAGCCCAGCCCCAGCCCTGCAGCACAAGAGGTTTTCACTCTGTCCCTGGGGGCCTTCACCCTTTCCTGGCATGCGTGGCTTTGTCCTGACCCCAGGCAGAGCTCTCATCGGTTCCGTTTTCTACCTGTGAGTACTGTATCCAGTTCAGAACCAACAGCTTCCTTTATTAAAAATTTTACCATTTTATAAAAGACACGTTCAATTATGATGGAGATGGCTGTATTGTAATTAATATTTTGAGATAATTGTGATTTTGAGCTTAAATTATATACAGAAAATGGTCTTTTTTGTATGTGTTAAAAGATTGCTATATTACAAATGACTAACTGTACTTTTCAGTTGAATTACAGTATTAATGTAAATAAAGCTGAATGAAGAAATATTTACTACTTTATTAACATAGATTGTGAATGTACTTAATGTTTTTTGCAGTATAAAGACTTACTGAACTTGAAAGCTGCTTCATTTTATGTGCAAAAAGGTACTTCAAAACTATATTTTAAATCTATTGATTGAGTGCAATCAATGATATTGTCAGTTAATTTGCACATGCAGGTTGTATCCTTCCCGTTTTATTTAATGTATGACACTTCTCCGTAGGGTGCATATTGTGTTTAGAATGCATTTTGCAGATGCTTCTGTACATAAAAGGAATACAGGGACTAAACCAATGCTGTGCAGTGTATAGCAGAGCCATTTTTCGGCTTTGGTGTACCCAACTTTTTCAGTATTTAAAAAAAAGTGTTTTGAATAACATTAAAAAGTCTCTTTATTGTATAAATAATAAAAATGTCACCTTATTGTAATTAATTTTTGTCATCTTTTACTATTGGAAAGGCTCTGAGGTTTCCAAAGACGTTGCTCTGCCAGTTAGGGTCAGTGAGAGGGTTGGAACCCTCTGGAACTGGGGCAGATGCCAGGCGAGGACACCATCCTCCTCAGGCAGCAACGTCACAGCTTCCACCTTCGGAAGCCTTTGCTGCTCCTGTCAGCAACCCCCACGGTGTTGGAGGGAGAGACTCCTTTGCATTGCCAGAAATGGCAGATAGAGACTGGAGACCTGAGTAGCTCATCTCATTCAGCCATAACTACCAGTGAACCAGCAAATCTGGGAATGCAGTGACTGCAAGCTTGCAAACAAAAGCGTGGCAGTTGCTGCTGTTTGAGTGCAAAAGCCGTATGAAGGATGGGAAAACATAAGGGAAAGTCGAGGCAGGTGGAGAGCAGCAACAGTTCCATCATCCAAGTCACCACAGAGCAGCGCATGACTTGCTGGAGCTCAGACAAGCCACTGTTCTCTCTGCACACAGATGCTACCACCTGTTAACAGCAAACCCTTTCCCCTTCGCTCTCCTCTGCCACCCCCTGCTCCTCTTTCGGTAGTGGGCTGATGCCAGGTTTCTGACATGTCCAGCTGTGCTGGCCAGTCCTGGTCCTGCTGCAGCAGGGCACAGCCCCTTGCAGCTGCCTGCATGGTCCATCAGCCATCCTCCCTCTTGCTGAAAGGTGCTTGCAACAGGGGTCTGTGGACCATGAGGGTAAGTGATTGCATTAATGCTGGACATGGACAAAACCTGGAAGGTTTAACTTTGCAGTGTATTAAATTTTGCTGTGTTACAGCAGGGACAGAGAGAAAGGAAATACTTTTGTACACTCACTTCCTTATAGACTCATGCCATAGAAAGGAACCCCATCCGATGACAGCCTGACAACCTTCATGCAGAGGCTGCATGCAATAGGAGAGTGGAAGAAGGAGGCACACACCTGTTCCTAAAGCTTAGCAAAGATGTGTGTCATTTGGAAGCTTTATTTTAATTTTAGATTGCAGAGCAGTGAGCAGTTTGCATTTAGATGCACTAGTCACGCACAGGGACAGCAGTCGGTGGTTGCAGGCCATGGAGGACTGGGAGTACAGAGGTGATGCTGCCCAAGGAACAGAGCATTATGCCTGGCCACACACCCGCCCCCCGGTGCGCTGGGCCCAGGCGCAGAGATGATGCCTGCAGCAACACAGCCCCGAGGGCACCTGGCCAGTTTAAGAATCAAACCACGACCACTCCCGATCCACAGGAATCCATCCGGCTTCTGCTTCAGTCCCATTTCTGACTGATGGGCCTAGAGTAGTCTGATAAAGCAGCAGTGGACCTGTGGCCACAACAGCGAGCAGCAGCAGGCAGCCCTTCCTTTCAAACAGAATCACAGAATTGTTTGGGTTAGAAGGGACCTTTAAGATCATCCAGTTCCAACACCCCTGCCATGGGAAGCGACACCTCACACTGCATCAGGTTCCTCAAAGCCTCATCCAACTTGGCCTTGAACACCTCCAGGGATGTGATGTCCACAACTTCTCTGGACAACCTGTGCCAGTGCCTCACCACCCTCACGCTAATAAATTTCTTCCTACTACTTTTTCGGCTTAAAAACGCCTCTCCCTGCAGTTGTGGCCTTTTTCCACCAGCCTAAGGATGGCCTTGGCTACCCTAGGATTAAGTACAAGCATCGGCCTTTCTGCATATCAATGTCCGGTGTTATCACTTCTAGAGAGAAACTGCCTGAAAAACAGACCATTAGCTTTCAGAAAATGAAGTTACTTAGACAAGACTGAGTTAGTCAGAGAACTGACTCTAATTTAGTTCAAACCACTACAACATTATTGGTTAGAAAATGTTTAGAAAATGTAATTACAGCACACGGTGAAAGAAACCCAAACCAAACTTCCAACAGGGAATATTTATTGTGGCATCCACATTTGGTACTTTATGCGGGGCACATACACGGGCTGCAGCCCATCTCGCGCAGTGGCCTTGGCACCTCCCCACAGCACAGGGCTTCAAGCCTTTCCCCGCACAGACCAGCAGCCAGTGTTTTGAGGGAGCAGTGAAGAGAGACTGAATACCTCATGGGAGATTATGAACCAGCATGCAAAACACAAAGTGTTTACTGCTGCCTTTGGCTCAAATGCTTTGATGTTGATAATTCTTCTTAAAAATTAGCTTAATTGTAGAAAAGACATTGTCACTATTACTGACAGCAGTTTTCACTGCAGTAATTATTACAAAAAGTGTAAACATACACTGTGGTGCTATAAAACATTCTTGAAACATGAAAATGCTTCACAACTGAATTCTCCCTTAACATGCATATTACATACAGGATTGTGAAGGCTTTTCGGTACAGGCCAGGTTAACAACAGCTGAAAGAGAAGGAAGGCAGTGAAATCATACAACATTTGGTCAGAAAGGATAACGCCTCATACTTCCATTCCCAAGTCTGCCAAGGAAACAGACTATTGTATCAGGTAGGAATCCGGCTTCTCAGGTACTCCAGCACAGCAGCTGTTCCTTTCGCCAGAACTGCTGCCCGAGGAGTGCGGAATGGATTTCCTTCCAACAGAAGTGTCCTAGAAAACCAGAAAGGCTTTGAGCCACTTGCATTTTCCCGTGTCTCAACACATTCACACACTGTATACAGACTCCGTAATATTCTGAAATTTGTAAGCATTTCCTCCTCTATTCTTCTAAAAGCATTTTGATTTCTCCTTCCCTCATTCACCCTAGCTCATCTTCTTTAGAGACACCTGAATTTTAACCTACGCTAATAAGCCAGTGGTGGTGTATTACTGCAGACACACAATACACACAAACTCTACTTCCTCAGCCAGCCTCTGCCATAAGAACGAGCGACAAAAAGAACTCCTGAAATACAGAAATGGCACAATAAAAGGGGAAAACTACGTTAAACCATAAGCTTCCACTTCCTAGCCCAGCTGCCAGACTGCTACTCTTTGGTACACCTCTGCGGAGGTTTTCACTTGGGGAGGGTCTGTTTTATTTATTTATTTATTGTATGAAGCCCCTCTAGGAAGTCTCCTTTAAAGGGGACAACCAGAGGGACCAGTGATCAGTTGTCTTTTACAAGACAGATTGCTTACACATCTCTGTTGTTTCTGAGGTGCATTATGTAAGAACGTTCACAGTCCTGTCTCTTTATATGTTAGAGAACGTTATCCTGCCTCTTCTACAGCAGCAGCATGAGTGACACAGAGAGGCAGGGAGCTCAGTGCTGTAGCTCACCTGCTTGGCTCACCAAGGCTGTCCATCCATGCACCAGCACCTGGACAGACAGGCAGGGGAACTGACTCAGGCTTCAACATCAGACCCACTCACATCAACATGCCCTTTCCATTATTTTAAAAATCACAAATAATTCCCCCAATTCTCAACTATAAGGAGAAAACATGGAGCAAACTGCACTGTTTTACAAATGGCGAGAGAGGCCTTTTCAGTGCACTGAGACCTGCAGGCAGATACACCGCCAGTCAGTACTTCTTCCTCTGACAAAAGGTGCCCCAAAGGACTTGGTCAGACTGTATCTTTATAGACCAGGTCACTACTTAAAGCACACACCTCAGAGTTTCGCAGTTTCCGAGTTCTGGTGGCACCTGGAGGAGGTCATTATTCTGAAGGTCCAGTGTTCCCAGCCTCTCCATTTTCTTCAGCTGCAGAGGGTCTATGGATCCCACCTGATTGTTACTGAGCAGGATGGTCTCCAGTGCTACAATCCGATACAGGACACTGGGGAATACTTTAAATCTTCAGGAGAAAAAGGAGGCAAATCAGTGAAAGTCAGAAACAGGGCATTCAAAACTTGAGCAGCCTTTAAGATCAGACAGCATTTTAGCATTGTTCCAATATGCTGAAAGGAGAAAATATCCATTATCTAGCCTTGCACACAATGAAAAAGCTGAACAAGGTGTGTGCAGTGACAGCCCAGCACCTCTAACAACTGCAGGCCAACTCCATTCCCTTGACAAGACCATGTGTCACCCCAACTATGACTCACTGGTGTAATGATGAAGAACAACAGCCAGTTGTTCTCTTCTGTGCCTAAGAAATGTCGGGGCTCCAGCCCCACACTGTCTCTGCTGGGAGTGATGGCAGCAACAGCCAATCCTCTTCAGACTCTGCTTGGCTGCTTCATGCTGACTGTTCCCCTCATGCATTTCTATCAATTGGAATTACTCTATTACAGATGCTAAAGGGTAGCCCTGTTGGTATCCATGTTACGATACACTGTTCACAAGATGGTTTAATCCTTTTTTTAAGTAGTGGCTACTGCCTCTGTCCAAAACTTGTACAGCAGAAAGTCCCACAACTATACCACCCACGGTGTGAAGGAGGCATGGGTCTAAAGCTCACAGCTAGTTGATCAAGTGCTTCCTCATTCTTACATTACAGGAAAATCATATTGCATCTGGCCCAGATATTATTATTTTATTAAAAAGACCATAAAAACCTGAATGGTTTCTCACCTATTAAAAGAAAGATTTATCACGAGCAGTTGTGTCAGTGCCTCCATTCCTTCAGGTAAAGATGTCAGAAAATTGTTTCTGCATATCAAATGAAGACAAACAATCATCAGTGACTTCTATGAAGTTTTAGTTAAGAATCCACAGAGACAGAATATGCATATTTATCAGCGCTAACTTGCTGTCTTAAACCAATTAATTGCTTTATAAATGGGTCAAGACCACGCTCAAGTACAGACGCTTACTGATGCAAGCCAGGTTTGCATTCTCCTTTGTACAAGCAGGAGATTTAAAAGGCTGTCCTCTACAGATTCCCAAGTGAAATCAAAGGATCTAACAACTCCACAAACTTGCTTGGCATCTCAGCTCCTTGGGTTTCAGAGGAAAGCTTATGAACCTGCCCAGATGTTAGTGCCAAAGTGAATCAGCAGGATAACTCCAAACCTCTTCCAAATGCTTTTAGGCTGGTCTGCAACTGCTGTAATGAACTCTTTGATGTCTCCTGTTACCCTCGTGCTCCCCACAACAGGAAGCCACACAGAAGATTCCTTAACACAAGATGACAGGGGTTTCTAAGGACAAACAAGGTATGTCCCGAGTGTGGCACAACAAGCTGTTACAGGAAAATAAAGATCACTCACTAAAAGATGTCCAGACCTAGACCTAAACTCTTAACCACTGAGATGTTCAACCTCCTTCCCTCATCAATCTCACATCATCATCCATTTCTGCAATCTTCAGTCTAACAGCACCACCTGTGCCACCACATCACAGGCTGGTTGGGGTGAGTTGGGATCTCCGGAGCTCATCTGGTCCAACTCCCTAGAGCAGGTGGGCCAGGACTACATCTAGTGGGGTTCTGGGTACCTCTATGAATGGAGCCTCCACCCCCGCCCCCCCGGCAACCTGTGCCAGCACTCAGTCACCTTTGCACTGAACAGATGTTTGCTGATGTCCAGAGGGACCCTGTGTGTCCGTGTGCATCTGTGGCCTCTGGTCATCACACTGGGCACCCCTGGAAGAGCCTGGCTCCATCCTGTCTGTACCCTCCCCGCAGGTGTTCATACACATAGGTGAGAACTCCCTGAGCCTGCTCTACTCCGGGCTGAGCAGCCCCAGCTGTCCCTCTCATGGGAGAGATGCTCCAGTCCCTTTGGCATCCTGACGACCAAAGTACAAACCTGCCTCTGCAACTGTGCATTGCTACTTTTCATTGTGTGAAACACCAAAGATAATAAACAACGGCAAGCTAATCCTGACATCTAAAAAACACAATGAGCATTTTTCAGGGGTTAGAGAAGGTAAAATGACAGCAAATAAATATCTATTACAAATAAAATACATACAGCTTCAGTTTCAGCTTCAGGCAGCACAAGATTTGCACCTTCACTGCACTACTTCCTAGATATCCTCCAGGACTTTTTGGTGTGCAAGGCTGGGGTTTAGGGCGGGGGCTGACAGCAGCTGAGCATCTCTGAGAACCTTTTATGACTGAGACCTTTCATCACAGCAAGTCTTGCCCTTGCCAGAGCTTGCTCTCTTGGTTGTTGCGTTTTTCTTTAACCAATGACTAAATCTAGGCCGCTCACTGTTTTAGATCTGCTGGTCCTTCAGCTGTCATAGAGGCATTTTGGGAAATTAAACATTATCTCAGCACCGCTATTCCACTCTAACAGATGGCTGGTTTAAAAAAGCATGAAAATAAGTTACTGAGAAAGGAAGTCCAACACACGTCACAAACCTGATATCCAAATGTGTCAATTTATGGAGCATGCAAAACTCTGAGGAAACGGATGAGATTTTATTGAAGCCAAGGTTGACATCACAAACCGAGTCCTTCAGCTCCACAATCCTGAAACCCAATACAAATATACTTTCATTATGTGAGCTCACGTTTGCATTCCATTTTCTAAATTACTGAAAAAAACCCACAACCCTACTTTATTCTATAGTCAAGGATACTTAACATTTCTTGACATTTCAGAAGCAATTTTGCGGACTGAGAATAATGTAAGTTTCACCTGTGAAGCTTTCCCTCCTGGACTCTTATACTTGATGTAAAGAGAAAGCTCAGAATTATGTTTCTGGAGTTATTAGGAGAGTAAATTTTATCTCACTGATCAGGAAAGTAATTTTTACCACAAAAGCCTCCTCACTTAAACATAGCTAAGAGGTCTTTCAGAAAGTATGGCACCCGTGACCATCACTGCCGTCTCCTGCCCTGTCCATGTCTCAACAAAGAAACTATTCATCTTCTTTAGAAACAACCAGAAAGAAATTGTTATTTTATTTCCATCTTTTGTTTCTCTTCTACTGAGCTGCTATTACAAATTCCAGGAAACACAGCATTTGCTGCTTCATGCAAAAGGTTATTCTATCCAGAGGCTTTGGTATAAAATGTTTAAAAGCTCCAACAGTCAGTTGTTGAATGCCTACAACAGAAGCTCTGGTCCAGTCCTAAAACCAAAAGATAATTAAATGAGAAAATACTCATTTCTCCTATCCAGATTGCCACTGAGTTCTCTGGCACCTGACAGCCGCCCGCACACCTACACCTTCCTCCTCAGTGAAGGCAACAGCGTCTGATACAGCAAAAGAGCACAGGAGGCACAAGCATTCTCTCACTAAAATAACTTTCTACAAACTGTGCTGGGAAGAGATTTTTTTTTCCTATGAGAGTGCACCTCTTCAAGTTCTGTGTTAAAGATTAAATGTCATGCACGCTTGGGTCCAAGAGTGGAAATAGGTTACCCCCACACATGTGGTGGTACCCTTAAAAACCAGCTGTCAGGATTTTCTTGGGCTACCAGAGATACAGTAAGCTTCCTCCTCACACAAAAGGACTACTTATTCCCATTTGAGTCAAGAGAAAGCTTTTCCTTGACGGTGGATGAAGTAACAAGTGCAATAACATCAAATGCTAAGTAATGGGACACAAAACCTATCAAGAAAAAAGGCACGGAAATTGTTCAGCCTTCCTTAAAAACACCACAAGCAATTATGGTATCTGAAGGAACTGACTTTAAATAGAACCACAGTTACACCACAAAGCTATCACCCAATGAAGGGGTGAATGCACACAGATTATTCTCATATGGAAAAAAGAACGCTTTGAGGGGAAAAAAATACAACACTGTGTGTTAAGCACAGCACTTCATTAGGATGAATAGTCCCAGCAGTCCCCCCTCATTTATTTCAAAGATGCTTAGCAAAGAAAGATGAAAAGCAACACATAGTGAAAAGACCATCAAATACAGCCAAGCTTCTTTTTACTGCCATCTTCATGGTAATCTATGGACCCACCTGCACACTACTCGTACAAGAAATGCAAGTGCATCATTCAGCATCTCAATTATATTTTCATTAGTGTGTGTGTGTACACATGTCTAGAGCAAAAAGCGTAAATATACTTGATTAGGAAAAACCCAAGATGGTGAGGAACAAAAGTAGAAAAGAAAGTAACGAATGGAGAATGACCTTTAGCAAAGTACCTTGGAGGAATTTCATTCAACTGGTTTTTGCTGAAGTTGACAGTGGTGACAGGATTGCTTCCAACTGCATCAAACATTTCATCAGGAATCACAGCTGCCTGTTTCTCACTAAACAATGAAAAGCATTTAGCTGGGTAATATGAACAGGTTAATCACTCCCTATTTATTAACAAGATGTTTTCACCTTCTTCTAGAAGATGAGTGACAAAATAGATATATTCCTTGCCCATACTGGGCAAGGAAGCACAAGAAGATGGACATTCAACAGATTTCCCCCACTGAGCCCAGAAATCAGCCCCAGCACAGTGATGTGTAGATCAGAGAACTACACAATCTGGAGCTCCTGAACATTTCTGGTGACTGAAGCCATCTCAGCCTCTCTCACCACAGCGAGGCTCTTCCCACGTTCCAGCTCTCGGCAGGACCACGTACTTCACCCAACCATTCTCAGCACATAAAGAGTTTTCTTCCCCTTTCCCCATTCTAACAAGTCTCATTGTTGGTTACGCTTAAGAAATAACTGAAGAGATGCTAACCTACTACAAGAGTTGAGAAAACTAATAAAGCAGTTTAAAAGGTACTAAAAGCACATGGCATTAAGCACTTCAGCAGGTTAAAAGGAATGTTACTGTGGAACGTTTGACAATACAAGGAAATAATTAAAATTCCCTGCAATTCAAATCTGCCTGTTCCTGAACACAAATGGCAGTGAAAAAGGGACAAAAAAAGGGACAAAAAGCAGGGTTTGCATACAGCTGGGTAAATATCATAAAGGGAGAAAAAAAAAAGGGGAGGGAATCCAAGGAATTGTTCTGACAACTGTAGAAACAGGTAGTATTTCAAAAGACGTACCTATATTCCAACAATTTTAGTGAAGTTATGGCGTGCATGTTAACCCTTGACTCACTGGGAAGAGTCATGGCTGTCACAGGAGGCTCTCCACTTGGGCTAGTGACATCATCTAGAGATAACACATGAAAAGAGTCAGACAAGCCACAGGCTGCAGGCAACACAGCTGTTACGCTAGCAGTACCAGGCTGTTGATGTTAGGCGGGAGACTCCCAAGGGAGCTGGAAACGACGATAATCTGGGAATTCAGACTAGCAATGATCTGCATCACCTATATCCAGAACAGCAAATCTGATCACACTTTTACTTAAAACATTAATAAACCTTCACCATACCCTTCTCTATGGAGTTCCTTTTAATTGCTATCTACAATACACACAAAAAAGCTACTGGCTTAGCAAGGTGACTCTGAATGTTCAAGCAGATTAAAAGCACTGTTCTGCACATCCAAGATGTAGCACCACATCGTAGGGATTTACCCATGCCTAAACAGGGTGAAGCTCAGATAGATGTCCAAACATATCATAAAGTCAACTTCCACTAAAAGACATCAAAGAAAGCTATGAAAATTCAGCGGCTTTCTAAAAAGTCTACTAACAATTGCACCTAACAGCAACTAGTTATTCTTTCACTGAGAAAGGTCAAAAGGGTCAAAAACAAGATTTAAAAAAAAAAAAAAAAAAGGACTTTTTCAGTTTAAATCTCTACAGAATAGGTTTGATAGTGGTTTAGCTTCAACTGAGATGCCATAGCAGGCAGAGTAAAACCATAAGCATTGCTGTACATGCAAAACACTAGCTAATGTCGTTATTCACAATTATATTATCTACTGTAGTTTACCAGATAAGCTTCTGAGTATGTGCTCCAGCACCGAATTAGTTTTTGTCAAGTCAACAATACTGTCAGATCTGCATGGAACCTGACCTGTTGAAGCAGTCATGCCACAGTAATTTAATTAAGACTGCCATCCCCTGGCAGACATGAGAAAATCCATCACACAACAAGGAAAATTCACACAAAGCATTTTCAATAAAAGCTGCCTGCGTGTATTATCAAGGTCCCTTCTAAATTAGGGAAGAGGTTAAGCAATTTTAGTGCAGCATAATAATTTCTATATTATATTTAACATGACCAGAGAACTCAGGTGTTTTGACCACTTTACGTTTAAACCTTAAGAAAGATGAAGATTTCTAAAGACGGTAAATTCAAGTCCCGTTTTGAAAGGATTTCATCAGCTCAGCACACAATTTACTTGAAGACCCTGACAGCCTGTTCCCTGCATAATAAATTAACTGTCATCTCCACTATTTTGTTGGGAAAACACAGAACAAAAAGAACAAAACCTAAATGCTGAAATATCTCAGTGCATTAGAACCCCAAGTATTGACCTTGAAAACATCTGGAGGGTGCAGAAGCAATTAGCAACTTTTTGCCCACTTTTTTAATACTATCAGTTCATTTCAACAAAGACCCATGTCCCCAGGTGCTTTTTCATTCATGGAGGCACAGCCTTGAATCCAAGAGAGGATTCTTCAAAAAGCAAAGCATTAATCCCCTTGAAATATTTCACCTCATTTTCTGCTTTGTTTCTATAGGGAACATGAGGATCAAGACCATTAGATGGTAGCAAGGTGAATTCTAGCCGGCCAGGATTAGACTCGTGTTTAAAGGCAGACCTCATGGCACCACCGAGACATTACAGCAGATTCTTTCACGCATGTACTGTCTGGGAACCACTGGAGCGTACTGCCCATGTTATTACATGGATGAGTAACAGATACTGTCTTTGCAAAACCTCTGGGTCACAGTACAGGGACCAAGCCAACAGAGAGATAGGAGCTTAAAAAGAAGAACCTCGTACGAAAATTTCCTGTGAAGTTCAGAGGAAAAATAAAAAAGCTTCTTGAATTCCTCATGCAAAATGCATAGATAGCCAGGGGAAAAATCCTTCTAATGATTTTTCTTAATGATAATTTTTCAGTAAGGAATGTTCATTGTTTGGTATTATCTAATAGAATAAGAAAAAGAAAAAGCACTGAAATGTAAGAGCAAATTGTCAAGTAAAAAAAACTCTTTATCACTGCAGGATAACTGGAGGAAGCTGGATTTAAACAGCCACCCTCCACAGGCTCTAACTTATTTTAATTCCTTAAAAAGATTCTCTTTAAAATGCAGTGCAATAGAACAACCTACCTTGGATTTTGCTTCTTAGATATTTCAGAAGTTCCTGGGTGCCTTTCTTTGGGAAAAAAAAACCAAAAAAAACCAGTCAGTAATCATTCACCAGCCAGTACTCACAGAGCTCTCCAACAATGGAGAGCGACCATTCCAGTCACACAGGTGGAGCCCACAGCACTGCCAACTATAAAATCCACCTGATGCTTCCCAAGTGGGAACATTTAAAAGAGACATTTAAAAGAGAACAATTCCCAGAAGCTAGGGAATACCAGAACTAAAGCAGCCAGGCAGCCCTAACTCAGACTCCTTTGCGTGTACATTTTAAGTAACCTTTTAACCCTGGGATCATGAATGACTTCCATCCACTGAATCCCTGCTCATTTATTTAGTGCATTGGATGCTCATTTAATGAGAGAGATGATGCCTACCCCCTTCTGATAGATAGTACAAAATTTCATTTCAACAGAGTCTTCAGCATTGCTCATTTTTAGAGAATCCCACTGCTTTGTAAATATTTATTCTGTTTTATAACACCAGCAAAAGCACAGAAAGAAGCAATGTATACAACCAAGGAGGGACCTTCTGGGGAAATAAAAGGGAATTCTACACCAGCAGTTGTGCCCATGCCCCCCCCCACCATGTACCTGTTTTCTCAAGCCCAACTCTCACCTTCATTTTGCTTGTTATGAACAGAGAGAATGCAGATCTGAGATTATCCATAAGAAAACATAGCATATCATATTGCCATTGTTCAAAATCTGCCATCAAATATGCTTTGGAAATGGAATCCTAGATCCTTAATTTAGGCAAGGAGGAAATGTAAACTAGAAATCCATGCTCATCTAGGGAAAGCTTGATGTACACATCTAGCACTGCAACAAGCTGTGATTGCAACAGCATTAGGCAGCAGACAGCTGCCTTTGTTTCCCAGACATCCATGGCTTCATTTGCAATATATACAGACAGCTGCCTTTGTTTCCCCAGACATCCATTGCTTCATTTGCAATATATAGTACTACTTTTGTATCAAACCAGAAACAGGTCCTACAAATCAGCAGCCTCCTTTAGTCCACAGTCCTCAAGCTCTTATGCGCTACACTAGACTCCAGTGCAAAGAGTTCCCAAATCAAAACACACACAAACAAACGAGGTTGATTATAGTTGCACAGGTGAATTGAAATCTGGCTGTTTTCTAATTTATTTTTAATGTTCTGCCTATACAATGTGGATAACGTACATATGTGACAGAATCAAACATTATGTACTGTCTGTAGTGCTTACCTGCAGAAGGTCTCTTCGAATGGTTCTCAAAGGATTTCCCTCTAACGACAGGAATTTCAACTGCGGAAGGTTCCCCAGTGTGTAAGGCAATCTGCAAATGGAAACAACTCATTTCAAAGCAGCTTCAAAACAAACTCTAAAGAATTTGCAATGATTTGTCAGAAGGCCTAGTATTCTGAAGGTCAGACTCAGATAAAAACATACAGAACAGAATACATTTAAGAAGGGCATGGTTTGATCATAGCATGTTCATAATCCAAAAGGGTTCCTTCCTTTTACGATTGAGTTATTTTTAAATTACATTTTACAAGGTGAAAGACATCAACATAGTATTAGTTGTCATTAGATGTCATTAGCTATGCCTCATCACAGACATATGCAGCTTGTAATATTACCTACTGATATCATTGTTGGAGAGGTCAAGTCGTTCCAGCTTCTGAAGCAGAGTAATTTCATCAGGAACTGATTTTATCTTGTTGTCTCTAAGTTCCAATACAGAGAGGGAATTCAGATGCTTCAGATTCTCTGCATTTAATATTTCGATCTGATTTTCACCAGCATGTAATTCCTACAGGAACAAAGATCACACACAATTATGTTACTCTAGTAAGGTTACTTTATAACTTAGTAATACCCTAAATCATGGCATTGTCAAAAACATAGGATGATGTAGCGAAAATACAGATCTCCATTCCCTCTCATTTGCATATGAAATATCAAAGCCTCCAAAGATCCAGAGACACGAATCTGAACTTAGCTTTATTGAAACCATCACCGAACCCTCAGCTTTGAGTTCTATCTCCAAGTTAAGAATAAAGCTGCTCCACTTTTGTCAAGAACTTGTCAACGACTTCTTTACTCAAGAAGTCTCTTTAATTCCAAGTTACAGGAAGTTGAGAAGGCAGCTCTCCATCTCCCTATTTGAAATGTTTCACTTATAATGGAAGAACTGAATGGTTCTTCAGACCAAAAAGAGCAGACACATGCTGCTGGCTGCACTAAGACACTGAACTTCACACACCAATAAGAATTTTGTCAGAAAATGCTGAAATAGCTTTGGATTTTAACTGCTGAGTTCCATTATACAGAGCTAAGAAGGTACTTGCATTCTTTGGTGGATCTGGTCACTGCAAACACCACACTGATATAAGCATTCAGTTGGCCCAGTCATTTTTCTATCAGTTGAGTAACAAATTTCTGATGTTCTGAGTCAGGCGATTTTTAATTGTAAACAGCCTGGAAATTAAGACTACAAAATACTTGCAAGATCTGACTATGCTAAAAGGGAAAAAAAAAAAAAAAAGTATACTTTCTCTGCAGTTATAGAAAAAAAAAAAATCACAGCTAACAAAGCAAAATCAACCAGAAAATGTTCCTAGGAAAAAAAAAAAAACACACACTATTGCAGGTAACAGTAGATCTAGTTTTTTTCAGATATTCCTCTTGTAATTATTTCTTTTATTTCCCAAATCTGAAGACTATGGCTGAAAATTTGTCTTCCGAATTACTTTAAGACTGACCAATGTAGATAGCAATTGCAAAGGGGGATGTATTAAATCCAGTTCTACACACAGAATTATAAATTTTGATCAGAGCAATTCACAAAAAAATGCATTTAAAATAACAATCACTATTTTAAAAGTAACAGCAAATGCAGTTACAGAACACCAACCATTTCAAGCCTTACCTTCAGTAATTTGCATGAGGGAAATTCTGGTAAGGAACGTAATTTATTTTTCCTCAGATAAAGTTGTTCCAAAGATGCCATAGTCGCTAATTTGGAAGGTACAGTTTCCAGGTAGTTTTTAGTACAATCCAGCTGTCGTAAGCCTACAGAAGTGTGCAAGTGACAAATGGAAAATTAGAGAGTATAACAGTTGTTTTCTACAGAAGGATAAATGTCCTGGTTTTCATAATAAATCTAACAACATTTTGCCAGTCATAATTTGAGAAGAAATCAGATGAGTTAGCATCAGCACTTCTGAAAACAAGGCATCTACTCTTCATCTGCTCATCACACAGCATTCTGGAATGCTTCCAACGACACTGCCAGATACTGGCTCTTGTCAAGAAAGGATCTTACACTGCAGTCTCTTAAAAAGATCTGCAGGTAATGCCTACAGCATTCATAAAAACCAGCACCCTACTGCCTGTTCCTGCAGATCTGCCACAGCTATCAAATATGCATTTCTTATCAGCCACTGGTCAGCTTGGTATTTAACATTCAAATATTAGAGGTCAATTTTATTACTCTAATTTATGTTTTCTTCTTTCCAATAATTTCAACTCTCTCTCATTTATGCTTTACTTTCCACTCAAAATAAGTAATGAAGAAAAAAATTGCCAAATTTCTTATTGTAGCCTGAAGGCTAATAACTCACTAAGCACGACGATATTAATCCTTACACTTTTCTGATCATTCCATGTTACATTTGCCAAAAAATAGGAACCATAAGAGGACTCAAGTTTGATATACAGTAGTTGTAGCTCATTTTTTTAAATAATGTTGAAGTGACATTACTGAGAATACATTAACTCTTCTAGAATACATTTTAAAAATCCTGAATGATAGCCACTGTATTTCTGAACATAACTACAGAACTGGCTGTATGGCAGTTAACAATCTGAGGAAACTAACTTACTTTTCATCGCACTGATATCTGCAGGCAGGTTCTTAAGTTGATTGCAAGCCAAATTGAGTCGCACTAAGTTAACGAGCAAAGCAAAACTTGTTGGAATGTCTGTGAGATGGTTGTCAGACACATCCTGAATATTAAAACGAGAGAGAGAGGTTAGAAACAGAGATGTCTAAAATATCTCACGAGTATTGCTACTGCAAATTTAATTACTGGCAGAACATTAAAATTAGATCACTGACATCTTCAGAGTCTCCCTGGTAGAAATGTGAATAGAAGAAACAAGTCTCCCAAGACTGACAGATCACAAGGGATTTGTTTTTCTCTTAAACTATTTGGCAAACCTTGGATTCAAACAAAAAAAAAAAAAAACCACCGTGTAATAACTGCCAACCTGCAGTCATGAGAATAGTCAAAGTTCTTCCATCTAAGCTATGCATTTTTTTTAATTAGCAGTAGCAAAACATCAGTAAATCAGCCCTTCTGCACAATTACGTATTTTTCAAAACTTGTAACTTACTAATTCTTCTAAACTGACAAGCTGTCCAAATCCATCCGGTAAGTGACTCAGCTCATTGTGCTGAAGAAGAAGGCTCTTCAAACATGACAACTGCAGCAGCTCTTCCGGGATACTTCTCAGTTTGTTGTGGCTAGTATTGAGACAAGGAACAAAAAGGGAAAAAGCAATTACAAAGTAATTTTAAGAACATCACTGCATCCAGTACGTTTCTGTTACACACGATGCCACCCCAACTACAGCTACACCACTTGTAGCAGCCAGATTAACCTGGCCACATATGGCCTGCTGAAACACCAACTCTTCCAACCCTACAAGTACGATTTAGCACCAGACACATAGCATATTCCATGCTGGCACAGACTATTAATTATGCCTGCAGCGAGACAAGTTAGTGCAAAATCTCCTCATGCTGTAGCATGCACCTATGCTTGCTGCTCAGGATACTGGTAACTTTAAGGAAAACCTGTCTCCTAGAACTGTTAGAGCCCTCTACAATTGATTGTTTCCTGGGAGAAATTAATTACATGTGTGTGCTTGTTCCACAGCAGTTTTAATCCTCCTCTGAATTTACAGTATCGCAGGTGGATCTTACATTCTTGTGTTCCAGGTGGTTCACACCCACAGGGACAGCATACCCTCTTTCTCCTTGTGCACAACTTTACACAACTACTCCAGTAAACAGGAGAACATCAACTTTCCAGCATGAACAAGAACTACACAATTGTTTTCAATGTATATTATTCACCACAAGAAGCACGTCTGTTCCTCACAAACAAAATTGCCAGATGGAGGCACACAGATGTAGCTATTGCTTTTGTGCGATTCCAAATATCATTGTTTTCACCTCAAGTGAGGCTGTGACTTTGTGTATCAGTGAAAATAATTCTAACAAACCTAAAAGCACTAGTTTTGATCGAAAACTTACGACTCTCAAGATACTAACATTCTCTAGATAAAAATCTGAAATAAATATTCAGAAAGAAAATTTGATATACTGCAATCTTTTATACACACCATGAAAGTCACTGCACTATGGCTCATGTTCCAGATTTTTAACACGCACTTACCTGACATCAAGTTTCTGAAGGTTTTCCAATTGTCCTAACGCAGAAGGAAGTGATGTCAGTTGATTATCATGCACCTGCAAAATAAAGGTTTTAGAAGACAGTTACTAATTTGTAACTTGCAAGTTTTCTTGTCCCATCTCAGAAACCAATCGAGCTAACCTAAACTATTTAGACTATAACCTAACCTATTTTAACTATAACCTAAGTAACTACAACTTTAACCAATAACCTAACCTATTTAGACTATACATAAGAAGGTATTTCTTCAGTATGAGAGTGGTGAGTCACTGGCACAGGTTGCGCAGGGAACTTGTGGATGTTCCATCCCTAGCAGCATTTAAGGCCAAGCTGGATGGGGCCTTGGGCAGCCCAATCAAGTGCGGAGGTGTCCCTGCCCACAGCAGGGGAGTTGGAACTAGACGATCTTTAAGGTCCTTTCCAACCCAAACTATTCTATGATTCTACCACACAGAATAATTCAGTACATAAGTAACAGCTATGTATGCGCCTCAAAGCAAGGCACCACAACTGCCAACCTGCAAAATTCTAGCTAATTGACAATGAATGCCAAGAGATTCACTATAAAGGGGAGAGAGAGAAGTACAGGCACTTCCAAGATACTTCTACAGAACAGTACCCACTACCAGCCTGTAAACTGAGAGATTATCAGAATCATAGAATAGTATGGACTGGAAGGGAATGAGCTGTAACAATCTTTTCTTTATCCTGAGGATAATGCTGCTGCAGAGAAATGGGAAACAAAGATCTGAGCCCCCATTTTCCCAGCCCCCCCAGGCAGTGCCACAGGGGCTCGCTGTCCTTACATCCAGGACGGTGAGCGCGGGCAGCAGCCTGACGTCCTCGGACAGAGACTGCAGCTTGTTGGAGGCCAGCAGCAGCTTGGTCAGATCCGTTTGCTCCCACCAGCGATCGGCAGCACCGAAGGAGAGATTCTGATGAGCTTCCTCTGGAGTATCCAAATTTATCCGCCACACGTGTTGAGGCACTACAAACACAGACACACATCAAATGAATTCCTAGACATAAGAAAGAATTTCTTCACCATGAGAGTGGTGAGACACTGGCACAGGTTGCCCAGGGAAGCTGTGGTTGCCCCATCCCTGGAGGTGTTCCAGGCCAGGATGGATGGGGCTTTGGGCAGCCTGATCCAGTGGGAGGTGTCCCTGCCCGTGGCAGGGGGGCTGGAACTGGATGATCCTTAAGGCCCCTTCCAGCCCAAACTCTTCTATGATTCGATGAATCCTTCTGGCCTTCGCACCCCATTCCCGACGTTACGCACCGTCACCTGGATGATCTTTAAGGTCCCCCGAACCCCAACCACGATCGCACGCGCTGCTTTTCTGGGGATGCCTTCCCGGGAACGCGTCCGCCGCAGCGGAACGGGACCCCCGGGCTGTACCGCCGCCGCCGCCGCCGCCGCCCCGCGCTCACCCTCGCCCAGCCCGCGGCCTGACAGGTTGAGCTGCCCGCTCTTGCGGGCCGCCCGCAGCAGTCCCTGCGGCACAGCAGGGCCCGGCTCCGCCGCCCTGAACCCCGCGCGGAGGTCCGCAGCCCGCGCTCTCCGTGCCGCCATCCCCGCAGGGACCCGCCCCGGCGCCGTCCCGCCCCGGCACCGCCCCGCCCCGGCCGCCATTTGCCGCTGCGGCCCCGAAATGGGCGCGGGGAGCCGGGTGGGGGTGTAGTGTGTGCGGAGTGCGCCCAGAGACGGGGGCTGGGATTGTGGGGAGCGACAGAGTGGAGCTGCTCAGTCTGGAGAACAGAAGTGAAGGGAGGAATAAATCATTAAGAATAGTAATTTATAATTATAGGACAAGGGGTAATGGGTATAAACTGGAGAGGGGCAGATTTAGACTAAACATAAGGAAGAATTTCTTCACCATGAGGGTGGTGAGGCACTGGCACAGGTTGCCAGGGATGATGTGGATGCCCCATCTCTGGAGGTGTTTGAGGCCAGGCTGGATGGGGCTTTCATACAATCACTGGGTTGGAAAAGACCTCTTGGATCATCGAGTCCAAACATTCCTGTCTGCCACTAAACCATGTCCTTGAGCACCTCCTCTACCCATCTTCTAAATACCTCCAGAGATGGTGACTCAACCACCTCCCTGGGCAGCTTGTTCCAGTGCCAGATGACCCTTTCTGTGAAAAAAATATTCCTGATATCCAGTCAACCTCTCCTGGTGGAGGTTGAGGCCATTCCCCCTTGTCCTGTCCCCTGTCATTTGGGAGAAGAGCCCAGCTCCCTCCTCTCTATAATCTCCTTTCAGGTAGTTGCAGAGAGCAATAAGGTCTCCCCTCAGCCTCCTCCAGGCTAAACAACTCCAGTTCCCTCAGCTGCTCCTTGTAAGACTTGTTCTCCAGCCCCTTAACCAGCTTTGTTGCTCTTCTCTGGACACTCTCCAGAGCCTCAACATCCTTCTTGTAGCGAGTGGCTGAGAACTGAACACAGGAGTCAAGGTGCGGTCCCACCAGCGCTGAGTACTGGGGCAGAATAACCTCCCTGGACCTGCTTTGAACAGCCTGGTCTAGTAGGATGTGTCCCTGCCCATGGCAGAGGAGTTGGAACTAAATGATCTTTAAGGTCCCTTCCAACCCAAACTATTATATGATTCTATGAATAATAAGAATCAAGTCTTGGCCAGCTTGCAGTAAGAAGGAATGTGATTGTAACAGCAGTTTAGCTTGTTTACTAGTTGAAACAACTGACAGTCCCCCAGCAGGAACAAAGGAGAGACCTGAGCTCACCAAGAGGACACAATGAGGAAGAAGGGAAGATAAAGAGCATCAGAGGTTTCTGAAGACACAAAGAAGCTGTCGTGTACATACAAGAATGGGTGATAGGATATGATAATGAGTTCTATGTATGTTTAACCAATATTTCCCAAATATGTAACCAGTGTTTCTTGGAATCTATATGAATATGTATGTTTAACCAGTATAAAAGTCCTGTAACCAGCCTTAATAGACACACACATTAGGTGAAACTATTCCCTGTGTGTCCAACGTCATATTATGTATTAAAGCAATATCTGCTTAATAATCAGATAGGCATTGATTATTGAGTTTGGCCTTTTTCACGGCATCATATCCTTTAGTGTGACGTCGGGCATGCAGGGGATGGCTTCACCTAAGGTGCATGCAACTTCTAGCACAATTCACAAAGGCTCTATACTGTCAAAACATACATATTCATCACTTTTCCTGGGACAGGTGTGTCTATTATAATCAGTTCCTGGAACTTATTTACATAAGTTTCCTCCTGTTGGCGCATGCACCAGGGGCTTCTGGGGGAAGGCTTGCGGTCTTCTTCACAGTGAACTTTTCAACCCTCCTTGCGCATGCTCTTAGACTCTTTGGACACCTCTTCACAGTTGCATTTGGTCCTAGCTGGTTCTTCTTTCTCTTATCATTGCACTAGTCCTTGTTATCTGGCTTAATTAGATTCAGTCACATTCTTTCCCATTCTTTCTAACTGCAGCCTTGTTAAAGTTCCTTATGTAAGTGTAAGTATCCAGGCACAGGCTAGCTAAAAGTTATTATTGAAGCTAATTCTATATTTTAGTTCTAAAATCACAAGAACTATACATAATATTCAAATACGTAGTAGGTTAGAAACTTACAGCAAATAATCTCTTTCTTCAATACCCTATAGTGATATGTGCCTTGAGGGGTGTTTATCTAAAGGGGGACCTGCTGTGCAGGGAACAGCCATCCCACAAGATAAGAGAAAGAAGCTTGGAACCCACACTGCTGTGCCAACAGAAAAGGACTGTTTTTCTCACAGTTTGGGCTGCATGCCCCTTAACGTCAAAAGTTTAACAATCAGGAAGACTTCTATACCTGCTTAATAATCAAATTGGCATTGATTATTGAATTTGGCCTTTTTCATGGCATCAGGAGGCTGAGGGGAGACATCATTGCTCTCTGCAGCTGCCCAAAAGGAGGCTGGAGCCAGGCGGGTGCTGGTGTCTTCTTCCAAGTGACAAGTGATAGGAGAGAGGAAATGGCCTCAAGTTGTGCCAGTGGAGGTTTAGACTGGATATTAGGAAGTACTACTTCTACTTCATGTAAAGGGCTGTCAAACACTGGAAGAGGCTGCCTAGGGAAGTAGTGGAGTCCCCATCCCTGGAGGCGTTTAAAAACTGTGTGGATGTGGTGCTTAGGGGCATGGTTTAGTGCTTGGGAAAAGGTTGGACTTGATGATCTTGATACAAGAAGCAGTTATCATTACAAAAAGTAAAGTAGTTTGGATTTAAGCTAAAATAAAGTTTCATCTAAGTAATTGTGTTCTCCGAAAGTTAGACAGAATGTCCTTCTGATAGCATGTTTTCTTTTAAAATGATGTTTTCCAGTCATTGTATCTTTGAAGATGATAATGTCTTGTGTGAAGTATGATCTGTGCTGAACACGTGTCTCTTCTTCTCTAATTGCCTCTGTTTGGAGTTGCCTATCTTAAAGGCAAGAGCAAGTAAGAGAGCTGGAGCCAGCTCCAAATTAGCAAGAGTTCTCACTGTTGCAAAGTTTCATAATAACATTAAAATTAGACCTTGGAAAGTAACAAAACGTGTGCAAGATTTCTGGGAAAATTTATACATATGATGTAAGTGGGAAATATATTCTGTAACCAGTTTTTATCTCATTGCACATGATTGATGGAGATCACTCACACATGATTGTTGTCTAGGTCTGATAAAGAATGCTTTCTTTCTAAAATTGCACAATGAGTCTTAGAGAGTTTTATTTGCCAGCGTTTTCAGTATCAACCTTAAAGGTCTCTTCCCACCTTAGTGATTCCATGAATCTGTCCTGTCCTGTTGGCTTCTGTGCCTGGGGTTGCAGGCCCAGAGGGGTCCATTTGCATCCCCCGAGGGGGAGGTGAGGGTGTCCCTGCCTGCTCTGACCCCTGCCAAACCTTGACTATCTCATGCAGATCCCAATTCCCACCCTCCCTCTTCCCCATTCCTGTTTGCAAAGGTCACACGTGAATCCAGACCAAATAAACTCAGAACAGTTTATACATTCATATGAGGTATACCAACTAAAAAGGCACTTTTACCTCAACTTACTGTTTTCCCTTTTCCCTTTAGTCTGAAGTTTGCAAACTTAACAGAAGTATTACAGACTGGGTATTCCTGGCTGCCTATAGATACCAGAACTGAGCAGGGAGCAGTCACATCTCCTGCCTTTTGACCTGCTGGTCATGGTAGTGTCTGCCTGACCCTGCCAGTGGTTCCTGGTTGAAGCTCATTATGAGAAAGGAGCGTTTCCCCCTCATTCCCTGAGGTCTCAGGCTGTGGCTCCTGTCTCTTTCCAACACCTGGGCTGTGTTCTGAACACTACGCTCTCTGCAAAAAGAGTTTGCACTAGTAGTTCTGTCAAACTTAAAAGAAATTAGTTGACAACCAAACACCCTGTTAGGTAACCACACATATGATTCAACAAACTCGGGCAGGAGTGTTCCCCCACAGGTTTTGGCCTCATTAGTTTTTTTACTACTATCTTTTAAGTCCCCCTTTTTTTCTGTCTCCTTGCTCTTTGGGAGAAGAGCACTTTGTAAGGGAACACTGGGTATTTCAACTGGGTGTTAAAAAAAACTGCTGGAAATCCCAGTTTTGTAGGAAGTCTTCAAATTAAGTTTATGTTTATTCCCGCAGGAGGAAGATGTGTTTGGAAGGGCAGGAGCTAAACAAGCTGCAGTTTGTTCATATTAGGCAGAAACCACAATATTGGGTGGTGAGGGCTGGGGTAGCGCTGAACTTCCTGGAATGATTAATATTCATCACTTAAAAAAACACTTTTATGGACTTTGAAAATAACTGATTGCTTTATTAACAATCTGATGCCAGGAATGACAGAGCAGAAAATGCAGGGAGGACTCAAAGTATATTCATCTTGGTGAACCCAGCCAACAAAATACCCATTCTGCTTGCCTCTATGAGAACACCATAAATTAATGTAGCAGTGGTGGCCATTTCAAGCCTACAGCTCTGAAGAAGCGTTCAGTATTACCGAGCCCATCTGCAGCACTTCAGGCACAGCACTTGCTGCTTGTAACGTGCCAGCCCAACCAGAGCCGAGTTATAGAAACATAGAAAAGTTTGTTTAGGTTGGAAGGGACCTTAAAGATTATCTAGTTCCAACCCCCCTGCTATGGGTAGGGACACGTCCCACTGGATCAGGCTGCCCAAGGCCCCATCCAACATGGCCTTGAACACCTCCAGGGATGGGGCAGCCACAGCTTTCCTGGGCAACCTGTGCCAGTGCCTCACCTCTCTGGAGACCAAGCAGCAACACCATGGAGCCCCAGCTGACACCAGCACGAGGAGCAGCGTTGTACTGAGCAAACCGATATGGGCTGCAATTTTGAATGCAGCGTCCATACTAATGCCTAATCTAATCATTGAAATCAATGACCAAAAGAGTCTTTGTTTTGTGATGTTTAAGAGCAATGATGGCTGAGGAAGTGCATCATCTGGCCAGCAGTTCAGGAGCCAGAAAAGGTGGGAGGGCAACATAACCCTGGTTTCGAACCTCCTGTGGAAACTTCCAAGGGGGGGTGGCTGCTCTGCAGACCTCAGCCCCAAGAAAGGACCGTGGGGAGCATGCGCCAGGGGGAGTGCACCTATTATAATTAGCGTTGGGAAACGTGATTAATATGTGTGATTTATTACGAGCAATATAATACATACGTATAAATTCAGTATATAAAACCCTGCTGCTTGTAGTCGCTGGCATATACGGTAGGAAGATCGAACCCACCGTACATATGGACCGAATAAAGCATCCCTGTTTCGTAAGATCCCAGTTGGCGTTAAAAAGTTTCTTTTCCCGGTTTCGGTGACAGCAGCGCGGTCCTTAATACCCCCCAGTGCCCAGCACAGCCACCACCCCCGCGGGGAGTTGGGGGAGCGGAGGGAGGTCGATGCTGGGCCGCGCAGGCGCTGTCCCCGCGCGCTCCCGGGGCCAAGCGCATGCGCAGGAGAGGCCGCGGGCCCGTGAGCCTGCGCGGGCCCGCGCGCTGGCGCGGAGCATTGTGGGATACTGCGGCCCGGGCAGGCTGGTGAGGCGGGCGGCCCGCGGCGCGCGGCGGCGGGGCCGGAGGCGGCGGCAGCAGCAGCAGCGCTCGGGCCTAACGCGCTCTTCCTCTCCCTGATGTGTTTGTAGCAGCGGAGCGGCGGCGCAATGGCTTCGAGCAGTGGCACCGACGTGATCCAGGTCACCAACGTCTCCCCCAGCGCCAGCTCCGAGCAGATGCGGACGCTTTTCGGCTTCCTAGGAAAGATCGAGGAGCTGCGCCTCTTTCCCCCGGAGTGAGTGGCGGCCCTGTACACCCCTTCCCCCCCCCGTCCCCCGGCTCCTCTCCCGAGCGGGCCCCTTCCGCCGCCTCCGCCCTCCCCTCCCCCAGCGCAGGCCTAGTCCGCCCCTCCCGCCTCCATGGCGGCCGCTCCCGGCCCGGCCTGGCCTGACCCCACCTCCGGGGCTCCCGACGCGGCCCGGTCCCGGGCTGCCCCCGCCTCTCCGGCCCCCCGCTCCCGCCGGGGCTGCCGGCCCCCCGCTCCGACCAGGGTTACCCCCCCCGGCCTCCCGTTTCCCTGGCTCCCCGCTTCCGGCCCCGGGCTGTCTCTGGCCCCGGTGGGTCGCTGAGCCGCTCGGGCCTGCGGTTCTGCAGACTCCTTTCTTCTCTGAGGGGTTACTGTAAGAGTTACCTGTTTTTCACGGTTAGAATTACAGACATTCTGCACGTGCGTGGGGAAAACGCGGCCGTTTATGGCGCGCAGTCACACGTGGTATTCCTTCTGCCGGGTTCCTCTCTAGGAGCTGCCTGCTTTCGGTCACCTCGCCCGCTGGTCAGCCTGTGGCAGCTTGCGGGCGGCTGGCCAGAAAACTGAAATTTCGATATAAATATGTATTTCTTGCAAAGAATTCTGTGAAGCGCGTGGGCTGGTGACGAGGACTGTACAAATAACGCACATTTATTATATTAGGCAATAATGTTGATTTTAGTTGTGTCAGTTTGATTTGCTTTGTCGACATTGTATGTTGATCTTTTGCATAGGTATGCTGCGAGTAGAATGGTTTCTTTTTGCCGTGAAGAACAGGCACTATTTGATGAGAGAAAAATCCAATAGGAACATAGACAATTATTTTTAATACCCAAGTCTGTTTGGATTTTTTTTTTTTATTTTAGGGGAAAAAAAAACCCTCACAGTTCTTTTTTTTTTTTTCATCGTTGAGTCTTTGGTCCCTGCCAGCCCAAACCCAGGAGAATTCACCCATCTTGAAGGAAATTCAGAAACGGATTTCTAGTGTTCTTCTAGTTTCTTACTTTGTGTTGGATTTTGGCAATTTCAAAAAAAAAAATGGAAGCAGGGAAGGAAATGGAATGTAGGTGTGACTGAAATTGAGAGTTCCAGATGTGAGAATTACACTGTTAAGAGTTAGGATAACAGTACTTCTGTATAGAACCCTTAACATTTGGCAGACAGCAAAGTAACTCACCTTTAAGTGGATGCAGTTATTTGATGTGATACTCTTCTGTTTTAATATTTTGTCCAGTTTTTAAGGAAGGTGAATTCTTTTTCTGGAACCTTGTCGTTTTAGGTACATATTAACTTATCTGTTACACAGTTACTTTTGTGGTATCAGAAAGTGCTGTACAACCCCCTCAAAGCCCAGCCCAGCAGCTCTCCTTTTACCACACCCTGGACTGCCTGTGCATCCTTAATACAGTTCCTTACATAAATGTTTTGTGAAATATCAGCCCCATGGCACCCTGCTCAGGACAAGCATTGGATCTGCTTGACTGTGTGCTGAAGAGAGTGGCTGTGGTGGGTATGTTGTAGAGCCAGGAAGAGCAGAGATGGCTTCAGGGAGACTGGTGAAGGCTCTGCACCGAGTTAGAAAAGGCAACAAGATGCAAATAAGTTCAGTCACCCAGGTGCCAGATATCTTACAGCGAATGACCAAAAATTACTTAGAACATTTGGCCTAAACTTCTTTTGTGTTTCAAAACCCTAAATGAAAGACGAGGATATTTCATCATTCTGTAGGGATACTGTGTTATGAAGAAGTTATAATTGTAGAAAAGCCACTGAAGAAATTAATACAGATCAGGAAATTTAGCGTAACTAAATAGGCCCTGGGCAGAAGATGCAGAAAATATTGACTGGTTGTTGAAGTGTTTTTGAAAACTGCATCTGAAGGTTGTACAGTTGTTAATAGACCAGGTGTAACTCCAGACTGGGGTTAATTTTTGCCCTCACTCTTTTGAGGAGGTTTTGTGTTCTCTTGATTGACTTGCTCCCTGTATAGAGATACCAAGGGCTCTGGTACCTCTAGACCCACTGCCTGTTTCCACTGGGCTGATCTCAGCATGCTCTAGAGTCTCCAGTTTCATTGCACACCGAAGATGGGCGTGTTTTCTAATAGTGGTGGATTCTTTTATCTGTTTCTTCTAAAGCCTTTTCTGTTCTTTCTCTTTTAAACTTCAGGTCCTGGCTTTTCCTTACCCATGGTGTTCATTCATTTTTTGAGGGTAGAGGATATGAATTACAATCTCCAAATTATCTCCATAATCTGAATCTATATCCCATGTTGTCCTGGGATTCTTTATTGTCTATAGTATTTCTGAGTAACCAGTCCCATCTCCATTGTTCTGCCTCCTTCTTTGATCTTGTCATCACTCCAATTCTGCCATCCCCTGTAGAAGTTTCTTATTCTTCTGGACTTCTACATCAGATATAACTTCCTGTATATTTCTCTTTCTTTTCTCCAGCCATCTCCTTGTCCTTGTTTATTTCATCAGCTATTACATGTTTCATGTGTACCTCAGCTTCATATTGCTGCTTTAATCCACAGCCAGCTCTGTGACTTCTGGTTTTTTTTTTGTCCCCAGATCCTTTCCTCCATCTTCCTTCTGCTCTTTCCCAGCTCCTTTGCCTGGTTCTTTTCTTCATTGTATTCCATAACAGCTTCATCCTCCATGTTCAGCAAAACTGAAAAGTGGAGGGAATGGATTTCTGAGTGCCTTTTTTTTGTCCAAAAAAAAAGGAGGGGAGGAGGTATAATTACGCATAGAAGTACACACAGACACATGTATATAAGCTGATTCCAGCATATTCTGTTTAGCATACAAAAACTGCCTTTCTATCGAAACTTAAGTTTCCGCTCTGGAGCGGGAACATAAAATGTCTTATGTCACTGGGGTTTGACAGAGAAGCCAGTGTGTTCTCTGTTCTTGCTGTTTAGACATGAATGATCCAGTCAAATTCTCGTGGACAGAGAATTTTACAAAGATTTTCACATCTGATGAAAAGTGCAGTCTGCAGAGTTAAAGCTTGTTAAAATAAGGAGCATACTTAGTAACAGTTTCTGATGTTGGATGATATAGTAATTGGCAAGATCTGTTGCAGTTTCTCATAGCTACTGAAGGCAGTTTTGCAAGGACCATCGGAACACCGGTGTTACTTGCAGTTGCCACTGTTTTGCTGAGAAAAGGATGGCAGCTTTGTTTCAGTGAGGCATATGTAGTGCTTCTTCAGGAGTTTGGGTGGTGTTTTTTTAATCTCTGTTCTCGATGAACATGGTTGTGTTAGAGAACATCTCTTGCATGAGCAATCTGTTCGCTCCAACCTGATTCTACATGAGTAATTATGTTTATGTAAGTGGCAGCAATATCTCTTAAAAAAACCCCAGATTTTGTATTTGAGCTGCTGCCTACAACATGAGGAAACTTTGGTGGAGCGAGTTGGTAGAGGTTATGATAAGAAGATTGCTTATCTGTTGTATTTTCAGAACCTGCTACTCCAGAATGGGTATATTGTTCAGACACCAGCTGCTGTACATCGTGCTGTGTCTCAGTGTTCATTGTCCTGATCTCTGAGTGAGAATCACTAAATTTCTTGATTGCTGGTGAATTAGAATAATGATAGCCTTTTTTGGTAACTGTTTGGAGCATTCTGTTCTTGATGAATTTTGCTCAGCCACAGCTTGGACTTTGGAGTGGCTGGAAATAACGTTTTTAAAACTCTAATACTGATTTATATTAAATATCTAACTGTATAAGCGCAACCTTTCGGTTGTTTTTGTCAATTTGAGCTGATTGTACAGTTGACTAGGTAGTTGCACTGGTGGATAAAGAGTATCTACTCTGATTGGTGTGCCCCAGTCAGCACAGACGAGAAATTTTGAGAATATTGTACTGCTTTAATGTAACAAATGGTTTTGGTTTTTTAAAACTGAGGTTAGTGTACCCCCTCAGGTGTGCCATAAAACACTGTGTGCTAATGCTGCATTGGTTTTTATGTTTCTGTGCAAACTGATTAAGACAAGGCAACATTTTGGCAAGCTGCTGTGTATTTGTAGGTACAAAAGAGCTCATAGTGTTAATTCTATCTGTGCCATTTTTTCACTACAATGTTTCTTTCCAGTTTATTAAACCGCAAAATGTTGGATGAAGTGGATGTTTTGAACTTTAAAATATTAAAAGCTGCAGTATGCTGGCTCCAATCTAGTTTTTGACATCAGGTTAAATTTTAAAGTGTATTCAAGCATGATCTGATAGACGTTTAGGGAGGTTCCTGAGTTGGTGTAACTGGCACGTTGCGCTGAGCATGTGCTCAGTGGTGGTGCAGTGAGATAGTGTTTGGGTTCGTGCTAACAAAAATAGATCTTGGATGACGTTCTTGTTGATGGTAAAGTTGTTCTCCTTTCTCCTGAGCTCTGATAACTCTCTCCGTGCTGTCAGCGCTTAAAGACTTGATCATGGTTCCTCAACCCAGACACAGTTGTGTTTGCCGTGGGTGCATTTTGAACATCTAGTTTCATAACTATTCCTGGGAATCTGGTTCATAAAGGTGGATCTCTGTCATGATGAACTACTGGCTATTTTTCAGAGCTACCTCTTTAGAGTGATTTTTACTTCTGGTTCTGAGAACAGAACTGAACAGCATGTGTACCCTGGCCTTGTGTAGGAACTTGGGCACTTTCAGTACCTCCCTGGTACCTTCTGGAGGCAACTTTGAACTCATCTGCTGCATAACTATGTCAGTATCACCATTTTTTCTTGCTGTTTGTATGTCTGATTAAAGCAAAATGGACACTATTTTCTGGATATATGGACTTCTGAAACCTGTTCTGGACCTTTACGGGATTAATTCTGTCTCTGATTCTGGGGGTTTGTTTGGTTTTGTTTCGAGAAGATGGGGAGACACAGTTGTATGGCCTGCAGTCCTTTCCTGTCCTTGTAGGAAGTAGGTATTTCTGTTGTGGTTTTTGGGGTTTTTTTTAAGTGACTCAAAACTCCTGCATTCTTTTGAATTTTCCATATCTGGTTTTTTTTTTTTTTTTTTTTTACACAGTCTTGCTGGCAGTTGCTCATTTTGAGCTGTGGAGCAGGTACAGACCTGTCTTGTAAAGAGGTCTGGGTTTGTGGATGGGTTGTTTAGGGACTTTTCACCCGTGAGTGAGATTTCAGCTGCAGTGTTGCCCACTTGAGCTTCTTGATTTTGTCTGGGTTGAATGTTGTTACTTCTGGATGACAAGATGTGTTTAGCATGCACCCCTTCTGAACCAACTTGGCAGTTTCTGTATCTTTGAGAAGGAACATGATGCAGTTTGGTCTAGAAGCTTTTGTGAAACTGTGTTAGTAAGTAAAATCATAGTGCTCTTTTAATCATTACCCTCTTTGTTTCATTATTTAGCTTAATCAGTAATTTGGGCCCTAAAGCAGGGAGTGTAAAAATACTGGGTTTGTTAACTTAAGTGGTGTACGTAGTAGGTAACTTTTTATCTTCCTTGAGCAAAGCTTTTTCCTGTCTCCTTCTCAGAGACAGGTCATGAACACTTGTTTGCATTCCAGTGGTTCATCATAGATACATGGTGCATGATAGAATTAATGTCCGGTTACAAACTATTTCTGCAGTTTTGCAGTGAACTGACTTCATGCAGTGTAATTTCATATCTGTGGCCATGCAAAATGACATTTGATACAAACCCTGAAATAGTGTTCTTGTGTAGTGAAGTACCCATAGTCCCTGCAGCTTCCTGGTTTGGTGCAAGTGGGAAGGCAATAGAAGTTACAAGTCTCGTGCTGTCAGACTTGCTACCATCTAAGTAATTTCTTTCTTTCTTTTTCAGTGATTCTCCTTTGCCTGTTTCATCGCGTGTCTGTTTTGTAAAGTTCCATGATCCCGACTCAGCAGTTGTGGCCCAGCATCTGACAAACACTGTATTCGTTGACAGAGCGTTGATAGTCGTACCATATGCAGAAGGTTTGTGCATTGTTTAATGGCCTATGAAGCCACTGTATGATGGCATTTTATTCCAGTATAGTTGACAAAAATGAGGGTTAATAAAATGTCCAACATGTAAGATAGTAACACTTTGAAACCCTTGGTATATTGCAATTGGCCCGTGGATTAAATAAATTTTTTTAACCTCTTGACACTGGATGCAAGTGGGAAGTTTACTTCTTACTAGTTTGATATATCTTTAAGTTTAGAATGTTAACATTTTAGGCAGAATTATTTGTAAATTTTGCTCTTCATCAGTCTCAATGAGACATTTCCCTAAACAGACCCGTGCAAACAGGTCAATGTTGTAATGATATCTTCCCTTAATAATTGGTTGCCACTTTCACGTAGACATAAATCTCTTGATGTGAACGGTTTCTCCCTCCTGAGAGTGCTTGGGAAGGCAGAGTAACATTTCTTTGAGATATGCTGCTGCGTGTCCTTGAGAACTTCCCTGAAGAGGCACTCGATTTCATTTTGCAGTCCAGTATACCAAGGGTTTGAATAATTATGACAATTTGAAAGTGAAATCTTCCAAGAGGTGCCAAATGGGCACTGGTACTAGTTTTTTATTCCAAGTTTTCTTGTTCATCCTTGATATATTTTATAGAATTTCACTAAATAATAAACTCTTCTCTCTGTTATTTGTGTGTGTGATTTTTGTAGTGGAGAAGGCAAATGCAAAGCCCTTCCAGATGACTGAAAAACAGTGGGTCCTCTGCAGCTACAGGGGATTCTAGACATTAACTAAAGGCCAGCAAGCACTCAAGTCCCCAAGTGTTTTCCTGGTGTAACCACTTGTTAACTACATTTTCTCTTCTTCTTTTTATTTTTACATTTTAGGGTGTTACAGTAATTTGAAAAGCAATGAGCAGGGTTTTTGGAACTTACCTAAAAAACAAAGTGCTGAGAAGACACCTCTTCTTACAGAAGTCTTATTAAACTCTTCTAGACTTGCTTTAGAAGTAATTGATTTCCATTGTACTGTTTCTTGATTTACTTCTGAAATAATGGATTTTCCCAGATCGGTTTAATTAAATAAAATCTCTGCAGATTAAGTCATACTAGAGTAATAAATTTGGTACGTGGCCTGGGTTCAGACCTATAATCAATGCTGTAGGCTGTCTTTTGAGGCCTGGGGAGCTGTCTTGTGTTTGTATTCCTTAGACTTAAAAGATTTGAAAACTTTATATCTGGAATGTAGGAATCTGCAGCCTTACCTTTGCTATGTGCTGCTTTTTGAGAGTATGAAACACATTCTGCAATTGCCACCAAGTTACTGCTTCTGCTTTCGCTAGTGTGGGTACAGTAGCATAGTTGAAAGGCATCTTGTCCTCGCCTTTGCATTAAAGCGTGATACAGCAACAGTCCAGCTGGGATAGTATGGAAATACTCTCCAAGGCCCATGGTGAAGAATGGTGGTGTTTTACTTTCCTGATAAGGATAAACACACGTTTCTCTTTGTCAGTCTGACTTTGTCCATTGTGCTTGATGGTGGATAAATCCGGCACATAGAGAAATCCACCCAGTAGTTTTGGTTCAGATTGTGTAAAGAATGTAAAATTAATAAATTGGAATATTTGAATGGGCCTCTTAAATCAAGAGTTCCTCATGGGCTGTTTCTTTTAGTATTCTAGTGGTTCAGAATGTTGATGGTTTTGGCACAATGGCGTGGCATATCACAAGAGATATGTTCAGCTGATGAAGTGATGCCCCTGGTTTTGTAATCATACGCTTTTGTCCCTGTGCCGGAGTATAGTTTTCCTTGCAAATGCCAGGGTCCCAATTCAACAAGCTGTTTAAGCACAATACAGCAAGATTCTTAAAACCATAGTGGAATTGCTCATGTGCTTAAAGCCAGGCATATGCTTAACTCCTGTGCTGAACTGGGCCCTTTTCTCTTTTATTTTCTATTGTGATAATTCTGTATTAATATTGACTGTCACTAAAGTAAATGTTTATTATCTGTTTAGTGCGATAATTATCCCCTATATCGCAAGCGCACTCCAGTTTTAGCATACACAGACACTTTGGTGTTGGCTGTTGCTTTGTGTTATAGAACTATACACAAAGTCTACGGTAAGGTTTAGTATTTGTAATTTTCACTGTGATATTCCTAGATGTGGAAGGAACTTTTAATCTTAAAGGTGGCTGGGGGGGGTATTTAGGTTCTTTGGTTAATGTTTGTTTCTTTTGTCTGTTTCTTTTTCTTTCATTTCTACACATTCATGCAGTATTTCATGGTTCTAACAAAGCAGCAGTAAAAAAAACTCTTGAAGCATGAAAATTAACTGGTGAGGGGCCTCATTGCTTTTTTAAAAATTGTAGTTTATTTATTTCTAAATACTTTTACAAAAACAATTAGAGGATCAGATGCATGATTTTTTTTTTAATGGATGCAGATCTTCTATGAGGTGTCTCAAGATAAGTCTGAGGATTTGTATTTAGATGCCAGAAATGTTGTAGTTGCACTGATTTGAAATGTTTAGCTATAATTTATAAATATCCTCTGAGACATAATTTTGCATGCAAAATTACCCCATAATCTTTCTGTAGGTATGTTAATATATTTATGCATTAATGCCCTTTATCTAAATGACCTTTTTCCCCCCCTCTCCCTCCATAACTTTTGGTATCTAAATTGATGACAGCTCAATGACACAAGCAAGATAACAGTGCTGTGTATTATACATTTGTTTATATTATCGGCACTTCTCAGTATAGGTGGAAGGAACCATTACCTTTATTTAACAGTGGTTTTTCTTTTTTGTTGTTGTGTTTTACAGTTCTTTTCCCTGGTTCAGCCTGAACTATATACCAGGCCCTGCTGAAAATACCACCCAACAGTTTTCTTCTGCAGCTTATCCAGTTTCTCTTAAGTGCCCTGTACATATTGTATGTTTTATGATGAGATGCAGTTTCTTAATATGTATTACAGAAACACTACTGGTATTTGCAAATATAAAGTTGTTTTATTGAACTCTCATTTTGGGGGCTTGGGCACATTAACAAATTAATCCATCTGTATAGGGCTTTTGCTGTTGGATAGAATAAAAAATAGCCTACATGATTACTTGTTTCTTAGTAGGACCCTTAAAATTATATGTGCAGAGCAGGTAGTGAAATTAGACACTTGTCTTAGTTGGCTGCAAGATTTTGGGCCAGAAGTTTCTTCTGAAAGTGGCAGTGTGTAGCAGCATTCTTGGTACAATAAGCATGGCACATATTGGAACAAATGCATTTTACTGCACAGGTAAGGAATGTGCCACAATATACTGTACGTATGCACCCATCCACCCACAGACAGGCATACACAGCGTGTATTTGAAGATCTGCAGAGACTTTAATTTTCATTTGAGAAGTCAGCAAAAGCCCTACGCTTGATTCAACAAAAAATATTTCCATACCTTCTCTTTAAGTTTTACAAAATTTGTATGGTAGGTGTAAAAGAAAACATAGTGAACTGTACCATATTATTAACCCCTAAATCAAACTTTTTTTGTCTTGTGTATCTTGATTTTTCTGTGTGCTTTATAGTGAAGCAGCCGACACGAGTCGTTGTTCATAAAACAGCTTTTGAAAGTTGAGAGCACACCCCTGGAGAACCGACTGTGCTTGCTTACGTTTGGTTCATGACTTAAAAATCGAGTACAGGTGATGAAATCTTGGCAGTGTTAACAAAAAAGTAGTGTGTATTGTGCTATTTTTTTGCTCTAGAAACTTAACCATTTGTAGAGAAAAAGGAACAGTCAAATTTTCACACATTGAAGTTTCATTCTGACAAAAAGATTAATGATAAATATTAATAGACATCAAGCTTTGTATTTTAGCCAACATAAGTACTTTCAACAAACTCAGGTGGTGTATCAGGGAGACATTTTCTGGGTGTATTTGTGTTTTTTCTGCCTTTGAAATGGAATGCATTCTAATGCAAGGCTGTTTCTCTGCAGGAGTTATTCCTGATGAGACTAAGGCTTTGTCTCTCTTGGCACCAGCTAATGCTGTGGCAGGTCTTCTGCCTGGAGGTGGACTCCTGCCTACTCCCAACCCACTTTCTCAGGTAGGCTTTCCCTTTAGACCACAGTCAAGGGAAATGATTGGATATGCTCAGTTTGATTCTAACTTTCTGTTGTTTTTTGTTTCATGACAAATAGACTGATGTACAAATGCTTATTCCTAGAATGTTTTACTTTCTATACCTTGGTGGATTGCTATGTGATAGGAATTGTGGCAAAATGGTGATAACTTGCTAGATGGAATGCTTTCATTTCCACAGTATTGATGCTTCTGGTATCTCAAGGGTCATGTCATTAAATCTCCCTCATCCCTGTCTTATCTGTTGTACAGTTACAGACAGATTTGACAGGCGGTAGAGATCTCATTGGTTTTAAACTCTTGCAGTTCAAGGAGTTTACATGCTGTAGTTACTTTCCATTAATACTCCAAATGAGGGGCAGAAATTGTAGCCTGTATTTAGTCATTAGCGAAACACACAAGAATTTTCGTGGGACATGCACAGTATGTAGAGGGAGAAGCCTAATGGTTATCTTTAAAACTTGAGGAAAGGGATGAAAGAAACAAATACCATCTTAAAGATTTTTTTTCACCAAAAACTGTATGTGTATGAATTCCTGCAAATGGTAGTTAAACCACCTTAATTTTAGTTCTGTCACCCTGGATCCTAGCCTACTCCCAGTCCACTTAATGGTAGAATTTATTTAGCGCATTTTGAACTGTGTTAACCCTTTGAACTGTTGTGTTAGCCTGGTGCACACAGCACAGCAATAAGTTCTCTAATGGCCCATTGGGTTGAATTGGTTGGCAAATGAGTCTCAAGTGCCAGAGCAGTCAGAAAGGAAGGAGTGAGAATGAAAGAGGGGAGAACCAGACTTCATTGTTCTTCCAGTAGCTTTTCAACTCATTTGCTAGTTATAACTAGATTTGAGAAATTTCAGAGATGTAATGATAGTATTGTCTTTTAGCATAAGACATGTTCATTTCAGTCCTAAATTGATTTTAAATGTGCGGTAGTTTTGGCTCAGAAGCTTATGATGAACTTTCTTTTTAACACTGGAAAATAATTTTATTTTAAACTATTTCTTAAATATAGTGGCATGCTTTAATGTTTTACTCCCCACATCCCGCTGCCCCTTGAGATGCAGAGGAAATAGAATTTCATTTTAAAATACTTTTAGGAAAAAAATCTTTCATATAGTAAGCTTTGGAATACCTGAGTAAGGAAAACTGAAATACTCACTGACCTTAGTGTGTTTCTTGTAGCTAGAAGCCTAAGTTAACCTCAGCTCAAGTTTCCACATGTCTAATGCTTGAGAATCTTGGCTTAACAGCTTTTGGTTGGGTGAATATGACTTTGTCTAATTACTCTCTGTTACAGATTGGTGCTGTTCCTTTAGCTGCTTTAGGAGCTCCTGCTCTTGATCCTGCCCTAGCTGCCCTTGGGCTTCCTGGAGCAAACTTAAACTCTCAGGTATGGCACGCATTGTAAAGTTCTATTTGTTGTCCTTGGCACGTGTGTAGTTTGAGTGGCATACATGGTGCTCTTGGTATTCACCAGTACATTAAGTAACCAGCTGAAGGTCTGGAGGTAGACTGTAGTTAGGTTTAAAGAAGCGTTACAAAATATTACATTTTATTGGGACACAGGCTGCTAGTTCTTTACACTCCTTTGAATTGTTACAGAGTTTGGGCTTCACTTCCTGATGTAGCAGGCTTATATATGAACACTTTTCTCTTGCGGCCCTCTTTTCTGATTTAAAAGTAATTTCCATTCGCATCAGTTTAACAGCCACTGTCTGAAAAATCCAGTGAGTGATTTTTCTGAGCACCTGATTGGAATAAATAGTATCTATAGGAGTAAAATAAAAATTATTTGGGACCAGTAATGATATATTTCAAGTGTGTGTCCTTATCAAGCTGTGAACCTGTCTCACACAGTAAAAAAAAGAAAAAGAAAAAAAAAAAAAAAGACTTTTTAATTTTGTAGGTGTGGAAAGAGTGTGGGGAAGACTATAATCTTTGTTAGACGGTAATCTTTTTAAAACAATAAAAGAAAAGACTTGAACTATTAAGTAATAGTGAGTAGGCTATTGAATTAATAAATAAAAGTACTGTACAGGCAACATGTTTTACAGGTACAAGAAGTACTAATAATTTGATGCCCAGCTAAGAAATCCATCATTTTCCATTCTCAGGCGTATCGTTATGCCTGCCATATGTAGTACCAAGCAAATAATGGTGATAATGAAATTAAAGCATTCTAAATGCATGTTAGAAAAATATGAATTTGGTATGATGGATTGTTTCCTTTGCTCATTAAGCTGGCTGATTGTAACAAAATGTTTGTGTTCAGCACATGGCTGCCTCTGTATAAAGAAAACTAGTGGGGGCTGAACATTTTTTTTGTTAACACACCACAGGTACAAGGAATCATAGAATCATAGAATAGTAAGAGTTAGAAGGGACCAATTGTAATATCATCTGGATTTTCTGAGGAACTGTAAAATGTGTTTTCTGGTGGAATTTTTAGAGTAAAAAAGCTTTTGCTTATTGTTAATAAACTTGAGGACTTATCATGGACAGGCAACATAGTTCTCTACTGAGGTCTCTGTTCCATTGAAGTAACAGAGAGAGAATCTGTAGATATTGTATCTATAAAATGTGTATTTTTATTTTAAACTGCTTTGATTCTGTCCAGGAAAGGGCCTGTGTTTGGCTGCTGTGGGAGAAAAAAGTACCTAAGCACCACTGAAATGTAGATGGTGGGGTGGGTGCAAACACTATAAGTTTGAAAACAGAACAATATACATTTTTGCCTGCAGCTTATTTGGGATGTGGGGTGTGTTTGTTCTGGTTTTGCATTTGTTGAGACTTTCTGCTTTAGCCACTACTGAGGGTGCTTTTGAGGAAGCTAATCTTCTTGTGCCTTCACATCTTTCAACATTGTTTTAACACTGTTTGGTTTTTTTTCCCCTCACAGTCTCTTGCAGCAGATCAACTGCTAAAACTTATGAGCACAGTGGATCCAAAGTAAGTATCAGTGTTTACAAATATTTATATTGCAGTATGCTTGGTCTTGGGGATATCCATTGTGATTCAGTATCCAGTCTTTGTCCTGCTGGATCTAGTTATGGTTGGGGAAAACTGATGTCTTGGGTCCTGTGCAGGCTCTTTTCTATAGCAGAGAGAAGCAGGTGTAGAAATGGAAATTATTCAGCCTTGCATCCAAGGAATAGCACCAATTAATCTCTGGGATTTTGTTTTGCTAGAGACAAAAGTTCAGTTTTTCCTATGTCATTTCTGTCACTCTTGTGCCCGTAATGTAAAGGTGCAGCCTGCACCTTACATTGTGCAAGGCTGAAATGAAAGGGCTATGGCTGAGAGTAAGCAGGGACGAGCAACTGTTTGAACTGTTTCCCAGCGCAGAAGGCCTGTTGTCCCCATTCAGACAACAAACCCTCAGGTTCCCTTGCAGAATAAATACGAAGCGCTGCAAGTGGAATCAATCCCCACAGATGAGGAGGATGGCTCCCACAGCGTAGAAACATTCCCTAGGCTGTGCCAGCCTCAAATGAACATCAAAACAACCTCCGTGAAAACAAAGAGAAATGTTATTGTCTTAGAGGATTCCCTTCTGAAGGGAACAGAGGGCCCTAACTGCAGACCGGACCCACTTCACAGGGAGGTCTGTTGCCTGCCTGAGGCCTCAGTGAAAGACGTCACTAGAAAAATTTCTTCCCTGGTAAAACTGGTAAAACCCACAGATTATTACCCTCTGCTAGTGTTCGAAATAGGCAACAATGACATCCCGAGGAGGAAGCTGAGGGCAATTAAGAGGACTCTGGGGAAAATGGTGAAAGGCTTCAGGACACAAGTAGTGTTTACCTCCATTCCAACAACAAGGAATGAAGAGAGAGAGATCAAGAAAAATCAGTCAGTTAATACCTGGCTCCAAACGTGGTGTGAGGAGCAAAACTTTGGGTTTTTTGATCATGGACTGGCCTATGCACCTCCAGGCTTACTTACCGGGGATGGGGCACAAAAATCCTCACCAAAAATCTAGCAGAGCTCATTAATAGAGCTTTAAACTAGATGTGAAGGGGGAGAGGGAGGAAGCCAGGCTAGTCAGGAGTGAGCCTGGAAGTGGCACTCCAGTGCCTGGGAGATGGTGTACTGGTGAGGACTTCCAGAATGTCAACTCAGAGCAAGTGGGGACAAGTACATGTAGTAACGGAAAAGATGTAATTGCCAGTGACGGGTTAGGTAATAGAAGTACCAGTCATTTGGGAATGAACACTATTCCCTTTATGAGAGCTGAGGGAATAACAGCCCAGCTGAAGTGCATTTACACCAATACACGCAGCATGGGCAATAAACAGGAGGAACTGGAAGCTATTGTAGGGCAAGGAGACTATGACGTAGTTGCCATCATAGAAACATGGTGGGACAGCTTGTGTAAGTGGAGTGCTGCTATGGTGGGATATAAACTCTTCAGGCGGTACAGGAAAGGTAGGAGAGGTGGTGGGGTAGCCCTCTATGTTAGAGAGGGCTTTGATACCCTTGAGCTCGATTATGGTGATGACAGGATTCAGTGCCTGTGGGTGAAAATCAGAGGAGCCCACAAGAAGGCGGATACTATGATGGGAGTCTGTTATAGGCCACCCAGCCAAGAAGAAGAAGCTAATGAGCTCTTCTATAAACTACTGGGAGAAGTCTCAAGATCGCTAGCTCTTGTCCTTGTGGGAGACTTTAATCTTCAGGATGTCTGCTGGAGGTACAGTACGGCAGAGAGGAAGCAGTTTAGGAGGTTCCTGGAGTGTGTGGATGACAGCTTCCTGACACAACTGGTGAAAGAGCCGACAAGAGAAGGCGCCTTCCTGGACCTGTTTGTGAATTGAGAAGGCCTTGTGGGGGATGTGATGGCTGGAGGACGCCTAGGGCAAAGCAATCATGAGATTGTAGAATTCTCAGTTCTAGGTGAGGTGAGAAGGGGGGTTAGCAGAACAGCCACATTAAACTTCCAGAGGGCAGACTTTGGACTGTTCAGAAGGCTAGTTGATAAAAGTCCCATGGGAGACAGTCATTAAGGGCAAGGGAGTCCATGCGGGCTGGGTACTTTTCAAGAAGGAAATCCTAGCAGTGCAGGAGCAAGAAAATGTGCCAGAAAATGAGCCGTCGGGGGGAAAAAATAGCCTGGTTGAGCAGGGAGATATGGGTGGACATCAAAAAGAAGAGGAAAGGCTGTGAACTTTGGAAAAAGGGACAGGCATCTTGGATGGACTACAGGAAGGAAATTGGGTCATGCAGAGGAAAAATTGGGAGGGCTAAAGCCCAACTAAATCTCAGATTGGCCAAGTCGGTGAAGGATAATACAAAACTTTTCTGTAAGCACATTAGTAGTAAAAGGAGGACCAGGAAGAATATTCAGTTCTTATTGGATGCAAAGGGAACAACTGTGACAAAGGAAGAGGACAAGGCTGAGGTCCCTAATGCCTTCTTTGCCTCAGTCTTTAAGGAAAGTTATTCCCTGTTTGTATGTACCCAGGAGCTAGAGGAGCAGAACAAAGCTCCCACGATCCAAGAGGAAGTGGTTAGAGACTTGCTTGGCCCGTTAGACACTCACAAGTCTATGGAGCCAGGTGGGATCCACCCAACAGTGTTGAGGGAGCTGGCAGACATGCTTTCCAAACCCCTTTCCATCATCTTCTAGCAGTCTTGGCTGACTGGGGAAGTTCCACTTGATTGGAGGCTGACTGATGTTATACCCATCTACAAAAAGGGTCGGAGGGAGGATCCAGGAAACTGCAGGCCTGTCAGTCTGACCTCAGTGCTGGGGAAAGTCATGCAACAGGTGATCTTGGGTGCTATCATAAAGCACATGCAGAGAACCGGGTAATCAGGCCCAGTCAGTATAGGTTCATGAAAGGCAGGTGCTGCCAAACTAACCTGATCACCTTCTGTGACAAAGTGACCCGCCTACTGGATGAGGGAACGGCTGAACGGCTGTGGATGTAGTCTTCTTAGGCTTCAGTAAAGCCTTTGACACAGTTTCTCACAGCATTCTGCTTAGGAAGCTGTCTGCCTGTGGCCTGGACAGGTGCACACTCTCTTGGGTGAAAAACTGGTTGGATGTCCGGGCCCAGAGAGTGATAGTAAGTGGAGTTAACTGCAGCTGGAGGCCGGTCACAGGTGGTGTCTCCCAGGGCTCAGTGCCGGGTCCAGTCCTGTTCAATGTCTTTATCAATGACCTGGATGAGGGGATCAAATGCACCCTAAGTAAGTTTGTGGATGACACTAAGCTGGGTGGAAGTTTCAATCTGCTGGAGGGTAGGTAGGCTTTTCAAAGGGCTCTGAACAGACTGAACCACTGCACTGGGCTGAGACCAATGGTATGAGGTTTAACAAGACTAAATGCCAGGTCCTGCACTTGGAGCATAACCACCCTCATGCTACAGATTAGGGGAAGTCAGTGGCTAGAAAGCTGCCCGGAAGAGAAGGAACTGGGGGTATTGATTGACAGCCAACAACTTGAGCCAGCAGTGTACACAGGTGGCCAAGAAAGCCAATGGCATCTTGGCTTGTATCAGAAATGGTGTGGCCAGCAGGTCCAGGGAATTCTGCCCCTGTACTCAGCACTGGTGAAGCTGCACCTCGAATACTGGGTTCAGTTCTGGACCCATCACTCCAAGAAGGATGTTGACGCTCTGGAGCATGTCCAGAGAAGAGCAACGAAGCTGGTGAAGGGGCTGGAGAACAAGTATTACGAGGAGCAGCTGAGGGAGCTGGAGTTGTTTAGCCTGGAGAAGAGGAGGCTGAGGGGAGAGCTTATTGCTCTCTGCAACTACCTGAAAGGATGTTGTAGAGTGCAGGGAGCCGGCCTCTTCTAAGTGACAGGGGACAGGACAAGGGGGAATGGCCTCAAGCTGCGCTAAGGGGAGGTTCAAGCTGGACATGAGAAAAAGTAATGTTTCACAGGAAGGGTCATCTGGCACTGGAACAAGCTGCCCAGGGAGGTGGTTGAGTCACCATCTCTGGAGATACTTAAAAGATGGTTAGAGGAGGTACTCAGGGACGTAGTTTAGTGGTTGATAGGAATGGTTGGACTCTATAATCCTAGAGGTCTTTTCCAGCCTAGTGATTCTATGAAAGGTGATAATAAATGAGTCCGCGTATGTTAACTGCTGTTGGAAGATACCAAAGGCAGCGTGTCTTAATGCTGGGTAGAAAAAAGGAGCAAAGTAAGCACAAGTATGTGCTGATTTTTATTTCAGTATTTCAGTATTCAGGAAAAGGATAATTGTGTTGAAAATACTATGGCATGGGGCCAACAAGTAGGGAAGAATTGTAGCACTGGATGTGTTCATGTGCTGTTAGGTTGTTGATGCCATTGCAATAGGATGATGAAAGCATATGCCATTGAGAAAAGCTGTTAGACAAATAAGTGGATGAGAAGTATACTAGATACAAAGAAACTGCCTCTGAAAGCTCTTGTGCTGCAAATTGAAGGAAGCTTCTTTCAGCTCTCAGCTTCAGGAAAGCGTATACACATGTGCTTGTGCTGCTGCTGTATCAGCTAAATAGGTGACTTCTTACCTTGCTTGGCTGTTGCAGTGTCTTTAAATTGTCAAAGCCATCTGATCTGTGCCAGGGGATATAGCTATATGTGAGATCCAACTTCATTTTTAATACTGCTCTGGCATATTATTCTCTATTTTAAATTGGCATTTCTGTAAGCAGGGAATACATGACCGATTGAATTAAATAGTTACCCAAGATAATGGATTACATAAACATCAGTCAGGTATGTTGAGTGTACCTGGTTGGCTTCAAAGCCAACTTGTAGAACACATCTTCGGAACTTTAAAGGTCACAGTACTGTTTGCAGCCTTCTCAGTGTGGCTTATCAAAATGGAAGCTGACTTTTGCCGTGTAATATACTCTTTCCTCTGGAGTTGCACTTTCAGGCAATGAGAATTGGAATTATGTTGTACAAAATAGTTCTGAAAAGCATCATTAGAATTATCTGTGCAAGACAACATAAACTTGCTTGCTGTTTACAGTTTACTGGAATTCTGGGAGCCATGTATGCTAGTATCTTGTGCCACTGTTTCCAGCACAGATACCACCATATCTTAGACTTGATACTCTTATCTGAGTGGTGCCACAACACAGGCAGATTTTGATTTGCTTCAATCAGTCACTTTGAATAGGCTGCAGAATGACAGCAGAGGCATTTATTTCTTGGATTCGTGAATAATGAATTTCTGAAATTCTTTTTTATTGATCAGGTTGAACCATGTAGCTGCAGGTCTTGTTTCACCAAATCTGAAATCGGATACCTCCAGTAAAGAAATAGAAGAAGCTATGAAAAGAGTACGAGAAGCACAGTCATTAATTTCTGCTGCTATAGAGCCAGGTAATTTTAAATTATGGAATACGTCATTCAATTCAAGATGTAATTTTGGCATAGTATATGATGTTGTCTTAAGGCTTTTGTATTCTACAGTGATGAGATTTCTAGTTGGCAGATTTTTAATTGTCTTATAGTGTGAATGCTGCATGGAATTAATCCTATGTTTTTCCCAAAATTTGCTTGATTTGAGGATTGCAAAATGCTTGAGCTTCCCCTGATTAAAGTTTATACTGCCATCCCTGAGATTTCATTGGAAACAGCAGGTGGCTGAACCATGTGACATCTTAATGATGTTTGTTCTTGGGGACAATTTCCTTTCTTTTAATTCGTAATCTGTTGAAGTCTGTAAATCATTCTCTTTGTAGCTTGCTTCAGTAGATTTTATTTTAGGAGATGCAGCAGTTCACCCACACATGTCAGATCTACCAGATCTGAGAAGCAGTAACTTGAAATATTGAAAACACAGTTTTGAGCTTCCTGATCACTTTAAGGAAAGAATAGAGCACCTGTTCTTTTATTAGGCCAGAAAAATATGCTGATTGTTTTGCTTGAGGCTTTTTGTGGGAAATTGAAAACAGTGATTTGAGATTCTTTAGCCCTTCACAAGATGGCACAAGAGATGCTGAGATTTTAACAGAACTTTCCATTGCCCTGCAGCTGTCATCTTTTAACTGACTTAATTTAAACATTTTCTGAATGCTGACTTCTACAGTTCTACATAAACTTTGTGGTTTTGTCATGTGTTCATTCTTGTGTCCTCTTTGAGGAAAAGGATGGATAAGCCCTAACTTCAAATGCCAAAATATACCTAAGGTTGTGTTTATCTTTTTTATATTTATAGCATGAAGCTCCACTTTCTTTTCTTCAAATACTGAAATAACATTTTTTTTTCTATGCTTTTCCTTTTTAATGTCAGACAAAAAAGATGAAAAGAGAAGGCATTCAAGGTCAAGGTCACGCTCAAGGAGGAGGAGGACACCCTCTTCATCAAGACACAGGTAGTTAGCTTCTTTGCTTTAAAAGAACCCACATAACCCAAATTGTTCCTTCAGAAATACTTCTTGGAAGTGACCCTTCAGTCATGGAGGCTGATGGATGAAGAATGCAAATGGTCTGAAGAAGGCAAGGGCTCTGATTTGGCCAGACTAGTGCGAGATGGAGGCTTGCCTCAATTTTTGTAGAAAGCATAGGAGGCAGATGGTAGTAAAAAATACCTCAAAAAAACCCAAAGTAGTGCAGAAGGAACTCCAGGACACCTAGTCCCAGCAGTGTCTGGACTCTGGTTTTATTTAACAAGGAATTGTTTCTTGTATCGGATAAGAAACACCTTAGCACAGAGCCTTGGTTTTACATGGCCCTTGCTGCTCTGAACACCTAAGCCATTGTAGGCTGTTCATTTTAGAATAGAACCTTAAACTTCCATACTTTCTTCAGTCTCTTTCCAGTGTGCTCATTTGGTAATTATAATTTGTGTTGAAACCAAGTACTCGGAGGCTTTATGTACATAGAAGTTGACCTGTTGGGCTGTTTCTACTATGTGCAGCAAATTCAGCTTAGTGGAATTGTCCAGGGCAGAAGTTTTTCCAGCGGTTTCTATTTATTTGGAGATCAGATCTGTTCCTGACTGGAGATCTTAGTGTTGTCCTACCCATACAGAAAGAGATGCAACTCTTTTATGCTATGAGCTTGTCATCTCCATTTAGGCAGTGTGGGGCAGCGGTCCGTGCAAAGCTGTATTAACTGTGGCCTTCCCATCTGTACTCTTCGCTGTTTGCATGTTCAGTAATTGGCTTGGATTTGCTTTAGTGTTCTAAAAATTTCTTCACACCTCAAAGTGACTTACCGGTTTTTCTCTACATTAGGACTAGTATTTCCTTACGAGGAGAGCACTAAGAGAGCTGATTGAAGTGTTGTTGTTCTTTGACATTTAGCTTTTGTGCACTTCCTTTACCGGTTTCCTTGACAGACTCAATGGGACTCTGTTGCTGTTCCCTACATTTTTTTCCTGTTTTCTGTATCATTCTTTATTACCATACTGTTAATGCTGACCAGATGGATTCTGAATACTGTATCAAAATAGCATGTATCTAACTCCCATGTACCATGCGTTACTGGTAGACGGTCAAGGAGCAGATCAAGGAGAAGGTCCCATTCAAAATCAAGAAGCAGGAGGCGATCTAAAAGTCCGAGGCGAAGAAGATCTCATTCCAGAGAGAGGAGCAGAAGGTCTAGGAGCACATCCAAAACCAGGTAATTGCTTCAGTAAATCTGTCTATTTGGTAGTATTTAAATTATTAAATTTTGGTGCTTAATTTAAAAAACACACTACAAACAAACATAACACTTAGGGCAAAATGATCTAGTACCTCTTCTTAAATTCGGTCTCTTGTCATGTCTTACTGAATTGTGTTACACTTGCCCTACACATGGGCACGATTAGCTGAACCACACAATCACTGTCTTTGGAAAGTGGGAAATGCGAGCATCCAGACTTGCAGGCTTTGTGCTTTGATACACTGAAGCTGTAGAAAAGCTGTTCCTTTATTTTGCTGTACATAACTGTAATCTTTGTTTCCATTAATGTGGCTGGCCCCAGAGGCGCTGTGCAGTATGTGCCATCCAGCGTAGTTACTGTGTCTTCATGCATTTTCCTACATTGCAAAAGCAGTGAATGCTACTTGAATTGTTTGGAAATTAAACTTAAAATCTTTATTTTACAAAAAGGGATAAAAAGAAGGAAGACAAAGAAAAGAAACGCTCTAAAACTCCCCCTAAAAGCTACAGCACAACCAGACGATCAAGAAGCACAAGCAGGTACAGTAACATGAAAGTTTTCTTCGATCTCTGTTTCCAGTCTGCTTTTTCCACTATAATAAAAAGGAGTATTCTGGTATGTAATGAGGTGGTGATTCTGTTGTGAGTATATGAATATACTGGGTACGTGCACAAACACAGGTATGCTCTCTGCCTATGTCTGCAAGGTGATTCGGGTTCTTTTCCCTTAACACTAAGCTTCTGAAGATTTTGTTTGGGCTCAGAATAGTTTCTACTTAAAATAGAACCATAGAGTCATTAAGGTTGGATGAGATCTTGAAGGTCTTAAGAGTTCAACCATCAGCCCAAACCCACCACACCCACCAAACCTTGTACTGAAGTGCCATGTCTACACATCCTTTTTGAACACCTCCAGAGATGGTGATCCACCACTTCGTTGGGCAGCCTCTTTTAGTACTTGGCAACCCTTCCAGTGAAGTATTCTTTCCTAATATCTAATCTAAATCTCCCGTGGTGCAACTTGAGGCTGTTTCCTCTCATCCTACTGCTTGTCAGTTGGGAGAAAAGACCAACACCTACCTTGCCCCAGCCTCCTTTTGGGGAGCTGCAGAGCTATGAGGTCTCCCCTCAGCTGCTTCTTCTCCAGACTAAACAGCCCCAGCTCCCTCAGCTGCCCCCCGTAACCCTGTGTACATCAAAGAGAGTAGGGTGCTTTGAGGTCACTTAAATTCTTCCCTGATCTGTGGAAGAAATACATGAAAAATGTCTACCATGCTTTTTAAAAAACTTGTGAAATTAACTTGCAGTTTTAACAAGAACAAGCTGGTTTCTTTCTGTTTGCAAAAGTCAGCATCCCTTACAGTCTGAGCTGGCAATCAGTTCTTGAGGGTCAAGGTAGAACAGGAAACAGCTCGCTCTGCTGATCAGCCACCGTGTGGGCTGTTCAGTACTGCTGACAGTAAATACCCATTGCGAGTACTGTGTACTGACTGCCCCTGGAGCAGGGCTGGTGTTGAAGCCAGAGGTATAGTTGTAGCTTTGGAAAAAAAAGAAAAAAAAAAAAAGGTTTGATCTCTTTCTCTTGCAGAGAAAGACGACGTAGAAGAAGCAGGAGTGGAACACGGTCGCCTAAAAAGGCCAGGTCTCCTAAAAGGAAAATGTCCCGCTCCCCATCTCCAAGAAGGTCAGTAAGCCTCTTGGCTAAAACCAGATGGTGGCTGGGTGGAAAATTCCCCAATGTAGGCTGTAGCAAAGATCCCTGTTGAAGAGCACACGTCTGGCATATTACTTACAGCGAGCCCATAGAGTGATTTCCTGAGAGAGGCTGGATCCCTGCTGCCAGCCACTGCTTTTGTTGTACTGTAATCAGCTTCAAGCATACGTGAGGCGGTCCGGGGGTGAAGAGTGGAAGATGCTTAGAGTTCCTGGCCTGTTTTGGCGCTGTGCAATAGCAGTTCGCTGCTTTTGGGTGGATGTGGATGCTTTGTGGTCCTCTTTCCCTAAGTGGGAAACTTGTGGTGCTCCCACATAGAACACCATAGTGAGGCTGTTCTTAACATGGCATTTCTTAGACTTGGCTTTGTGGTGGCTGTGTTGGATTCAGCACTGAAAAATGGGTTGTTTGGCTGTTTTCTGAGAGTAAATCATGTGCCTTAGTTGCATGGAGCTATTTCTCCCTTTACGTTTGTAATGAGCTGTGCCTAACAGTCTGGACCTGTTTGTATTCTGGTTACAGGGTACTTGATTGTGGTTTTCACTCATTATGTGCTTTATTTTTATAGACATAAAAAGGAAAAAAAGAAGGATAAAGACAAGGAGAGAAGTAGAGATGAGAGGGAGCGGTCAACAAGCAAGAAAAAAAAAAAGCAAAGACAAAGAGAAGGATCGAGAACGAAAATCCGAGAGTGATAAAGATGTGAAAGTATGTTTAAAAACCTGTTCAGCATCACTGCCTGTGCTGCAGTTTTCACCTGAAACCACAGGGTCTGGGAAGCAAGTTTTACTTATTTTTTCTTTATCTTGGCAAAGCAGGTCACAAGGGATTACGACGAAGAAGAGCAAGGATACGACAGTGAGAAGGAGAAAAAGGAAGAAAAGAAAATGGCAGACTCTTCCTCGCCTAAAATGAAGGAGTCCGCCACTGAGAAAGGAAGTGGAGATTCATCAAGGGAGTCCAAAGTGAACGGGGATGATCATCATGAAGAGGACATGGATATGAGTGACTGAATTTTGCCTTTGCAGCGGACGCAGCTGCAGACGTGCATCAGTGTCATTCCTGTGTGATTCTTTTATGCTGTACTTGTTAATCCTAAACCTAGATGTATACAGCTCCAAGCTATCCATGGTTTATAAATCTCCCGATACTAACTCACACGAAAGCGTAGAAGGGTGACCATCCTCGTTACGGCTGAAAGGGCTTGCGTAGCCAAGCAATTCTTACTAACTCGGTGATGCTTCAAGCAAAAGTAAAAAGCTGCATGCATCTACAGCAGGCATGGACTGTTTGTTGTCCGATCTCCTTTAGTAATCAGCTCACTTATGATAGTGTTCCTAGAGTTTGATCCATTGCAGTAATAGAGCAGTGTAGGGAATGCACTGACTGCATGTTGATTGTGGCAGAAACATCCTCTGTGTTCTGAAGTCCTACAACTTACGGTGGAACTACTTCAGGGTCTTAAGTGTGACTACACAAGAATATCGACAGTACATCTGCAAATCAGCATTCTGTTAGAGATAGGGCTTGTTGTTTGTTTGGGTTTTTTTTAAGCCACTTGGCTGGGGTCAGTTAGTTTTCTTTTGTTTTTCCTGGTGGGTTTTGTTTGGCTTTGACAAAGTTGAAATGCACTGACCTTTTTGAGGGCTTTTTTTTTTAATCTGTCAGTTCAAATCCACCTCAGGTGAGTGAGCTGTAACGGTTCCAACTTTCTCTTCTGGAGCCTTGGGAAGTGAAAAATTCTGTTTGATCAGTGCCCAGTGATTAAAGGTTGATTTGTGCAATTTTTGTAATCCAGGACATTTTATTTGTTAATGAACTAAACACATTGCAAAAAGGTAGTGCATTTTAAAATTGACCTTTGTCTGCTTTTAAAAGCAAGTCTACTTGATAATGTACTTTTTACTTGATCTCAAGTTGTATAAACTAATCAATTTGTGTTTACTGTCACTGCAGTAGTACTCCTATGCACACAGTGATTCCATGTTATATGCGAGGTAGGTAGACAAGCTGTTCCCTTAGTTACAGATGTTCCGGAGCTTTTACTTTTGTGCAGGTAAAAGGCAGAAGTAGGCTGCAGTCTGTGCCATGTGGATGTACAGTTTCTGAAATTGTTTTACAAAACTTTGATAATAAAACCCTTAAACTTATACTTGTGTTCCTAAAAAACTCGCCTGGCATTTGTTCACACCGTGCACCTTCACAGTTTTACTTTATAGTGTGTTTTTCATCATGTGCCTGTATTTAAAGGACTGTAACAACTCTCCGAGATGGTTGAGCCATCTGCTGGATTAGTCCATTCAAGTATCTTATAGTGAAGAACTGTTTTAGTTTTGGGGAGAATGGAAAGAATGGGCTTTAATGGGAATGTGGAAGTATTTTGGGACAAGAATTTTTGAAAAGAAGTATGTGTTTGTAAAAATTCTTTTAATTTCCATTGAAATATGAACATTTCCCCCTTCTTATCTTCAAGGTGGTAATGGAAGATGAGTGGAACGAGGAAGCAGTGAGGGCTTTGTGCACATAAAGCAGGCTGTGAGGTCAGCTGAAAACTCCCCCATTTAAACCAGGGAAGTTGTGGAATGAAACGGGAGCAGCGCCTGAGCTTCTTGAATCTGATGAGTCACCCTACCTTCTTTTCAAACTGTCCACAGCCCCAGACGAAGCAGAACTTACACTTAGATTCACAGTGTTGCTTCTAGAATTTGTAGATGTGCACACTTTTACCAGTTGTGCTGCTCTGAGCATTTTCTCAGGGCTGAGGGTCACTGCCGTGGAGCTGCTGCTGGGCTCCTGCTTCCCAGGGTGAGAGTACCAGTCCATACACAGGCACAGGGGGTGATGGCTGTGTAGCTCTGCCTCTTGTTCTCATTGGGATATTTGTGTGAACCAGTTTACAGTGATAAAGCTGCCTGCAGGCTTTCATGGTGCATTGTAGTGCTGGAACAGCTACAACCTCTCCCTTTACTGGTGATGGTCTGAGAACTTTCTGTAACTCCAAACACAAGTTCTCCTTACTCTTTATAAAAAGGAGACTTTAGAAGATAGTGAATTCTTACTGACAGAGGGTGAGGGATATCCCGTTCTCTACTCTACAAGCTCAACTTAAATTGCTCTTCTGCCCTCCTGCAAGCACAAGTGTTAAAAAAAAACCCAAAACCAAAAAAACCTAAAAATCCCAAAACTCTTTCTGCAAGGCAAAATGAAACTCATCCTCAGTTCTTCCACCCCTCCTGTTACAACCAAGTGTCCCATCTTGTAAATGGACTTAAGTGCATTTCTGAATTTAGGAGATAAAACTACTGTACTTAATGAACAGGGTTCAGCAAACTCACACTGTCTCCCTCCCAGACATGAAATTCTCAACTCTTCCGTGTCTTGGTGAATGGATGGAAGAAGCTGCTGTCCCTGCTCTTCCCCCGCAGAGTAGGCAGTCCCATAAAATTTGGAGCTTTAGAGAGAAGAAACGGGTTTATTTAGGAATTGACAAAAAAAAAAAAGCTTGTCCCCTCAGACCAAATCCATGCCCAGGGATGCATGGCTACAGTGTCTACATCCTGAGGAGAATGGGAGGAGGAGAGTTAAACTCAGGTTGAAAGGTTTCAAAAATCATATCAATCATATTTTGGTCTTTATTCTAACAAATGATACAACCAAAAATTACCGTTAGTGAAGGTAAGTTAGAAATATGGACCAGACAACTCATAAGATGCAAAACAGTGACATTGTTTCCATGATAATTACAAACTGTAAGGAAAATAAATGTGAAACTGCAGCATTACAGGAGATTTGTTAATACAGATTAAATAATGCAGTTATCCTGGCATGAATGTCAAATCAAGAACAGAAACATTGAAAAAACAAACAGTTGTTTCGAATATCAACTTAACAGGGTGGGTTTCCAGCACAAATATATCCAGAGTTCTCTGTAACAAATCATTCCAATACATAATTCGAGAACTGCAGTAAAGTGAGTGCAGTGACTGGAACAGCAGCTCCTTGAGAGAAAAAGAAAATGCATTCCCTTTTTGCCACAAATTAAAGCAATGTTTTGGAAGACCAGTAAAAGTTTGGTTAAACAACCCCAGGAATGCTTTTGCAAATGTACCAAAATTACTGGCTGGCTTGTAATACGGATCCATAAAAACTCTCACAGCCATCAGAAAATCTAAATGTGGTGAGATCAGAAGCAGCAGCGCCCTGCGCTCTGGAGGGAGTGTATCCTCGCAGCCCCAGCACAGAGGTTTCCTCCTCCACATACATCACTCATGCACCAGTATTAGCTTGACCTTGGAGAACACCACGGTGCTCATGTGCATCCCAATGTGGCAATTCCTGCCTGACCTGTGCAAGCTCCCTTTCCCACCCAAAAAAGTGGGCAGGCAGTGGCACCAGAGCCCTCAGCCAGCATATCCAGGGGTGGCTGTAGTCACTCGGCCACTCTTACATTCTGGGGCAGCTGCTGCAGGAAGTCCCTACACGCGCACGGTCAGATTGACCAGCGAAAGCAGATGCGCTTCCTGTCGCACTGCAGTGGACAAGAGAACCTCTGTAAAAATGCTGCAGGTCCTCCACAAAGGACCAAACCTTCCCTTAACGCTCAGCATGGCCTTAAGGAAAAGCAAGGGGAAAAACAGAATTTCAGTTCTGCTAGATCAATCCTGCTAGGAAAAATAGATTTCAACACAAAACAAATGACGGTGTTTAAGACATTGGTATTGGTGTGGACGGAGCCACCACTAAAGAACTGCAGCAGTACAGGTCTGCTGTTGGGATCCCATCTCTTCACCCCTGGGGATCGCTACTGCTGTGCCAAGATGCCTGGCACAGCTCAGCTCAAGGTAGTCAGTCCCTCATGCTAGTTAGGATCCCTGCAGCTCACCCTGTATCCAACCATCAGGAAACCCTGCCCCAAACTTCCCTATGCTTTCAGTTACAAAATTCATCACTAGGAATGTTTTGGACAGAAAAGACATCAAAAGCTGGAAGGAAATGTATGGAGAGTTTGCTGAGCCTTGATTCACAAGACTGCCACAGGAATCTGAGAACAGCCACCAAGATGGAAAGGACAATCTAGCTGGAGTTGGTTTGTTCACCTCCATAGCAGGAAGGAAAGCGGCAGCAGGGTATGTTCAACTGTAATGATGTAAAGGATACAGTCAGTCACATCCACGTCCATTCCTCTCTGCTGACACTCCCAGTTAGAGCAAAGCTTAGTACAGTAACCAGCTATAAAAAGTTTCTGCAAATCTTAAAATGTATCAAAGTCAGTAGTGGTATAATCATGAAGGTTAAAAACCCCACAAAATCTGCAGCCAGAGTTCATGGAAATCACAGAAAACATTTCCACAGGCTGCAGTGGGCTTGGAGCTGGACACCTCGTCTGCCACCAGCAAACCACACCGGCTGTTCTTGGGGCAGGTGGGGATACAGAAACCTGTTTTCATGTGAGGTTACACAAAAACCTTTGTTCTTTCTTTTCGTCTAGAATCCAGTCCACTGAAGCCACTCTGTCACTTAAATCACATTGCTCCAGCTACAGATGCTCCTTTCTATGTCAGCAAGCCCTGGTGGCCACTTGGAATAACCACAAATGCAAAGTACCATGGCATACATGGTTCTTTCTCTGCGAGACTCAGAACAAGAGTTTCTAACATTCCCCGTACGGAGAAACATGCTGCATTCGCCGATATTCCCAAGCTCCTCGGTGCCCCAGTACAGCACCTGTGCTGTATGACAGCCAGCACTGAGCACGGCCGGTCCAGCAGAGCCACACCAAGCACTCCACCCTGCAATGGGCATCGGTAACAGAGGGGAACAGACGCAGTCGGTGTTTGGCCCCACCGACACTGAATCCTGACCTCCTGCATTGCTGGCATCAGTCTCCACACACATCCAGCCCAGGTCTCCCACAGCAAGGACCTCAGCTGTTTCCTAGAAGGAGCAGGAAGTGCTGTCCATTTATACTGGAGATGTAGAACACTTTAGGAATTCATAATTACTTGGAAAAACAAGTTCTATCATTCCTACTGAATGTTCAACATCTGCTCCTGATACAGTACTTCAGAAATAATTACAGCAATTCTTTATTTCCCTTTGCTTTTTTCCCCCTTTAGTTTTACTTTCAATTTGATTTTGAATCAGTAACTCCAGTGTATCCACTGCAGCCTGCAAGTAAATATTCCTCACCTGTCAAGCTCACAGGTTCCTAGCAATGCTGGCAGAGGATCAACCTCAACTTCCTATTTCCCATTTACCTGTACTTTGTAGTGAGCTGACTCACTAGGACTCTGCTAATAGAGTGGACACTGCACTTCTCTAGAGCAGCCGCCTTCGGTTTTACACAGACAGATTCCAGCAGTTCAGAAACAACATCTGCTTTTGACATGTATTCCCACGTTCTGCTAACGTGCCCAACAAGTCAGCTTCTTTTGCCTTGTGAAAGCCACCTCCCTCTGCCACCTGTGGGGTCAGTGAGGCTGGTTACCTTCACTAAGCATCGACAGTACGCTTTATTATAAAGTCTGATACTTAACTCTACTGATTTCCAGAAAAAGTTTTGACTACAGTGCACAAAGAATATAACTTTGAAAATATTTACACTTTTGTACATTACACACCAGCACTTTAATCTAAATTTCTTATTACAAACAAATAGCACCATTAGCCTTTTGCACAAATTCTTCCTAACATACCAAAAAGCTGGATTATTGTCAGATTAGGAGACTGGAACCACTGAGAATGAGAATAAGCTCAAGAAGCCAGAGTACTGAAATGCCTACATATTAAAAACATTAAGAGGAAGGAAATGAACCAAAAAACATCCTAAGCATTTGAAAATAAAATCTTCCAAAGTGAGCCCTATTCAATGTGCACTACAATTAAACTAACTTCAAGAAAAACCTTTTCTTACATGAAGGTTTAATGCTTTGAGCTTATTTTTCTCGAAACTCTTTATATGCATCCCACATTTTTGAGTAGCTGCTAGATACAAACACAAGACAACCCAGTGGATGCTCAACCACAATGGAGCAAGCCTCCCCAGTGAATAGGACAGGAGAAACTAAAAGGTGGCAATTTCTCGGTAATGACCCTCCGAGTGAGCTAATCCAGACAGCATCACAGACACAGCAGGGACTGTCAAGCCAGCAGGTGAAGGGAAGGTGTGTGCGGAGCCGATGAACGGCAGATGAACAGAGAGCTGGGTGAAGGAACTAATAGTTCAGAGAGACTGATAGCACCACAATGGACCGCACTAAGGTGCTAGAGGAGGTACCTCATTCCCTGCAGAGCAAACGCTGTTTCTGAAGTGTATTGCAGTATGAAAATGCAGTTGTTTAATGGTTACCATTTGGTTCATTCATCTACAGAAAACGCATTCCTTCTAATACACCTTCAGCTAACATTCAAGTTACTCATCTATACATAATGATACATAGTTTACAATTTGTGAAAACAAAGCTTGAAAGAATATAATATGGTCATTTTACGTAGGGTGGGATGTCTTATAGGGCAAATATCCAGCTAAGACATTTCAACTTTGATGCTAATGGTCCAAGAGTGCTTTTTGTATCACCAAGAAATGTAAAAAAATTTAAAAAGGAATGATATTCCTCACAGGTGTTGGGCATTCGCAGGGTCACCGAGGTGCCAGACTACCACGCTTGCAGTACTGGATGTATAAAAGTGTGAAGGACACAGCAGGAGATGCTGTAAATTGGGGACTAGATTAGATGCCCATTACAGTGAGTATCAGCACATCAGTCATTCGATGCACATTCCCTTTTCTTCTGGATTATGGAGTTTGTCCCTTCCTTTAGGACCCACTTTTCTACCTATACCTGTGGGCTACAGGCATCCTTTTGCTTTCATTGTGGTACGCTGGTATTGTTATTCACCATTCACCTTCCAGTTTAGTTAGAGATCAGGAAAGCGGCTGGGGTCCTCCTTGTAGTCATCAGGAATAGTGAAGATGGATTCATCAAACTCATCGTAACGGAACTCCTGAAAAGTCACAGTGGCTGTGATGGTGGGAAATACAGGAATATCTAGACAGGGGGCAAAACACTACAATGAAAAGCAGAGAAATACAGGCTTACCTGTACTGCTACTTAAAGATTTAGCTAAAGACATAGAAGCTTGTTTAGTTTCTACACCATGGCGAATCAGGGCTCTTAAAACAGATGGTTCAAAGAAAGGTATTTCAGAATATGCTCAGATGTCCTGAGCACAGAAACAATATCCAACTCAATACACCATTTAAAAAGCTGTTAATACTCTTAGTTCAGTGGTTTTCCTTTCTTGATGCAGACAGACAATGTGGAAAGCAAGGTGCCACGACCACACAGATTAATCTGTTAAAAAACAGAGGACATGGCCTGGAGATGTTACAAGACAAAATAAAATAATGTTGCCACATGTAGGCTTCTGTGGAGCAAATCCACATGAAGATATAAGCCTTCTGAATGTTTGCTTTAAAATGTAACTCTTTTTCAACTAGAAGTGAGGGTGAGCATTTAAGAATTGTCCTCAACACTGGCCTGCCCATGAACTAACTTAAGCTTAAGTAAAAAGCCAGTCTTCACTAAAAGAGCCCTGCAAATGTGACAGGAGGTAAAATAGAGTCTGTTCAGAACTGTCTAGCTTGAACAGTTACTGGTATGTAACTGTTTTATACATGTCCATTTGTTACAATAGTTTCTATTTATTTTTAAGTGAAAAATACATCTTCAGTAATTCTGGATAAGAAAGAAATAAAGAAGTGCTACAAAATACTTAACTCACAACTAAGATCAGCCTTAATGCAAGGATAATTCAGCATATCTACATTACTCCTAGAGCGAGACTCTAGCATTAGGAAAACACAAATTAGAGCTCTCTTCCCAAATGGGGCTGTATTCACCTTTCAGCTGTAGATCTCAGAGCTGATGCTACTGGCACTAACTAAACTGGGTTCTCAGGAACTTACACCAACTCACTCTTACATAACAGAGTTCTCTTCAAAACTCCACAGAAGTTCTGAACATACTGCATGAATAAGCACATACATTTTGGAAACAAAGGTACAAGAGTTGTTGTAGTTTTCTTACCTAATTTTACAGGAAAGCCTGGTGGAAGCTTCATTTGAACAAATTCTCTAAGTTTGTTAAAGTGCTTGAAGGGTGCAATTACTTCTAAAACATTCAACAATCTGGAAAGGAAAACAAAAGTCATTACAAATTCTTGTTTCACAAGCTTTTGCTCTAGGAAAGATAAAAAGAACCCAAAGAGCAAAGTAATAAAGGAGCCAAAAAGTTACATCACACTCTATCTCCCCAGAGCTTCAGTGTCAGCATCCTCCCATTCAGTTCTCGGTGATGCATACCAAATTACCATAGGCATAAAAATAAACATCAAAATAATAATTTCTTGTCTTCGTTTCATACAGGAGACCGCAACATACAGTACCAGAGCCTCACCTCCATGGATATAAGGAAGCTAATATGGTTTTGTATTGGTTTAGAGGACATAACATTGTAAAAAGACTTGCTAAGGGCAAAAATGTTTTAGAATTCTGTAGAGTCAGGCATGTCAGTATTGTGACAAGTTGATAAACCTGGTCAAAGCTCCAGCCTTGCCGAGTAAGACAAGCACCTGGCTCTTCCAATAACAGGCACACCAGCACTGAGGTCTGTAATTCTAACGGTCTCCTTGCTTAGAAGTACAACTACAATCATAGGTTTTAAACTGCCACATTCCCATATCCGAACATACAAAAAACTGTGCAGTTCACAAGCATATTAAAACACTTCCTACATATGGCAATAATTTCAACTTACGATTCGATTCCTAAGGGAAATTCCTGGCTCATAGCTATCGTGGCTTTAAAGGTTTTCTTGCTTTCTTTGCAGACCAGCTCTCTACCCAAGTGAGGAGCTCTGTCAGGGGCAGGGGAGAAAGACAAGGTCAGTTTCTCTCTCAGTGAAACCTTGATTTGAAAGTAAGGAAGACAGATGCAGGTTTGAAAACATCAGAATCCTTACAATCAAGTAAATTCTTTAAATACTTTACAGCTGTGCATAGTAAAGATGGGTCAGTAACCAGCTCAATTTAGATTACAATGAGTCCTGCTAAACCAGGAGATTTTAAGACAAAACCAGTCAGGGAAACAGCTTCAGAAAAATCTGTAAATTCCTCATGAACACTATGTTAATAAATACTACAGGAAGAAAAGACAGCTACCCAGAAATACATGCAGCTGATGTCAGATGTTCATTAAGACAGTCTGTGTGTCAACAAAGCATCAAGTGGAACTAGAAAAGGTTAACTTGCTTTCACCCTAAAACATGAAACAATCTCTGAGAAGGTGCAAAAGTTCCTCTGGTAGCACTCCAAGGAAAACACAGGGCAGAAAATTCTGCTATAGGAGAGGAATGGTCAAGTTACAAATATGATAGCAAATGCTTTCCTCTTTTTTTCTGCCTTAGCTCGAAACCTGGATTTTCCACTAAATCAGATTATTAAAGAAAGCAAAATCTTACATATATAAGTATTTCTGGCTCAATAGTAACAGCTGTTCTGGCATAACCTGTTCACTCTGCTTGACTATTCATTCTGTCTCAAATACTAAGGATTAAATTAGTTAAAAGAACACCAAAAGCCCAACACAGACTCACATGCCTTCTTAGTAAGCCTCTGCTGCAATATCCCCATATTCCTGGTAACACCCAACTCTAGGCAATAGTCTAATATCTTCAGAGAATGGACTTGTATCACAGTTACTGATGTGACTCAGTACATTTTTGGTCCTTCTACATTCAACAGCTGACAACACACAGTCCTAGAAAACACACTGAACTGCTTGCACCTTCTACAAAAGAAGCTATCGCAATTCAAATTACAGCCACAAATCACCCAGTTACATGCCTAGAGGAGGATACTTGCAAAGATTTAGCCAGTACTAGGAGATCTGTATGTCCTTGTATTCCAGAAGTGTGCATTTTTTTTACCCCACCACTGCTACTAGAGCCTCATAAAATCTTAAATTTTTATTTTAAACATGGTGAATTCAATTATTTATCACTATTGTTGGTAAAGATGAATTAATTACAGTATGAATTCGTCAGAAAGTTTTACTTAAAAAAAGCCTACTTAGATGTCCATATTTTCTAAGTGTTTAAATTTCAAGCTGTGGGTACCAGGCAGACGCCCACCTAGTATTTTTATCACCAGCAGATGCTGTAATACTGTTAAAGCATATGAGTTATCCACTTCCCAGCCAGCCTACTGGAGAATATTAAATACCCAAGACATCAAACCCAATGTTCCTGTCCCCAGAAAACTATGACTAAAAAGCACCCATAAATTAAAGAACACACCCACCCCCCAAACCAACCCACAACCCCAACTCACACTCCAAAAGGTGCCTATGGAATTTAACGTCAATAAACCCAACATACTCACTTTCCATTCTCAGCAGATATGTACTCTTCCCACGTGATTGTATTGGGTGACGGCGGAGTGAGAGACTGCCGTCTGACAGGCTGTTCAGAAAAACACATAGTAACTGATTATCTTCCTTTATACTCTCTTAGAATTTTGCCATTCAGAAGAAACAACTGTACTGCAGTTCTACAAAGAAAAGCAATATAACCTATCCAGTTTGTAGCTGATACTGGGTTTCCCCATCCTCTGCTCTTGCTGTCAGTCTCCATTTAGGAATTTGGTCTCAAACTGTATTTTACACAGAAGTTGGCTGTTTTAGTATAACACTCAATCAGTTACTTCAAGTGCCTGAATGACAAGTAACCAAGCACAAGCTAACACAGAAATAGATTTATCATTTTTAACAGGCTGTGTGTGTGTTCCCAGATGGCGTCTGGCTCATTCTGAATAGCTCTTGATTTCACGGTGATAATAACAGGCTTCGTCCATTTTAATGAAGATAAAGGAAAACATGATTGAAAAGAAAACCAGAATTGAACATTAACTTCTTTTAGACCAAATTTTTAAAGTGATTTGCCACAGGCAAACCCATCATCTTTTACTAAGAGATAATTAAAACTGAAATATCTAATATAATCACAGAAATTCCTCAATGTATACACTAATCAGGATAATTCATTAATGTATAGCCATGATTATACTTGTAGATTGTATCTGTTATTTTAAAATTAAGACAATCAAAATAGAATATTATCTATAGACTTTGCTAAATAACTAGTGTGAGAGATTATTCTCCTATGCAAAAATTCACATTCTGAAGAGTTATTTAAGTATACCTCAAAATTTTGCTCCATTAAGTTGCCACCTTTACTCAGGCTTTCCATGATAGCTTTATTTCGAAGAATATCCTCCTCGCTGAGGTGTTCTCTTCTTTTCCTTGACTCTAATACAAGTCCATTAACCAAGTAGAAATCTGCCAAAAAGTTTCCTACTCTTTCCTGTGTGAAAGGAATTGGACATTAATGACTCATAGAAGATAAAATCATTTAAATTCTTGCATATCAAAATAATTGCACTTCAGTGTGATAAGCTTTGCTGAGATCGCAATATTTTAATTCACACAGCCAACCTCATGAGCTGTCGGGGACAGTCCCAGTAAGGTATCCACAGCACAAATGAAAGAACTCCAATGGGAACAGCAATTTCACATCACTGGAAAGTTTAAGACAGAAAAGATTAACTACTTAAGATTGGCCAAGGAAAATCTTACTAAAACATCCTTCACCAGCAAGCTGTGTTCAAGGATTGCTTACACATGTAGAAGATGGACTGGGTATTCAAAAAAAAGAAAGCTCTGTAACACTTGGGATGAATGGCACAACCTGATCAGATCAAGTTGAAAGCAAAATCCTCCAGAGCAACTTCCCACTCAAGGAGGTTACCATGGTGGGGCTTTCAGTTTTTTTCACAGCTGAGAACTTGTACCCTAGTCGGAATGGTAACAGGAAAGGAATATCCAAAGGAAACGGTACCCAGAACACACCCATCCTCCCACATTTCAGACATAGGAGCTCACAGAATCGTTACCGGAATGAATTTGCAGAGACCATAACACACTCCTAGAATAAAGTCATTCTCAGTACAATCTGTCTCCACCCCTGTCCAACAGCTCCACCACATTGCTCACAGCCTACATTTTCCTTACAAAGGCTACTCATCACATACATCCTATGTGGCCAAACTAGTGAGAATTGGAGGGTATAGGGGAGATATTTTCCCCATGCCCTGAACATAACATTCTTTCACTCCTTTTTTCTCCCCAAGCCCATCACCATAAGGCTGTCTGAAATATTTTGTCTCCAGTAATGCAGTCTGAGATACTCTTTCAGCTTACTGTTTTGTCTTCCCGAAAAAGCCATCCAGTTTGGGCACGTGTGAAGGTAATTGATTTGGTTGATAACGTTGCTGAGTAAATATCACTGCTCATCAAAATGTCAACCTCTTCTTCTGTTTCCATCTCAGATTCCTAGGAGAAAAAATGGCCCCAAATGCTGAGTAGAACTTAATTATGATTACTTCCTAATAATTATGATTACTTCAAAAAAAACCCAAAAACCACAAACCACACACAAAGAAAGAAAATCAATAATTTTTTTCCTTTGGAACTTTTCCCAGAACTGGCATTTCCTGAATTTTCAAACTGTTTTATAGACGCTCTGGCCAAATGGTTACCAAATAGTTTAATCTTAAATATTAATGCAAATAAAGCATTAAATGAGCAAGCATGGCTCATCCAGCAGCTCAGAAGCCACACCCTTTCCATACACTTCCAGGCAATACACTTAAGTGATGGGCAGATAAAGTCATGATTAAGAACTTGACTCAATATAAGGGCTCCAACAAGTCACATCGTTGCATTGTTAACAGCCAAACTGGCCAAGGGTGACTAAATGGACATAAAGCAGTGGCAAACAAGTTTGAAAACCCACCTGAGGACACTGAAATTAAGCCCAATGGAAAAGCAGCACGTATTACAACTCAGAACATATTTGCCTATTGAGGATGATAATAGATTTTTCCAGAAGATCACATTCTAGCTTTTTTCCCCTCATTTAGATTTCTGTACTCAAAAGCACTGTTTTTCTTAACAAAATTTTGTGTCATCTGCACAGCTTAAGTTATAACAACTGAACAGAAATGTGTTTGGTTTGCATTTCTTTGGAGCTTGTATATTTTGTTTCATAAAATAAGTCAGACTTCTGATGTGAAGTGAAAGCTCAAGTTATTTCACACTCGACATTTACGCAGATCTTTACCTCATGATGTATTCGCTGGTAAACTTTTTGTTCATTGTCTAAAACTACAAAAGATTCAGAGGGTGCAGCATCACCATTAAAAATGAAGCTCAAATCCCCTCGTTGGCACTTCATGTCGGTAAAGTCTATGAGAGTAGTGTCCAGCCTGTGAAAATGCAGCAATAATTTAAAGGAAGTTACCCACGAATCCTCAAATATACTAAGAAGCTCAGTCACAACCAGAACACTAAGGCCTAGATTTTCATAGAACATTTCATAAGTGGAGCCTGGATACAGAAATAAAGAATTACTACTAAAAGGTTTCACATTATAGCATCTCTACCATTATAAATGCATTCCAATCTATTCTCATGCTAACTTCATAGGAAAAGTAAAGCTTTCTTCAGAAAACTTTATTACAAAACTGCCAGCATGAGGAAGTGACAGAATTTATATAGCCAGTATATACTACACTGAGAAATACAACTGCTCCACATGATCAGCCTCCTGTTCTACAAACAGCAGCTGCTGATTTAAGTTAACAATATTGGGACATGACCCAAATTATGAAGAAGGCTAATAAACAGACCGAGTGGTTTTTTTTTATTTTACTTATTTTAATTGCTATTTCTGTTTTTTCCCCCCTCACCAACACAAAAGAAATGCTTCTGCTGACCTAAATAATTTGAAGATGGAGCCAAAGACAAAGATCTTTAGCAATTCACATCTGTTATTGCTAGAATATTAACTATTTTAATGCAGTCAGTTAAAGAACCCAAGTTTAGGGACCACTTCAGCTCTAAGGGGCGATCGCTTATTACCCATTGTATATTGGCCTCTCGATTTCAAGGATCTGTAGCTGTTTCACTTGGTGCCAATGTTGCAACTCCCAGTCTCATACAAACAGAGCACACAGAAATTAGAAGAAAGAAAAATGGTCTTGGCCTGAAATTTGACCTAAAAAGGCAGTTCACAGACCTATTCTAACAGCTTTAATAGAATAAAATTTTCTACAGATCGAATCTTCTGAAACATATTCTTGACTTTTTGTTTGTTCTAAACTTTAGATTCTAAAGTAAAAGACAGAAAAAACATTTGAATCTAAAACCTCAAAAGATCTGAGCATGGAAAGCTTCCTGGAAGCACTCTGTTGTGTTTAGGAATCTGTCACATTAAGCATTTTAAAAAGCGAAACTACACCTCTCTTTTTACTATATAGAGAGGAGCGGCCACATGTCTCCACAAAACACTGCAAGCACACTTATTTGAAATTGTGTTAAAATATCAAATTCCTATTTTTCAATTCATCGTTGACATGTCTGGTAGGTAAAGCCTTACACAGTTAACAGCTTCTGTTTTACATTTTTAAGTGACACAGGAACCGAAGTTAAATTCAAAGCATTAGACGTAAAAAAGAACCTGAAGTTCACACCACTTCTTGGCTCTAAACACTAATGTACAAACACAATATTGTTTCACCAGCATCTCCAGACTCCTCAGTGATTTCTTTCAACCACACTGGAAGCCAATATTTTCAATGACAGGAAGATATTTATGATTTAGATAACACACTGTAAGATCAGTACTTACCTGATATTTATACCTTGTTTGTGTATTTTACATGCATCAGAAGGCAGAATTCGGGAAAGTAAAGGCACTAAAGGTAGGGAGCGAGAATGCAATTAGGACATGAAGTTCCTCTGCAAATTATTTCTATTTAAACTATACAACAGTTTGAATCTCAGCGTAGTTTAATACAAGTACAGCATACTAATTTTCCATCATAATCACAACAGAAATACAACTGTCTAATGCCAATTATTTCTCTTCAATAACTGCAAAACTGATTTGTAACTGTACAGACTACTTTCAGCAACTGGACATAACCGCTGCAGTTATATCATTTACAAGTTCTAATAACTCGCCTTCTATTTGTTTGAAATTTTAATTCTAAGGTTGTACCAATTGAAACCCTAGCTACAACTAAAACAGAACACCTACAAGCAGCAAAAAAACAAATCGAATGCACTAAGCTTAACATACCAAGGAAACATTAAACCACCAGTGGAACTGAGCATCAGTACAGCATTACAAGATGGATATATGAGACTGCAGCTGTCCTTACGCTAAGAAAGACCTTTTACTCTATAGCAATAAAACCAACTCAACACAATGGCATGTCAACACTTTCTTCAAAATGAACTACAAAGAATTAAGACCACCTACAAAATGTAATTAGCCTAGAGGATCAATAATTAAGACACAGGCAGTGTCCAGAGCATCCCTTTTCTTTCAAGAAAGAATATATACAGAAAAAACCTAAATGTAAACAGAGTCACGGGGAGACTCTCGGAGAAGAGGAATCCTAGAAGCTGGCATCGCTTTTTCTGTGTGATGCCTGACTGCCACCATCATGCTCTGCAAGTCAGATGGGCAGTCTCACCACTGAGCAATGTCCTCTCTTATTCCACACCTAGATCTACCCTTGTTTTGATGCTGACTTTTCCACACAAAGTCCACTCGCTCAATGTGCAGCACACAGCAGGGCACCTAGAGAAAGAAGGTGTTTGTTCTACATCTGTCCAATATTTGATGGCCGCCTGGCTTCTCATTCCTCCTCTGAATACTTGCAGGGGCATACGGTGCAGCAAATACTTCAACTATGTTTCTATCAAAGTACATAAGATTACTAACTTAAATTTCAACCAGTAAGAGAAAGTATCACTTCTGATATTTTGACATTATTCAGACACATTGATCATTGTTAATATACTTTTGCTAATCTGTTTAGATTTTCAATCTACAAATAAGAGGAGGTGGACATTGAGAAAACACTAAACACTATACAGTCAAATCAAAGAAACACGAGGGTAAAGGTAGGGTTTGATGAACCTCCCACACAGTTGCACTTAACTGACAGTCACCATTTAGAATACAGGCTGAAATTCAGGAAATTAAATGCCCCAAGTCCAGTTACTCAACTAAATTTTCAAACCACTGCTCCATACTGACAGCAATCGCCCAGATAAGAGATACTTTAAATTTTACTCTTCTAACAATCAATTTCTTGAAGTGAACAACAGCTCATTCCCCTCCAGATTGTGTCATTGGAATTCAGATTACAATTCATCTCCAAAAATGAATAACCAAAAACAATACAGCAAAATAGTTGTCTGCCCTTTCTTGTGTAACTTGGATCTTGAGAACAGGATTGTGAACTTTCCAACATGGAAACCAGAAGAGAATTCAATCCTGAGAAAACAAGTGTGCTTAAGATCAATAGTATAATCTCCCCATGAAAGGAATATGCACTTGCTTACCCCAACTTTGAAAATCCCAGTGAAGCTCTAGATAGAAGTCACCTAGCTGAGATGAAAAGAAGAATATATTACCAAGCCTTTTAGTCTGAATGACAACTGTAAAATTTGTTGAAAGACAGGCAGAAGTTGTGTTTTGACAAATAAAGAAAACTTTTTCTCTAATGTTAGAACTAAAACATTTCTGAAGCTTTGCCTAGAGCAGAGTCAATAATGATAAAACTATGTAACTCATTTGAGCTACCTGTTTTTAATCTTTTTTTTCAATTTAAAAACTTACACATTTATTAAGCTGTGCATTATAAAAGATTTATTGTAAATACATGTTTAAGAAAAGATCCATGGAGCTTTTAGCTTACTTTGTTTAATCACATATAACTCCATGCAATTTATATCCTGTCTTAAATTAGCAAGTCAAGTTTCAGCTAGGAGCATTCACAGACACAAATTTCAATTTGTGTTCTGGAAATATGTTCAAGTCACTACATATAAATTCCTCTTCCTCCAGGAACACACGCAAACCAACTCCTTTACACTGCATGCAAAGCAAAAGCAAAATGAGGGGTGACTTGATTAAAACCAGCAAATGCTGGTAATACACTGAGGTAGCCAAGCACTTCCACACCAGGTAAGAAGAAAAGACACAAGGCTAGGCCAGGTCTTGCAACAGCAGGAATAAGGAACTGCAGAGCTGTTTTAGTAAGGCCATGTCTGCTTTCTGTTTGCTCTCACTCAGAAACTGAAAGCTTTCCATTTCCTAGACAAACGACAGGTTTTTTTTCTTGGATTAATGAAAAACATTAGAACACAGGCAGGGCATATTCATAGAGAGCATCACCAATACAGTTTAGCTCAACTTTTCAGATGTATGGCTTATTAACTTAAGATATAAGAGCCGGTGTTCTACAAACCCATCCATATTTCACCACTGGACAAGGCAGAAGCAGCTCACCCCACCCACAAAGAGATAACCACCTGTGGTTTATAACCACAGTGTTAGCACACTTGCAGCAGTATGAAATGAAGGAAACTGAGCTTCCCTTCTTGGTTTCCCCAAATTGTGCTCAAGAAGAACTGGCTGCTGCTTATCAATGGAGAATTAAACAAAAAATATCTCTCATTACTAAGCAAAAAAGAAAGCATCATTCATGATTGGTGACTAAACAAAACCAGTAAATTATTCACCAAAAGAAAGACTTAAGAAAGCCTTAAAACTCTAATGAAATACAGATTAAAAATAAAATCTTTAACTTTTAGATCGCAAAGAAGAACAGAAGGTCTGTCTTAGCTTTCCAATTGAATTTCTAGACACTGAGAAGTGTTATCTTAAAAATACACATAATCCTGTGACGCTTCAAAATGGACACTGTAGGCCAAGACAGCAGCAATCAGCTTTTTTCATCAGCTTTTTTTTTAATCAACAGCAGCAAGACTGCTTTAAGAGCAAAAGAGGTTTGTAAAAGCAAGCAAAAAACTCTTTTAAAAAGTTTGCTAGAGCATCCACACTAAGAACATAAGCCACTGCTTTCCATCATGAACTGTTTTTGTTAAGACAACTCCCTTGAAGTTACCTCTTTCAGGGCTTTTAATAATCGAGGTCGCTTTTCTTCAACACTTTCCCTGGACTGCTGCTTAAGCTTCCTCAGGAGTGCTGTAACTAAACAGAAATTAACTATAACATAAATCTATTCTATTTGTTTGTTAATTACAGATTAGTGTCACTATTGGACATCTTGAAAAAAAACTCCAACAATGCAAATATAAGATTTCATCAAACGTTGGAGAAATAAACTTTAAGTCACAGTAATCACACATTGACTGTACAGATCAAAACAGGAAGAAATGCCTTAGTAATTGTTTAGAATATAAAGTATCCAATCATGTCAAGAGGTCAAGAGGTCATTTACACACGTATTAGTAAATATGTGGGTATGCATGTATATTCTTGAACATGACTGCATGACATCTACTCCCACTCAGAAAATCCTTCAGTAGTGAGGAGCTGACATGCAGAACGTTGTTAGTATATCACAAACTAGTGCATTAATAATATATTAGTATATAAAATATACAAAGTAATACCAAATACTATTAACATCCACTAGTGAGTGGCAGCAGAACAATTTTCCCTTCTCTACTTCACATCTGAAGGGAGCAAGCAATCACTGTATGTGCCTACTGGCCTGTTGAAATGCAACATAAAAGCAATCTCCGATTGCAAACTGATACATCAAATATATATATGACCACATCGAGCAATTCCAATCAGATAATCCCATTCAGTTAAAATCCATTCTAATCTTCTAACTCCAATTTCAAATAAAGAATGCTAGTTTATAGCTTTTACAACCACTTTAAGCAAGATCTGAACTCTACTTAGCATTACATATCCTAATGCAATTGCTTTCTTATCAAGGAAATGGACACGTGTAGAGCTTGTCATATCATATTTAGATATAAAGAAGTTCAGCTGATTAAGATAAACTCTTCAGAGAACTAAAACAGAAGTAAAGCCCTAGCTTGAAAACCTTTGTTTTCCTGTTCTGAATGAGGCCTCAATTTCTGGTTAACCGGGAAGCAGAGGTTCTTACTCATTTGTCTGTCTCCATAGCTGATGGCTTCTGCAAGAGGGCTCCATCCCTGAGCATTTTTCACCTTTACTGGAGCATTATGGGCTAAAAGCAAGTGGGCACATTCTGTAACAAAATAACAATAATTATTTACAGTAAACACCTAGGATGTAGCAATATCATTCACAATAAAGGGGACAATAATAAAGCAAAAGTAGTAGATATTCAATAACCAGTTTATCACAATACATACCTGGATTCTGACTCCCACTTTAAGCAAACAAAAACCATTTACATAAGTAATTACAACACTTCCTTGTCAAATAGCAGCACTAAAAATGTAATTGGTGATCAGCCACCAGTTACATCACCACTGAAGAGAGATCCCTTCTGCTTCTGATGTTTGCTTTTTATAAAGCTGTATTTCTGCATGTGCATACACACACACGTGTAACTACAGAACAAACCTTTTTAAAATATTTCATCATCTCTCTCTACTCAATGCACAAAACTACATATTAAGACACCCTTCATGGCCTTCCACACATGGAAGCTGTGCAGAGTCTTCCCCTTCTTCACCTCAGCCCCTACTTCCAAAGAGCAATGGTGAAATGATTGCTAGCAACGTGCACAGAGACACAGACTTCAGGCAACTCTTGAGAACATCACGGGTATGGGAGGCAGAGAGGAAGCTGTGGCTCTAACACATCCCTATGTGCTGTAACATCTTGTGGTAACATGGCATCCAAAGCAGACAGCCAAGTGCACTCTGACCTCGGAAGGTCTCTGAACATGTGTGCAACTGGCTGTACAACAAGTAACAGGCATCACAGGAGGACTAACAGCAGGGATGTCTGAAGCACTGATAACAGAGCACACGACCCATGGTCCTGTGTCCCATCAACAGAGAGGTACCCCTGCAACACACTACATTTTTCATCAACAGCATCCAGAACAACATGCGTCAAAGCTATCCCTGAACCTCAGCACACACACACTGTGCTGATAAAGCAATGTTAACATCTCAAAGACTCATAAGCTCCTACTAGAGTCAGAGCTCAACTTGCATTCCCTTCTGTCTTTGGATGAAAGATGATAGTGGAATGAGAAATAGTCTTTAAGGAGAGAAGAAAGCTTTCATTATTTCCATGTTTGGAGTAAGCTGTCCTCATTTGAAACGGTTTTTCAGTTTCTAACTACAGAAAGTTTCCTCACCTCATCTCATTAAAGTGAATCTGACCCATCTGCAAATGATAGAGCAGCATCAAGCTGGAGCTGCAGGCTGAAGAAATGTCTCATTATGAATAGGGTGTGTAGGCATGAAGGAACTTCCCGGATTACCCTTCTGCCCTAGGTGTTACAGGAAACCGTACTAGTCGTTCCAGATGCAGTAATTCTGAATCACTGGCAAGCACAGTGCTTGGAAAGGAAGCGACACTTCACTGGTGAATATGCTATCCTTTGTGGTAAACAAAACCCTTGACTCCTTTGTCAGTAAACAGAGAGGTATTTTTATGGTTGCTTTAAATATAGTGCCTAACACAATGACAACACTGTGCAGTGAGCAGGCAATAAGCTTGCATTTACCAGCCAGATTACATTTTCAGTTAAACCAACAGGGTGTAAACTCACCCTGCACTTCAGAAAATGCTGGCTATCACGCTGCTGTTCACAGCTGAACAGCCTGCGTGCATCACCTAGAGAGACAGAAGATCGACCTTAGATATCAATGACACAGGCTAACAAGGCAGGAAAGCAACCTGGGCTTCTTGGTGGATCCATGACCACACAGAAAAGCAAAACCAGGTGTTGTGCTGGAGCTCATGCACAAATAGTCCCGCTCTAGATGGGCTAGACAAAGGCTCATCAAAAGCATCCTGAAGGACAACTGATTATTTGGAAAGCACCAAGACATGAAGTGCAATCTGAAATCTAAAACACACAGCCAATGAGAAAAGGAGCAGAGGGAAGAAATGCCTCTTTTCTCCTGGCTGTGCTCTACAGAAGGACAACGTGTATTAGGGAAACGGTCAGCACTGAATAGATTGCTTCTTATCCTAGAGACAAAACATAAAATAACCAAATTTCAAGAGAGGCAGAGAATAAATTGCAGAATCATTTCGGTTGGAAGAAACATTTAAGATCAAGTCCAACCACAAACCCCACACTGCCAACTCCATCACTAAACCATGTCCCCAAGTACCACATATCTTTTAAATACCTCCAGGGATGGTGATTCCACTACTTCCCTGACCAGCCTCTTCCAATGCTTGATAACCCCTTCTGTGAAGTAATTTTTCGTAATATCAAGTCTAAAACTCTGCTGGTGCAACTAGAGGCCATTTCTTCTTGTCCTATCACTTGGTACTTTGGAGAAGAGCCTGACCTCTTCCTGGCTCCAACATCCTTCCAGGGAGCTGTATAGAGCAATAAGGTCTCCCCTCAGCCATCTTCTCTGCAGACTAATCAGCACTGGGTCCTTCAGCTGCTCCCCATAACCCCTGTGCTCCAGACCCTTCCCCAGCTCTGTTGCCCTCCTCTGGACACACTCCAGCCCCTCAATGTTTTTCTTGTAGTGAGGGGCCCAAAACTGAACACAGTATTTGAGATATTCAATGGTACCAAATCCAAGTTGGTAAGGTCCTTCCTATCAGGTTTCATTAGGGCTTCTTTGTTCAAAATTCTTACCATTTATTAAAGTGGTATGATACCACTGTAGTTATATGGAAAGCATCCCTCCATGACTGTCAATTGCTTTTTAACTAAAAAACAACTGATCTCTTCCACACTCAGCGCAAAACTTGTGAACACTAACCAATGACCATGAAAAAATAAAGCTTGAAACAAACGCTGCAATAAGGCACAGAAGTCATATACAGAGCTGATCATCACTGCTTGGAAACAAAGCGTTAAATTGTTATAAACCTAACAACAAAGGATATCAAGCTACTGGAGAGTATCTGGCAGAGAGCCACAAAGTTGGTGAAGGGATAAGAGAAGTCACATGAGGAGCAGCTGAAGTCACTTGGTCTGTTCAGCCTGGAGAAGAGGAGACTAAGGGGAGAGACCTCAGCACAATTTACTGCTTCCTCACAAGGGGAGGAGGAGGAGCAGGTGCTGATCTCCCCTCTCTGGTGATCGTTTCTGGTGACAGGACCTGAGGAAATGGCAGGAAGATGTGCCAGGGAAGGTTTAGGCTGGATATTAGGAAAAAGCTCTTCACACAGAGGGTAGTAGAGTACTGGAACAGCTCCCCAAGGGAAGCAGTCATGGTGTAAAGCTGAACAATATTCAAGCAGCATTTGGACAACACCCTCAGATACATGGTGTGAATGTTGGGGTTGTCCTCTGCAGGATTAGGGGTTGGACTCAATGATCCTTGTGGGGTTATTCTATGATTCTATGATTTTATTCTACAATCTTAACAAGTATCACAGGCTAGACCAACATTCACAGATTCCAGTAAGCTTTACTGTTCTTCTTCCGCATAACCCCCCTCCCTCCCTTCTTCCTTCAAAATTACTTCCCACTCTAACTGAATTATCTTAGAACATTCCATTGGTATTTCCAAAATGTCCTGAGACAACTCACTACATTTCCTGCATGCCCCTTTCAAGCGTTCCTGCTGACAACACCTCTCTGATGGAGCAGCATCAGGCACAGCACTCGCGTGTCCAAACGAAACCAAGTGATGTTAGTTTCAGAATTTTACTATCATGGAGATTGAGCAATCACACTCCAGGTTTCTTCCCAGCCCTGAAACACATCTACTTCCACACTTTCTATCTGAAGCAGAAATTTAAATCGCGTGCTTTGACATCCTTGTGTAAAGAACTCATCATATCAGGGAATATAAGTGTCATCACGAACCCACAGGCTACAGAGCCCTGACACAGGAAGGAATAACCAGGCAGGGAGTCAAAAATTTCAATCCAGTGAGTGAAGGAGTATGCAAAAAGCAGGTGAGTGATTACACTTCCACACACAGTTATTTTATTCTAGAGGATGTTATTCTGATTAACTTCCCTGGGAAAAAAGCTAAATGGCGTTGTTCAACACTGCTAGTGAACAGATCAGCAACACAGTGACACTACAGACCAGAAAAGTACTGACAAGGGGTATCCTCACACAAATATAAATTAATAACCTTTCTATACCATGAATTAATTGCATGTCAAAACAGAGCTCTGCCTGGATCAAGTCTCCTGACAACACACCCCAAGCAGCTCCCTTCACTTCAGCTGGTTGGACACCAAAGGAGAAGCAGCCGTGCGTATGCTTGCCTCCACTGCTTAGAGTTGTTTCTCAATCCTCTACGGTATTCCAAGTTTCCCAATTTCCTTCTAACTCTGCAAAAGAGAGGAGCTGGGCCCAACCACTGTTCTTGTTCCAGGATCATAAGGAGTCCAATTGCAGCCACTCCTCTCCACTCTACTCCATTCACTACCTATCTCCTTGATTTTAGTCTAACAAACAGCTCAAACTTCTCCCTTCTAAATCTGTGTATCATCTTTTCAGAAAACCTCAACTTTGAACTAGCTTGAAACACAAGACCACATTCAGGGAAACTGAAAAACCTTTCCTCCTCTTGCTCCTAAGCCTTTAGGATAATTTAAGAGTTCATAAAATTGATGCTTTTACCTACCTTTATGTCCCAACATAACAGCAAGATGCAAGGGAGTGTTTCCTAAAATAAATAACAGAAATAAAAAGATATTAGATTCAAGATAACAGACACTGTTGCAATTCCTTCAGAGTCTTGCAAACACAACTCAAATGTTCCATGTTAGGATACTGTAGTTACACCTTCTAACCCGGAAAACACACTCCAGCCAAAGAGGTCCAACAATATCTTCAGGAAGAGATAACCCCAAACTCTATACTTACCATGATCAGACAAGTCCAATATTCTACAGACAATGACACATCTAGGTTAAAAGCTACTCAAATATACGATACTGATTAAAATTTTAAAAGCCCATTTGATTAATTTTTCAAAGATTTAGTACAAAATTTTTACTAATACCACAGTAACTTTCAGTTATTTTCATAGAATCACAGAATGGTTTAAGTTGGAAGAGACCTTAAAGGTCATCCAGTTCCAACCCCCCTGCCATGGGCAGGGACACTTCCACTGGATCAGGGTGCTGAAGGCCCCATCCAACCTGACCTTGAACATCTCCAGGGGTGCGGCAGCCACAGCTTCCCTGGGCAATCCGTGCCTCATCACCCTCATCATGAAGAATTTCTTCACAATGTCTAATCTAAATCTTCCCCCTTCTAGTTTAAAGCGATTTCCCCTCATCCTATCACTACATACCTTTGTAAAAAGTGCCTCCCCAGCTTTTCTGTAGCTCCTTCAAGTACTGGAAGGCTGCTAAAAGGTCTCCCTGGAGCCTTCTCTTCTCCAGGCCGAACAACCCCAACTCTGAGCCTGCCCTCATAGCAGAGGTGCTCCAGCCCCCTGATCATCTTTGTGGCCCTTCTCTGCACCCACTCCAACAGTTCCACATCCTTCTTATGCTGGGGATTCCAGAACTGGACACAATACTCCAGGTGGGATCTCAAGAGAGCAGAGTAGAGGGGGAGAATCACTTCCCTCTCCCTGCTGGCAATACTTCCTTTGATGTAGCCCAGGATAACGGTTGGCCTTCTGGGCTGTGAGCATACATTGCCAGCTCATGTCAAGCTTTTAATACCTTGTTTCCAAAGAAAGCTTCTAAGTTTATTAGCAGATATTACAAACAGGACTTTATTCTTCTGGCTACACATACAACTCATTTTGTACTGCTCCTTTTCAATATGCACTGTAAGGCACAGAGAGGTGTTATTCTGGATTAATGCTACTACAAGAACTCTGATGCGTTTTATTCATGTAACTTACAGACACAGAATTCCTCCATTTAGCTGTATTACTGTTCAGACGTTTAAACAGTTTCTTAGTAAACAGAAAAACTGCTGGAAAACAAACTTCATCTGCAATTATAACAAATGCACTCGATTTTAGGGTTATTTTACAGTACCACATTAGCAATAAGTACTTCCTACATGCAAAGGATGAGGTACCGCACATCTAGAAGATGCAACCCAAAACACCGGAAGGCTGCCAGCACACTACAGTATTATGAAGTTTCTGATCAAGATAGGCCAGCAGTCAGAGGCAGAGTTTCTAAGGGTTTTTGAATGAGATATTCAATGTGTAGTACAAATCATTCTTGCAGGCCACTAGCAACACCAGACAGCTACATCCTTGTTCATTACGCACTCTAAGCTAACCTCAAATTTTCTATTAATAGGTTTTGTAACATCTGTGAGCCAAAACATAATTTAGAATATTAAATGCCACCATTCTTTGTTAAGTGTCTGAAACAAAAACGTTATTAAGGAACAAACTTGAGAATGAGCCAAACCATGTGCTCAGAAAATTCAAATTATGCAAGCCAGGGATAAACATTTTCCTCACCTTATCAAGGACCTCACTAGGATGGAGACAGATATATATATATATATATATATATATATATATGAGTAAAAATAACTCTACACTAAGTTTTTCCTCTAACATTAACAAACCTTAACACTTAAAAAAAAAAGACCCCACATTTCCAACAGTGAATAAAACAGAGGCAGACAGCTCCAGCAGCAGTGACAGCTCGGTGTAATGGCAAGAAACAATGAAATGAAAGCAAACTGGGCCCCTGACAGCTTTCCTGAGAACTCTGTTGGATTTCATTCAGCCAATAAGCAGAAAGTGCAGCTGTGTGATAACACACATCATTTCAAAACTCCTCTGGACAAGGTTCTGAGCAACTTGACCTAACTCCAGCGCTATCTCTGCTTTGAGCAGAGGGCTGGACTAGATTGCCTCCAGACAGTTCTTCCAGCATAGAGTTATCTTTGACTAAATGACCATCTTCACACCAGAAAGTATACAACTCAGAAATTAGATAGGAAACTTGGGAGACAAGGGAGAGAGGAAGAGGAGCATGCAGAAACACAGACAGTATGATAACTGATAAAGCACACAGACAAGGATCTGTCAGTTGCAGAATAAAAAGCTACCGGCAAGGTAGCATGCTTGCTGGTCTTCAGTCAGTGAGTCCCTGACAAGGAAGAGCCTAAGGTTTAACAAGCATCAGTGAGATGAAACAAGAGGAGCCACACTAACAGGTAAGCCAGGAAAGCACCTTTAGGAAAAGTGGTAAGAAGAGAGGCAAGGCAAACATGCAGAAAAGGGAGATAATTAAACTCAGAAAGATAAACCGTAGATTCCTACCATCCTAGACTACCCAGCCTGTCAGGTCTTTTTCTCCCTACACCTGACAAACCCCTCTCCAGACACCTCTTAACCTGAGCCAGCCGAGCTCCACAAGTGCAGATGCAATGGTGCATGGCTGCTTTGGGGAGCTGGCTGGAATGTGGCGGCAGGGCTGCAGAAGGAGCAGTCTAAGCATGCACACACAGCACATCAGACCCCAAAAGCACCACATATCTCACATGCATCTTTATTCCACCAAAACGCCACTGCTACTTCACTAATGCATCACCATTGGAAGTGAGGCACCCCAATATATTTGTCGGTCTGGGCCCACCAACCAAATGCCTCGCTGAAACCCTCCCCAAAGGAAAACCCTCCCACCAAGGGCGAAGACAACAGACTAGCTCTGGCATATCCAAAAAACAAACAAGGGACACCATTACACACAGTTCCATAAGTGACCATCCCTTCTAAGATATGATGAAGCTAGGGAGGTTTGCTGCTCTCTGGGCCAAACAAGACGGGTTTTATCAGTAGCAAACCTAACTCTGATTTATCAAAATAAGCTATCCAAACCATGTAAGGTTTTATGTTGTGGAATGAAGAAATTACGGTGAGGAATCACGCAGGTCATAGAATGCCTCCATGCAATCTGCCAGTTCTTCTCTCCAATACGAGAGCAGGAAGAGATGCTCAAGCAGAAAGACTCCTGTTTTCTCTAATCATAGTTTTAAGCAGAGGCAACCATTCATTCTGCCCAGGAAAACTGAGGGAAGGCAGATGCCATGGGAAACAGGAAACCGGAGCTGCTACCATATCTCATTTAGCAACAAATGCCAGTCGTCCATACTGAACAGGAGCAGCAGTGAGCATCAGGGTCTGCAGCAGGCAGCAGCCAAAGACAATATATCTCGTCTCAGAAATGTGGCTGGCTGGCAGGCACAATGGTACAGGTTAACTTCTGCTCCTTTGGGAGAGGTGGGATCTGAAACTGGAAACTGCTTGAAGCAGAGAGCTACAATCTTGCTCTTGCTATCATGTGGATGATAAAAGTGCCAGACTGATAAATCAATTAGTACCAGTATTTACAGGGCTCACAGGGAACCACTCCACTGGAATTCTGCCACACTGCAACCATTCTACCCATCCTAAAATACAAATCATGTTTAGTTGCCTCATCATGGTGAGAAGAGCTGCAGCTCCCCTGGAACATTTACTATGCAGAGTATACCGAATAATTTGAGGTGAAATCAATCTCAGTAAAAAAAGGGTGAAATTTTTTTCTAGCCAGTGCTCACTGCAACTAAGCATTTCTGCCAGGACAGGCAGAAGGGTAGGAGAGGGCATCTTCACTTCTTTCAGTTGTGTGGATGAGTTTAACAGCTTGAGGTTTTTGATGAACCACAGCAAAAGTCACAGTGGCAGGCGTTCAACTCCATGAAAATGAGTAGTTCTACAGGAGACAGCTGCGGGCAAGAGAGAAGTGTGCAAATATACAGCTGTGTCATTCACCTATGCAAGACAGCAGTAATAAAAAGGGCACTGTAAATAATTAAGTGGTTGACGTGTAGTTTTGATGACTTCCATGCAATTTAATCCTAATGGTAAGGTGTTTGATACAATCATTTCTAGATACTGACTATAACATGAATGGGCACATACTTGAACAGTAACAGTCAAATCTATTCTCTGGGCAACAGCTTGATTCACCACACAAACAGATCTCACGTTTCCTTTCCATCTAAAGGACTCCACCAGCACCTATAGCTTTGAGAAATGTGGATGTAAGCTTCTTTCCCCAGGCTACACAGCCTACAGGTCCTTATTCCAGGAAAGCAGTGATACAACAGCACCTGAACTCCTGCACATGCAAATCCTGGGCACGACAAACACAAACCATACATAAACTACAGTGCTTCTCCCCACACACATGCATGTGTGGCTATTGGCCTTTCACTAGACATCTGGTATACCTACTTGGAAGTTGAGTGTTTCCCAAGAAGCAAGAAGACTTGCCTATTCCAGAATATACCATGTTTTGATTCCAGATATATATTTAAGCTCTTAAATGCTATTATATTAAAAATAAAAATAATCTAATAGGTATACACACAGGCTTCTCCCCAGAAACTCATTTTTTGTGGAATACTGATACTGTTCTTCTAATGGGTTATGTTTCTTGAGGTTAATTTAGAAAGTGAGGCAGGCTGTACTCAGTTTACAGATGCAGCCAGTGCTTGTTTTATCAGAACACCAAGAGTTGAACATTCTACAGGACTTGGCTTTTCTGGACTTAACCATGCACTAAAGTGGGACTGAATGATACACAATAACCGTTACTAGAAGTTCTTTCTCCCCACCATCATTTTGTTATCACATATTAGGATTCTTCTGGCTTATTTCTGAGTATAATTGTAAGCTAAAGTTATCTACCCCCAATAACTCACAATTCAAATATGTAAACAAGTGACAGATGGATTCAGGCAGAAAGAAAACAATAACAAGGAAATATTAGTCAGTCCTTTGGTATGTCAGAACACCAAGTGCTTTGTGGATAGGGCTCTTCTGAAAACTCAGAAGCAAAGGAACATTAAAGTAAAAACTCAGAGGAAGACAATGAGACAGAAATCCTAGAAGTGTTCCTACTGTAAATAGCATCGAAAAAGCAGAAAGAGGTTCATTTGAAATTTTTATATACACACACATACACACACACACATCTCTGCAAGTAGATACATAAAAAAAGGACGGTATCCACATATGTAAAGATGATAGTGCAGCAAAGACAGGTCAGGAAGTACCTTCAAAGCAAAGACATTGAGCTTACGATTATAAGTTATTTGATGAGGGATTGGAGGAGGTGTAGGGGAGAAGTCAGCAGAAGGAACAGAGAGTGAGAAAATCTATCCCCAAGTCTGTTACTTTCATTCCACCAGTCTCTGCTGCAACACTTGAAATAAAGATGAGAGGATAAATATATCTGTAGCTAAATTTATAACAACATACTTGGAAAGATTTTATGACAGTTGTAAGAAATACTCCTTTCCAGCTTGATTGATACAACTGAGCTGTATGTTACTCCAGAGGCACTAGTTTGTGTTTCAGAGTGCTGAATGTTATCGCAGACATGCCTTTTAATTTCCAACTACATTATTCTTCCCATTGTAGCAATCCCAAAGGTTGCTCTGCCCTAATGTTCCTTTTTATTTTACATAACAAACCAAAACAAAGGGTACATTTATCTCTTAATCAAAAGAAGAACTTAAGTGTGCCCTTTAATCACAACTTCAGACACCACATACAGCATAACCTGGCACTCTCCAGCAGAAATGGATCACCTCACTCTTTAAACAGGCAGGAAACAGACATGGAAACTAACCACAAACCTTCACCTGGTTTGACAAGTCGATTCATTTTATAAACAACGTAAAACATTCCCCAATTAAACGCATTATTTTAAAATGCCCTAGAAAGACTGTAAATATGTACACACTCCACGGTAACACACGGAGCACGTTTCTACCTCTGCTACTGCTTCTGTGTCCAAAGCTAACTCATAGGGGAGCAGAGAACAGGACTTTGGCTCTGACAACCCCAGAACTAAAGCATTAAAAAACAGTTCTGTGATAGTGATTTTTAGCTTGGGGAAAAAAAATCAAATTCACCGACAGCCACGAGAACCGCTCCGGAGCGCGCCCGACAGCGCCCGGACACTTTAAACCCCCGCGTTTTCGGTGCAGTAAGCGGGTTTAGGACGCGGGGCAGCTCCCGGCCGCGGCGCCGCTGCCGCACCGAGGCCCCAAGGCCTTTCCGCGCCCCCTCCCCGGGCCGGGGCCCGCCCGCCGCCCCCCGCTCACCGTGACTGTCCTTCTGGCCGATGCCCTGCGTGCGGATGAGCGCCGAGAGCCGCCGCACGTCTCCCTTGAACACGCACTCGTGCACGGGGAAGTGCGCGGGGCACCTGTCGGGCTCGGCGGGCGGCCCCGTCCCGCCGGCCGCGGGGCTCCCTTTCAGCCGGTGGTGGTGGTTGCTGAAGATGCGGTGCCCGCCGGCCCGGCCGCCCTTGCCGCCGCTCCCGCGCCCGCCCGTGAAGATGCCCCCGGGCGCGGCGGCCGCCTCCTCCTCGCCGGGCGCCAGGAGGTCCCCGTCTTCCTTGCTGGGCTTGTGGTCCCTGCGCAGCGAGCGCAGCTTCTCCCCGGTCATCGCCAGCGGCGGCCCCGCCGGGAAGGCTCGCGGCGGCCGGAGGGGTTTGATGCGCTCAGAGCCGCGGCGGCGAGTCCCGTCCCGCCGGCATCGCCCGCCCCTCACCGGCCCCGCGACGCCGCCATCTTGGCTGCCCGCTCTCGCGAGACGCGTGGGGCGGGGCTTCCGGGCACCGCGAGAGCGCGCGGGGCAGGGCGGGGCGAGGGGGCGCCGCGCCTCGCCTCGCGCTGGCCCCGAGCAGTTTGGTTCGCGCTGGTCGCCTGGCTGTTTGGCTCGGCTCGGCCTGGCCTGGCCCGGCTCGGCTCGGCTCGGCTCAGTTCAGTCCAGCTTGGCCCAGTTCGGCTCAGCTTAGTTGGGCCCAGCTCAGTTCGGCTCAGCTCGGCTCAGTTTGGTCTGCCATGGCGGCCCCACCACACAGTGCCCCTGGGCGAGCCCGGAGCCCGGCGTGCTGACCGCCGGCCTCACTGTCTGTTGTGGTTCGGGTTCCCAGATCAACACTAGGAGCACAGATGGTATTTCTACGGAAAGGGCTTCTCCTGCTGGTGTCTCATGGTCCCAGAGTGGGAATACGTCGTGGGCCAGGCAGCTCGCTCTTCTTCCCTTGACGTAACTGCAGTTCCCCATATCCTTGGGCCATTCCTGCTGCCATAGCCCCGTCTCTGACTGTTGGGAAGGCTCGCTTTGGCCTGCTGAAGGAGAAGAGCACCGCCTCTGGTGGGAGGGGAGGACCCCGACTGCCATTGCAGAAATCTGCTGTGATGACTCCTCCGGATTCATGAAGTGGCGAGGTGGATGCAGAGTGCCTAGGCCTGAGGTTTAGTTGTGTCTGGACAGGGAACCTTGTATCTTCAGTATGTTGCTGTGTACCAGAGGTGAAAACAAACCATGCAACAGTGACAACAAGAGATGAACGAATTCACTTTGTTCCCTAAGAGAACAGAAGCACGGGGTTCCTTCTCTGGTCACTAAAGGTCGAGAGACTTCCCAACCCAATCTCAAATCAGCACTTATGCTTCTCCTCCAGCACTCCCCCCATGAATTCCCTTCTGAGCCAAGGTTAAGAAATAGATTGCTAATGCTAAACAAAATGCAGCCCAGTCCCTTCACTATCCATCCCTTTCCATCCTTTGCATGGCTATTTCATTCACTGAGGGAAATGGAAATGGAAGGGAAAAAAAAACCCAGCATGCTGGGTTTCACATGACTGTGAAACAAGTTGTCTGGAGAAGGAGGGGACTTGTACAAGTGGTCTTCCTCAAAAGCACAGGCAGGGCAAAGGAAAGCCAAGAGCACCATCCTGTTCCATACCAGTCCTGAACAGATGCCTTAGCATACTAGAAGGCAACTGCATTAGGTACTGAGCTTCCAGAGTTCCCTGCAGGAGCTCCTTCTTCAGTGTTTGTGCAAGGATCTACTTAAAATAGTAGAGTGAATCACTGAAAAAAATGGTAATGTGTCAAATTCCAGGTAAACTGGATTTTTTACTAATGTTTCCAGAGGAAACAACCTACTAGTTGTCGGGAAGATTAGATCTGCAATGAAGACAGAACTGCCTTTCTGGGTGACCTCTCCCATTACCCGATTGGTGTCACCTCCTCTCCCACTAAGCAGCTAAGAAGAACTCTAGGCAGAGGGGCGCACTATGAAACACAATTTCTGTGCCTGCTCTCTCCAGGGTGTTAGCACAGCTGCTTCCCACACAACTATTTAAATTTCTGATGTGGGATTTTAAATAATTCTAGGGGGTAAAAAAGTCACCTTTGCCTTTTTGCTGTGCACTCTATTGGTCTCTCTGACAAGATGTTTCTGGTAGTTCTTGTTTTAGAGAAAATGTAAACCCATCTACAAACAGAATTTGAGAGGCTGACACTGTTAGCACTTCCAACATCTCCAATGACACACAAGAGACTGTTTGCCCCGGTATTGTGCTGGAAACACGTACAACACATAGCTAATCTTGAGGAGGTGAGGTACAGCCTCTGGTTTTAGCTGATGTTGGAAGCTTCATGTTGCATTTTTAATTACTGGAGGCCAGCTAAGAGGAGACAGAGGCATGAAGTCACTGTTTACCAGCTTATTATGGAGTCCCTTATTCAATCCAGAAATATAATGAATGCATTACTAATAGGGACTGCTCTGTGAAAACTGGTGTTTGTAGTGAATCTCTATGTCCTCCTGTGCTCAGACTACACTGTGTAATTATTACACACCTACAAATCCTTGAGAATGTTTGGGGTTTTTTTACTGTCTAACAACAGAACTTTGTCTTGTTTGTATTCTCCACCTTCTTACTTAAATTGTTCTCTTCCAAGCACTGGGCAGTTTAGATAACAGTAGCAGGATCAGTAGCAGAACTGCATTTTCTACAGTTTCTGGGTTGTGAATCTCTGGAAACCTCACTGATGGAATTCCATGAGCAGGAAATAAATAATGGAGGAGTAATTTCTTATGGGTCTATTCCTCCAGGAAGGATGCCGACATTTTTAATATATAAACTAGTAGGTCAAAAAAATAGAGAGGAATGAAAGACTGAATTTGTACAAAACCCAAAGGCAGGCTGCAAATGAAACCGGTGTACTGTAAGCTTGCCTCTGCATTTATTCTGGCTGTAAGTCTAACAGGAACATTTGAATTTATGGAAAGTACCTAACAGATTATTGTGAGCACCTGAGCACAGAGAAATGCTCAACAGTTGCCTTTTTCCTTGCTTCCAGAAGGCAAAACAAAAATGAATGAGGTCCTGGAGGACATTGAATGGGATTTGCCAGCTCTGGAGAAATTAAATTCTGCTTCTCCCAGGCACTCAGAATGACTGGCTGGAGAGACGCTAGAGAGCTGTACATTTTTCATAGTGACAAAGGACATTTAAGGGAATTAAAGTCAACAGGAAATAGCAGGTAAGAAATCTGAAGGCATTGTAGCCTCAATGGCTTCCATTCCAGTGCAAGTATTAATTCTCTTCTCTTCCCTTTTCAACTGATGCTGTCCCAAAGTGCTTCAGAAATTTTTATATATCCTTATTACAAAGAAAAACCCATGAGCTATGTCCTCAGGTTGCTCAGACTAATCCATGAGTCTGGTACCTACAGAGCTCCTTCTGTGCTTGCTCAGGGAGATTCTTCAGCAGCAGCTGTGGGACATTGGGGTGAGGATCTGCACCCCTGAGATGGACAGTAGCACCCATGACCTTACTTATAGACAGGAAACCCTCCTCCAGGAATAGCCATAAAAGGCTTGCATGGGCTACACACACAGTCAGAACATGAGACTAAAGGTAGAGGAAGAAATGTATATCAAGGAAATAATTCAATTTTCCCCTGTGTCTCAGCTTGACTCTCTGAATTTCATAAAACAAGTTATCATAAAAAGGAAATGGGCCATTTACAATAGTGTCCAAGATTCCCTGCCTGCTTGAAACCGGCTGGGCATCCCAGCAGCCTGGCAGGCTACAAGAACAGCTTTGCTTATGGGATTCAGGGACATGATCCCACAGGCCTGCAGGACGCAGATTTGTCACCACGGGACTGAATCCCTCCTTCCCCAGTGCCAGCGTCCTGACGCATGCTGAAACACAGACTGTCAAACAACCTGTGTGTTTCATCCACTTAGACTTGTTTTGCCACCGGAGCCCCTGCCCCTGGAATGGCTTCCCTCCATTTCCCAGCCTGGGATGCTGGGCTGACATGCAGCCTCTTCTCTTCCAGCAGGACCTGAACATGAGCCAGCAGTGTGCCCAGGTGGCCAAGAAGGCCAATGGCACCTTGGCTTCTATCAGCAATGGCGTGGCCAGCAGGTCCAGGGAGGTTATTCTGCCCTACTTGGCACTGGTGAGACCGCACCTTGAATACTGTGTTCCATCCAGGCCCTTCACTCCAAGAAGGATTTTGAGGTTCTGGAGTGTCTAGAGAAAAGCAACGAAGCTGGTGAAGGGGCTGGAGACGAGTGTTATGGGGAGCGGCTGAGGGAACTGGCGTTGTTTAGCCTGAAGAGGAGACTGAGGGGAGACCTTATCATTCCCTACAAATGTCTAACAGGAGGTTGCAGCGAGGTGGGTGCTGGCCTCTTCTCCCAAGTGACAGGCAACAGGACAAGGGGGAATGGCCTCAAGCTCTGCCAGGGGAGATTCAGGCTGGACATCAGAAAATTTTTTCACAGAAAGTGTCATCGGGCGCCGGCAGAGGCTGCCCAGGGATGGGGTGGAGTCACCATCCCTGGAGGTATTTAAAAGACGAGTAGATGAGGTGCTTAGGTTTAGTGGCAGATAGGAATGTTTGGACTCGATGATCCGAGAGGTCTTTTCCAACCCAGTGATTCTATGAACGCTGGCCGCGGCCCTGCCCCACCCAATGGTGGGCGCCGCACCGCCCTACCTAGTGGAGGCGCTACCCTCCACCCCAGCCAATAGGGGGCGCTGCCCCGCCCCACCCTGGCCAATGAGGGGCGCTGTCGCCCCGTCCCGCCGTAGCCAATGGGAGGCACCGCCAGGCTCCGCCCCAGCCAATGGGGGGGCTGTGGCGAGGCCCCGCCCTTGCCGTGCCCCCCGGGGCGGGGCGGCCGTGGTGGCGTGTGCGGTGGCGGCCGCGGGATCAGAGTCGCAGCAATGGAGCGCGGCAGCACGGGGGGCTTCCTGCCGCCCTTGGCGCACTTCGCCACGCAGGCCATCCACGCCGGGCAGGAGCCCGAGCAGTGGCGCTCGGCCGCCTTGGTGCCGCCCGTCTCCCTCTCCACCACGTTCAAGCAGCTGGCGCCCGGGCAGCACGGGGTGAGCGCGGGGGGCGGCAGGCGGGGCGGCGGGGTGAGCCTGCGGCCGCGGGGCCGGGCCCTGCCGGGGCGATGCTCGGCATCTTCGCTTCGGCACACGCTGTGGGAGCGGCGGCTCCGCTTCCTGCGGAGAAGGTCTTGGGAGAAGCTCGACATGAGCCGGCAACGCGCGCTCACAGCCCGGGAGGCCGAAAGTGTCCTGGGCTGCGTGGAAAGAAGTGTGGCCGGCAGGGGAGGGCCCCTCTGCCCCTCTGTTCCTCTCTTGTGAGACCTCATTTGGAATACTGTGTCTGGTTCTGAAATCCCCAACATAAGAAGGATATGGAGCTGTTGGGACGGGTCCAGAGGAGGACCTCCAATACGAGGACAGGCTGAGAGAGTTGGGCTTTTTCAGCCTGGAGAAGAGAAGGCTCCGAGGAGATCTTATAGCGACCTTCCAGTACCTGAAGGGGCTACAAGAAAGCTGGGGAGGGACTGTTCACGAAGGCCTGTAGTGATAGGACAAAGGGGCAGTAGGTATAAACTGGAGAGGAGCAGATTTAGGCTGGACATAACAAAGAATTTCTTCACCATGGGAGTGGTGAGGCACTGGCACGGGTTGCCCAGGGAAGTTGTGGATATCCCATCCCTGGGGGTGTTCAAGGCCAGGTTGGATGGGATCTTGAGCAGACTGGTCTGGTGGGACGTGTTCCTGCCCATGGGAGGGGGTTGGAACTGGATGATCTTTAAGGTCCCTTCCAACTCAAAGTATTTTATGATTCTCCCACTCTCCTGCCAGGCCAAGGGAGGTTTCACAAGAATTTGTTCTTTGGTTGCAGCATAGAAAGTACTGAAAGTGCTCACTGTGAAGTTTCTGATTGCTGCATTGCGTGTGTGAGGGAGATAACGTGGATTCGCAAGGCATAAGTGTGTCTTTGTTCCAAACCCAAGGTCTGTGCTGCCTGGGCAACATGTGGTTGCCTTGTGATCCTTGAGTGCAGCAAAATCAGCCGCACAAACTGAAATTGTGACTGCTTGTGAGTAGGCAGCTGCGTCAAAAAAGACTGCAGCAGAAAGCCTTGCATGCTGCTCTATGCACGTACGGATGAGCAATCTGCCACGTTCCTGAATATGATGGAGTTGTCATTAAACAGAAATCTCGAAAGTATGCAAATACCAGGATGCTCAACCAGGTTCTTTCCAGAAAAAATGAATTTTATTTCTTATTCTATTTTCTCAGTATTTGTACAACAGCTGTTGCACTGAAGTGTATAACTTGGTCTAATTACATGCCAGGGAACCTTTGAGCTTTTGTTAACTTTTGATGTGTGCAGGTTAGTCCTGACTAGTGCCCTACAGTATGGATCCGTTGGAGCAAGTCCAGACGAGGGCCACAAAGATCATCAGAATGCTGGAACACCTCCCATAGGAGGACAGGCTGAGAGAGTTTGCCTTGTTTAGCCTAGAGAAGAGAATGCTCTGGGGAGACCTCAGAGCTGCCTTCCACTACTTAAAAGAGGCCTACAGGAAAGCTGGGGAGGGGCTCTTCATCAGGGAGTGCAGAGATAGGATGAGGGGGTAATTGTTTTAAGCTGAAAGAGGGAAGATTTAGTTTAGATATTAGGAAGAATTTTTTTTTGCTGTGGGAGTGGTGAGGCACTGGAACAGGTTGCCCGGAGAAGTTGTAGAAGCCCATCCCTAGAGGTATTAAAGACCAGGTTGGAGGGGGCTTTGGGCAACCTAATCCAGTGGAAGGTGTCCCTGCCCATGGCAGGGGGGTTGGGACTAGGTGATCTTAAAGATTTCTTTCAACCCAAACCATTCTATGATTCTGTCTTTCAAGCAGAGTGTAGCAGAGGTGGGACACGTTCTTCCTGAGGGTGTAAGAATGAGTGAATCATGTCAGACCAAGGCCTTTTCCCCAACAGTGACCAGAGATGGATGTCTAGAAAGAAGTAGGAGAATATAGCTAGCAGTGCGGTACCTCCCCCACTGCACCCCCGGAAACCATTTTCAGGTTGAGGATGCCCAGTCGATGTTGTATACAGCAGCCTTTTGTAGACAGAAACCCAGCCTGCTGTTCCTGGAGGACGTGGATGCATAGCTGCGGTGTTGAGAGCAAGGACTTTTGAAGGAACCTAGAACTGTTACTGCAAAACTTTCTCAGGGCTCTCAAGATATTTTTTTCTTGCTTTCACAATAGGGTTATGACTACAGCCGGAGTGGAAACCCTACCCGGGATTGCCTGGAGAAGGCTGTGGCAGTCCTAGATGGAGCTAAATACTGTAAGCAATTAATAGATTCCTCAAGCAGATGTTGGTGTGTGTGTGTATTTTGATAACATCTTCAGTAGACATGGCCTCGGGATTGAGGCCACTGAGATTGTATCACAGCAGCAGTCGTATCACAGCTAGGCTCTTGCAGCTGCTGGATACTGGTCATGGGCAAGAGCTGCTTCATCGTGTGGAAGTCCAAAATGTATTGTTCAGCTCAATCACTGGATTTTCTGTAGTGATCTTGCTTCCTCTCCGTGCATTCCTCTCATTCCTAAGCTAAGCTGAATCCATTCTTGTGCAGCAGCACTGAGTGCAGTGGGAAGCAGGAGCCCCTCAGCAGCTGTACTGGGCTGCATTGGCAGTGTTCACCCTGGCTTCCACCCTGTCTAAAACTACGCTGCTGCTTTTAATGAATCTGTTTAATGACTGAGATAGCATAGACGAGAGTGACAGAACAGGTTCCTGTTAAAAGCAAAGTGAGGAAAGCAGAGGCAAGTTTGACGAGGTTGTATCACATTAAAACAGAGCCTTTCTGCCACTGACTCTTTTCTCTTTTAGGTTTAGCTTATGCTTCTGGCTTAGCTGCTACTTTGAATATTACTCACCTGTTAAAAGCAGGAGATACAATTATCTGCATGGATGATGTCTATGGAGGTATGTAAAGCACAAGTGCATTTTTGACCTTCATTGTGTGAATGATTACATGTCTTATGCCTATTTGTGATTCTCGTGAACTTTCTGAATTTTCCACGTAGGAAATTCCTTTTCTTTAAAGCCTGTTCACTTCATGAGAACACGGGACACTCCTGTCGATTTTGGTGTTAGAAATTCAAACACTGAAAGATTCTGCTGTGCAACATGGAGTTTTAAAAATTACAGGCTTGAATGACAGGCAAATAGCAACATCCTAGCCTCACATAGATTTGTTTGCGGAGTGGGACCCCCTGCATCCATTGTAACACAGCTTTCCAGCTTCTGATATTTCTGCTATTCCTTTCCTAGGTTTGATGCTTTACCAAGCAGCATTTTGTCTGGGTGGTTTCAGACAACTGGTCTGTCTTGTTCCCTGAAAGCACAACTTGTGTCTGTTATACCCATGCCTCCTGAATGCTTTAGCTCACTATCAGATTTTGGTCTTGCATAGGTTTTTTTGATCCATTATTCCAAGAAACTCTTAAGAGTGCATCAACCTCTGCCAAAGTCCTCCAGAAGGTTGATGCCACCCCAAAGTCCATAACAGGGAGGTCTGCCAGGACTGTCTGTGACAGCTGGTGTCCTCAGTACCTGACTCCTGTATTTCATTGATCAGTGATGCTTTTCTCCCTCTGTCTGCTTCAAAGACTTAGTAGAAAGAGATCAAATCTGCTTGTTTTCAAAGGAAGATTACAGGGGCCAGCCACAGGTAGCATTTCCCCAACCAATAGCTGGAAAACCTTTTAGGAAGAGTAACCACCTTTGCCATCGCTAAGAGTGATTAGTGTTTGCCAGTCAGATCTGTATGCTTGGGGACATCAAATGTGTATGTACACATTTGCTTTTAATGTCTTGATTCTATCATGTCAGATAGTACCTTTGGAGCCAAGCTGAGTGAAGACAACAGGAATCCCTACTAGCAGTCTGCTCCTTTAATTCGCAGCCCTCCCACCACAGAACTCAGCAAATTCCAGTCATTTGACTGAAACATATTATCAGTTCCTCACTCAGAAGGACCCATGGGTGCATTATTTTCAAGCAAAACCAGTTCACCCACTCATTAAAGACTCAGCTGGTGATGGTTTTTGCAGGGATGAATTTCACTGTTTCTTCCCTGAATTTTTTTTCATACTTTCATTGCAAAGAGACTGTCTTCCCCACAGGTCTGTGAGATGGTATGGCTGTGGATCTACCACTGTCTGCTGTGGCCAGTATGTGTTCAGCCCCTTCATTATTCCTTTCGATATGAAAGGGAAGTCCTAAGTCCCCACTTGCTCTTCTCCTAGGCTGTACTATTCTGGCTGTTCCTAGTCCTCTTTCCTGCTCACATTTCTACCCCACACGCTGCAGCCTGGTCCATTCTCAGCTGCTTTCTAGCTGTTGCCTGCGCTGACTCCTTTTTGCCGTGCGAGGCTTACTCTTCCACCACGCTTGCTCTGGGCAGCCTTTCGTACATCAGCGACCTTTGAGTCTCTGGGTGTTGAGCGCTGGCGTGTGTCCCTTCTTCCTCAAGGGCACTGGCTTTGGCTCATTTTTGTGACAAGCCTGGTTGGATAGGACAGCAGTCCTGTGTTTGCTAACTCAAACAGGTCCAGCCTTCAAGGCTTTCAGAAAAACAGTAGCAGAAAACTGAACGCTGTTGAGGGCAATGTGTATTGTCTGGGATGTGTTTAAGAGATGCTGAGTTTTGGGAGGTGTGAGGAGGAGCTGTGGATAGTAACTGCTTCTGAGTTCTGGGCCATTGCTGTAACTTTTTTAAAAGGGCTACTTTCAATGTAACCTTTCATTTCCATTTGAGTTTACTGCAGTATGCTATTATTAAAACTGAGATTACTGCAAAGCAGCTTTTCCATGGTTTGTATTTGCACAGTTGACAGTATATGTGAAAATTTCCCATGCTTGAGTAAACTTCTTACAGCACAAGGGAGAATACAGTGTATAGCTTATTGCAGAAATACAACTGTTTTCTAAAAAAAAACCCCAAAACCAAGCCCAATAAAAAATTGTTCAGGCTTGGCCTGCAGCACACAGAGTCCTGCTCTGCATGTCCTATGACTTTATGGCTAAATGGCAAAGGGATGTTCTGCATAAGTGGGTAAATGTTCAATAACCTTGGCAAAAAGACCTAATGAATTAATTTTTAATCCAGGTTGTGGTATGAGATAGTCAGCATGTTGCATATCCAGTGATCAACTAGTTGCTCCTGGTTTCTGCTTTTAATCTGTCCAACGCAAGGCTTCAAAGACAGAAAGAAAGGAAATAGTCACTTTTTGTTCCTTACTCCGTTTATTTAATGGAACGATAAACACAGTAGCTGGAATCTAACCCTTGATTCTTCCTTTTCCAGATTCTCAGTTAAGCTTATTAAATAGAAAAAAAGACTTTGAATGTAGGTTGTGGACAAAAGTTACTAAAAGTGAGGTGGGCAAAAGAGGGTACAAAACTTGGCACTGCTAGCTTGTGCCTGGCAAAGGGCTGGAGGAGAAGGTAGGAGCAGGCAAACTAAAAAAGATCTATTGAATTTTCTGGTTAAAAGTCCCTGAACAGCTGTTTACTGAGAGTGTTTCATACATCACTCTGATTCCATATTCCCATTTTTACTTTTCTGTGATGTTTTTTAAATTTCCTGGAAGTAAAGAACTGCTAATGTGCTATTTATGGTGTACAGCGTAAAACTGCACCTTCCTGACTTGCCGTGGGTGTGTACAGGTGGCTGGAGATCAGTGAAGAAAAGTGAAGGAAGTTGCTTCATTTTTTGTCTTTGATTTTTTGTTTTGTTTGGTTTTTTTTAGGTACTAACAGATACTTCAGAGAAGTAGCCATGAAGATAGGTTTGGATGTCAGTTTTGTTGATTGTTCAAAACCAGAATGCTTGGAAGCTGCAATTACGCCAAAGACCAAGGTAAGGGAGAGGGAAATTGCTGAACCTCCTTGCTTAACGTTGTTAAATGATTTTATTCTTGCTCCCGTGGTATTGAGGGTATGTGTGAAGTGGAGGGAGCTGCAGGGGTGGCCTCTGCAGGGAGAGGTTGGAGTGCTGCTGCCTTTGGCATGTCCCCACTGCAGGCCACTTGGTGACGTTTGTGGTGCTGTATTGAAGTGGAAGGTAATTCAGCTGGTAAAGGCTTCCAAACTTGCAGTTCTAAGAGCTTTCTTCTGGCTATGTCAGGCCTTCCCCAGGTGTTCTCAAAAGCTTTGATGTTCTTCCTGTGAATCAGTCATTTTTGTGGAGACTACTGCCATTCCCGAGAAACTTTGCCTTTATTCATTAAGGACACTTCCTTATTTCCCCTCTGTAAACCTACATGGAAAGCTGACAATGAGTTAAGGTTTAAAAGCATTTGACTTACCCATGTATCACCACCAGCAGTGTCTGATCTCTAAACTGATGTTTTGTGTTGTTGAATTGCTCCAGCTCGTTTGGATTGAAACACCCACAAACCCCACTCTGAAGGTCATTGACATTCGGGCCTGTGCAGATGTAGTGCATAAACATAAAGGTGTTCTTCTAGCGGTAGACAACACTTTTATGTCTGCATATTTCCAGGTAAGCACTTTGTTTGCAATTACCCCATTATTTCAGTGTATTTGAAGATAGACCCAACTAATCCCTTGTGATTCAGGTTTAAATTAAGATTTCTTTATGAGTGCAGAAGGCAAGGTCTTTATAAGTTAAGAGAGCTTTATAAGTTAAGAGAGAAAAGCTTAGCTAAAGCGACGCTTGACTTTGTCTCTTACATACCAAAGGCATATGGATTTCCCTCTTCCCCACACATTGTATATTACTTCAAAAAGGTGTGTATGAAAGAAGAAAAGGAAGCATCTGGATATACAAGCTAGTTAGTTTATCTTTTATTGGCCTGGTGCTAAGAGGGAGCCTGTTGTAATGATTAATTCTGGTAAGAAAATAGGTAATGTCTTTAAACCGCTGCAGGCTGCTGCTGATTCACAGTGCTAAGATCATAATTTTGGAGTCATTTGTACAGCAGTATTGAATGTAAAAGGTGTTTATGCTGCTGTTCTCCTGGCTGCGCATTGGGAATGCACATTATCCACATTCCTTGAATGGACGTCAGTGTTTCATCTGACAGGAGCAGTCTTTTATTCTAAGTCTACTTGATTTGTTACTTTTTAACATACCAGTAGTCTTCAGTCTTTATAATATGTTTATATTATGTGCAAAGTCCTTTACTTAGTGACTGATTAAAAAAAATATTGTTCATGACTTCTTGCCCATCACCATCTCAGTTTGTCTCCCATCACCATCTCAGTTTGTCCTGGGAAGAAGGCTGAGGCTGGGGGAGAGAGACCTGGCAAACAAAAACCTTTGCGCTTTCATGAGGTTTTTAGTTCTTCTTTGATGCAGTTTCACCAATGCTGATATCTCGAAAACGATGCCATTTTTTTTTTTGATGTTGCAGACTGCAAGTTCTTAATTTTAAAGAGGTCTTAATTTTTAATTAAAAATATATTAAAGATATATTTTAAAGTAAATACTATTACTGTTCCCTGCCTCAGCTAAGCAATATAACTGTTTTCCACACATGTGAGCGGGCTGTATATTAGATGTTTTCGATCACCGCTCTCCCTGAAGCTGATGGGAATTAGAGCAGTGGTTTTAAATCACATTTTATTGTGGATTCTTTTTATTGTACTTATCTGGAATTCAGACTGCTTCCCTGTACTATTGGTTTTGTAATGTATTCTCTCTGTCTTCATTCTCAGGGTTTTGTCTTTAGGGTGTTAAGTTTGGTGTTATTTTTTTGTAGGTTTTTTTTTTAGTTTCTCCACTCATTGCTATTTTCTGTGTTGGATCACAGCCTTTCTGGATAGCTTGAACATTGAATCAGAGTGCACAAAAGCTTTAATCAGACCTGTTATTTTAATTTTATTTCAGCGTCCTTTGTCTCTGGGGGCTGATATCTGTATGTATTCTGCGACCAAGTACATGAATGGTAAGTATGCAAGCGTAAAACTCAGGCTGGCTGTTTAAAACCAGTCTGGCTGCAGACAGTTCCCAAAAATGTCCTTGTCCTTGCCAGTAGTTCTTGGATGGACCATTAAAGGAAATGGGCCATTGAGGAATCTTCCTAGCTCCTCAACTATTCCTGTGAGAAGGAATATTGACCAGACTTCAAATAATAGACCTTGAGGTGTTTATAGCCACGTTGGCTTTAATTTGTCTACAACAAAGCAAGTGGCTTCAGTAGAAGGCATTTCAGAAATTGTATTGAAGTTCAAAGTAGGTTTCGTACAGCTGTGTTGGAGCCTGCCAAGAAGCACGTCTGCTGTGACATTTCCCAAACTGCCCAGGCTGGGAGCTAAGCTGACTGTAGCTGTGCTGTAACCACATGTCCCTGGCAGTGTGGACACAAGAGGAAGTTTAGTGGCTGGCCTTCAGCTCTTGCTAGGACAGCAGCCTGGCGCTGCTCTGCAGGACACACTTGATTCCTGTTCCAGGTCCTGCTTTCTGGAAGTTAGCAGTGGCAGTTGTAGGAAGTGTCTGGGGGCACGTGTACAGCATATGGCAGAGCACGCTGCTGAAATCTGCTTTATAATTCATGTGCTGTAGAGCAAGAACGGCTGTAGCAATGAGAAGGAACACAGATTCTTGCTAAATGGGACTGTGTTAGTACCAAGACTGAGAAAATGGGGTTTGTGGCAGAACCCTCTAGCAGATGGAGTGACTGATTCTGTTATTGTCTTCCATTTTTAGGGCATAGTGATGTTATAATGGGACTTGTTTCAGTAAACTGTGATGACCTCTACAAAAGGCTCAAATTCTTACAAAACTGTAAGTAGTCAATATAGGAAATACCTTGAAATAAATCATATTCCAATATACTGTTGTGTAATACTTGCATGCATGGAAGTGTCTAGAGATGTAGCTCAGGTATTTAAATGTGCAGAAGTGTAAATTACTGGAGAGAAAGCAGTAACACAGATGCAGAAACCTGAATTCTCTTCCCTGCCTTTCACTGGTGCACAGGGTGGGCTTATACAAACAGGATCACTTTCAGTGTGCCTCTGGCTCCTCTCCTAAATAGAATTCATGACACTGGTCTCCACTTCTGACTGCTTCTATAATACAGAAAGGTGCTGGGAGCAGCATGGGTTGTTCCGCATTTGCTCACCAGTGGCTGATGAGTGGGGTAAATGGTCTGGTGCTTGAATGCAAGCAGCACTGTTCGCTGCAGGACTGCAATTCCCCTCTATCCCTGCCTTCCCCCAAGAAGTGTGTGCCCTGCCCTGCCAAGGGAGGACTTGGCCATGGAGCTTCTTTCTGTTATGCTTCCTGGAGCTACATGCTGGTGTGACACAGGAAACTCTGCCTATGTTCTGTGCTTCATGCACTTCATGCCCAGGGACGGGAGATGTGGCACAACCTGAAAGCATCAGATGCAGAGCAGCTGCGGTCTGTCTGCTGTGTGCAGCACTTGCAGTTACATGGGGTGTGAATGCTTGCAAAGTCTCTCTTTAAGTTATAAATCTGACCATGGTAGAAAGAGTACCGTAATTTCTTTTGTTCACTTGACTTCATGCATGAAGAGGCATACAGACTTTCAGATTACACATTTGTTTAACTTTGTCTAACTTGTGTCAAGTACATCTGGGGTTTTTAAACTTACTTACCCCCAGGGGATACACGTAATGTGGAATTTTCATATATAGGTTGGTTTTAAAAATTTTACTGCTCTTAATTGTAATGAATAAATTTCTGCAGTTTTATCTCTCCCTCTTGTCTACAACAAAAGCTGCAAAGGCATGTTATGTCTAATAAATTTAATCCTGGAAGGTCTCAGCTTGTTAATTCAGCTCATCAATTGGCATCTGATGTGTGGGAGGTGAGGAACACATTGCATCACAGGTCTTTGCACTTGTCGTGTTGTAACTTTAGAAATTTTGGAAATTAGAACTGTGTTTAATTTTACTTAAAAAAACCCAACCCTTTGTTTTATATGGAATTTTGTTTTGTTTTCTGTAGCTCTTGGAGCTATTCCATCTCCCTTTGACTGTTACCTGTGCAATCGTGGTTTGAAGACACTGCAAATCCGGATGAAACAACATTTCCACAATGCATTAGCTGTTGCCCGGTTTCTTGAGTCTGATTCCCGGGTGGAGAAAGTAATTTTCCCAGGTAGGCTGGCAAGATTTCAAAGCAGGTGACACCTTAGGGTGAGGTTGCATTTGGGGACTGTGTTGGTACGTGCTGTTTGAGTATTCCTCACATTCAGTGACTGTGGGTTAGTTGTCTGCCTTGGCGTTGTGTTGTTCCATCACGGAACTGCTGAGGTGAGCTGCTTTTCCCTTTGAAGTGATGATAAATAACTTAAAGTGACTTCTACAAATTTCAGGTTTGCCTTCACACCCGCAGCATGAGCTGGTCAAGCGACAGTGCAGTGGTTGTCCTGGGATGGTATCCTTTTACATTAAAGGAAAGCTTGAGCATGCTGCTGCCTTTCTCAAGAATTTAAAGGTAAATGACTGTAAATAGGCACTACCTTAGGGGGACTTCCTGGAATCATATATGGTTTGGGTTAGAAGGGATCTTAAAGATCATCCAGTTCCAACTTCAACAGGACTTGAGCCTGTCCTTCTGAGGGTCATGTTGGAAGGAAGTGGTTTTAGTTGGGATAGGGGAAGAGTATTTCTCTGTGCTTGCAAAGATCCTAAAGTCTTCTGGGCGTAACCGTCTCTAAATAATAGATTATTTGTAAATGGGAGGCTGCTCAGAGGAAACAAAAGGATACTTCAGCTCATTTGAAGGATTTGTTTACACAGTAGGGTGTAGTATATCCAGGTTAGCCCAGACATTGCTTCTAATAAAGGGCCTGCACACCAGCCTTTTGCAAACATTCTGGTAGTATTTGAAAGCAGAGGAGCCCTGGCTGGTGTAATACTGTTGTAATATTTCAAAGAACTCATCGGGAGAAAAAGTCATTGAGAGATGATGTGAATCATGAAGCAAAGAGAGAGTCCCTCAGCTTGGACAGCAGATGTTTGTTTGTATTGCCTAAGTCATAGGCTTTTATTATGTCTTTGCAATGTATTAATTCTGACTGTACTCATTAACGTGTTGGCTAGTCTCTGGTTAATTTTCTTCCTGCTCTTGCGTTTTTACTGTTTTGTTCTTGGAAAAAGAAATAATTGACAAAGGTAATTTAGAACTTCCTTCTCCTTCTTGTCCTTACTTTCCACCTAATGTTAATCCAACTGAAAATGAATTTACTAAAAATATGATTTTCCCACAAAATATCCTTTTATGTGAGAGACAGCATTTAATCCTGGCACATGAGATCTACCAGCTTTGACAAAAAGCAACAGGGAGTACAGCATGTTCTAGAAGTAATCCCTAGTAGTATATTCACTTCAGCCCTTTGACTTGAGTAATCATCACCCTGTCACTAATTTGGTTCAAAAGTAAAGCCATAAACGAGACCGAGGACAGGATTTTCTGGTTGATAGATGTAGTTGTTTGGTTTGGTTTTTTTTTAAAGGATAAAAAAGTCAATGTGAGCAACTGGGGCTGCAGAGAAATGTTGAGGGCAGTAAGCGCATTTCAGCATACCAGTTGTGAAGCTGTGCTTGAGTGCAGCTGGCTCACTGGAGAGCCTTTTTGTCATCCAGGAATATATGTCCATAATTCAAAGATCAGTGCTAATAGTAAGTGTTTTGCAAACAGTGGTCCTGTTAGGCACTGAGAAATTTAGACTGGTTTTCAAAATACTAAACTAACTGTCAGACCCGAGCAATGAGTGAAAAAAGTCTCTTCAGCATTATGGGAAGAATCAGAAATGTTTGGGTCTTTCCCTGTCAAGTCTGCTGTTTGCAAGCCTGAAAAGCGAAAGTGGTGAATGTAAACATGGATGAGCATTGCTGAAAGAAGAGTGTGCAAGGATAAGATATAATTGCTTCAAGCTTATCTGGAATCTTGGAGATCTTGTTTTGTTGAGGCAGCCCGTGCTATCCTTCCTCTGAACAGAAGAAAAACTCCAGTGGTGCCCAGCAGAGCCTGCTCCTTCCTGTTGTGTGTTTTCCCCTCTGCTTGTCCTCTGTTGCTGCCTGTGCATTGCATCCTAGGAACTACTCCCAAGTTAGATTTGCTCAACATGGGTATATTTCGATCACTTTTGCATTAGCGTCTCTTTAGAGCTTTTTTAGGACAAGCCTATTTTCAATCTTAATGTTTTTTACCTTTTAAGTATACACTTTTTTTCCTAATTACAGATCGTACCTTTTATAATGTAAAAGGTACTACAGAAAAACTTAAAAAAGTATTAAAAAGTAAGAAAACTAAACATTCCTCTTTCTTCCACTGTCTCTTTCTAAGCAGTCATAACCTTACACTTCTTATGTTAACTTCTCTTTAATTTTTCCACTAGGTGTTTACACTGGCTGAGAGCCTGGGTGGATATGAAAGCCTAGCAGAGCATCCGTAAGTCATTCTTTGTCTTAAAAGTGTAAAGAAAGCTGCAGAGTAACAAAAAAGTTTCTGATCTATTTTTATGGGAGTTGTAAAATTTTCTAGGACATAGAACTAAAATATTTTGCACGCAATTGAGATTCAAGGATAGCGTGCTGTATAGCACAAAACCCAATGGCTGCTCTCCAAGTGAACATGTCTTTTCTGAACATAAGAATGCAATGAAAGGATTTCTATGCTTCCTTATTTTAACTGGGAGACTGAGCTGCAATTTGTTGCCATGATAACAAATCCAGGAAATCAGCGTGTGTTTGAATAAGTAGGATTGAGCAGCTTTGGTCGCGCTGCTGAGGGAAGAAATCTGCCATTCAGCCTGTTTTCACAAGAGGGCATGTTCAGTACGCTGCACCCAGCAGCATCTCTCTCTGTGGCAGGTACATTTTGTGGGGATTTTGGTAATACTTCATTCCCCCCATCTAGGTTAAAAGGCTAAAAATTCCATTCTTTGTGGAATTAGATTATTTTACTTAGTTCCAGTTTCTTCAAAAAGACACATGGAAAGTTATGACTAAACTTACGTGCTAAATCGTTTCAGTTGCTCATTTTAGAATAACAACAAAGCTTAAAACCCTAGAGCGTGTGAAAGGTAATTGTTAACTGGTGGATATGGGTCACTGAGCACAGGGGGAAAGAGCTTTTTACCTGTATCCTCAATAGCTGGAGAGAACATGCTTATCTATGTAAGTGGTCCAGTTTGACAAGTGATCTGAAAAAACCCAGAACTTAAAGAAACAGATCTGGAGATTTAATACTGCAAATGGTGTACTATAGCTGTTTCTCCCCAAGCATAAAGTAGAGCTCTTAGATACTATTTTTCAGAAAAAAAAACCCTAAAAAGTCTGAAAGGAAGAGGAATAGGATTTTTTCCCCTGTTTTTTAATTTCCAGATTGTTAATATCCACTTCTTAGTCATTGTTTGTAGCTTGGAAATAGTCTTGAAGCACTGGGAGGTACAAGTCACAGATTTGTCTGCAGTTTGCATAATTTACAGCAACTGATCACAGGGTCTCCTTTCATTTCTGGGTTAACCAGCAGGTGGTACACACAAGGTGTTAAATCTTCATGGAATTTCAAGGGATGCTGTCAGGAAACCAATTTGTTTGGTCTTTACTGATAAAAGTAAAAACTTCTTAGAAGAAAGGCTATTTTTTCCCTCCAGGGCCATCATGACTCACGCTTCAGTGCCTAAGAAAGATAGAGACGCTCTTGGAATCAGTGATACATTAATTCGCCTGTCAGTTGGTTTGGAAGATGAAGAAGATTTGCTGGAAGATCTAGATCAAGCTCTGAAAGCTGCGGTAAGTGGGTTGTTACCTTAGTGCCATCACTCAAAATCATTTCCCCTCTAGTCCTCTGCCTTTCTTGCTAAACTGTCTCCTGGCAATTCTTACCTCACTTAATTTTTTAAGCTACTCATGAGCGTGTGTTGCAGAGTATGTGTGCAGCTTTAGAGCTGTTGTCATTCAGTTTCTGCATGCCACAGAGTTTACAGGTCCTGTCAGTCAAAGTTTGAATTGGCATAGGTTCAGCTACTGGCACCTGAATGACAGGGAGAGTGGCTCGAGTCAGGCTGAGGGGAGACTGTCATATGGGCAGCTCGGTGTGTGCTTTGGTTCTCCTGCCATAATTTTAGACAGGGTTGAAATATGTTAAGGAACTTCAAGAAAAGAGCTTCTACCAGACGTAAGTCCAATATTTGAATAAGGGCATTTTGTTTATAAGCACTATGTCTACTCAAACCAGAATTGTGTATTTTGGACAATGGATTAAAATTGTTCTTTACATGTGGTGGTCAGTGTGGTGCCATGTAGTGACTTTCCTTCTCCAGGCAGGTCACCTAAAATACATGAGGTGTAGAACTGTTTGTGTACAAGTATAAATACGTGCGTATGTGCAGGTCTCCCTGCACATAGGTTAAATGTGCCTTGTCTTTTGGTCCTACACAGATTTGTGCTGTGCTTTGGATTGACTGCTGCTGTGACTGACAGAATAATGGATTTTTTTTTGCAAGCTGCTTTTTTTAATCACTTTTTTTTTTTTTTCTGGAAAACATTAGCCATAGCTGAAAAATATGAAGTGTGGGCCCTTGGCTTTGAAGCAGTATGTCAGTCTAATTGATCCCCTTTGGCAGATGCAGGCTTGCAGTTTGGTGTGCCAGTATTTCACTGCAGAATATGCCGTGTCGTGCTCTACTCTGTATTTATCATGCTGTGACTTACCAAGGGCATTGCCAATGTCTCTGGTTTCTGCAATTGCAAATTACTTACTAGGTGAGTTTCCCAGATGGTCCTAGGAAGCAGATCACAGCATGTGAAAGATCCTTTGTTTTTCCCAGAAGGAGGTCCCTGACTTTCAGGTACACAGGAGAATTCCTCTTGATGTGAAATCTCATGGCAGCTGTACATCTGAGCATGTGAGCAAGGCATGTGAACTAGATGCCTTAAGCCTACCCAGGCACCCTGCCTCAACTTCTAATTCTTTCTGTTCTACAGAGCTTCAGTGGAAGATGAAAATCCTTCCAGCCTTCATAAGCATTATTATGTGTTGTGGAGAGGTTCCCTCCCGATCCTGGCAGGCAACAAAAAGAGCCCAGAGGTGGTGCTGCCAGAGCAAAGTGCTAGCCAGTCCTTTCAAATGCTGTTGGAAATCTCGGGATATTCATTGCTGAAGGATGTGTACTAGATCTTTGGTTCTTGGTGCAAGCTTAGTTTGCATTCTGAGGCACTACCAGCTACTGTCACATAATCCCATCCATAAAATTTGTTATTCTGTCTTTACAACTTTAGGTTCCATTCCCAAGTATCCTGTTTGCCTGATATAGAACTTCACTCCTGGAAAGTCACAAACTTTGATTTACAAAATTGAAATGTACTCCTAGTCTGTTTGTATCCAGTTGGGTCACCCGTTGTTCCCATACAGGCCGATGGAGGTATTAGGCATGTTGCTAGCAGGCAGTGAAAACATTTCCTCGGGGTAGCATGCACTCTGCCGTGCCGTGGGGTGGGTAGGAGAATCAAGGAAAAGGAGGCAAACCCAGGACTGCAGTGAGGTGCATGCTTAAGGAGGCTTCAGCAAGTATTGGAGTGAAGTTTACTAAATAACTGCACTAAAAAAGCATGTTTCCTTTTTCCCTTATTCCAGCTTGTACTTTTGTACTGTAGGAGCATTGTACCTCTTGTTAGCTTGTCTGTTTGTTTTCTTTGAGTTGGAATTATGCAGATTTGTTGACTTCTTGGGAGTCCTTGCAATGCTGAGGACAGAGTTCACAGTCTTTGGTGGACCTTGAGTCAGCACCAGGTTAATGGGCAAGGCAGCTCTAGATTCAGCAATACCTTGTTCTCTTCTGCCACCTCTGCATCCCTGTAGGCACCCGCATTTCAGAAAAAACTAAGAAAATAAGGATTTTTGAAAGAGAGAGTTATATGTGGGGAAGAATATGGTGGTGGTAGGTAAGCTATAAATTTGAGTCCTGTAACAATTGTGTATTAGTCTGATGTAGTGTAGAGAGAGGAAATTTTTTGCTCCTCTGTTTATTCTCTCTTTTATTTCTTTTTGTTTGGTGAAATGGAAAATTAGCCACAGTAACCGCATGTACTCTATGCCAGCACAGAGCATGAAGATAACTGAATGCTGAAATGTATCTGATTTATAAGAAGGAAAAATAAAATGTGCAGTTCATACAAATGCACAGTGTAATTATCTTGCATTTTTCCTTGTCATTGCAGTTTGCAGACCGTAAACCTTGACGTGTAAGACTGGAACTTGGAACTGAATGGTGAAATGGCTAAAGAAGATAACACGAAAAACTGAATCTCTAATGATTTTCCTTTAATTTGCCTTCACGAATTGAAATCTGCTCAGTCCGACACTGGGAGTTCTCACTTTGTGCTGCTAGGTTTATTCTGCTGATTTCTGTATATGGACTGTCCACTGTGGTACACAGCCTGGTCTCTCCTGGGGGGGCACTTCTGTTTTGTTGGAATCCTTTGGCTTTGGAATTTGTGGAATCACTAAGTTGTGTTCAAGAACAGCCATGATGCGCACTCAGGAATCTGATCTGGGTTCTGTCAGTGGAGATCAGTGTTTCCCATTTGTCATGGTAGTGGTGCAGGGTGTTAGATCAGAAGGGCTGGTATCTGTTCCTGCTCTTCAGAACGCACAGTTAATTTTCCCTTCACCTCTAATCCAACAGTCCAACTTAAAACCTGTAGATTTAGCTTTGATTTTCTTTTAATTAGATTGGAAATGTGGTGAAATGCTTTTCACCTGTTAATATTTATGGAGTATTAAAAATGAAGCAAAACCCAATATCTGGTAAGCAGTAGTAACTTTCTAAAGAGGATTCTTTCCCTTTTTAGAAAAATCATGTAATGTTAATTGTGCTAATGATTTCATTTACATTGGGAACTAGAATAATTTTAATTAAAATATGCTTTGGATTTCCTTGATGTATTACATTTTTTCCATTTGCATATTCTAATTGCATTCAAACCCAGGTGATAAAATGACACTGGATTTCTGTAAGTTTTCGTCTGGGAAAATGTCATTGATGTTTTTACTGCCAGCAGCATGCTGAGACCCTAGGATCTACTTTTGGGATGATAAAGCAAGTCATAAGAGGTGGTGCTGTGATTTGTGCAGCAGTGGTAGCGGTCTAGGCATGCTGAACCACTGTCACAGTGCATCGGTCTGCTTGTCCTGAGAGGGGGACCAGCATGGATAGTGTGTGTCTGCATCTGCTGGCAGAGAACTGCAGAGCCCTACCTGCCTTGCGTGGCCCAGAACAGTGTTGAGGCTCAAGCAAAGGTTTAAATTGGTAGGGACTTCTATTTGTTGTAATTAAAATAAGACTGCGCTTTCTATACTGGGTCAATAATAGCATTTTGGTGTGAAGTACGGTACAAAGATAATCCTATCAAACTGTCTAGGCACTGTACCTTCTGAGCAGCAAACAATTACATATATTGACACAGGAACAGACTACTCCTGATTATCTAGAATGATTAAATAGAGATTAACTCTTGGGAGAACTGGGGTGAAGGTATGCAGGACTGACAAGCACCACATTTACTGATTTGCACCACTGAGTATATCATAACAGCCTGCGCAAAATTAATAAGATACGACAGGGGTGTAGTGTGGAGTGGCTAAGCCCTGTGGCATTGTGAGTTGGCAAAAGCTAGCTTGTTCTGCAAAATAACCTTGACTTTTGCCAAAGAGAGCAGTTGGCAAAGGGAGCAGCCGGCAACTGGCAACTGCATCTGATAAATCAGATAGATTGAGCGGTGGCTTGACATTCGTATCAGCTAAGCGACACCTGGGGTGGGGTGAAGGCTTCACAGCCTGGTGTTGCTTCCCATAAAAACAAAGTCACCCTGAAAAGCATGGACTGAGCTCCCCACCCCAGAGGTGTGGCAAAACGATGAATCCCAACTTCCAAGGACACAAGCGGCCTTGCCAAGAGCCAATAAATTAATTGACTTAGACCCACCCTGCCAAGAGGTGCCAAAAAACTTTTCAAAAGGTATAAAATTGGCATCTGAGGCCCTTTTTACTTTGAGAGGAGAGGTCACATGACTACCTTAACTGATGAACAGGCCTGAACATCTCTTCCTTTCCCCCAAAAGGGAGGCCTTGTTGGCAAGAATTGTGCTCTTCTGACTCTTGTCAGATGTTCTCCTGGGAGAAATACCAACTCAAGTTTTCTTTTATTATTACTTTATTTATATATATGCTACGTGTTGACCAGCTGTAAGTGTTTAATTGCTAAACACAGCAGTGAATTTATTACGGTAATCCTGAAATTTTTTTCATTGTTGCTCTAATTAAATTACTTACCACCTCAGCACTGCAAAATTGTCTCTCTGACAGGCTTTGCTGCAAGTGGCTGCTGGCTGCCCGGTTTGGGCTGCAAGCTGCACTTACTAACCCTGTGAGTACCTGTCTCTAAGGAGAACCTCACAGGCAACCAGATTCTGACTCGTGGCAAAACTGTATATAAGCACACATGCATAATCCTTAGTCATAAACCGTCGGCCAAGCCTGGGACTAGAGAATTGATCCAGCTGTGCCTAGACGTCCTCTCTGAGGGGTGTTTAGGAAACAAGGGAGTCTTTCTTGAACCTTGTGACTTGACCTGAGAGCCACCTGTCAGAATCTCACCTATTGAACATGACACAGCGGGTGTCGGCTGGTAGGTGGTACAAAAATAAGGAGCTCTTGTTATTTTTCAAAAAGCTGACAACTGGTGATGAAGAGCCTCAAAGGAGTGGTGACTGTATTGTGTGATCTAGCGGCTCTCCCTGCTCTAGTGAAACCCATCTTCTCTTCCATGTTAATCTCTCTTTTAAATATCCATGGGTTTGGTTACAAATTTTTTTTGAGTAACTATCTGATTTAAGTTCTATAAGTTCATCCAGTCCAGATGTTTTTTCTAGTGCCTTCACTAACATGGATGTTAATGAGTGGTGAATATGGGTGGTTTTAGGAAGGATAAACTGAAGATGTGCCTGTGTCTGCGAGGAAGTGATGGGGTGATGCAGATGTGCCAGGGACTGTTGGCACCCTTAGGTGGCAGTAACGGGCTGGAAACACCACATCCCTGCTTATGCAGAGCGATGCAAGGTGAGCAGCTTGCATCTTTCCCCTTCCCGGGAGAGCAGAAACCAGAAGCAATTTTCCCATTATTCTTTATTCATCTGAATATCCTTGATCAATGTTTCCAAATTAGATCTCAAATGTTGAAATAAGATTTCACTGAAATGTCGAGTGCAGTAATGCCTGCGCTTGGTTCGTGGCTGGATGGTGAGGGGAGAGCTGAGCCCTGGGAGGCTGAACTGTAGGTCAGGGCTGTGGAGAGGACAAGAATACAATGCCAACAGGTCCTGAAGCAGGGAGCAGTGGTGGTGATGGGCTGGGTCCTGCCATCCTAGTACGTCCTGCAGTCTTGATGGAGCTCATCTTGGTGGATCGAGGGCTAAGCTGACCCCTTTCAGCCTTGCTCCAGCTCAGGAAGTATTTGTCTTCTTGCAATAAGTCAACAAGTTTTAAATGTTGCTACATAAACCAGCTTTAAAATCAGGGTACTCTTCCTTTTGCTGAGGTTTTCCCACGCCTAGTGCTCTGTTAACCATAGCTGCTGTTAACCATAACATGAACTACTTGGAAGGATGATCCTCTGAAGAGTCACAATTTGAGGGTTGGGGAGATGCACTTTTGTGCTGGATGGGTTAGCCCTGCCAGAACCTCTTTTCTTTCCAGGCCAGGCAAGACCCTTTCTGCAGCTCATAGCGGGTTCAGGAAGACTCCTGGGTGTTCTGAGTGACGGTTTGGGTTTTGATTTAGTTTTCTTCCTCCATGATATTCCTTACTGGTAATACCAGGTCTGCAGCTGGTGAAAGCCGATCGATAGAAAGTCTCTCTAGTGTGTTTTTCTAGTAACTGTGTAGCCTCTGGTTGTGTAAGAGCTTCAGGTCCTGGTGTGGGAATGGCGGTTCCTTGGCTGCTTGCGAAGGGACACAAGTGCCTGGTTTCTATCAAAAGCATATCTACCATGAAATTAATTGCTTGTGTGTTTCCTAATTCTTTGGCTGCTGCTTTCTGCAGACATGAACTTCTTTCATACCGTTTATTTGGGGAAAGGACAGAGGAAACTGCCAGCAGCTAAATTCTCAATGAATTGTTCAGTGATTTTTCTTAACACATGCAATAGCAGCCTGAAGTTGGCCTGAAGGGAGTCTTCCCTGCAGCTGGGGCTGGCCTGGTGGTGGACCTGTCAGGAACTGGTCTCCTCATGGGGAGGGTTTGTAGAATCATAGAGTGGTTTGGGTCGGAAAGGACCCAAGATCCAAAAAGACCCAAAAGATCCCAAAGGACCCGAAGATCATCCAGTTCCAAATCCCTACCATAGGCAGAGACACCTTCCACTAGAAGTTGAAGTGAATGGTAGGAGAACACACCAAGCTGATTATACACATGAACAGAAGATAATCCTTTGAAGTCTTCTCTAAATATCCCTTCTTTCTCTAACTTTCTTGGAGTGATCCCATTTGCCTCCTCTCATAGGCTGACTCCAGATCCATCATGCATTTCACATATCGCATTCTTTCTGAAGCTAAAAGGGTGCGTTTCATCCTTTGATTAGATTTTGCAGATGTGGATTCAGATTGCATTAAACTTCAAGGGGAATTTCTTTTTCATGTTGAGGTCCAGATCACACTTGTATTGAATAAAGATTACATTTGTTCCTGGAAAATAATTGTATAGCGCTAAGCCTGGAAATAAGACCAATTAAACTGCGTCTGTCCTGAGAAACTGCAGCCTGTGAGGTGGCTTCATGGCATTGGGGGAACATGGAAGTGGGGCAGCTCCTGCATAGAATCCAGTGCAGTATTACAGGTCTGGTCCTCATCCTCTGAGTCTGATGTGCTGTGAATCTGCATGGTGGGCGATGCCTAAGGCAAACAGCCCTTGTCCTTACACTGGCAGGAATCTGCTGAGGAGAGTGGATGTCTCAGAAATAATCGAGAGCAGGGCTGGCCTTCAACACTGAAAGCTCTGCCAGTGCCTGCCCTTCCTCATCTGCATTGCACCAACTCCCTGGCCTGAATCAGAGAGTGAAAGGCAAATTCAGAAGTCCCTCAGAGGCAGGAGAGATACCACTGCTGAGGAAACTGCTGTTCTGGGCACGTGCTTACTCCTCTGCACCAACGCTGGTAGGACTGGTTTAGTTCCTGAGAGTTTCTCTGTTTGGGGTGCCCCATTTCTTGGCAGAGGTGGGAGCACTCAAGAGCACCAGCAGGAGCTCCCTGTTCCCCAGCAAGGCTCTGCACCACTGGCTGCGAGGAGGTGGGTTCTGTTGGAAAGACCTAAATCCTGAATTATGGAGATCGCTTCAGTTTTCCCAGAGATGATGCTTCTGCCTTGCTGGCTGTAGGGCTGTGTCCAACTTCTCCCTCTGCCCTGGGCACAGCCCATGGGCCATGGCTCGTTTGCTCTTTCCTGGGCTTAGCTGGAAGTGTTAGTTCCCTGCGCTGAAATAAAATGCCACTTCTGCTGAAAAATTTTGGACTAAGTTGTCATTTTAAGCTGTATGCAACAATGATCCCCATCTGGCTGTTTTCTGCCTTCTTTACTTTCAAAAGAGTGAGGAGGTGCTGCTCTTCCCATCCCAACTGACGGCCAGAGGTATTTGACAAAGGACATGTGTGGGTTTCTCCATCCCAAATCTCCTGTGGCCTATGCCAGGGGCAGCCAAGTCCAACTGTGGGGGCTCTGGTGAGTGGTGACATCCTGCAGGGGAGGCTTTGCAACCTCTGTCCCCATCTCCGCAGTGCTGTGCAGAGGAGATGCAGTGCCTGGCTCCCAGCCTCAGTGTTACAAATTGCAGCAAGCGCAAGAGTCAGCACCTCCTATGCTCTCTCCCAGCCTCAGATTCCCCTAACTTGAGCTTTTTTTGGCATTTATTGGCTGCAGTTGCAGCGGTTTGATGAAGGGCTTCTTGTTTTCCAGCCATAGCGCAGACGGGTGCTGTACCACATTAGTCAGAATAGTTCTTAGAAACTTCCAGCTTTCACTTACAGGAAAGTTGCTGTAATTGAAATCTGCCATTTGTCATAATTATATAAACTTGTATACGTAGCGAATGTCAAGTGACACCGTGCATACTTTCCATTTCAATGGAGACACTCACCCGCTGTTCAGTTTTGCAGACTGGCCCTTGCTGTCACCACTGACCATGAACACAGAAATATGAAGATGCTTCATCTTATCCTACTTCTGTAGGTCTGTGTCAGAGCATGAGCTGGGGAACTGGCAGCTCTTTATCCTGCATATTTATGGATTTAGTGGACTTGAAGTTGTTAACTCCAGCAAAGCAGACGCGTTTTTATATTGGTACAGCTTCCTAACCATTGCAGACCTCTCTTTGTGAAACACTAAAATGAGTTTGAGCCTGATAAGTGCTTAATAATTTTTTATATGCTTCTGTGTGCAGTAGCTGATTTACAGATGCAGTTTTTGTTTCTCCCCTTTATCATCTTCCATTAGAAAAATAATCTCTCATGTCCTGCTAAAAGGCCAGATGTTATAAGTTGGAAACAAAGATGCACGTCTTGCACTGCCAGCCTCACTGTGGCCAAACCCAGCTCCACATCCCAGGAGTTTCCCACCATCCAGCTTGTGTGGAGGTGAGAGTATCTCAGTCTCTGCAGACATCCAGGGCGCTCTGGGCATTTGCTGGGGTTGGAGGTTCATCCCTAATTCCACTGGCTGTGTCCCTGGGATGTTGGAGCAGGGAGGCGGGTTGTAAGATTTTTCTCCTCAAGCTTCCATCCTTTGTTTCTGTCTCTATAAGGAACCATGGAAATTTATTTTTACTCTATTGCATAACACATTTTTCACCTATTATATCATATTCCTGCCTTATTAAACCAGGAGGCTGTGTAACTGCCTTTGTTTCCTCTCTGCGTGTTTACCTACCCAGGTATTTGCACAGCTTCGGGCACTGCTGTCCTTGAGCCTTCCCAACGAGGGCATTCCTCTCGGCTCACCTGCCCTTTCTGCCCTTGTCTCGTGGCTGCTCTGCACCCCGAAAGGCAGTAGAGCCCTCTCCGGAGCTGGCAACTGCTCCCTGCAGAGCAGTGAGCCTTCCCCTCCTTGCTGCAGGAGATCCCAGAGCGCTGCTTTCTCCAAGCATGTTCCATGGAAGCGCTGGCTCTCTTGGTGAAAGTTTTCTGTTTCTGATCGGGGCTGTCAAGGCATTGCTAGGGACAGAAAGGGAAAGTTGTGATGAAAAACAAGATATTTTGAGCTTGACACCATTCCCTGAAAAAAGTCCAACGACTCGGGCTTTTTATGTCCCGGTGGAGTGGGAGCAGATGCCTGATGCTCCATCACTGCCATGAAACCAGCTGGTCCCCACCAGTCCCCCCCTGAGTGTCAGCTCCCCTTGCACCCAGGACTGCACTGCCTGACTCAGTTTCCCCTGCTCTAAGGGAGAGCGATGCTCTCACATCTCTGACACAGCCTGCAGAAATGGGAACAAGAATGTATTCTTTTTGCCAAATGGAGAAAACTCTTGAGGAGTCTTAAGCGTGAGGACTCCTGGCTCCCTGGGATGCTGCAGCACCGAGCCCTGGCCCAGTTGTGCGTGAGAAACAAATCCCATTCTGTCTCTCCAAAGTGCAAGTCGCACACGATTAGAGGTGGTGCATCCTTGTAGTGCAGTCCTGCTACTTACAGAAAGAAAAAAATCCAATTAGCAACACTTCTTAATTGAGAGCATTTGATCTATTAACAATGAAAATTCATTTCCCGATAGCTGCACAGTACTTGAGAGAGTGAACGTGAATTAATGACTGTAGGTATTGATGTCTTTTAGAAATCACAAAGGATTCTGCAATCATTTCCTCTAACTCTTTTAATTAGGTTGGTCAATAGAAATTTCATGTACGTTTATTGCATGTGGAATGCTGAACAAGCTGCTCTTAAAAAGCCTAAAAATCATTAGTCTACATTAGCATCTAGAATTAGTGTAGAAACTGGGGCACAAGGCTAGACTTTCACCTACACCTTGACCAAGTATCAAGGTTATTTGGAATGAATAAATTAAGTCTGAACTACTTTTTAGTTGGATGTGACAAATGGGAGAACCTGAAGCTATACTAATGTGAATGTGAGCACAAACATATCTCAATTTCCCCCTCTGTCCCTTGGGAATGCTGTGGCAATTTTTTAAATGGAACAAAAAGTTAATTTTCCCCCACTTTTTTGACCAGTATTAAAATGGGGACAATTTCCCCTGTGCTTCCCTCCTGGGATCTCCTCCTCTCAAGCACCCCAGAAATCCACCTACCAAGGCAAATCTGGGATAGCGAGGATGCTGGAGTCGTGACTTCTCAGCAGTGTTAAGAAAGTTTGTCAGGGTACTAATGAGACACCTGTCTCAGGTAATGCTCCAGCTTCAATGCAGTACTGTATCAACATGGAATTAATTCTTCAGTTACCAGCCCTCCTTAATTCCATTTTTTCCTAATTTATCTTCACTCCAATTAGAAAAACTATACAACATTTATTTAAATGTATTTCTAAAGTATCTAGAAGCATCTGTTGGATCTGAAATCTGTGATTTTCAGAGGAGCACAACAAAATTAAGATTCCCAATTCCCTGAGAAATCAGACACCTACATTTCCAGAGATAATCTGCAAATCCCAGACTAAACTGTATATTCCTTTTAGGAGATATGTTGCAGTTCTTAGTGGCAGGGTGCAGCTGTACAAAGCTCAGATTGTGTTCCACATTAGAGACCAAATCACATTTCTTTTCTCAGCTGTTTATCTTTCTTATTTTCTTCAAGTAACTGTCCATGATCAGTTTATTTAGATTTGCAAAATCCTCACTCTGGAGGGCACTATATAGAGCTGAGACGATCTCTCTGGCAGTGTCAATTTGGTTGTGAATTCATCCTTTGGTGGATGAGCTGGAAAGTATCCTCTGGGGTTCCATACAAGGAGTAGGAATATCCACTCTGCTCCGCAGCTCCCCTCTGTGATTTATAGCCTGGCTGTGAATCTCATTTAATGAGAAGTTTAGGTCAGTTCCACTATCGGATCGCGTGCAAAGTCTTTCATCATGTCTTTATTGGCTTTGAGCATGTAAACTGTTTACACATCTCTCTCCGCCATAATGGCATCTCTTCATCCCCTAGCCCTGCCGTCCCACCAGCCTAGGGGAAAGACAGAGGGGTGAGGGCCAAGGGAGGGGACACGACATCTGCTCAGTCCTTCCAAGAGAGTGAAGGGCGGTCCAGGTCTCAGTCTGGGTCTCACGGATTCTCAGTGAGTATGGACATTCCTTGGCAAACCAGCAATGCTCAGAGCACTGCATGGAGCTGCCCTCGGCTTTGCTTTTTCTCAGCAGCTCAAAGGATGAAGCAGGAGAGTGATGAGGAAGCCCTGGAAGCCCTGCCAGCAAAGCCAGGCTGGAGCCGGTGGCTGCCATGGCACCATGACGGGCTGCAGCAACTTGCTTCCAGTGCTTCAAATATTCTGATTAACAGGATATTGAAGCACTGATAAGGAATGTTGTGGTCTCATAGCTGCATTTCAAAAACCACTGGAGACACAATGGAAGAAGGTAGCCAAGCCCTTTGATGGGTTGCACTTCCTCTTCTTTAGGCGATTTATTGGTTTGGACAAAATCAGTTTTATAGGGAATTCTATGGACAGCATTCCTTTTCCCAGGCACACAAGGTACTCTTTCACCTGTGAGAAATCATAGTTCCTGACTGCAATATGGCAACAGGAGTTCTGGTAGAGTCTTCAAGTGCTCTTCAGGTCTGCACCTGCCACAGGAGAAGTTGAAGTAGATGCCTACAGTAGGAGAGGGGAACAGGATGAGGCCATAAGTGCTGGTGGTGCTGTACCATGGCAAAATGTCTGCAGATGAAGTGGTTCCCTTCTCACTGTGTTGCAGAGTTTGGGCGGGAATAGCTAAGTAGAGTTTTTTTAATATTTCCATGTCTGCATGTATTTGCAAGATGCCTGCTGTGTTCTCACCATGGCACAATAATTGACATTGTAATTACTGACTTTGAAAGGCTTCATGTGTTTCATAAGAGCAATATAAGATCTGTGACGAATGGAGTGATTTCCATTGGAGTTGGGAACATTTCCCAGGAGATCATGTCACAAAGGCTCTAAGAATGAGGAAAATCTTTATATTTAGATAATTTTAATCATTTATCTTTTCTCCTCTTCTAGGCTTTCTTGAAGACAAATGAATGTAAGAGGAATTCTTTCACTTGAACACATAAAGAAGAGAAGAAACAGATCAGTTCCAGCCACAAGTAATGTTTGCTGTTCCCAGGCTTCATTTCAGAATCAGTGTGCCTGCTTTTGGTAAGGGATTCCATCCAAGCAGCAAGTTCACAGCTAGTTTCAGCAACACGTTAAGACGAAAAAGTGGGAAGTTTAGATTTAAAATTTAGAAAATCTACCATTTGAGACATACAAACAAATATTTGTCTGAAGTGAAAAGTACCTCAGGAAGTACTTCTCAATACTCAGAAAGTACTTACTCAGAAAGAAAAATTAAGATGCTTCTTCTCAAAAGAAGCAAAATAAGAAAGACTGTGAACATGAAAGAAGCAAAGATTGAGAATAAAATAAGTAAAAGCAAAAGCAATCAGATATCCCAAATTCTACAAAACCCTCCAATTATTTGGCTCATGCAGCTTTATTTTATCTTTTTGCTTTTAGATGGGACCTGGTCTGTTTGGACTCATTTTATATTTGCTATAGGGTCATGTTCTGACCAGCAGCTTGAGGTCTTTGGTAGATTTTGCTTGGCAATAATATCCTTTTAACGTCCACCACTTCCACGGAAGGACAACTGCATGCTGAGTTCTTACTGATTCAAGTCCCAGAGCCCATCCTTTTGTTGAGTTCTCTTTGCAGAGCCCCCAGTATGGCCACATCGATGGTGCCTCACATACTGCAGTCTCACACGAAAAATGAAGCTAACAAGCTTCCTGACCAACTCAGTTAAATCCCTTCTATTCTTTCATCTCTAAAATGCATTGCATTATTTCTAAAACTCTCTTCTGATCTGCTGACCTCTCTTTACAGCAAATGTGAAGGCACCTGCGTCTTTCCTCTTGGCATCAGGAAGTGCCTGTGCTCGTACAGTGTTTTCCTTCAGTGCAGCACATTTTGTCCTTTATCTCATGTGTTTGCTTCCATGGACGGTGGGGAGAAACCCATTCTCCAATTTCCCTGTGAGGAAGATTGCCTTCCTAAAAGAAATTAATCTTATTAAAATGAAAGTTTAACTAGCGAACTGAAGTCCACCAAAAAGCACTTTCCTTCCCTCCCTGCCTTCCTTCCAGAAATATCTGAACTTGGAGAATTGTGCTCGTGTCCTAGTTCACATGTGGGTTTTCATTAGTGCTGCTGCCTTTTCCAGAGGTGTATTTTGAAATAGCTTCTGTTCCTGACATCGGAACTTACACGAGGGCTTCAGCGCCAAAAATAGTTCACTGAAGCTTTAGCCAAAGCAGTGTCTTTGCCTACAGATACAGCTCTGAATTAGCAGCATCGCTTCCTATATCCAGCATGGATTTCTCTGAGCAGCTTCTCCTGAAGCTCTTCCCAGGAGCTCCAGGCATGGCTTTGGCAGGAGTACTTGTATTTCCTAGCAAATTGGTGTAACTGGAGCTCTCTCCTGGCACCTCCAGTCCTTGAAGAAGTGAACCAGAAGATGGTGGACTGTGAAGCACTTGATGGGACTCAATTCAGCCTCAGCATTTCTTGGGGGAAAAGAGAAATGGGAGACCCTCACCTTACTGGGAAAGGGGCCTTTCTGCCCCAGTTTCTGGACTGGGCTGGACTGGAGCTCCAGGCTGTAGGCAGGCGTCCTGGGATGAGGGGAAGGCTTCTGCATCTTGGGGCATATTCAAGGGTTTGGGGGGTTTTGGAGGACCACAGGCAGGAGTGAACTGAGCCCTGTCCATGCTGGACACCGATGTCCTGTAGCAACAACACCTCCCCATTGGAACTTGGTCCTGCCTCTGCTCTCTGCAGGCACTTTGCCTGTGGTGCCTATGATTTTCAGAGACATATTTCAGGTGGCAAAATTCATTGTTAATTCCTCATGCTGAAATGGGTTATTTTTATCTACTCTATATGAAATTATACTGAAGTTTGTCTTTGGCTTCCATTTTTTTTTCCTTGGGAACAAATTTCTTGCCAACTTGGCTGTGGGGCTCAGTATAATTAATGAAAACTTCCCCTGAGACTCAAAGAAACAAATGCTTCCATTTACAGCAAAAGTTAAATTCAATTTACACCATATTAAATCCATTCTTCAAAGAAATATCCAAACAAAACCACTGCAGGATTTTTAGCTGACCTGACTGGTGGTGTGCGTTTCATATGTCCCCCATCCACAGAGTAAGAACAGCTCTCCGTGTACTGAGGCATCTGCTACTGTCCCATCTGAGGAGGTGTTTGTCCAGCCGTATGTCTGCTCCCTATAACAGGGAGTGTCATCCCGGCTGTCGGGAACAGTGCCATCTGCTCCATTATTTTCAGCAGAGTATTGTTCACATAAGGCATCCATGTATGGATGTGCCTGTGCTGGGAACATAACAATAAGATATGAAAGGACACGCAGGAGAGGATGAGAGCCGATTTCATCAGTTATCTGCATTACTGTAAATGGACAGGTGCTATTTCATTACCTATTGAAAAATTAGTTTTATTGATCCTGTTAAGAAAGGGGATGGGGATTTCTATCAGGAGGCTGTGAAGCAGATAATGAGACAGTGGCTCTCCTCTGCCCTCAGATATCCAGGTACAATGCTTTTTACCACCTCCTTGAGCACTGATCCTTTTTGACACCAAATCTCCCCCTCAGAAAAGACATTAACTTCATCTCATCAAACCCCATCTCCTCTAATCTCCCCGCACATCGTGTACTCTCATTTACCTCTCTGCAAGCGCAGCTGCTGTGGCAGAGCATCCTCTCTGTCTTTGAGGCTTGAACCAGAGCCCTTTAATTTGACGACTGCTGCGGCATCTGATAAAGCTGGAGCCAGATTTAGTCCTTTCAAGGCTCCTGCGAGCTGCTAAACCCAATGTGGAAGCACGGGGCTTTTTGCAGCTGTATTTCAGAGCTGCTAACGAGTCAGGGTGGATGGCCAGCCAGAGGATGCAGGGGTTTCATGCCTCCTATGATCCACCAACCATCCTTTCCCTGAAAGGTTAGAATCCCCTACGGTGCAGCCTGCACAGGTCCACTTTGCTTGTCCGTCTCTTTCCTGACTCTACTTCTGTCCTATATGAGGTTTGTTAGCAACAGAAGCTCCTGCTGAGGGGACGCACGACCCCAGGGCCATGTTCCCAGTGGTGACCAGGCCAGCAGCAGGGTGGCTCCTGGAGGTCACACGCAGTTCAGGATGCTCTGTTTGTGGGCACGCCCCAGCACTGTGCCCTCTTTGTTGCAGGACTGGCACTTCTCCTTGCTCATATTCTGCTCATCCTGGGTCTGCACAAGCTGGCAACATCAGCAGCATCTCAGACAAAGTGGTATTTAACCTCCAATGAGGATGAAACTCTTATGAGTTTCCTTGTTCATTCATATAATCATAGAATCATGGAATCATAGAATCATTTAGGCTGGAAGAGATCTTTAAGATCATTGAGTCCAACCATAAACCTCACACTGCCAACTCCAGAACAAAACGACGTCCCTGAGCACCACATCTACATGTCTTTTAAACACCTCGGGGATGGTGGCTCCACCACTTCCCTTGGCAGCATCTTTCAGTGCTTGACAACCTTTTCCGTGAAGTACTGTTTCCTAGTATCCAATCTAAACTTCCCCTGATGCTACTTGAGGCCATATCCTTTTTGTCTTATGTCTTGTTACTTTAGAGAAGAGACCAACACCCATCTCATGACAACCACCTTTCAGGGAGCTGCAGTGAGGTCTCCTCTCAGCCATCTTTTCTCCAGATGGAACAGCCCATTGATTCTGGTGAGTGCATCTGTAAGGCTCTGTACGATGGACAGAGTTGTTTCGTTGGAGGCGATGCCCCTATACATCAAGCTGCAGCTGGTGCAGCTGGCAAACACAGGCATGGGAAATGCACTGTTAACATTGTGGATTAAGCACATTTATGGAGAAATATAGGAAAGCCGATGGCTGATGACTAGCACCCTGTCAAAGCCATGTTTGGGATCCTGTTTGTGAAAAGTCCCTCCACATTTGGGAAGGTATGTGCAATCCCAGTCTCATACTTGCCCTGGCAGATTTGGGTGACAGCAGAAATTTGACCGTCCAGGATGTGTGGCTGCTGTGGGGACAGGAACACTGCAGCCAAACTGGGGGTTTGGGTCATGGCTGCTGATAGCTGGGCAGCTGAAAGGGCCCTGCACGCCCTGGGCATGTGAGGCAACTCTGGGACCATTCCTGTATGTTTAGGTTTCAGACAATTCACAGGATATTCCTTGCATTTCCTTCTGAGAATGGCACTCATCATATTGCCTAGAGCACAGTAAAAGAGAAGTAACTGCTAAAACATGAATATTTAATACATAGCTTATTATTTCTTTATTAAACACATATTTGAGGAACCTTTGCTCCACCGATGAGTGAAAATTTCTCCAGTCCCTGCACGATACAGAGTTTGCTTGCTGTAAACCCAGCTCCTGCACACTGTCTCAGTGGCTCCTCTGAGGCACCCTGATGCATCTCTGAAACCAAAGGAGCTTCTGTGGTTGCAAAGTAGGCAGGCGAGGAAGATAAATCCCTTTTGGTCTGACCACGAGGACCCACGAGGACCCAACTTTTCCTGCAAGCTGCAGCATCCCTACACAGGGCATATAAATATTCGCAGGGTGGCAAGAAATCATGGGTTTAGCTACATTATTTTTAAACCAGAGAGCTGTGAGTGAGTAGGAGACTCACATGAAGTCTATTTATTTTAATCTTTTACTGTCATTTTAAAACTTAGAGATATTATTTCCAGTCCTTGAATTTCCTTTGTTCTAAGTCCCAGTTTATGTTTTCTTTAAAAGGTTATGCTAACACTAATCAAAAGCCCTAGAAGTCAGTTTGCAAAATTTGCTGCCAGCCCTTAATGACCTGCTAAAAATAACATGAATGATTCATCTCCTAATCTATGGAAATGGTAGTGATTTGTTCTTGGCAGCTCCCTTGGGTTCAGTCTGGGCTGCAGGACATGACAAGTATTAGCAAATCAAGGAATATTGAAGTGATTTTTCCTCTTTGTGTTTCAGGGGAATGCAAATATTTTCTCCAAACCCAGGTGGGTTTCCCACCACTATAGGGATGCCCCCAAGGGAATGTCTCAGGGCTTCTCCAACCCACAGTCTGGAATTCAGACATGGACATCTAATGCTAATAATGTGGAATTTAGACAGAAGTATTTGAACAGGAATAATTAAAAAAAAAATTCTAAGCAGCGTGTTGAAGAAGCCCTACAGTGCTCAATATGTTCTAATCTTTTAATAGGAATTGCTTAAATGTCCTAATAAGAAAATAACGGCTGCTGCAATAACTTCTTTTTAATTGAAATCAGCTCATCAGATTTAGCAAAGCTATTTAGGTTTTAATTCCAAACCTCCTGCAGACCTGCAGCACATTTTATCGCAAAGGTTTCACAACACCAGCCCTTTTCTGACTCCTGCCACGCAGTGATGGGCAAACCGGCTTCAATTCTTGTGCTTTTGAGGTTCAAATCTCCAATTTTTCCAGGAGAGCAGCTGGGAAAGCCGCACCCTCTCGGGAGCTTCTGTTGCAATGATGGCCAACTTTGTTTTAATCAGATTTGTTGGATTCGATCAGGGAAGAGGAACACAGAGTTAGCAAAGTGTGCATAGACTGAGTGTAATATTTATTCCTCTGCCCATAATCCTCATTAGTTGCGCCTGGGGAACATTTACATTAGCTATTTTTACCTTCGCCATGATGGGATGTGACTGTTTTGCACACAGTCAGCTATTCTCACGTGTAAACTGGCTCACTAAACAAGTATAAAACATCTATATCACAATTATGTGCAAAGCCTTGCTGTGTGACCACAGCAGCTCACAGCACTGTTGGATCAATGAAAAACTGCCTGATGGAACAGTGCTGAACAGCCTGCAAACGTACACGGGGATGAAATTTGTTTGCAAATTACTTTGCAGCTGCTTACTGAAAATAAATAGACATTCAGAAATCTGCAGCAGTTTGTGAAGGTCTCCTTGATGGAAAAAAAAAGTCTATTTCCTCAAGTAACCACTTTACTCTCTGTAATTTAATCATGTCTGTTAATGTCAAACTGCCCAGGCCATCAGGAGGAGGCTCTGTGTCCAAGTTGCGGGGATGCTGGGGTGAGTGGTGGTGGAGATCCCTGCTAGGCTCCACGCTGGGGCTGGCCCCGCAGTCGAGGATGGCAGCTGTGCACCAGGAGAGACCCAGAGTATTTGAGCAATATGAGTAAGAAAAAAACACAGAGCAAGAAATTACAGTTACAGATTCACAGAATTGTTCAGGTTGGAAAGGACCTTTGAGATCATCAAGTCCAACTATAAACATCACACCACCAACTCCACCATTAAACCATGTCCCTAAGTACCACATCCACACATCTTTTAAATCCCTCCAGGAATGGGGACTCCACCACCCCCCTGGGCAGCCTCTTGCAGTGCTTGATGATCCTTTCCATGAAGAAAAGTTTCCTAATATCCAATCTAACCCCCCCTACACAACTTGAGGCCATTTCCTTTTGTCCTATCACTCATTACTTGTGAGAGGAGACCAGCACTCTCTTCACTAGAACCTATTTTCAGAGAGCTGCAGAGAGTTATGAGGTGTCCCTTCCAGCCTCCTTTTCTCCCTAAGTTGTCTTTTTCACAAACAGCTATTTTTATATCTTACACCAGAAGACAACTCGCAGAAAACTCATGAGAAAATGAGTTTTTTTCCCCAATGTATCTACCCAAGCTGGGGAGGTCTAACCTGTAGTAGTTACAGCCAGAATATATTCCAATGAATGAAAAACAGTGTAAAACATGTGAAATCAAAACATCCATTTGAAACTCTGTTTATTTAAAATGTGCTTTTTATCACAGTGCTGAGGAAGGATAAAGTAGTTGAGTTTAACTGTCCAAGAAAAATATTTATGTAACTCCAGAACTTCTACCGCTTCTCTAGATCTGGCTGTGAAATCTTCTCAGAAAGTTTCCTGCAGATTTTGTCATCTCCTTAGAGCCGAGAGCGGTAGGCAGGAGCAGCTGTTTGCAGTGCGCACACTGTAGGGTGTAGGTAATTTTTTTATTGAGCAGGAGCAACTTGAGCTGATCTGCTCATACCTCATGCTCCGAGCATATCTCCATGTCACTGGGGACACACGTATGGAAGAGAAAGGTGCAAATCAGGCATGACAATCGGGTTCTGGATCTTAAATACCAGCGGGATGGTGGTAGTGTTCTCAGTCGTTGAGAAAAGAACCACAGAAATGAGTGCAGAGATCAACATGGAAATGATCTGGTGGAGCTGATGGTGTGGCTGCTTAGAGAGGAGTTCAGAGATGTGCCATGGATTTAATGTAAGCTAACATGGGAAGAAAACAAAAGGAGATGAGATGCCAGAACATATATGGTCTACAGTGTGAAAGGCAGCCACCAGGGAAAGGCAGCAGAGGATGTTTATGTGCTGTAGTTGGGAGGCTGAGTCTCTTCTGGGTTTTCATCAAGAAAACATGAAAAAAAGAATTTGTATCAGGTGAAGATAGTAGTGGAAAACCACCGGGTTTCTTGAATGGAGATGACCATTCTACAGAACAACATGAAGAGGATGTTTGTGGATAACACAAGCTGCAGTCATTGCATTTGACTGGATCAGGCCAAAAATGGTCTTGAAAAGCTGGAGGCAGTCCAGTCAAGACCCATCAGTCAGAAAAATAAGTCTTTAGCAGAAAGAAAAGTCAAATACTTCAATGCTAGATGGGCAATAACTTGGCAGTCAGCAGAGTTGTGTGCTGCAACCCGGAGGGCCGTGTACTGAACAGAAACAAGCAACTCTGCAAAAATATCAAGTTTTATGTGGGAATTGGGATTATTTTCTGCATTCCACATTGCTGGTAAGATTTCAGCTAAAATGCCGTGTCCAGTTCAAGGAAATGTGGAAAAGCAGACAAGCCTTGAAGAAAAGAATAAAAAAACCAGTGCAGCTGCGCTCACAGACTGCAATGCATGATATAGATATAGATATAGGGAATGGTTTTCATCACTAGGAGGGACAAAAAGCACTACAAACACACCCTCTTCTGTCCATAAAATTTAAAGAGACTCGGTAGCAAATGGTGTGCATTTTAAGTGCATAGTAGTGAGCTGTTAAGCAAGGCTGTGAACTCCAGGCACTCCCAGAGCAAGCTGGATCATCTGGCGATGTTCATGCCTTGTGACCACTGTTGGGAAAATGCTTTTTGACTGCTCAATTTTCTTGCTTCTTGCTGGCCACAACAGCTGGAAAAAATAGTCATTTTAGTCTGAGGGGCAAGCGAGAGTGTAAGATGAGCCCAGCCTTGGACATGCTTTGTACCAGGCCCTTGAAGAGGGTTTGGCTGACTCTCCTGGCACCACGGCTGGCTGGACCATGGTGGCCAGGGCTTTTACTGTCTGAAAATCTTCTGGATGCTGCCCCAATGTGTGTGCTGAGTCCCCCTCAGCTGCTGATGCTGAGAGAGTGATGCCCAGACCTGCGGTCAAGCCGCAAGTACACCAGTGGCTCTTCAAAGGAAAAAGCAGGGGATGAAGTACAAAACTAAATTATTTGAGAAAGAGCTTGTAAAGCTGAAATAAGTTAGGGTAGGAGCCAGTTAACTGGTTCCACTGTTGCTGATAAGGCTGTTTCCCATAACAAAACAGTAATGTTCCCGGGCACAACCCAGGATGTGGTAGGCGGCCTCGGGAATCAAAGACTGAATAAAAGTCTTGCCTAAAAAACATGAGATCCTGTAAAGAAGAGATTAGTTTCATGATTTTGGAGGAGGCATACATCTCGCTTTTGAAGCTTTGGAGTTGGTAACAATGCAGTTTTCTTTATGTTGCCTCTGCAAGGTCTTCACATTAAATTAGACCAATTATTTGCTGCTGGAAAAAGGAATTAGGTTTTGAGTAATAATGCATTGTGTTTAACTTTCTGCTATTGCTAGAACTCAAATATAGTCTGATTCTACTCAGAACGCTGTTCTCTGAACTCCAGCAGCTGTATGCCTGCTCCTTTCACACAACCAGTGAGTAATTTTTTCTGCTGTGTTGATTTACAGTATCAATGTCCAGCAGATTTTATTTGTTTGATGTGCAGACCATAATTCTATTGCAGTAATGAAGGATGAAACTCCTTTTATAGCACTTAATGCTGAGCTCTTGTGTTCATCATGACAGCTGCATGTAGGAATCTTGGATTTATTTTATTTACTTTTCAATGACTATTGTGTATTGTAGCTCACACAGCTTGCTAAGCCTGCATTTTTGCAATCAGCTAACACTAACAAAAGTGAATCCAATGGCTTTTTGGCTTGTGAATGAGTCATCACACTCTGAGCCTCCCTGCTGGAGCAGATGGCTGGGAGGTGTTGAGGGAGGGACACTTCGGCTTTGCACATCCTTCTCCTGTGTCAGATTTTCCTGTTGTGTTTGGTGGGCATTTGAGAACACCATGAGGAACAGGACGTACTTTATCAAGGTAGTTACTCATGGAGATTCTTTCTTCTTTATGTCGCTACAGGAGTAGTGAAATAAAGCTGTGCATGGAAATGTATTACCCAGGCACCCAGGTCTGGCACAATGCTTGGCTGCAAACTGCAATATTTGCAGCCCATTAGAAATGGCATCCACTTTTCAAATGAACCCGTACTGCCCAGTAAATGCATGTGAAACCAATGTGGTGCTGAGGCCATTCGCCCTGACGCCAGCAGCCTCTGGGCTGGGGGTCCCATCGCTCTCCTGTGCCTGGTCACAGCACGAGGGGGGGGCAGAACCAGGCCCATCACTTGCGGTTCTGCTGCATTTTGGTGCCTCTGACCCTGCTTGCCAAAGCCCAGTGCTGGATACCCAGACAGTGGAATTGTTCTCCTCAGGTCCTCCCTCCCTAGTGCAGAGCAGGGTGGCTCCATGGGAATATTAGAGCCCAGTGGATGTTGTGCTGTGGCAGCGTCCCCAGGGGTACCTTTCCCTAAGGAGGGTCCACTGAGAGCCTCATGGAGAGAAGTCCTGGCAGCTCAGACAAAGCTTTAACACAAACTTTTTGCATCTGACAGCAACACTGCCATGTGCTCTGAATTGTGGGCAAGTGGCTGAGTTCAGTTTTCCAGGAACACTCACCCACCCGTCCTGGGCGGCTGATCCCTTGAGCTCCCAGAGCATTGCTTGTGCACAGGAGACAGGGCTCAGGAGGAGCTGCTGGAGCCAGGGCTTAACGTCCCAGGCCTTTCCTTAGTCATAGTCAGTACAGATTCCTGAATGGGAAGAAAATGCTGTTTCTTTTTTCCAGACTTAACAATGGTAAGCAAGAAGCTCATTCTCAGCACAACTTGCAGAAAACATATTAAATATCGACAGTAATTAGATGAGCTTGGCTCAGTACAATATTGGTATTAATTCTATTAGATTGAATTTAAGAGGAAACAATGTTTAACTTAATGCCTGTAATAAATGAGGAGGAAGGTAGTGAAGCTACCCCTATAAAAAGACAAATCAGAAAATAAAAAATACTTCAGGCTCTGAATAGAGAAACCATGGCAGGTGGTTGGTGTGACTGCCCTTATGGTGTGGTTCCCTGCAGGTCATCTGTTGGGTGAGTCGGATAGGGACCCGCTGGTGCTCTGCTGCCAAGCAGAGGACAGCCATCCACCCAGATGACACATGTAGTGTCTGTCTGTGGGTAGATGAAGTAACAGAAAAGGAAAATCAGGGTAAAATGGGAGTTAGGCCAGTGCCTCCATGCACAGTCTGAGTCCACCTGGCTCAAAGCCGCCGTGACTGCACATCCATCAACCATACTTCCTACTGGCCTTTGAGCTCAGAATCTCTAGATAGGATTTAGACATTCTGGCATCCTGATTTATCCTCCCATGACAGTTGTTTTTTTCTTTCTTTTGGCTTTACTCCTTTTTCCCTATGAGGGTATAGCAGGTGGGAACAAACAGGTTAGGGGAAGCAGTGGAGAGCATTCACCCTGGCAGCAAGGAGAAGCCTGGGGCGAAGGCGCCCTTGCCAATGGCTCAATAGATCCTGCAGCTGAGTTAGGACATGCCTGTCATCCTGCACATCCTCCTTCAGAACCTGCCATGTTTCCCGGAAAAGGTGATTCCAAAACAGTTATCGTACAATTAGGTGATAGCAGAAGCAGTTGACATCAGGCTTTGCTGAAGCACTCTAGTCTTTCTAGGACCACCCCTCGCCTGCCTGGGAAAGTGAGCTTCTGTCCCTCCTGCTGATAAACCCCCTGCCTGGGGCCAAGAGGAACATTTTGGGTATGCTCAGAGTGCTTCTTTTGGGGCAACCCTTGCTCAGGGGGGTGCTCCACCAGTGGAACCTTATCCTCCAGAGGCTCCTTCCATACCATGCCAATTCTCCTCATGTCTGGATGGTGTCCATGGTTTCCCAGCCATCTCCACTGTGCCAAAGCCATGGCACTTGAGATCCTATCAGAAGTTTTGCTTACTTCATTAATTGCTTATTTGCTTATTAGTGGAGTTTATTAACTCTTTGGCACTTTTTGGAGCCATTTGTTCTTTTCAATTTTGGAGGGGAAAATTGTCCTTCGGTGTGTTTTTAGGTTAGGTCGTGTTCTGTAGTTTGAATAAAGATATTTCATCTCACAAATAAATGTGTATGACTATAACTAATGAGGACATAATTATGTCCTGTTTAACATTATCATCTCATAATACGGCAAACAGGATGTTCCTGCTCCCCTGTGCAGATTTTCTACAGGAGTATGATTTAACTCTACTTTTTTACATCTCTGCAGCACCAAAAAAACTGGTAGTAATTAATACAGATATTAATTGCCATGGACAGTTGACATTAGCTGACCTGCAGAGACAGCAAGACAGAGACCTTGTGATTCAGCAGCCAGCAGGCATGTTGCAAAGCTGGCAATCTGGAGTCATGAGGGGTACTTGGCTTTTTAGCCTGAAAGTTATGTAGAATTTCAAAGTCCTGTTAAAAGCAAAACAATGGTAGACATGAATGATATTCATCATCCAGCCAAGTGGACAACTCTCAACGAATTCTGACCCTGCAGCTGGAAGCACATAAGTCCATCTCTTTTAGCAGAAGGGGAGAGAGCAGGGACCCTGGAGGAAGGAGCACCACAGTGTAATTCAGGTGAGGTAGAGCTTGCTTTAAGCTCTGGGATAATCTGGTTATCATAGTTTTCTTCCTGTAGTGGCAGGATGTTTTTCCAGAGATGTTGACTGCAAGAAGTTATTTCATACGTTGGATGTGAGAGGGGGTTTGCAGTGGTCCTGCAGTTCAGTGGGCCCTAAAGTTCAAAAGCAAGAGGTGAGGGGCAGTAAGGAGAAGGCTTGTTCCTAGTCCAGATCTAAATCCTTCTACAGTGCGGAGGACCCAAGGGATGTACCCAAAATGCAGCCACAATTGCTGTTTTTTTTCAAAGTACATCCCTTCGGCAACAGGCTGTAGGACCAGGCATTTCTGCACGAGAACAGTGAGCTGGAGTCACTGGGGCTGTGAGCCAGCTGGAACAAGCAGAGGGAGCTGGAATTCAAGCCTTCCACCGCAGAAACCCTCTTGGTACAGTTTGTGACATTTTGCACTTATCATGTTAATATTGAAAAGGTGCCTACTCAGATCTTCTCTGGAATCATTGGGAGAGAATTTAGTTGTGTTTGTTTTAAGTTAAATTGGTTTGAGAAATGAAAAAAGACATATTCCTTCCTTTCTCCATTTGCATAAACCCTCACCTACACAGTTTCAGTGAATGCTCTGGGTTCCCAAGTCTCTGTGGCCATACACACCCGCTCCAGCTAACCTGGGGCACTCAGTTTACTGACCAGGCTGCCTGCTGTGGGTACAAAGGTTCTCCTGTATCCTCCTGTTCCTGTGTGTCTGTGCAAACAGGAGTCATTTTGCTAATCATATATGTGGAAAATTAATTTTTAAGTGGCTTTAATTTGTCCAACTTTTCTTTCAGGTCAAATACAATGGAATTTCTTTGTTTGGTTTGTGTGTGAGTAAATTTTTTTAACACAACCAACAGTGGGTTTTTTTTCCTTGGCTTGATCTTTGTCTTTATTTAATCAGTCTCTTTTAAAATTGACCTCTGTAGATATGAAGGGATGTGCCAAGATCATCTCTAGTCTGCAACTGCAATAGCAGATTTGTAGCGCTACATTATTACTGTTCTCATTGCTTTTATAAGGAGCTGCTCGTTTAAAAGGTGAGACACTGTCACATCCCGCTAAATCTGCTGTATCCCTGTAAACATCTGCATTTTATAGACAAAGAATGAACTAGTGAATTTGTTACTAATTCTTTATGTACTTGTTGATTGATCCCTGGTACTGAAAACTAATAATAATTTTTAATAGGTGAAACTCAGAGTCGAATCCTTATTTTCCTGACATTTTCCTGAGGTTTCCTCTGCTGAACACAACACAGAGTCCATGGTGCCATAATCTGTGCCATGTGGGTGCACGCTGTGCTGGTGAAGAGTCTGCCTGCATGCTGCGGTATGCAGCTGAGGGTCTGCAGCAGGTAAGCTGAGAGGTTTCAGTATTTCAGGCTTTCTTTGCAGCTAGAACACCCTGTGTGCATTAGAAAGGGGCATTAAGCTCTTGTGTGAGCATCTCTGGACATTTATGTGAATGTTAGAGCCAGTGCCACCTCCTCTTTGCCCAGGCTGTCACCCTGAGCTGGTGGGGGAGGGTTGTCATAACTACTCCCAGAATTCCTTAATTGAAAAAATTAAATAAATATGATGAGATTATGACTATTGTATTATTGCTGAGCTTTACAGAAGGCTGAGCTGACTTTGTGCATATCTCAAACCTTAGTAGTGTGATGGACACAAAGCTCCACATAAATCATGGGCTTTTGGGAATCTCTTGAGCAATGGGACTTGAAGCAACAACTTTCTCAATTATTTCACATAAATGAGAAAGAAGGAAGTTTATGTGCTACAAAGAAGCACATTCTGCTGAGCCACAACTGGAGATCAGTGAAATGTGATTTCCTGGGAAGGACTTTTGCCAGCCTGGAATGCCGCTGTGACAAACACTCTGTGTGTCGTACAATCCAGGTGAACCAGCCTCTGGATGTGGTGCTTCCTGAGCGAGCGCAGTGTCACAGGGATGCTGATCTGCACCGACATGTGCATCACCTTAAACCCTGGCCCATAGCTCTCCAAGGAGGAGGACAAGGGGATGCCAGTTGCTGAACATCGGAGGCTGCAGGGCTGCAGAGCTGAAAAAAGAGGTTGCTGTGGGGTGAAGATTTTGCCAGACCTTGTTTGGAAACAAAAAGGTCTTGGTATGAAGAACCTGATAAATGAAATCCATAAGAATTTAGCTGTCTAGACGGTCCTCTACACTTAATCTGCATGAAGAAGCATGTTTATCCTATACCTTTCCTTGTTGTTATGCGAAAATTCTTCTTGTTTCTAACGCAAACTCCTGTTTTCAAATGGTCACCAGAAATTTTGAAAACAGTGGTGGGAGAAGAAGGATAAAATAGATAGAATAAAGAGAGAGGCATTCTTGACATCAGTGAAATAATTACAGTGTGCTTCAGACAGGGTGGGTGCTAATTTTCGTCAAAGGCCACATAGATATACCTAGAGACATTTATCTTCTTTTGTGGAGCAATAATTATTGCCTGCCTGCTTGTCCTCACGTATTCCAGCTAAGATGACGTAGTTAGATTTGGTATGGCATGTGCACCAAAACTAGCGTAAAGCACTGAAGAATTTACTGCTCCTATGGTTGCTGGAGCAAAACATTTATTTCAAAGTTCCCTTTGTAACATGTACGGGTAGAGTTGAAAAGATTAGAGGATTAAGTTTTCAGATATCATCCCGCTCAGAATCTTGAAAGTCTGTTTGTAGTCATGTAATTAGTGAGTGCCCTCACATGCACCACAGTCCTGCTAAAATATCAGGAATCTGAGCATGTGCCCCAGCAATGCTGCAGTGAAAAGCAATAAAACACCGCCATCACACCCAGACAGCGCAGGGAAGGGGGACACAGAGATGGGTGTAAGAATAGAGTGGAAAAAAGTTGGTGAACAGTCTCGAGAATGGGGGATGCACCGACTGTTGCTACAGCTTAGGCTGTATTTTATGTGTTTTCCCTGGCTGTGTTATATTCCTTGTTGCACCTCCCTTTAGCAGAAAATAATTTTCACCACTATAAATTACTCCTATTTTATCCTCCTCCACGGTGCTATTATTCACCAGATTTTCTGCATCCGAAGAGATATTTAATTTCCCTAATTTATATAATTTCTATACCTCTGCAATACTGTCCCAGAAGCCCTGATATGCACGGAAAGCCTGGCCCGTGATGCTGCCAGTGCTGCGGGTCGGGGCTGAGCTGGAGCCCACAGCAGCAGGGAGCTCAGCACCAAGCAGCTGCCTCTGAGCTTGCACTTCGGATGTGCTTTGCAACCAGGCAGGACTCTGATGCCACAGCCACTGCTACCTCACTTGCTCACTACTTAGGGTGTACAAGGTTTTCCACTGCAAAAACGTTCACTTTTTGATGTACAAAAGATGTGGCTCTGCAGAGGAGGTGGGATATCCACTGGGATTTCCTTAGCTGCGCTGGAAAAGATGTGTCTGCACTTCCAAAGAATGGATGCCCATCGCTTCTGAGGAGCCATCCTGTGTGTTTAGGGGGTCTCCTGGAGTGGGGCTGCCGGGCAGGACTGAGCTTCCCTAAGGATGTGGACATCACAGCCTGCCTGGGGACCTGCTCCAGTGTTTTGATTAAAAAGTCTCCATAAAACAATTGCATAAATGTACTTTACTCTGTTTATTTTATCAATATTGAGCAAATATTGGCACATCTTCAGCTGGATTTGTCTAACAAACTGAATTAGCCTTGTCTGTCTTGTCTGTCTTGTGATCCTCCAGACTTATTAAAGGTAATCCCTGTTTTTCTTTAGCGAGGAACACAGACCACAAACAAAGCCCCATCGTGGTGATGGGTTTTGCAGTGCAGTGGTGGAGAAGTGGTCTCCTGAGCCCACAGCAAAGGGCAGGCAGGATCTGTGGGATCTGCTGGGAGGTGGGATGCTGGGGTGCTGGGATGAGGTTCATAAGGCGTTTGAGCTGTGCAGCAGCCTCAGGCAGCAGTGATGGTCCTCGCTGCCCAGTGGTCCCCAGGGATACCCCAGTCTCTTTTACAGGGATGTGAGTGCCAGGTACATTTCGTGATCGGTCAGTTGTTTTACTCTTATGGCTCCCTGCCTTACAAAAAAAAAAAAAGCACCAAGGCACAGCGTTTTGTCTTATTTTCTGGTTTAGTCTTTAAAACAATTTAGTGTTGGGCCTCTTAGTCATTAAAGATGCAATTGAATAACCAATCCTTTTAAACTGTGGCTCATGGGTCACAAGGCAGACAAGTGTTTCCAAGCTTGTGTATGAGCCATAAACTACTTGGCTGCAGACAGGGAATGTGTGTGAACTGGTCCACAGCTGTTATAACTCCTGTTGGTGCACCAACAGGAGACCAGGGACAAATCTTCTCGCTGTCAGATCATCCCTCATGTTTGCAGGGAAACCAAAGCAGACGGAATAACTGCAGAGCCCCATTGTGTCCAGAGAACTGTTTTTCAGTCAAAACCTGGGGTCTGGGGTCCCGTTTTGCTTCAAGCAGGGCTCCCATGGCTTCATGCAGTATATGGTTCAGATCCCTTGCTCTGTGGTTTTTGGTGTGTTTGGGGTGTCATGACACAGGGCCTGTGCTTGCTCTGATCTTGGTACAGGCAGCTCTATCAAACTCCCTGGGATTAAACGGACATAATTTGGCCTCTGTGGGCTTTGTTTTTGGAAGAGCAGGGCACTCTGCCATGGCAAAACCCACTTTGTGTGTGACAAACAGGTCTTCAATACCTCTGGGAAGGGGATGTCTCAGGTGGTGCCCCTGGGAGGGACAACAGAAAGGATGCAGCACAGACTCAGGCACCTGAGCGGTGTCGCCTTCCCAGAGCACCCAGTGGGGCATACGGATTATTGCAGGAGTGGAGCAAATGTGAGCGATGTGAGGTGGCTGACAGGCAGGTTGGAGCCTGCTGCTGCCGGCCCACTGGAGATGAGGGCTGGTGGGACAGCCTGGTGTCCCTGCAACACACCCGTCACTCGTGCAGGTGGGTTTGGGTGACGAACTGTGCCCCCATGCCAGGATGGAGGTATGGCCCTCACCAAACGTGGCAGGGCTGGTGCTAGCTTGGCATCTCAGCCCCTGTCCTGCTGCTCTGGTTGTGCTCCAGCTGCAGGGAGCATTGCCACCAGCTGGAGCAGGATCAAGTTCTCCTGCTGCATATTAAAATGTACCTATTGGGGTGAAGCTATGGATGTCACCTACACAACTTAATTGTTTATTGCTCGCAACTGTTGTTGGCTTAGTTTCAGGGTGGCAGATTTACTGATTTGTTCTGTCCAGTGCTGCTACTTGGGTTAAATCGGTTTTCTCCTAAATCTGACAAGGATCTGACATGACTGTGGAATATTTTTACACAGGCTACAGTAACAACACTCCTCATTTGCAAAGAAATGTTTTCGTTGTTGTTCATGGGGAAAAAAAGTATGGAATTTCCAGAAGATAACTAGTTTATAGGATCACAAGGAACTTACACACTGCTGGTAGTCAAGGGGTTCCCAAGGAAATGAATTTACTTCCAGAAAATAGATAAATGCATATTACAAAAATATAAATGTTAATAAAAAGAAAATAGAGAAAATGATTGACAGATAAGGAGAGAACAACATTGTCCTGAAACACGTTTCCATCATCATTACTTACTGGTGAAGTGTGTATCTGACACACAACTGAATCCAGAAAATCTGTGCTTGGGGAGGGAGAGAATAAAAGCTGACAGCAGAGCTGAAGTTATGCATGTTAGATTTGTGCTGAGCATTTCTGTTCCTGGTGCTCTTTGGGGAGATGACACAAAAATAATTCAGCCTTAACAACCGCATGAGGAAGGATGTGGCAGAAAGTACATTGGTCAGATGCACCACAATAGCACACTTTTAACTTTATATTGGATTCAGCATAAAATGAGAGAGGAGCTTAACTACTATGGTTTTAGTTAATATGCTGTTTTAAAAAAATAAATTAGTACATTTGTATTCCTGCGTGTACGTTTTCCTGACATCCAGCAGGATGCTTGTCCCTTTGACTGCCTGCCCACTGGTAAGGAGCCAGGTCCCCACTCCTAATTTGAGAATGAGTTTCCTCCTGGAGGAATTGGGCTGTGCATCAGGTTTATTTGTGGCTGCATGAGCTGACTCAGGAGAGGTTTGAAGCTCTCAGTGCATCACTCACTATCTATGCTTTGTCTTTAAAGCCAAACCCAAAGTCGCTGTCTGAAACAGCCCTGGGGTTACAAGGTAAGAAGGAAGAAAGGAGAGAGGAAAGCCAAAAAGGTGTGGGTTGAATCTACCCATTTTCCTCAGCCTTGACTTGTTCTGCTCTTCATCCGCCAGCCATGAGATAGCACTGGAGCTGCTTCTCCTCTTCCCTATTTGCAGGCAGCATCTGCCATCTCCTCTGGGGCAGCGAGCTTGGGCATCCTGCTCTGGTGAGACACCAACTGCTAGTGCTTGCCATGATGCTCAGGCAGCTGTGGAGGGCTCATGTCCCCTTCCTCTCTCATCAGTGTTGCTTCTTTTTTCTCTCTTATCAATTAAGAACCAGCTGCACAGGTACAGCAGTGCATACATGTAGCATAAAATGCACTGGCTGACTTCTGCTCCTCCTTCGGGCCACTCTGTAAGGGAAAGAAGGGAAGGTTATTTCTTCAAAGGAAGAGACAAGTTGGGATATTATGGTAGGACAGACTGGAAAGCCTGTCTGTGCCCCAGTGCATGTCTCCACAAGCTGAACATCCCCATTCTTTCCCCAGCACTGGCTGCAGAGCTGGGTTTCACAGTCACCATCCTCCACTGGGATAAATTGTCCCCAGATGGGTTTACACCCCACTGCTCTCTTCCTCCGGTTGATAGTGAGCAGCCTGTATAGGCTGCCATCCTGCATGATGTGGTTGTGAGAGTGTGGGACTGAACCTCTCTGCCTTATGCAGTTCGACCACAGCAGCACCGGTTCCTTATGCTTCTGCCCCTTCTCCTCAAGGTGTTTATAGAGAGCAGGTGCGTCTTCTCCCCCATCAGGTTTCCGCTGGGGTTGCTTTGGCACCCGTAGCCCTACTGAAGCAGTAGAGCTGTGCAGGGGCTTTGGGGCAGCTCCAGAGCCCATAGATTCATCCTGCTGTTTATGTTTTAGCCCCCGTGGCTGGTGTCTCTGCTCCTCAGGGGCTTCATGAGTGAAAGGGAAGGCTTTTGAGCGTGCTGGAAGATGTTCCAAGAGAGGGCTGGTGGGGGAAGAGCCTGCTGAGGATTGCTGAAGATTAGATGTGGCGACACATAAACATCTCTGTCAAGTTCTTCTAGAGAAAGGGCTAATAGAAAATTTATGGGGTTTGTAAGATTAATTTTCTGAATATACAACAAGGAAGAGAAGCCAATGTTATTGGTAATGTCCGGACGTCTTCTGATATCATAGCTTGGGGCTGCAGCCCAGCTTCAGGCTCATGTCCATCACAGGGAATGTTTTTTTCCAAAGCAGATCTGCTGAAGCAAACAGGATTAGCACAGACTGCTCAGATTTATTTTATTTTTCAGGCCCCAGGTTTCAGCCTCAAAGTCTGTGCTCTGTTTAATATTTGCAGTTTATGTTGCAGAGGGGTTGTGCTGTAAACTCTTGTAGACACTGCAGCATAAGTGAGGTTTCAGTGTCTGGAGTGGAACTGAAACAGAGCTGAGATTGTTGCTCAGCAAGTGTATGTGATGTCCTGTAGTATTGACTTAGTACCAGACACAGAAAATTTGCTTTGAAACACCTGGGAGAGCTTTGCATTCCCACAAATCATTAATTCCTATTAGACAGTTTTCATAGTATACAAGTTGGCAGCACAGCATCTGTTCACATTGTTCACATTGCAGTGAACAAAGGGATGAGAACGGCTTCATATCAGATAAAGATATTATGTTGTGTAATTTGACTAAAGTGGGCTGAGAATGCCCAGCAGATTCCCAGTGTGCATTAATATGGCCAGGATGGAGGGAAGAGATCATCCCCCTTTCTTGGCACCAGTCAGACTGCATCTGGAACACTGCCTCTACTTTTGGGTCTCACAATACAAGCAAGATGGGTGTAAACTGATGTGAGTTGGCTGGAGGCCCCCGGGATGGGCAAGAACGGGAGCACTCACTGTGCCAGGAGGGGCTGAAGAAGTGGGGTTTGTTCAGCTCAGAGCATGGGTGGCTGTGGAGACCGTGAGGCAGCCTACAGTGGGGTGATCAGAATTGGAATCCTCACAGTGGTGTGTGGCAGGGATGAGAGGACATGGGTGAGTAGCAGTTGAACCAGGAGAGGTCCAGGCTGGACATAAGGAAATCCATTCTTCCTGTGTGGACAGTCAGGCAGTGGCACAGGTTTCCCAGAGGGGATGTGCAGTCTTCGTCCTTGGAGGCTGTCAAGACCAGACTGGGTAATGTCCTGAGCACCTCAGACCACCCTACTTTGAGTCAGTAGCTGGGCTGGAGCCTTCCTGAGGTCTCTTCCAAAATGAATATCCTATAAGCCTAGGATTTTAATTTTGCCCAAGTATATGAAACAATTGTTTTAAATCAGTCTTCAGTTTTTGGTTCCCAAATTCATCTTCTGAAGGTATTTATAGATTCCTTTCTGAGGTTACGGATTCCAACTGGAGATGGAACAGCTGATTCATTTAAAAAAATACTAAAAAAATGTTCGTAACATTTGTCCTGTAATAAAAGTCAAGGTTGTTTTGAAAATTTTCATCTGTGAAATACAACTTCGGAGAAAAGTGACATGTATTAACAAATGGTAGGGTTTTTTTTTCAATCTGGAAAACTTGTGTTCATGGAAATTTAATTTCCAAACTCTCTAGCTGTTTTTTTTCTTACTGGTCCATTGTAAAGTAAAGAAATTAATCTCTGTGACTCTCCCAGGTTTGAGAGCAGCATAGCTGGATCCAGATGATCCTGTCACTGGCTGGTGATATTCACCTCAGCTGGGGAGCATCAGGGTGGGGATGTTGATATGCGTAGAGAGAGGAGGCAGTGGTCCTCCACAGGACACAGACATCAACCTTATTAGACAGTAAAACTTGTATGGAAATACAAATTGACAGATATATTTTTATGCAAGAAATCAGATGTGCAGAAAATAGTTACGTATGTGCCTTGTGCCCATTTAAATCTGCCCTTTAGGTCTTCTGTTTTCTCAAAGGAGTATTTAAAATGCTTTCTAAAATCATATTGATTCATATTAAACATCAAATGTATATCGGTAATGCTGACCCACACTGATAAGGAACACGTAGGAGTAAATATTGTCTGGAAAAGAGAAATGCAAAACCATGTATGTACAAAATGCCCCCAAGCACGTACAAGTTATCTTTCAGATGTTTTCAATTTTTATGATTTGATAATGAAGACAAAATCATAATAAAGCAGCAAAACTTGGTTGGCCTGATTTACTGCTTCAGGTTTATACAGACACGGTGCTATTGCAGCCTGCTTGCCTCTGCATTCAGATGCGGTTGCACTTCTTTTAATCATATTTTTTTAATTTTTAACCCCTGCCAAGAACAAAGTCTGTATCAACACCTGCTTCTGCCCAGGGGATGTTCCTGCTGGTGACAGGTAGTGGTTCAGGCAGGCGATAGAAAGCCCAGCTCTGTGGTGTGAGGGGCTGCTGTCGGTCTCCCCATTATCCATCTCTCCAGAACTTGCTGTCCCCAACCATGCACCGCAGAGATGCTGCCTGCGCAGGAGGTGCAGGAGTTGGGGTAAGCTGGTTTTTTTCAGATCATTTCCTTATGGCACTGAGAAAGTGCTAGAGAGAAGAATAGTCATCCCCTCTCGTTAGACTTGTTCTTTCATTGCTTGTTGCAAGCTGGAGGATCTGAATTCTGAGATGAAACAGTTGAAATGTTCCCCTCTGAGGGAGGTGGGACTGGCCATGGCAGGGGGACATGAGTGCCTCCCTTTACTGTGAGACCTCACAGGAACACAACATATCTATTCAGATTGCTTTTGAAACTCTGGCCATTGTTTTGATCACTAAAGTGGAACAGCATTCTTTCTAAACAAATTGGGTTTTTTAACCTGTGCTTTTCTCCTCCTCCATGAAAAATACAGTCAATGATGCTTGGTGTCCACCCATAACAGTCAGCATCCACAGAGCTCCTTGCTTCCTGTGCTGCTGCTCCATAAGGACAGCTTGCCCATAACATGTATTTGAATTAAATGATAAAATTAAATTTAAACATTATGTCTTAAAAAAAAATAAGTCCAAGCACATATCCCACATATCCAAGGCTCTGAAGGTAAAAGTTCTGTGGAGCTTTGAACACTTGTGTGACCCCGACAAGTGCTGGCAAGCCTGACTCAGTGGTTTTTTGGTGCTCAGAGGCAGCTCTTGGCAGCAGCTGCAGGAGAGGTTGGGGGTGATGAAGTGCGAGGGTCCTGCCTGTGTCCTGTCCATTGCCTCTCAAAGTTTGTGGTTCTTCTCAGCTTGTCTCAACAGGAACAACATCTTGCTCAGATTTATCATGTGTTTAAATAAGCCAATAGCACTTTGAAAAATGTATTTTCATGGTGGGAGTTTGCTGTCATTTCAGCAAAATGCAGCAGCTACTCTAACTGGGCATCACGTGGGAGTTGAGTAAGAGGTGACAGCTGGCCCTCCTGCAGCAGCTGCCCAGAGGTGTAGTAGATGTTCTCCATGGAATAATCCATCAATGATCCATCCATGAGGAGATCGAGTGCAACCTCAGTGAGATTGCAGATGACACAAAGTTAGGTGGAGTCCTGGGGTGTTCTGGGTGATAAGGAAGGCTCTGCAGAGGGATCTGGACAGGCTGGATCTATGGGCCAAGGACAATGGGATGGGGTTCAACAGGGCTGAGTGCTGGGTCCTGCACTTGGGCTGCCACAAGCCCACGCAATGCCCACGCAACTGGGGAAGAGTGGCAGGAAAGCTGTCCCATGGAAAAGGACATGGGGGTGTTCACTGACAGCTGCTGAACACGAGCCAGCAGTACATCTACATGGCCAAGGAGGCCAACAGTGTCCTGGCTTGTATCAGAAATGGTGTGGCCAGTACGAGTACAGAAGTGATCGTGCCCCTGCTCTTGTCGCTGATGAGGCCACACCTTGAATCCTGCGTTCAGTTTTCCGCCTCTCACTACAATAAAGACGTTGAGAGGCTGGAGTGTGTCCATAGAAGGTCAACGGAGCTGGGGAAGGTTCTGGAGCCCAGGGGGTACAGGAAATGCCTGAGGGAGCTGGGGCTGTTTAGTCTGGAGAAAAAGATGCTGAGGGGAGGCCTCATAGCTTTCTGCAGTTCCCTGAAAGGAGGTTGTGGCGAGATGGATGTTGGTCTCTTCTGCCAAGTAGCAAGTGATAGGACAAGAGGAAATGGCCTCAGGTTGCATCAGGGGAGGTTTAGAGTGGATATTAGGAAATATTACTTAATAGAAAGGGTTGTCAAGCACTGGAAGAGGCTGCTATGGGAGGAGGTGGAGTCAACCACCCCTGGAGAGTTTTAAAAGCAATGTGGTGCTTAGGGACATAGTTTAGTTGTGGAGTTGACAGTGAGAGGTTTACAGTTGGACTTGATGATCTTAAAGGTCTTTTCCAACCTAAATGATTCCATGATTTTGTGATTTTCTTGCCCTCAGTGGCAAATTTAACCCCTTTTTTGCTGATGGGGAGCAGCTGATGGGGAGCAGCAGGATGTCCAGTAGAGCAGGACAACCCCTTCTGCAGGCACTGTACAACATGCACAGGGTGATGGCCCTAGGAACCTCCCCCATGAGCACTGACATGATCCCCACCTTCGCCCTTGGCTTTCATCTGTGCATCTGGGCTTCCAATGCTCCAGAAAGACTGACAAGCTTCTGGAGTTTGAGATCCACCACAAAGTTCATGTTAGTCCTCTGTATATTGCACGCTCTGTGACATACTCAGGCCACAGCAGAGCTGCAGACTGCCAGGTCTTCTGAATTTCTGGAAGCTGTGACTGTCATATATTGTATATTTTGGCAAGATAATTAGGAGAAAATAACCTGGCTTGTTACCAGTATAAAAAACTTGGATTTTTTTTTATTTTAAACAACTTTCTTCACTGCTTTCCATCACCAGTACTGTACACAGATCTTGCTGAACCAAATACTCTTGTTGATTTATAATGACAAAAACAATCTACTGGTGTTTAAAAAATAAGTTGAATCTCACCAGAACACAGCTCTGGAATATCTTTAAAACTATTCCCATGTCAACAGACTCCTCACATACCCTCCTCCACCCTGCATCTTGTAAAATTAGAAGCACCAACCTTGCAGCCTGGACTGAAGAAATAAACTCTAAAAGATATCTCAAGTTACTGAGTTTAGGTTGGACTGTTTCTTAAAAGTTTGAGGTTGAAAGTCATAGGGGACGCTTCTCTGAGGTGCTGTTGGAGTCCACTATTGACATGATCATTCACTTGGTGGTTTTTCAGTTTCTAACTTTGGGTGGGGAAAGGTATCTGCCAATTTGCTATTTCTGAGCGGCTGGGTGATCTTGAAAGATAGTCTTATATTAAAAAATTGCCTTTTGCTAACCCACAAGGACTACCATCTCCGTATGAGCACAGTGATGGAGTCAAATCTGTGAGAGGTTTTCAGTGTTATGAGCTGAAGTGGAAAGGAAACAGGAATAAAGCGATTTGTAAATGACAATATAGCTGCATCAGTTAGTAAGAATGTGCTTATGTATTCATTTATTTACCTATCTATTTATTGAGTTTCCACTCATCATCTACATGATTGAGACTCGTGTTAGGTTCATCAGATATTCTGCTTTGACCAGGAGGTGAAGAAAACACAGACCTACAGATCATTGGCTGGAAGATGCAGAGCTGACTTGATCTTCACCAGATGCTGTTATTAGTGTCTTGGTACTGATGAAGTCTGAGGTCATCTTCTTGTGTGGGCTCAAAGCACTGGGTGCATGTGCCAATAGACAGGCTGTGTATTCATCTCCCAAATTTGCCTTCTGCCTTTGTCTCCCTCCAGCTCCTGTGTCTCTGGTGAGGCTCTCAGGTGCCTGATCTTGTGCTCCTGGAGCTCTAGAGATGGTCTTTCACCTCTTCTCCTCCTTCTCTTGACCTCTCTGATCACAAAGATGTGGCACTCCACCAGCCTCCCTTCAGCTGAATATGACCTTGCACACTGGATGTAGCTTCAAGATCTCTGAGGAATATCAGGTGTGTACCTCATTTCTTCCTGGCTTAAAAAAGTGTGGCAACGCTCCCTGCCCTCCCTTCTGGGGAACCTCCAGTGCTGTGACCCTTCCCTCCCAGCAGCCTTGGCTCAATTTGTGCTGCTGGGCTGGGCTCTGCAAAGTGTCCGGGTGGAGGGAGTACTAGTCAGGTTACTCATGCCCTAATTAACATTTTTAGTCTATTTTGATGTCTTATTAACTTTAAATCAGCAGCACAGGCCACGGCAAACTTTATATCTGAGGATGTAGCAGCTTCGGTTCAGATTGCTGTGGCAGTATTTTAACCCGAACAATATTATTTATTTTCTGGGTGTATTACTGTTTTTGAAAATTGCAGAAAGCTTTCAACAACATTGCAGTGGGCGCCTTTCCCACCTCGACTCCCCTACATACTCTTCCAAATCCCCTTGCTGTGCTTGGAAGGGCTGAGGCTCATACTGCAGGTCTGAAGGCACCTCCTGGCTCTGCATCTCCGCGTAGCCAGTGCAGGAGATGCTGGTGCATCCTGGGGCACCTGGATGCTGGAGATGTAGACCATGAAACAGTAACACATTTGTAAGTGTGCTGCTTTTCAGAGACTGAGTAAAATGGAAAAATGTAGTTTAAAAGAGTAAATTTTTAACAGAAAGCAAAGAAGAAAAGACGAGGCAGAAATTGGATGAGATTATCCAAATGGAAAATTTTGAGCTGTTCTGCCATAATTAGTATTTATGAACTATGGGAGAGGGCACTTGTTTACTTGTGGATCAGTGATGCTTGGTGTCATAGCAACAGGCTAACTGCTAAATGATCAATACTCATGTATGTAAATAAACATGTAGACACGTGGGTAACTACTTTCTGCTGGAGTTCTCTTTTTAGATTTAAGTGCCTTTGTGCAAAGAGATAAATAAAACTGCATAAACCCAAATACAGTAATTGCGATAAGAAGTTATAATTCTGTTAAATCTGTTCATATTTCCATGTATGTGGAAGCTGTGTAAACTGATATTAGGCTGATGTATTCACATCACAACTCTCAGCAGCTTTATTTTAGGTCTTTAATATTTTAAATTGTGAATGTTCATTCACAGTGACTGTAGCTTCAAATGTGACCACAAGCACCAGTGCTCTGTGAGATAGCTCATGCTCTCTAATTTTATAGATGGCTTATTAGGAGCGAGCGAAGAAGTGATGGCTGTCAAACTGCTCCCCCTTGAGCAGGGCGCAGACACCCTTGATGTGACCAAACGCGACAGAGATGATTTGTGTGTTGGCACCCAGACTCTGTCCCCGTGCTGTGGGCAAACCTCCTTCAGAGAGATCTGGAACCATGTGGGTGGGTGGGATGGGTGAGCAGCCGAGGCCTCATCTGTCAGGAACACCGTATTTAGCACTGGCAATATTTGGATTTAGTATTCTCCCATGGGTACCAGGTTAACTCATTAATCTCAGGAGACTAATTTTAAACATTTATGGTCAGGTTAAAGCAGTTTGAGTTCTCAGGGGAAAAATTCTGACTATTTCCTAAATATTCTTTTTTTAAAAATGATAAAATTATGTTGGATTCTGTTAATTGTTTGGGATATTAGGATGAAAGGTGTAAAGTCAGAGCAACTGTTAGCACCGCTGCACTCCCTCCCCAGTGTACACAACATCTCTGGTCAGCCCAGGTTTCCATCTGGCAGTTACAACCCAGACTCCACTTCATGGTGGAATGACTTCTCTCCTCTTTTGTCTGGCTGATTTAACAGGAATGTTTCCTGAGTGTGGTGAGCACATGTGCAAACCAAAGCGATTCGAGTCCTGCCTGTCTCTCTGTAAGCTCCCTGCTCAGCGCCTCGCACCAGCAGCTCTGCTGCTTCCTGCCTTCCCTCCTGGCACCTTTGGGGAAGGGAAGATTTGCGTGCTCTCTTCCAGGACCTGAGCATCAGCTTCTGTATACAAAGCCAGATTTTTATTTAAAAAAAAAATGTTTTTCTTAGTTATTTTAATAAAAACATTTTCTTCTCTTCTCAAGAGAGACTCCTAGAAGTTACATTTGTGTCCCAGCCTTGCTGAAGAGAGATTTGGGTACTGACTCTGGAGAAGGAAAAAATAGCTTTGTTTGGTTTTGTTTTTTTAAACAAAACAGAGCAGACCTGAAAACTGGATGGTTCACTATGTGTCACACGAGCTTTTCCAAGACTTTTGCTTTACTTTGTCCTTCGGTTATAAATTTAGTATCTTTACCTCATTATAATGGGGCCTTGGGAAGCCTGATCTTGTGGGATGTCTCTGCCCATGGCAGGGGGTTTGGAACTGGATGATCTTTAAGATCCCCTCCAACCTAAACTATTCTATGATTCTATGATTCTATGATTCTATGATTCTATGGTTCTATAACCAGAGTGAAGCCAGTCCAGTTGCTTTCAGAGCAGTGTTTGTGTTGGCCTGGATGAGGGTGCATGGAGGCTGTTTCCTCTGCACGTGGGTTGGTCTGATGCCTGGGGGGTAGAGAAGAAAGAGGCTGTCTGGCTGAAAGCTCTGGTCAAGCAGTGTGGAGGGCTGGGAGAAGGCTCTTTCCCGAGGAGCTGCCCTTGCTGCCGGCAGCAGACACCAAGGCTGTGGCACCCTGTATGAACAGGGCTGGAGGAAACCTTGCAGGAAGAGAAACAGCAATGACACTGGAGAGTCCTTCGGTTTTTCTTAAAAAGTGTGATCCCAAGGAAACATTCCTCCACCCTTTCTGCCACAGGAGTCCTCCATCCAGTTAATCATAGCTGTGCTTTCTTCCACACCTTTTCATGTCCACCGCCTTGGAGGACTGTGTCAGCAATACAGGTCAAGTTGTTCCTTGGGCTCTTGTGCAAGCACTGTAAATTTTCACTATTTTTCATGAGTATCTTTAATACACGGAAACAACAAAGTGTCATGTTAGCTGTGTCTTCAGAAGTTCTCACTGGAGCATCTGCAGTGACATCCAGGCTTATTCCCACAGGGATCTTTGCCCCAGGAGGCATTGAGCCAGCATGAGTCCTTCAGTGTGCTTCACTGCTGCTTGCAGTGAAAGGGAGCTGCCACCAAAGAGCACCTTCCTCCAGTTGTGCTTGCACATTAACCTCCTTCCTAGCTTCATTATTGATTAACCAGTCATGTCCAAAAAGTCTCACCAGCACAACTCTGTGTTGCTCTCACCCCCCTCATCCATCGTGTGGATCCATATTTTGAAAAGAGGGAAGCTCTGCTGAAATGGGCATTTTGTGGGCTGCAGGTTAGGCTTGAGTTGGAGGCGAGGCTTGTTGTGCCTCTGCAAATGTCTTTCAGGAACCATTGGATCATAGAGCAGTTTGGGTTGGGAGGGATCCTAAAGATCACCCAGTTCCAAACACTCTGCCATCGGCAGGGACACCTCCCACTAGATCAAAGCCCCATCCAACCTGGGCTTGAACACTTCCAGGAATGGGGCACCCACGACTTCTCTGGGAAAGCTCTGCCAGTGCACCACCACCTTCAGTAAAAAATTCTTTCCTAGTATCTAAGCTACATTTCCCCTCTTGCAGCTCAAAACCATTACCCCTCATCCTACCCCTGCACTACCTGATAAAAAAACCTTCCTCATCTTTCCTGTAAGTCCCCTTTGAGTACTGGAAGGCTGCCATAAGGTCTCCTTGGAGCCTTTTCTTCTCTAGGCAAGAGAGGACGAGCCCAACTCTCTCAGCCTGTCCTTGTACAGGAGATGCTCCAACCCTCTGGTCGTCTTTGTGGCCTCCTCTGGACTTGCTCCAAGAGATCTATGTCCTTCCTGTGCTGATGACTCCAGAAGGGAACACAGTACGCCAGGTGAAGTCTCATAAAAGCAGAGTAGAAGAATAGAATCACCTCCCTGACTTGGTGGTCACACTTGTTTTGATACAGCCTGGAACACCTCATTCTAGTTATGAGGAGAAGTGGTATCAGGCCATTTTTCATCATCCTGCTTTCCAAACCAGGGTGCTGCTTTCAGTATATTACACCATGGCCAGTATAATTTGCATTTCCAGGGGCTAATTGGCCAGATTGGCTCTCCTATTTATGTTTTCATGGTTCAATTTCTAAAAAAGCAATGGAGCAAACCTCAACCCCAGAGTGGTGGTAATGGCCAATGTGCCCTTTTACCTTGAGCAACCCCTGTGGTTGCCGTGCTGGTGGATGAACTGCCCGCTAAGAGATACTGGCTGCTGGCCATCCTGTTAGAAGTGCTGCTGCTGTTTGCAAGTGCTTTGTG